>NC_136809.1:46744849-47477349 GCF_951216825.1 Electrona antarctica
GGGGTAATGACACACACACACTCCTCCTGAGCGCTTGTCTGGGATCAGCACACTCCACTGTTCAGTCCAAAAAGAGACAATACGGGCAGAGCTTTGAATCTGACTGCAGATCAGTGGCAAAGTCTACAGCATTCACATTCACACAAAATAAAGAGATATCAGCTGGAGTGATTTATTAGTTGTTAGTAGTTCTTAGTAGTTAATTACATGATTACACTTTTAGACAAACAATTCCATTTAGTTTAAAAGAAGTCCAGAGGACCTGGGCTGGCCGAGCAGGCCAGGCACCTTGGCTGGTAAATCCAGCGGGTTCGAGTCCCGATCCCGACGACCTTTGCTGCATGTCTTCCCCCCATCTCTCTCCCCCTTTCCTGTCAAATACTGTAATCTATCGATAAAAAGGCAAAAAGCTCTAAAAAAATATCTTAAAAGAAAGAAAAAATAAATAAACGAGGTCCAGAGCTGTAGGTGATTTTTATCTCCAGTAGACGATTGTGATCCCCATGAGCTGAACCTCTGTCTTGGCCTGTTAGACTCGGTTCATGCTTTCCCAGCTTAGACATGCATGAGCTCATATTTGTGCTGTCTGTAAACCAAATCATTCAAGCTCCTCTCGCACCTGCTTAATATCTATTCTGTACACCTAAAAACTCAAAGTATGCTGAAGGGAAAGTCTATTCAAACCATCCCAAAAGGGCATGTTTTAAAACACTTAGCAATCACTTTCACAATTCCTGCTCCTCCGTCTACCATTTACATGGTGATTATTTGAATTCTTCATCGTTAAAGGATGACTTCACCACTGTTCAACCTGTGTTCAATTGTTCATATAATTGGTCCTCACTATTGTTCATGATAAAATAGCACATTTTTATCTACTCGGTCTGTGTCTCATATAGGAGGGCTGTGGGCAGTTTAGAAACCCATCTTACAGTGGGATCATCGATGGGTAATCCAAGCTAATAGAAACTGCAGGCTTTCTATTACTGAAATGTTACAATTCTATGATGGAAGCCATCGTTCTGCCAATAATAAAAAAAAATCTTGTTTAAAAATGTCACTGGAAGACAGGTTTCTAGTTAGTGAGGACCAATTATATGAAGATAGGTTGAAATGTGGTGAAGTCGTTATTTTACTCTGGTTATGTCTGTCCTATAGTTGCTTTGTACTTCTCAGTTGTTTTCTTGGCACTCTATTTATTTTATTATTTTTCGTCACTCTGAATGAGATTGTGTGTATTGGGGCTGGGCAATATATCAATATTATATCCATATCATGATATGAGACTAGATTGTGGATATCGTGATATGGCATGAGTGTTGTCTTTTCCTGGTTGTAATCACTTCAGCCCAATTTTATACTTTCACAAATTGTTAAACATTGTCAAAAATAGACAATGAAATAAATGATTACCATGAAATCGATTTTGAGGTATTTGGTCAAAACTACTGTAATTTTTAATTCTGTCCATTTTGTCATGTGTATGCACATGTGTACGGTACATACGTGTGTGTGCGTGCGTGCGTGCATGCGTGCGTGGAAGGGGTGTTGGTTAGTATCGATCCATTAGACCGTCATCAGCTTATTGATCCTTCTGACCTGATTGATGTGTAGTTTGGCCAAGAGGCTGATTGATTAAATGATAATTTTGTTTTTGTGTGTGTGTTTGCGTGTGTTCTCCACAGGCGCGGATGTGGAAGGAAAAGGAAAGGGACACCAGTGAAAGTGTTTGTCACCCAGAATGAGGAGGAGAGTGTACCTGAACGCAGCTTCAGTCCAGGTGTGTATTCTATGTGTTTGGGGCCTGTAGTTGTATTTTTTATTGAGTGTGTGTGATGTGCGCGGGGGTGGGGTATGTGCAAGTGAGTGTGACCTACTTGTGTGTGTGTGTGTGTGTGTGTGTGTGTGTGTGTGTGTGTGTGTGTGTGTGTGTGTGTGTGTGTGTGTGTGTGTGTGTGTGTGTGTGTGTGTGTGTGTGTGTGTGTGTGTGTGTGTGTGTGTGTGTGTGTGTGTGTGTGTGTGTGTGTGTGTGTGTGTGTTTATGTGTGTGTGTGTGTGTGTGTGTGTGTGTGTGCGCGCGCGCGCTGGACTGCATGAGTATGTACTGTGACATGCACCTGTGCATGTGCTCAGGGAGGAGGGATGATGACCTTCGTGTGTGTGTGTGTGTGTGTGTGTGCGCGCGCACGCGCTGGACTGCATGAGTATGTACTGTGACATGCACCTGTGCATGTGCTCAGGGAGGAGGGGTGATGACCTTCGTGTGTGTGTGTGTGTGTGTGTTTGTGCGCATGTGCGTGTATGCGTGTGTGTGTGCGCATGTGTGTGTGTGTGTGTGCATACTTGTGGTGGGTAATCCTTTTATACTGACTGTTGCTCTGTTGTCAGGTGATCGGAAGGAAGCAACAGAGAACAAACGGCCTCCACTGGATGGGCCTTTCTACAACACTGAGTCTGCTCCACACAGCTGGTAAGTGTGTGCGTGTGTGCGTGCGTGCGTGCATGTGTAGTTATATTGATTTATTTGTGTTCATTGCAGTGAAGAATACTGATTTTGTTGGAGTGTGCATCTTTTTGTTTGCATATTATATTAAAGTTTCTCTTGCTAGAATGTTGATGTGTGTGCGTATGCAAAGTGAACGCCGAGTCCCTCATTACTGAGCCAGGGATCCCGTGTGAGACTAGGAGAGAATGAGTGGATGCTGTTCCTAAGTCAACAGGCCTGTGCACACCTGAAGCCAATGATGTTGTAAATGTAAAGCCTCGCCGTTACATTGTTCAACTTAATCACGGTTAAATCGAACAGTATGTGCGACATTAAAGAAACGCTGAAAGAGTAAGACAATAAAGCAGAAAGTAAATCGACAACGGTAGACAATGTCTCGTCTCTCTGCCCTCCCAGTGGTCCTTCCGAGCAGCAGGCTGACAATGGAGCTTCCAGTGGAACTAAAACCAGCTCAGCCACAGTCCAGGCTTCGGCCCTGGCCTCGGCTCTGGCCCCAGCCCCGGTGACTCCAGCTCAGGCCCCAGCAGCCCCAGGAACCCCGGCTCCAGCCCCAGCGCCCGGGTCCTTCCCCCAGTCCCCTAACTGCAGGATCAGAGAGGTCCACTGTGGCAGCCAGGTGCGGCTGGTGGTCATCGCCATCCGAGACATCAGCAAGGGAGAAGAGATCACTGTGGACTACAGTCTGACTGAGTGGGGCGAGAACCTGGTCAGTGGTCCGAGACACACGCACGCACACACACACCCAAATATACATGTACATGTACAAACCTACAAACGATAAGGCACACGCACACACGTGTATTTGAAATACACAGACCACCCTGACAATATATAGACTACCATATGCACATTCACGCACTGTTGACCACACACACACACACACACACACACACACACACACACACACACACACACAAACACACTATGCACGCACAAACACCTGCATACACACATACACATACGCACGCACGCACGCACGCACACAGCTAATCTGAACGTGGCGTTACCATGGTGATGGCTGAGCTCCAGTCCGTTCTCTACCTGTAGCCCTTTAGCAACAGTAACCATGGTTATCACATGACATCTGTTCTGTTAATGGATCTCATCAGGTTGGATCAATGTGTTCAACATAACGACCATACTGACAACAAGCCATCAAGGACAATTAAAGTCAGCACCCACCCCTTGCAAACATATTTCCAGTTGGACCACGTTAGGAATGTGCAGCATGACTGATCAACATTGAGTTACAATTATCTTACTGTTATTGAGAATGACTCATTGATTGATTGATTAATTAATCCCTACCCTACTAGGCGTATTATTAACTGTAGTTACTGTGGTCAGCCTTTGGATGGCAGTATAGCCCATAGATTAAAGAAAGAGACAAATGTAATTGTTATTGATATTCAGTCCCACCCTTAGATCATGGTCTGCTCATAGTATTATGAGACCTGTTATCTTTTCCCTTCCAGCCTAATGAGATGCAGTGTAAAGTAAACACAGTGTATTCAATGAAAAGCCTTCGTTGTGATTGACTGACTGACAGAGGAATGTGATTGCTAAATGTAAATGGGAGGGCGTGTCTTGCTCCCTGGGAGGTGATTGTGACGGTGAATATTAACAAGCATAATGCTGTCATGACACGAGGATGTGCTAACGAGTGTGGTGTGTCTCTTACAGGGTTTCCGTAGCACTGTCTCTCCGGCGAGATACGAGTGCAACTCTGACCCAGAGAATAATAACAATATCAAAAAGGTAAAAAATGAAACCCAACAGAAAGACCTGTTACTATCAAATAGTACAATATAATCATTTAGCAGCATTTATTCTAAGTGTAACTTAAGGTCATACTGTGTAGTGTAACAGTGAGGTGCATGCATGAATTAATGAATAATTGACCTGGACCGGTCTCACACCTCTATTCAGATACTTTGTTTTAATCAACACTGTCTTTTAACACCACAAACATGTTTTGAACCAACAATGAACTTTTCCGTTTCTTCTCTCTCTTTCCCTCGCAGGAGGAGGAACCTCTGCCTCTGACAGCACAGCAGCAGCAGCAGAAGGAATATCTCACCCCCTCCTGGTCCCTCTCCCCCTCCTCCTCCCCCGTCTCCCACTCCGACGGCAGTGACTCTGAGGGCGGAGACGAAGATGGCTCCGCAAACCGGAGCCGCGCCCTCCGACGGCGCAAGAAGCGACGTGGCACACCCTCCAAGAAGAAGGTGCCCCACCGGACCCCGTACGGACGGCCTCCCCCAGCCTTTCCCTCCACCTTCCCTCAACACAGCCGCCCCCGGCCTTCATCGCCCCCTCCGCCTCAGTCGTCTCCTCCATCCTCCTCCACGTACTCCTCCGCCGCAGCTAGGCCCATGTTCAAAGCCCCCGCCTCTATGGCGCCCAGCATCGCCGCAGTTAACGTAAACGCGAGCGCCTCCAGAGGAGGAGGAGGAATAGGTGTGGCCATAGACGCCCAGCGCCAGACGTGCGAATACTGCGGGCGCCACTTCCGCTCCCTGGGCCGCCACTTGGACAAGCACCACGCCCACCAGCCCGACATCTGCTCAGCCCTGGTTGAGCGCTACACGCAGATGCCCCGGCTGCATGTGCAACATTCGCCGCCTCCCAACGTTGCACAAGTGCATCCTCAGCAAAGCTCGCAGTCGCCACATGCCACGGCAGGCTCTGCGTCACAGAGCCGCGGGGCGGAACCTCCACACGGCGGCGCCCAGGACCTCTCCATGTCCCCGCCGACGCTCACCGCAGCCAGCCACTCCCCGACCTCTGCCGGGAGGAGCTCCATCCCTCCGGTGCTGACTCCTCCCAAAGGGCGGAGCGCGGTGCCGGTGTCCGTCCTCAAGAGAAGCCCGCCTCCGGTGGCCGCGACCCTGCCCGGGAAGGGAGGGATGAGACTGATGAAGGAGGAGGAGGACGAAGACGAAGTGGAGGTGGTGGAGGTGAAGAGGCCCAAAGAGGATGAGGATGTAGAGGTGGTGTGCCCCCTCTCCTTCAGCAGCAACAACCAGGCGGCCAAAGACCAGGAGCAGCAGCCAAAGGACGAGGATTACTACGATGACGAGGAGGGTGAAGGGGAGGAGGAATACGACGAAGAGGAGAACGGAGGCATGGATTTGGACGATGACAGCGGAGCAGAGGATAAAGATAAGGATCTGCTGAGGTAAATTTATCTATGGTGGTGTTATTAAATTACTCAAATTATCATTCTGATTCAGTATGCATTTGTACTTTTATATCAACATGGTGACTATTGTGAACTGCAGGAATTTATTTAATGTCGTTTTACCAATAATATAAACCACACTAACTGAAAACCACCACTGTGCATTTTATGTGGTTAAAACTTTCAAAAAGGCACAGATTCCTCACCTATGATCAGATTACATACAGTGTCATCCAAAATATGTACTGTATTAGATTATGTCATCACAACATCAACATCATTAAGCCATATTATTCCGTCCTCCCCCAAAAACTACTGCAGTGTTAAAAAAAGCACCAAACTTTATTTGGTGGTCTGACAAAAACTAAAATTAGTTACAAATGCCTCTCTTTTTCCCCTGCTTTCTCTGTGGCTCCTTGCAGCAGTTCGGGACGTCTCCATATGCTTCCCCTGCTCTCTTCATTGTCCTCCCTGGTCCTCTACCTGCGTCGGCTACAGCACTCGGCATTCCTGTCCCTGTCCCGCCAACTGCAGTCAGCTGAGGCGTGGCGGCTGCTCTGCCACTCCAGCCTGGCTCTCCTCATTCTCTACAACAGACGACGTGAGTGCGAGGTCTCCAAACTGTCCATTTCTGAGTACCGCTCCCGCATCACCCCTCAGTGCCCCATTCCCGTGCCCGTCGGTGCACCTCCGGCCCTCACCCCCCTGGAAGCTTCGCTGTCCCCCTTTGAGCGGCTGGTGCTCCCCCACCTCCCCAGAGTCGGCGTCCAGGGCAAACGGGGGCGAGTCCAGCCCCTCATCCTGCCCCCTCACTGTGAGCCCTGCCTGGAGCTGCTCCTGCAGACGCGGCAGGACGTCGGGGTGGACCCCACAAACCCGTACGTTTTTGCCAGACCCTACCACTCCCCTGCGACGCCGCTCCGAGGCACCGACCTCCTCCGCAGCCTGGCGCGCTCCAGCGGCACGCGCAATCCCCGCGCTCTGACCCAGACTCGGGTTCGCCGTCAGGTGGCTATCCTGACGCAGCTGCTGCTGTTGGGGGAAGGAGAGGAGCCCGGCCAGCCGGGAGGCAACGCCGTGGAGAGGCTGGAGCACTTCCTGGAGAGGGAGTACCATGTGACACAGAGCTGCGCCGGGATTGGCCAAGACCCAGGCCTGATGGGTAGAGTGGGCCGAGTCGTGCTGTGTGGAGAGAGAGATGGCGTGCTGTTCAGAGGGATGAGCCTGCACCACATCTGCCTGGAGTTGGATGGTGAGATTAATCAAATGAATAGATACAATTTAGGACTGTGACTATCGATTATTTTCGTAATTATTATTCTACTGATTACGAATTGAATAATTGTTTGACTTGATTAATCCAACAATATTTTAAAGAATATGTTATAAATCAATGACACAAGTGATTATTTTTACAATCCACTAAATCGATCTGATTAACCTAATTAGTTTGATTAACTGTTGCATGCTTAATTAAATGTTGGTTTGTTATCTTGCCCCCTTTTTATTATTATATCTGAAAATTATTTCATTATAATTTTTAATTTGATCAGATTAGAGTATCTATGTCCACTGTGACGGATGGATCAATGAAGTACACCTCTGTTATATCTCTCCGTTCACCTCCAGTGATGTCTGGGAACTCTGCAGACTCGTACTCTGAGGGAGAGTCCGATGAGGACAAGTCGCCGAGGGGGGAGAAGAGCGACGGGGCTCCTAGCCCACCTCCCGCCCCAGCCCCCATACCCACCATGCTTTTTATCAGAAATGGCAAGAGCAACGGACGCGTGGGACGACCCAAGAAGCTCAAGAATGTCCCGTCTGCACTTACACCTGGCGCCCCCCCACATGCTAAACGGAGAAGCTCGTCTCAGCCCCGATCAGGTTTGTCTTTGCACTTCACTCACCAATATTGAAGCCCATTCGTGTCGATCAATAAATCAATCAGCGTTTTTGTGTAACACATTTCATGCATTTAAAATACAATGTACAGATGAAATGTAGGTAATATTGAAAGTATAAAACAGAAGTCCTACAACTGACTGCAACGGTTTGATCAGTCCGTTTTGTCGGAGAAACTAGGGAATAGAATAGGGAGGGAGAATGAATAAAATGGGGAGAATAAAATGGGAATTGTAACTTTAGTCACATTACTCCATAATTACGTTGTGATTGAACCATCACCATATCTATCTTTTAATGTCTGAAGGTACAATTGTACATGGCGTGTCAACACCACATTGTGCAACTGTAAGGCTATATCCGTCCACCAGTGGCATCATTGTTAGGCAGATTGTTTTATTGTATTTTATATATTTTGATTTGTATTATCGTGAGAATGATTGATTCCATTATCGCCATCCATTATTATAACTTTTCAGGAATAGAAAGCCTGCAGTTACTTTCTATTAGCTTGGACCCATCCACCAGTGACATCATCAATCAATTGATGATGTCACTGGTGGACGGGTTTCTGAACTTCCCACAGCCCTCCTCTGATACACAGAAAAGGGTGGCATTTTATTAGTGAGGACCAATTATATGAAGATAGGTTGAAAAGTGGTGAAGTGGTCCTGTAAAACAAATGTTAATTGCGAACGCAGTGATTGCGAACGCAGTGAGCATTTACTATGAGACCCAGCAGATCATGTCTGTCTGTCTGTCTTTGCGAACGCAGTGAGCATTTACTATGAGACCCAGCAGATCATGTCTGTCTGTCTGTCTGTGTGTGTGTGTGTCACGCTGTAACACCACCCGCCCACCACCAGAGGGCGCAGCTGTATCACACACAAAAACACACACACATGCACGCACACACGCACGCACGCACACACACACACAAAAAACTTAACTTAAAAAAAAGACTTAACTTAAAAAGGAAACTTAAAAAGGAAAAACTTAAAAAGGAAAAACTTAAAAAGGAAAAACTTAAAAAAACACTTAATTTAAAAAAAACTTAAAAACTAAAAAAAAAAAAAAAAAAAAGATAACTTAAAAAAAAACTTAAAAAGTACGTAATTTATTCTAATTGTTGTTATTGCAATTTACGAGCTGCGTTCGCTTCCCGCGTTCGCGCGTTTTACTTGTATTAAGTTGTTACTAATACACACATACGCTACTATAATGTGTCCATTAATCATGTGTTACCAATGCAGACCGTACAGTATTATTCATCACCCCGTTTCTCTCCCTCTGCTCAGGTAAGCGTGGTGTCCTGAAGCGGCCCTGGTCGGAGGCGGAGCGCGCGGCGGTCGAGGAGCACCTCACCCACAACATCGCGGAGCTGCGCGTGCCGGCCAAGGCCGACTGCGAGCGCTGTCTGCAGCAGTGTCCGCTGCTGGTGAGCAATCACCGCGACTGGCGAGCCATCAAGTTCTACTGCCACAACCGCATTCAGCTGCTAAAGAAGAACCAGCGGCGCGACAGCGACCCTCTGCCCCTTATCGTTTGCTGAGAGGGGGGGAGTAGTAGGGAGAACCTGATGGATGTTCTGTTTCAGTATAGTTGGTCAGAGCATAATCTTAAATGGTACCCTGTTGCTCAAGAAATGTACTAGTTTTGAGAGGACAGTTCTAATTTTGTTCTTTGCTGCTATTCCCATTGTGGGGGAGTTGTTTTGGCTATCAATTAGACACCTGATGGTATTGAGCCATGTTGAAAACTTTAAAACAAATTAACTTTGCTTTTGGGCGTGCTGTTTCATAGTCTTAAAGGTAAGCTATATTCTGTATTGTGCCCCATTTATTGAATGTTACGGTGTCTTGTCAGAATCAGTGCACTTGTTAAGGGTGCCATTTGAGACATGCCCTGGGGGACTTCAGAGACTATAGCACTGGCTACAGCCTGTGTACTTTGTTTTGTTGTATTGTACATGGACGTTTTCTTATTGCTTTCCAAAATGGACACACTAAATTGAGATGTAAACAAGGGAGGCAAGCCCCACAGTGTTGCTGTAGTACACACCTGTCAACTCTCCCGTTCTTCCTGGGATTCCCCATATGGGAGGTAAACCCCCACCCTCCCATTTAACTATGTCTCTCTCTCTCTCTCTCTCTCTCTCTCTCTCTCTCTCTCTCTCTCTCTCTCTCTCTCTCTCTCTCTCTCTCTCTTCTTTTCTTTTTTTAAACATTTCTTAGTGAAAAGCAAGTCTCTTGCACACCTACAAAGGTGACAGGTGTGTAGGAGCAGACCAAACGAGGGTCCGACACATTGAGAAAGAAAAACCTCCCGCACACTGTCTTCAAATGCAGTTAGAGGCTTTTATGGGAAATCACAACGTTTCGGTCTATAAGACCTTCATCAGGCTATCTTGGGATAAGAGGAATAAGATAGCCTGATGAAGGTCTTACAGGTCGAAACGTTGTGATTTCCCATTAAAGCCTTTAACTGCATTTGAAGACAGTGTGCAGGAGTTTTCTTTTTCATTACATTTCTTGGTGGAAACAAAAAGCTTGGTGGTAAAAATAATAATAACGCACACCGCACAGTGGAGAAAATAAAACCGATGCGCACACATTTCCCTTATTTTCATATCCCAATGTTGACAGGTATGCTGTAGGAACTTTGTGGAGTAGCACTAGCGTTTTATGGACTTTTGAAGACTTTCATAGGACAAATGGTCTCTGGGCCACACTTTACTTTACACTGGCCGTATTATTAGAGTTGGCCTTTCTACAGATTACCTAGTGGAATAGTCTGATCTTTCTGTAAAACAGCTTGTTTTTCTTTCATACTGCTGACTGTACAATTCTGACTTTGATTTGATTATATTTGGACCTTAATTTACATGTTAGGTACTAGTGGATGACTGACATTACTTTTGCAGTTACTTTGGAAAACAAATGGTTTTTTTTCTTTTATTCAAAATGTAACACCATGCAAGAAAAAAAAGTCTGTTTTTTTTTTCTCAATAATCTCAAAAGTGAACATAATGTGTTTTGTGAACTTACTTTAAATGTTATGGGAAGACACATGCATTGTAATGTTTATTTTTGCGTACCTAAGCAGTAGGCCACAAAGTCCATGAAAATTAGAAGTATTCTGTAAACATTTTGCTTGGGACTCTTGTTCCTTCCCTTAAGACAAGATACTGTACACTCAAAATGTCAAGAGCTGCCCGCTTTGCAGCAGTAGGAGCTTTTGGGTTTTTTTTGTGCCTGTTGCACATTTGTTTTTGTAAGCAGTAAAAGGGTGCTATAGGCCGTCGAGCTGGATATCACTTTATATGTGGCAATGAGATTTCCCTTAATAGTTTCATGAAATGTGGTTTTGCTGGGCATTCATCAGAGAAGTGAACGTTAAGTGTTGCCGCATTCGGTTTTTGTTTCATGAACATACAATATAGTCACATTGTCTGTGTTGTCTTTTCAAATGACTATAGAAATACCCCCGTTTTCTTTTCCCAGCCACACTACATGGTTTGCAGCTCAACTACATTTCTGGTTTCTGTCCGGGTTGCTGGAAATATTGTCCATTGGACTAAAACATCCACGAAACCTCAAGAAACATACTTGAAGTTATTTAAACCATTCGCATAATCTTTCTTCTTTTGCGCTCTAGTCGTGCCAGTTACATTGTACATAACAAATATATTATCATTATGCTAACTGGTTGTCTGTGCTAGGCTATATGTAGTTTTTCCATTTCTGGATTATTGCTATTTGTACATAAGCCTGTTGTTTGTAAATAATACTCACAGAAACAAAGAAAACAATGTATCAAATGCCTTGGTTATCGTGTTATGTTTTTCTTTTTTTACAAGTCTTATAAAAAGTTAAAGCTTTATTATCTCACGTTGTCTTGAGTATTTTGTTACCGCCTGTTTAAGTCTAAAGTAATTCACCTGTATCAAGAATGTGATATTATGCATATTTATAAGAGATAGAGATGTGGTTCAATTGGTATTGGTCACTTTCTGGTGCTCATGATCAAGATTAGGAAAAATGCTGGTATGCATTTTGGTGTAAAGTTGCCCATTGAAGCTGATGGCAGAGAGGGGGGAAATCAGTCAACACTGGTCTCTAGCAGGAATCAAACCAGTGCAGTTGCGAATATGTGCTTGCCGCCACTATCCAGTCAGCTTGCGGCGTTTCAAGACATCCACAAGTAAAAAGGTACGCAGAGTGGGGGCAAATCTCTTAACAGTAGGCATGCCCTACCTCCTACAGTCCTACCCACCTCCAGCTTTCTGCCTTTGTCTGTCATGTGACCACAGTCTGCGGTTGTGTGCTTGCTTGAAAAGGCATGGGGCAATGAGGGGAAGGGATGTAATAAAGCGGTGGTTCTCAAAGTCGGGTCTAAATTTGTTTATAGCATCAAAATCTGTTTAACCAATTTAAGTATATATATATATATCAGCTATTTGAAAATACCGGTAGCTGAAAATAGCCTACAACTTGTAGATCGCAAGTTGAGCTTTCGTAGATCTGCTAACATTTTAACACAAATCTTGTATGAGGGTCTCGGGCACAAATATTTACAGATGGGGATCTGGCACCTAATATCAACATACGTGGGAGTCTGACATAAACATACATATTTGTATGTATATTTCGTATGTTATGCATATTACCGGTACGCATGTTACGTACGTTTCATATTCTGATTAATTGAAAATGGATGACCCTGATGTAAACAAGTCTTAGTGCTTTTCCTGGTTTCATCCTCGTAGCAGTTTTTGTATTGACTTGTGCTTTCCTTTGAAATGTACCCATTCTACATACTGTGAATAAATCTTTCAATCAATCACTCAAACAAGTTTGAGAACCACTTCTTAATTTTTATTGCCATAATGATGCCATTACATCATTGATTTGATTGATTGAAGTATGTATTAACAGTTTGAAGAATTACATTACATTTCAAGCATAACTCAATACAAAACACTTTATGGTGGACGACACCAACACTTGTTTACAATAGGGTCCACCATTTTCAATTCATCAGAACATTTAGAGACGTACAAATATACACTTCTATATAACCAAAGACATGAAATCATCATAAAAGGAGGTAAACTGGGGGGGAAAAAAACATAAACAGTGAGGGGAAGAGGGGGGGGATTCAGATTTTATGGGGGACAGTTTCTGGTTCATCCAGGGCAGAATTAACTGTATGGAGTCAAATCCTTGTACAGTGAACACATCAAAAGGTGTGGCATGCCATCACTAGGCCAAAAATTATGTTATAGCCGAAAGGCCAGTTTTTTTTTAAACCATACATGGCAAACCACACCACAGTGGTCCATTACTGTGACAACCTAGCATGCACTCACTGGCTTTTCACACACACACACACACACACACACACACACACACACACACACACACACACACACTCTCAATTATTTTTTATGAGCTTTAGTTTTAAGTCTATCGAGGCGAGGTTAGGTGAGGTCTGTATTATCTGTTGTTTGAGTATATTCTTTTCATTTATATATATTTTTTAAGAAACAAGATGTGATCGCTCGTAAAAAAAAATATCTATAGATATATTTTACTTTTCAACTTTGTATTTTATAAACCGCAAATTGATCTCGAGCACGTCATTCCCTTGTTCGGCCACTAGAGGGAAGTATTATTTCAACCTTGCCTACTCGTCGTCAACATTCTTTGATTTTACCCCGCGCATGCGCAGTTCATTTCAAAAATGGCGGCCATGCAGGGTGGTCGACGCGGTCAGATCGAGCCAGAAGGAGAAAAGGATATAAAAACCGAAACATCAAACGATAACTCGGGAAATAATAATGCAAACGACGGAAGACCACTTTCTGCATCTCCGGGGACCACCTCGTCGGCTAAACGGAGAAGCTCGTCTCAGCCCCGATCAGGTTTGTCTTTGTGTGACCAAGGCCGAATCAGCCACACAGAATTTGGGCAGTAGAATATTCTTTGTCACTATTACTTTATAAGACGTACAACCTTTAATTATTATAGTTGCACCGTTTAAGGTGCTAGAGATATCAAAGTTGTACGACCCTATTAAGTCAACAGTCCTAGGACTACGCCAGCACGTTATTGTGGCAGCGGTGGCCGAACGGATAGCGGTGCGGTCTAGATACCGGAAGGTTCCCAGTTCGAACCAGCCGTCCGACACGTTAAAATTACCACCGCTGAAATGCCCTTGAACAAGGCATCAACCACTACGATGAAATGTGTTCTATGAGCAGGGCCTGGCTGGAAACAAGTTCTTGAGCTTAGCCCAGATACCCTGGGTAAATATAGATTTCATTTCATTTCATTTCATTTCATTTCATTTCATTTCATTTCATTTCATTTCATTGTATTAAAGAGAACGGCAACTCTTTTGTCATCATTACTCTTAGCTTCAGTTTGTTCAAGGACACACACAGATTCAAGTTTTACCAGGTAAGAGAGCACAACCATAAAAAGGTGGAGAGAGACTGACACTGACTCAGGCATACGAAAATATAACATATGTTTATTGCCTAGCCCGTCTCCGGACCCCCCGGGTTGAGCTCCTTTGGACCCTAAAGTCATCAAAATGTCAGAAACTTTAACGTAGGGTTCCGAAAGGAGCTATTTATTGCCCTATACACGTGGGTCTCTAAAATACCATAAAAATGCAATCTTTAATAAATCTCTACTTTTCAGGAATAGAAAGCCTGCAGTTACTTTCTATTAGCTTGGACCCATCCAGGAGTGACATCACTGGTGGACGGGTTTCTGAACTTCCCACAGCCCTCCTCTGATACACAGAAAAGGGTGGCATTTTATTAGTGAGGACCAATTATATGAAGATAGGTTGAAAAGTGGTGAAGTGGTCCTGTAAAACAAATGTTAATATTAAGTTGTTACTAATACACACATACGCTACTATATGTGTTACCAATGCTTTGGCCTTCAAGACTGTTGTGGGGTTCTTACAGACCGTACAGTATTATTCATCACCCCACATGGTGGACCCTCTTGTAAACAAGTGTAATGCTTAATAGAGTGTATGCGCATGCTTAAAGTGAATGGCACATCGAGTGGCAAAGCAACAGGCAAAGTGAGTTTAACATTGTTTAATGTTGTTTAATGCAATCAGATAAGACTTTTCTGTGTGGATGTATGGGCTGTCAAGGCCAGAAAGTAGTTTTTTGCCACTCAGTAGGCGTTCCTGCATAACTTCTTGGTTTGATGATGATGTCACACGCATACCCTCTATTGGGTTGTCCAATAACTCACAGTTAACAGCCTTTGTATTGGGTTTGTGCTTGAAATGTACTGTAATTCTGCTAACTGTTAATAAATATTTCAATCAATCAATCAAACCCCGTTTCTCTCCCTCCGCTCAGGTAAGCGCGGTGTCCTGAAGCGGCCCTGGTCGGAGGCGGAGCGCGAGGCGGTCGAGGAGCACCTCACCCACAACATCACGGAGCTGCGAGTGCCGGCCAAGGCCGACTGCGAGCGCTGTCTGCAGCAGTGTCCGCTGCTGGTGAGCAATCACCGCGACTGGCGAGCCATCAAGTTCTACTGCTACAACCGCATTCAGCTGCTAAAGAAGAACCAGCGGCGCGACAGCGACCCTCTGCCCAGTGGCGTGCACAGATAGACACTAGGGGGTGCTAGAGCACCCCCTGCCCTTTTGGCAATGTGCCCTTTAGGAAAAAAAAAAAAAAAAAACGTTTTTATTTTTTTAATTATTATTATTTTTTGTACAGTTACACTGTACAGTATGTGGACCATGGTGACATTGATCAATTCTTGATAAAATATATTATTTAGGCCCCACAATCTATAAATCTCACACTATTAAGGCAACCGGCCGGTTCCACACGCTGCACAAAGTGCCCTTTTTTCCACTTGAGCACCTGCCCCTCTAAATGTCTGTGCACGTCACTGCCTCTGCCCCTTATCGTTTGCTGAGAGGGGGGGGGGAGTAGTAGGGAGAACCTGATGGATGTTCTGTTTCAGTATAGTTGGTCAGAGCATAATCTTAAATGGTACCCTGTTGCTCAAGAAATGTACTAGTTTTGAGAGGACAGTTCTAATTTTGTTCTTTGCTGCTATTCCCATCGTGGGGGAGTTGTTTTGGCTATCAATTAGACACCTGATGGTATTGAGCCATGTTGAAAACTTTAAAACAAATTAACTTTGCTTTTGGGCGTGCTGTTTCATAGTCTTAAAGGTAAGCTATATTCTGTATTGTGCCCCATGTATTGAATGTTACGGTGTCTTGTCAGAATCAGTGCACTTGTTAAGGGTGCCATTTGAGACATGCCCTGGGGGACTTCAGAGACTGGCTACAGCCTGTGTACTTTGTTTTGTTGTATTGTACATGGACGTTTTCTTATTGCTTTCCAAAATGGACACACTAAATTGAGATGTAAACAAGGGAGGCAAGCCCCACAGTGTTGCTGTAGTACACACCTGTCAACTCTCCCGTTCATCCTGGGATTCCCCATTTGGGAGGATGTTTCTCTCTCTCTCTCGCTCTCTCTTTTCTTTTCTTTTTTTAAACATTTCTTAGTGAAAAGCAAGTCTCTTGCACAGCTACAAAGGTGACAGGTGCGTAGGAGCAGACCAAACGAGGGTCCGACACATTGAGAAAGAAAAACCTCCCGCACACTGTCTTCAAATGCAGTTAAAGGCTTTTATGGGAAATCACAACGTTTTGGTCTATAAGACCTTCATCAGGCTATCTTGGGATAAGAGGAATAAGATAGCCTGATGAAGGTCTTACAGGTTGAAACGTGATTTCTCATTAAAGCCTTTAACTGCAGTTGAAGACAGTGTGCAGGAGTTTTCTTTTTCATTACATTTCTTGGTGGAAACAAAAAGCTTGGTGGTAAAAATAATAATAACGCACACCGCACAGTGGAGAAAATAAAACCGATGCGCACACATTTCCCTTATTTTCATATCCCAATGTTGAAAGGTATGCTGTAGGAACTTTGTGGAGTAGCACTAGCGTTTTATGGACTTTTGAAGACTTTCATAGGACAAATGGTCTCTGGGCCACACTTTACTTTACACTGGCCGTATTATTAGAGTTGGCCTTTCTACAGATTACCTAGTGGAATAGTCTGATCTTTCTGTAAAACAGCTTGTTTTTCTTTCATACTGCTGACTGTACAATTCTGACTTTGATTTGATTATATTTGGACCTTAATTTACATGTTAGGTACTAGTGGATGACTGACATTACTTTTGTAGTTACTTTGGAAAACAAATGTTTTTTTTTTCTTTTATTCAAAATGTAACACCATGCAAGAAAAAAAAGTCTGTTTCTTTTTTTTTCTCCAATAATCTCAAAAGTGAACATAATGTGTTTTGTGAACTTACTTTAAATGTTATGGGAAGACACATGCATTGTAATGTTTATTTTTGCGTACCTAAGCAGTAGGCCACAAAGTCCATGAAAATTAGAAGTATTCTGTAAACATTTTGCTTGGGACTCTTGTTCCTTCCCTTAAGACAAGATACTGTACACTCAAAATGTCAAGAGCTGCCCGCTTTGCAGCAGTAGGAGCTTTTCGTTTTTTTTGTGCCTGTTGCACATTTGTTTTTGTAAGTGGATATCACTTTATATGTGGCAATGAGATTTCCCTTAATAGTTTCATAAAATGTGGTTTTGCTGGGCATTCATCAGAGAAGCGAACGTTAAGTGTTGCCGCGTTCGGTTTTTGTTTCATGAACATACAATATAGTCACATTGTCTGTGTTGTCTTTTCAAATGACTATAGAAATACCCCCGTTTTCTTTTCCCAGCCACACTACATGGTTTGCAGCTCAACTACATTTCTGGTTTCTGTCCGGGTTGCTGGAAATATTGTCCATTGGACTAAAACATCCACAAAACCTCAAGAAACATACTTGAAGTTATTTAAACCATTCGCATAATCTTTCTTCTTTTGCGCTCTAGTCGTGCCAGTTACATTGTACATAACAAATATATTATCATTATGCTAACTGTTTGTCTGTGCTAGGCTATATGTAGTTTTTCCATTTCTGGATTATTGCTATTTGTACATAAGCCTGTTAATAATACTCACAGAAACAAAGAAAAAACAATATCAAATGCCTTGGTTATCGTGTTTTTCTTTTTTTTACAAGTCTTATAAAAAGTTAAAGCTTTATTATCTCACGTTGTCTTGAGTATTTTGTTACCGCCTGTTTAAGTCTAAAGTAATTCACCTGTATCAAGAATGTTATATTATGCATATTTATAAGAGATGGAGATGTGGTTCAATTGGTATTGGTCACTTTCTGGTGCTCATGATCAAGATTAGGAAAAATGCTGGTATGCATTTTGGTGTAAAGTTGCCCATTGAAGCTGATGGCAGAGAGGGGGGAAATCAGTCAACACTGGTCTCTAGCAGGAATCAAACCAGTGCAGTTGCGAATATGTGCTCGCCGCCACTATCCAGTCAGCTTGCGGCGTTTCAAGACATCCACAAGTAAAAAGGTACACAGAGTGGGGGCAAATCTCTTAACAGTAGGCATGCCCTACCTCCTACGGTCCTACCTACCTCCATCTTTCTGCCTTTGTCTGTCATGTGACCACAGTCTGCGGTTGTGTGCTTGCATGAAAAGGCATGGGGCAATGAGGGGAAGGGATGTAATAAAGCGGTGGTTCTCAAAGTCGGGTCTAAATTTGTTTATAGCATCAAAATCTGTTTAACCAATTTAAGTATATATATATCAGCTATTTGAAAATACCGGTAGCTGAAAATAGCCTACAACTTGTAGATCACAAGTTGAGCTTTCGTAGATCTGCCAACATTTGAACACAAATCTTGTATGAGGGTCTCAGGCACAAATATTTACAGATGGGGATCTGGCACCTAATATCAACGTATGTGGGCGTCTTTGACATAAACATACATATTTGTATGTATATTTCATATGTTATGTATATTACCGGTACGCATGTTACGTACGTTTCATATTCTGATTAATTGAAAATGGAGGACCCTGATGTAAACAAGTCTTAGTGCTTTTCCTGGTTTCATCCTCCGAATGTTATGCTTTATGGACGACACAATAAAGCATAACACTTGTTTACAATAGGGTCCACCATTTTCAATTCATCAGAACATTTAGAGACGTACAAATATACACTTCTATATAACCAAAAACATGAAATCATCATAAAAGGAGGTAAACTGGGAGGAAAAAAAACAAACAGTGAAGGGAAGAGGATTCAGATTTTACGAGGGCCAGTTTCTGGTTCATCCAGGGCAGAATTAACTGTATGGAGTCAAATCCTTGTACAGTGAACACATCAAAAGGTGTGGCATGCCATCACTAGGACAAAAATTATGTTATAGCCGAAAGGCCAGTTTTCTTTTTACCATATGTGGCAAACCACACCACAGTCCACAGTGGTCCATGACTGTGACTGTGCCAACCTAGCATTCACTCACTGGCATGGCATTATATAGTGTACCTTTACACAAACCACACACACACCGCATTGTAAATATCCTAAATTGTAAATTGTAGCATAAGTCTTATAAATTATTTTTATGAGCTTTAGTTTTAAGTCTGTATCAATCTGTCGAGGCGAGGTTAGGTCTGTATTATTATCTGATGTTTGAGTATATTATTTTCATTTATATATTTTTTTAAGAAACAAGAGACACTGTTGCTTTAGATGTGATCGCTCGTGAAAAAATATATATATTTTACTTTTCAACTTTGTATTTTATAAACCGCAAATTGATCTCGACCACGTCATTCCCTTGTTCGGCCACTAGAGGGAAGTATTAATTCAACCTTGCTTACTCGTCGTCAACATTCTTTGATTTTTACACCGCGCATGCGCAGTTCATTTCGAAAATGGCGGCCATGCAGGGTGGTCAGATCGAGCCAGAAGGAGAAAAGGATATAAAAACCGAAACATCAAACGATAACTCGGGAAATAATAATGCAAACGACGGAAGGCCACTTTCTGCATCTCCGGGGACCACCTCGTCGGCTGGAAGTGTAAAGACTGCCCCAGAAGACCAGCAGACGCTACTTGCAGTCGTGCAGTTCCTCAAGAAGTACAAACTGAACGAGTCTGTCGACATTTTGCGGCGAGAAGCGGGTTTATCGGAACAAGACGGGGACGATGCGAAGGGTCTCGAGTCTTTGGGTTCTGGTGGTACAGGAACCGCTGAATCAGAAGGTGGTGCAGATGCAAACTCCCTACTTAGCCGGGTATCGGGCTCATCCTCTACCGCCTTGGCCAGCGCTCCTCCACCGATACCTAAAGGTAATATACAGATCTTGTGTCCTTAAAACTATATTGTGTCCTTAAAACTCCCAACCCTGTGATTCTGAGCCTAGACTGAGACATACTTTGCTACTTTACTCCACTAACGCTAACTACGTGCATGGGTTTGTTTATGTACAGCACCCGCTGCCGGGACTGGAGAGGATCAGCCAGACGTGAATGTTGTGCTGTCGGCGTACAACCAGCAGGGGGATCCGGTCCTCTACAAGGTTTATTACAGTGGTCTAAAGAGGTTCATAGAAAGTGTCCTGGACTGCCACAGAGCAGAGCTCTCCCAGGTCTTCTATCCACTCTTTGTCCACATGTATCTGGAACTGGTCTACAACAACCATGAGACTGAGGCCAAGGCCTTCTTTGAAAGGTAAGTGTCCTGACAAAAAAAGACAGGCTAATATACCTTATGATTCTACTGAGCTTTATTCAAATGTTTTGTGGTACATTTGTATTGTATTGGGGCTTTCTGTGTTATCCTTTTTTGATTGAATACTTACTACTGTAAACAGCACGAGGTACAGACAGACACTCAATTCATCAACATAGGTAGCATAACAACATAAATACATTTCTATGGGAAAAGTTAGTTTCAGCTTACCCTTCGATTGTACTACCTGTAGGTTAATAAGCATGTTAATAAACTAAGTATTCACTCAATCAATCAATCTGTATTTAGCCATCTCTGTCTTTTTACCCCTTCACCCTCCTAAACAGGTTCAGTGGGGACCAGGAGTGCTACTACGAGGATGACCTCCGTGTTTTGTCCAGCTTGTCGAAGAAAGAGCACATGAGGGGCAATGAGACTCTGCTGGACTTCCGCACCAGCAAGTTTGTGCTACGCATCTCCCGTGACTCGTACCAACTGCTAAAGCGGCACCTGCAGGAACGTCAGAACAACCAGATCTGGACTATCATACAGGAGCACCTTTACATTGATATATTTGATGGCATGCCACGCAGCAAAGCCCAGATCGATGCCATGTCAGGGAGCCTGGCTGGCGAAGCAAAGAGAGAGGCCAATAAGGCTAAGGTGGGCAAAGGCCTTGGTTGTGCCACTGATATCAGTTTTCTATACAGTACCGGTACATCATTGTTTCAGCAGCGCTGTTGGCTGCATGTCAAGAACCTGGGCATATAAATAATTGAAGATCCTAGTGAAATGATGGTGCTTATTCACCACGTCCTCTACCATGTTCTCCAGGTATACTATGGACTGCTGAAGGAACCAGAGATTGAGTTGCCCCTTGATGATGAGGACGAGGAGGCGGAGAATGAGGAAGGCAAGCCCAAGAAGAAGAAACCCAAGAAAGACAGCATGGGTAACAAGAGCAAGAAACAAGACCCTAATGCACCCCAGCAAAATAGGTATGTCTACAGCTTTAAAGCAGCCAACACTACTATGTACAACAATGTCTTTCCCATATGATATGAACTATACATTTACATTCAGTTTTTGTTCGATTTTTTCCTTTGTGAATTCATTAATGTGGATTTTAAAACCATTGGCATCAGAGAGCAGTGTTGTTTTCGTCGACTAAGACGAAAAATGTTCGTCGACTACCTTTTTTTTTTTTTTTTGAAACAAACTAAAAGGCTATGATGACTAAAACTAAGACTAAATTAATATACTGACAATTTCGTCAACAAATAAAAACTAGACTAAAATGTTAGGAAGGGACTAGTGGCCAAGAGATCCAGTATAAGTCATTTTACAATTAGTTACGACGGCATTAAGGCCCGCCAAAATACATTTTGTTTGACTAAATCAACTGTAGATTTAGTTGACTAAAATCTTATATTTAGTCTAAACCTAGACTAACACTAAACCATTCCAGGTGACTAAAATGTGACTGAAAGTAAATTAAAACTATTCAAGAGACTAAAACTAAAATCAAAATTTGCTGCCAAAAACAACACTGTCAGAGAGTGACTAAATCTAATCCTACCCCTTAGGATCCCTCTTCCAGAGCTGAAGGACTCAGACAAGCTAGACAAGATCATGTACATGAAGGAGGCCACTAAGAGGATCCGACTTGCACGAGACAATCTTCCTTCTATATGTTTCTACTCTTTCCTCAACGCATACCAGGTAAAACCCTGAGGGTGTCCTCCACAATTCACTTGAACATGTTTACACATTATGTTATGAATGACACAGGCTGAAACATTTGTCTATTCTTCCCCTTAATGTTTAATTTAAAGCTGGAAATATTAATAGATTATTTGAGAACAGCCCACAGATTCCTCTTTAGATACATATATCAGAAAATGGCAAGGTACTGTTAGGGAAATGACTGAATGGGGTTTAGAAAAAGTGTATTTACATTATGTGGCCCAATGGTGTAAAAAGTGACCACTAACCTCGAATGTGCTGTGAATAGTTACACTTTTATTTAATCTTGTTGTGGAGAATCCGCTTTTTACATGGATATCTTCCCTGGGAAAAAAGCACTATCAATTTGACCATATACTGTACTTAGCGTTTAAGTTTTATTTTATTTTTTAAATGAATATGTTAGGGATATGGAATGTGTAGGCACTGGCAGCACAAACTTCTCAGCTATTTTAAATGGAATGAATCTTTGCCTGTAGGGTTTGACGGCAGTAGACCTAACAGATGACTCCAGCCTGATTGCCGGGGGCTTCGCAGACTCCACTGTACGGGTTTGGAGCGTCACACCCAAAAAACTCAGAAGGGTTAAATCGGCAGCAGGTAAAGTAACACTCATAAGTCATAACCACCACTGATTCATTGACTGTCTTTATTTTTATTTAAGTTTAGGGGAGAGAAAGAACAGGGACAGATATTAGCTGTCTTCATGTTAAATTCCATAAACGTCTGTTTAATCTTCTATCTAATTTATGCTGCAAGGACAAATATTCTGTTGTCTTGGATTAATGACAAACCAAAAACAAAAATATTGGTACAAAATAATCATGCAGTTAGGGATGTCAATTATCGATTAATTCATGAATTGATAACCTTATCGATCGATTAACCGGTTAGTTGATTTCCCTCAATGTCTAACATAAAAATCTACATGATATACAGAATACAAAAGGCATATTATATTCCTTAATCAAATATTTATTTGACCATTTGAGATACAGGGCCATGCAATGGCATCTTTTATGAGGAATAAAATAAAATTAAAAGTGTACTGTCTTGTCTGTCACATCACATGCAAAAGCTGTCTGTGGCTTCCAAGGAGGGGACTTTTCTTATTAACCGGCCTGCATGTGCGTGGCTTGGCCACGTGCGTGCGCAGAGAGCATTACATTCATATAGAACCGCAGTATTTGATTAATTGTAAAGTTTAATTAAAGAATTTCTAACCGATTAACATCCCCCGGGCCTCCGCACCTCTCCCCCGCTCATGGAAGTAATTGATAATATATAAAGTCACAACACCAACTTTGATGAGGCAGTACTGCTTTGTTTTCAAATTATAAGGAAGCGTTTGAAAATTGCGAGAGGCAACAGTCTGGCAACGTGGGACTACTCCACAACTGGTGCCTTCTATAACATATTTGCGATTTATTGGCCCTCAGTTAGCTGCCTCCTTGACAGAAGCGATTTACATTCTGCTGTGGGTATTAAACTGTTACTGTCTTACTTATTTTGGTGTAGTTGTTCACCCATCTACATATTGTCAAGCAATGTGTCCATATATATTTTATTTTATGGTCCAATGTAGGTATGTGTATGTACTGTATGTATACTGTATCTGTGTCCTTTGTTTTGCAATGTGTCTGTTTGTTTTGTCTTTGTCTTAAAATGTAAAAGATAATAAAAAATATTATTGGAAAATGTCTGTCTTGTATATGTGATTACCTCTGACTCAAGTTTTTCTTTTCTTCTCTTCCCAAGACCTAAGTTTGATCGACAAAGAGTCTGACGATGTGCTGGAGAGAATCATGGATGAGAAGACAGCCAGTGAATCTAAGATCCTCCATGGACACAGTGGCCCAGTTTATGGACTTAGCTTCAGCCCAGACAGGTAGGACAGCTCCACTACTTTAATTGTACCCAATGTGGCATAAATCACGTATGCAACTTTATTTATTTTTTTCAGCAATCATCTACTTGAGCTACAAAACTGTTCAGTGTTACACCAATTCATTTGCATGAATGGTTTAACTCAACTTTTTGCCATGTTCTCTCCTCACACCGTTCAGAAACTACCTGCTGTCAAGCTCGGAGGATGGTACAGTCAGGCTGTGGAGTCTGCAGACTTTTACCTGTCTGGTGGGCTACAAAGGTCACAATTACCCGGTGTGGGACACCCAATTTTCCCCCTATGGATACTACTTTATATCTGGTGGACATGACAGAGTTGCCCGGTAAGAATACGCTGTGAGTGGGGTGAACCAATGTGAAATAATTATGCCCTTGATAATGGTGAATTGCATATGCCGTTACCAGTACAGTGCAACAATGATATAATGCTGCAAAAGCTAATGAGTAGGTTGTCTTCAACAGTTTGTGGGCAACTGATCACCATCAGCCTCTAAGGATGTTTGCTGGTCACCTGGCTGATATCACCTGCACCCGCTTCCACCCCAACTCCAACTATGTGGCCACAGGTTCAGCAGACCGCACCATTCGTGTCTGGGACGTCTTAACTGGAAACTGTGTGCGCATCTTCACCGGCCACAAGGTCAGTGTTCCCCTAACGATTCCCGGTTCAATGTCTCCTTGTAGTATTGTGTCCAGCAGAATCATGATGAACACATACTTAACCATTACCTCATCACCATTTCATGTGTCAAGGATTATCATGCCATTTAACAAATTAGACCCAGTGTTTATATGTCCTGTCTACCATTATGTTTTGATGGTTGATAAACATAATTGATTCATACCCATGTTGGTATATAAAGATTGAGACATGCAATCTGCTTTTGTTTCCTAGGGCCCTATCCATGCCCTGGCTTTCTCTCCCAATGGGAAAATCCTGGCCTCAGGAGCCACTGATGGCAGAGTTCTTATGTGGGACATTGGTCATGGTCTCATGATTAGCGAGCTGAAAGGGCACACAGACACAATCTACTCCCTCAAGTTTAGCAGAGACGGAGAGCTCCTTGCTTCTGGTAGGTTTGATCACAATTACTCTAAATTCTGACAGCTATTTCCTAGCTGTCATGTTGGATACAAAACTGTTAATTTTTGTATGACATGTACATTATATCCAATAACAAAAGTCCAATGGTGTTTTCTAGGTTCCATGGATAATACGGTTCGTTTGTGGGATGCCGCTAAGGCATTCGATGATGTAGAAACGGATGACTTCACAGCAACTACAGGGCATATTCACCTACCAGAGAACTCCCATGAGCTTCTGTTAGGGACCTACACGTCCAAGTCCACACCTGTAGTACATCTTCACTTTACCCGGAGGAACCTACTGCTTGCTGCAGGGGCATACAACCCATAGACGCTAAATAACCTTTTCAAACTGAGATGTGAATCAACAGCAAGCCTTGGAATGTTAGATGCTTCCTTGTAGCCGGGGAGCCAGTCAGCCAAAATTTGAGAGGACCTGTGATGTCATACTGTATTTTTTCTATTAATTTGGTCATTAAGGTCCACAGAATGTCTACTCTGCCAGGAGACTGTGAAAAATACGTTATGGCCATTTGTATACCACAGACAATTTCATCATGCTTTAAGTAGCATGTGACATGTCAAACCCCTAAAACAGCCATAGCCGTCATCACAAATGTGATGAGGTCAGCACATTTGGGCAAGTGGATATGGATTTCGCCTTATATTGGTTGTCTTATATGGTGGTGTGTGCAAAAATGGCCATAATTTTTCCACAATGTTTCAGGTAGAGCAAACCTCTCATTCTGTGGACCTTAATGATCAAATGAATAGAACACAAAGTATGTCATGACATCACAGGTTAATCTCCATTCCTTGAGCCTTTGGGCCTGTGGCTCCCCGGTTAATGCAAGAGCTGTGGATTTCCTCCCCATCAATTCAATGGAACAGCTACGCTACATTCTGCTTTCATAAATACTGTCCCCAAATGTATTAGACACCTAAAGAGTAATTTCCTTTTTTGTAAGTCACTGCCATGCACACAGGTTTATTTGACTTGTGTGGTTGTCTGTATTATAGCATTTTATACTGGTTCAAAGTTCAAACTGTAAATAAAATGTTTACTATGTTTGAGAGAGAGAGAGATCTTTATTTTACATGGGGAAATCAAACAAGCAGATCCAGCGGCCTCCGATCCAAGCTACATTAAATGAAAGTCTGAATGGAATTGACACCTGTTGGAGATGAAAACAACATTAGTATTTGATCCAAGGAAATAATCAAATGCTGTAGGAGGGAAATCTCTACAATACTTACATTACTTTGCTGTGACAGCGGCTTGTTTCTTGGGTTTAAATTTAATTAAGAGACCAATGGCTAGAAGACTGGCATACGTGGCCAGTACACACTGCGGAGACAAGTGACATGCAACATATAAGTCATAATGTTAGTCCTAGATTCCAACTAGTGATGAATCCAAGATCCAACAGTCCCTGCCACACAACTACATTAACTGTAAACTCACATTCCTCCGCCCAACGATTGTCCATGCATTGAAGTACTTGGCAATGCCAGTAAACTGGTGCTGTCCGGCGTCGTGTCCTCCCATTATGAACGATTAGCAGTCCTGAGACAAGAGGAAAAATATTAGCAATTAAAGAAATAAACGGAATACATAAAACATTTATGCATGAAGTATGTCAATTTGTCAAACTCTCCAGTAATATTAACTACTGATAAGTGAGAACGGCACGACATAAAATGCATTGTCATTCAACTAAATTGTTTCTCATTTTTGTAGTGATATTACTTAACATTTGCAACAACTTGTACGTTTATTGTCCGGTACACGAGTCATTCACTTTGCACAATTCTAACGGGCATCAACTAGAGAAGCAGCGCTTGTTCTTAGTGTTGTGAATGAAATAAAAACAAATTATTTTAAAAACTGAAAATGCAGGAGGAGCTATTACATTTTAAAGATAACACTTGGATTAATTCAGCTTGCAGATCGAATGCTAACCCACCAGTTAACATTAGCTTCATGGGTTAGCATGCCTTGATAGTTGCAACCAGCTAGCTAACCCTGTTATTTCAATTAACTTTGGACGATTATGACAATGCTGTTTTAAAACCAATGCGGGTAACATGTTTAACTTCTAAAATCAACATGTAATGTTGTCCTGAATGTGCTCATTCTTACCTTCAAACAGACGACCCTTGAGAATGTGGACAGAACGAAGTGCTTGCCCTTCAGTCCAAACAGGAGGTGACGTATACCCTTATTATAGCAAGATGAATATGAGTGGACAAAACCCACGTCATTCAACGTTGATGCCGCCCCTTTGCACGAAATACGACTGGTGAATGGTTAGTGGCAACGTCAGTCATTCAAAGTACACTCGGAGTGGGTAATCTGTGAAACGCCCACAGGACAATACTCTTCCGGTATTATTGAACCATGATGGCGTGCTAGTGGTCAACACGTGAGATTGGATATACCTCAACATTTACTGTAAGGATGTTTTCTGTTCAATTGTTAGCATTCATATGCAAGATATAGTTCTGTCTGTGTTTTCTAAACGTGCTTGCTTCGTAGCCTCAATGCTAATAATAACGTTGTTTAGTAGATAATCCCCTACATGTTTACGTTATGACTTTACAGATTTAGTACAGATTTGCCAAGCAGATTACTTCACTCCTTTCTTGCTTTATTAATGCGTGACATGGGATTAATAGGTATTGAGTAAAATAAGTCTATGACAAGTCTTGACGTAAGGCTAGATAAGAAGCAGTCAGTCTATTTTGGATCACATTATGTTGCCGCTTGCCGTACTGAATGAATCAAGCCTGTCGTAGATGTATTTTATCGAGTCTGACATTTGCTTATATATTAAGTATCTCACTTTGATCCAAAGTTAGGCTACAGTGTGTTTGTAATATGCGGGCGACCTGAGATTAAGTGAGAAACTCACTCCTTTCCAGTCGTTTTAACACACGGATAAATTAGCAATCATGGCATCAATGGAGGCGGACTTCCCTCGGGGAGGGACAGCTAAGAAGACTACTGAGGGCCAAGCAGATGCCCAGAGGACAGAGGTGGACAACCTGTTCCAGGTATGAGATGAGAAGATTTTCACTTACACCTAGCCAGAAACTAATGTCTGGGGTTTTCATGTCTGTCTTGTAAAACCATTCTAAGATGATCCATGGTCGTAGCCATACAGGTCATGCACCAGGAAATTAATCATCACTGTTTTTTCATTGGTGCTTTTCTGAATCTGCATGGCAATATGTGACAATTTGGTATGGCTTATTATTATTGTTAACCCTGGATGAGTTGAAGGCAACATATAAAAGCAACTCCAGTTGCTTTTTCTGTTCTATTGTACAGGGAATCAAACCTCCCAAAATACACATTTCAAAGAAAGAAAGTGAATTCCCAGACACACCACTGATCACCTACATTGATCTGTTGAAACATATTAACAGTAACACTGTGGCTTTGTCGTAAGTACCTTTCCCAAGGTAGAAAGGTCCTTGCGACCGAGACATCTATATGTTTTAAGTGGTCAATGGAGAGGTGTGGTCAATGTGTGCAGCCAGGAATACATTTTCTAATGACATTTGTTTCACAGCAAGAGGCAATGCAATACGTCTTTGTGAAAGTTCTTTCCGTTTTCACTTCAATGCTCTGCTGTGCCCTTTAAATACCAATTGCCTTTCATATAATGTGGCCCCTACAGACTGTAGGAGTTTTAAAGTTGTCGGCGAGTCATTAGATCATTATGTATTTCACACTACAGGAGTCTTAAAAAAAAAAAATCGACTGTCATTATATCTGTGTGGCTTTCACACTAAACGATTGATAGCCGACTAGGCATCATCACACACTGCAAGAGTTCACTAAGATGCGATCCAGACCCGATACATATAGGCTACATCATTTGATTTTTATTCCAATTCATTTTGACATCTCACGTACGTGCAGGGTGTCATACAAGCGTGAGACCTGAGACCGACGCCTCTCTCTCTCTCTCTCTCTCTCTGCATGCACACACACACAGGGTGAAATGTTTGTGATAGCGTAGCCTACATGCGCTATAGCGAGGCAGGATGTTAAATCTTGATTTTCATAATTCTCTGTATCTCTCCGTATGTGCACACAGCACACACACGGCGCACAAGGTCCAAACAGCAATGTTGGGCTAATATAGCTACCAATATGTACGACACAGAGATTTACCCAAGGAATAAAGGTTATATATATTATCATCTGTTGACATCTATCGATACAGTCGACAGACAGACTGACAGACAGTGGCTGTGAGCACATGCAGCTGTCTTGTGAAGTTGTGCTCTCATTGGCTGTAATACAGGATTTCTCGGGACGCGGTCGCAACCCAGTTCATACTGTATGATGTCCATTGTCCAGTCGGCGAGAGAGCCAAATATCAAATCTGCTAGATATTCAGAAACGGTCGGGATGGCGTCGGCGAGCGCTTTTATCGGCACTGGATCTTCTCGCAGCTCCTTTCACACACAGCGAGCAAAACCTCGGCGATCAAAGCCCGATCTTGGGTCAGATCGGGAGTTTTGTCGGCAAGCACCAAAAATGATCCCGACAGCATAATCGGAGCAAATATCGTGCAGTCACTGCAGTGTGTACGAGCCATTAGTTCTCTCCATCAGGCTTACTTAATTATTGTATGAATTATCGTTATTCTGTAGTGTACAATACATGATGTGATGCTTTGTCTTTTTTTAGTCAAAACCAACAGAAACCAAGAAAAGGAAAGTAAAAAAAGGTGATGGCACACAATCAAAGAGGCCAAAGACAGATGATGAAGAAGACCCGCTGACTCTCAATGCTTCAGTCAAAACTGTTGAAATTCTTCATCACAAGGTAAAGGGATTTTGGCAGAATCTCCACTTTTAAGTTAACTATATTATTTTATTTGGTAAAGAAATGTTCACCACAAATGTTTTCAAGTAATCCCTCTATCATTAAAGCAACACAAACCCACATTTATCGCATTAACATGAAAACTAAACATAAGGAACCAAGATATTTTTCAGAACTCAAACTGCAAGGTTTGTAATGATTTAACGATTACATTTATGATGATATTTGTTTCTTTCTCAGAATCTGAAGGTGGGCACGTTATTGCTGGGCTGTGTGAAGGAGGTGACAGACTTTGAGGTTACAGTCAGTCTTCCTTGTGGCCTGCAAGGCTACCTCAGCATCAACAACATCTCTGACACCTACACCAAGCTCCTCAGCGAGCAGCTGGATGATGACAACATGGAGGTAGCGACTGTGAATTCCATTTTGACAATCCATTTTTAATGACAAATGGCTTGATAGTGTTCTTGCAGAGGCAAAATATTTGAAGTGAGAGAATTGAGGCATTTGGTTCCAAAGAATCACACCCGTGTGAAGTGAGAGGCGCTAATATATTAAAGTCTAACTCATGTTGATTAGGTGATGTAAAACAAACGGTGCCAACACAAACATTAAACGCCATTAACAATAAAGAGACAATATGATGTAAATGACACATTATGACGTACATTTTCCCTTCATTGTCAATGCGTTTACAAAACAAACATTGAACTAAAGACAAACACTAAACCTGTGTATAGGAGGGGCTGGCGCCCCTCAAAAATAAACCTAAATGCCAAAGTCTTACTCTTATCTGGAATATTGAACATACCGTATTTAATTGCTGGGCCTTGTGCTATTTATTTCTTTAGGAGATCTGTTCTCTGCCACACCTGTTCTGCCCTGGTATGTTGCTGAGATGCGTGGTTGCTTCATTGGGTTTGAGCAAAGGAGGCTTTTTTAGCATCAAGCTGTCAATCAATCCCAAGCTGGTCAACAAGGAATTATCCACAGGCTCTCTGAAGGCTGGCATGGTGAGTCAACAGTTAAGCATCCTCAATACGTAAAACATTGTATATCTTTGAATTATTTGTCAAAAATGAATGTTGTGCTCTGTGTTTATGATGACGTAGACCCTGAGTGGCTGTGTGCAGAGTGTTGAAGACTATGGCTACTTAGTTGACATTGGAGTCAGTGGAACAAAAGCTTTCCTACCCAAGCAGGCAGTAACAGGAAAACAGAACAGCCCTGAAGGTATCACAGTACCATTCATTTCATATCACTTTTCACTTGAATCTTAGCCTGAGCACTTGCCCGAGCCCTAGCCCCGACGACCTTACAGGCGTATGCAAAGCTCAACTTATGTAACTTAGATAGCATTTCATGTAGACATAGCACTATATAGTATACATGCATAGTTTCATTATATAGATATTCCACTGTTAGGTTCTTAGCTTATGTATGATTCACGATGAAGTTTTTATGTATATGATAATGATGAAACCATGTTTTTTGTTCTTGCTTACTGTAAATCGCTCAGGATTAAGAGCGTCTGCTGAATGCCTAAATTGTAATCGAATATGTTACATTTAAATTATTTTGTTCACTTGTGCCCAGAGCTGAAGGTTGGTGAATATGTGACTCCAAAGCTGGAGGAGGTGAAGAATGATGGATGCTTGGTTCGGCTATCTGTTAACCACCTTGGCCAGGCCCATGCTCAGTTCAAGCATGGCTGGACCCTCACTAACCTTCTCCCCGGGTCCTGGGTCAAAGCCAAAATCAAAAAGGTAAGACTGTGAAAATAAGTATTACCTTAACAGTTCTACTGCGTAACCTGTGTTCCCACTATTTAATCCAATATTCTACGCTGCCTAGATTGTCTTATTACCTTTTGGAGCATACGCCGAAGTATTTGCAGCTTTGATCGACGAAAATCCGGCGGAAAATAGTCCGATGGTTTGTTGTTGAAGAGAAAAACATGCCGCCATTACAATGCGAAACAAGAACAGCCTCCACAGCATGTTGTAGTTCAAACAAACCCACCGTTCATATGCATTGAGCTCATTTTCCCAGAAGCCCTAGCAGCCCAGAGCATGGCTTGATTTCTGGTTTCGTCATCATAACACGACGGCCTCGTCACCAGGTCCGCGACAAATCCGCTCTTTCTTTTTAATTATTACAAAACGGCCAATTAAACAAATAGCGGGTTTAGCGTATTAAGCAGGGGGGAACTTAAAGCCCTCAAAGTGTTAATGACAGTAATACCACCTATATATCTATTCTCTAAGGCTAAGCATATGGTGCGATCCAAAATTCTGGTGGCATCTTTTTAATCGAAGATTCTTTCTGCTTCAATAAAATGTGTGCTCATCAAACACTGAAATTAGACTTTTGGCCACAGTAGGTGGCACATTTTGCATTTAAGCCTATTTTCTTAGTTTTAACCATCCATCTATTGTCACAGGTAACGAAACATGGTCTGATCCTGGACTTCCTGTCCTCGTTCCGTGGCCAGGTGGATGCTCTCCACATGGAGCCAGAGCAGACTTCCAGCTACTCTGAGGGAGCCGAGGTACATCGCTACTTGCATATATAGATCCTATTCTGACTTGAATTGGATGGTGGCTATGAAAAATGTGATAGATTTAGTTGTGAATTATTCTAATTGGCAGCCATTGTGCTGTATTGTAACAGCATTATCGGGATGCCAATTTATTGGTTCCTGAATTTAGATACATAGGCTTAAATGTGTTACTGGCTGGAGATGAATGAAGTCTGCTATCAAAAAAACTTTTCTTTAGTTGCCTAACGGCTATAATACGTTCCATTTATTTTTGCAGTGCTTTATATGTTTGTAGTGAAATAAAATTCAACTTTAATTCTGTACTCGTCTCTCTCCAGGTGCAAGCTATTGTGCTGTACAATGAGCCCTCCAGCCGTCAGATTGGCCTCTCCCTGCGTAGCCACCTCCTTCAGCCGGGGGCCAGTATAGACACTAGTCCAGCTGGTGGGGAACGGATCGGTGAGGTCGTCAAAGGCTGCAAGATAACCACCATGCACCACATGTCTGGAGCCATGATGGAGCTGCCGGACAAGACTGTAGTCTTCATACATGTTAGTTGCAGCCATGCAACCATTTGAATATTATTATTATTATTACTATTACACCCACGTTTTGGCATAATCTTCATGCGTTCTCCATGGTTACTATGGAGGGTTTGTAGGGGAGGCTGAAAAAACTGCCAAAAAGAACACGCACAATCAAACAAAGTCACAAGTAAAGAAATGAAAAAAATCCGCACACCATTTTCTGCTCCCAGTGAAGGTCTGAGGAAGGGCTCAAACGCTACCACTTTAAGTGAAGAAAGTTCTGGGAGCAGAAAATGGTGCAGATCTTTTTCATTTCTTTACTATGGAAGGTTCACATTCTCCCCACTTAGCACAATGATAGAATTGCTGTGCTTTTTTTGGTAGATTGAATTGGGGTGATGCAAATATGCTGGCATGCCAGATGCCGACGTCACCATTTTGTTTCCGCTGACCCCCTGTCTGTCTCCCACAGAAAAACCACCTCAAGGAAACATACATGGAAGCCAGGGATGACAAACTGCTAGCCTCGTCTGAGCTCAGCTGCAGGATCCTGGACTTCAGCGCTATGGATCAGATCCATTTAGCTAGTATAAGGAAGTAAGTTAAAGGACAACTTTAGTTTTTTTCAACCAAGGTTCATGTTTTAGGTTGTTATTAGAGAAAGTAAAAGATGAGTGTTAATTCTTTTTCATTTGCTGCTTTCTTTCGTTTTAGGGATTTTAGCTATTTTTGACAGGGGGGCGGGGGCATTCGAACATGAGGCTAAATATGTATTATTGTACACAATTTTATAGCGATTTATTTTTGTATTATTTACTGTAGTCCTACTAGACCCCAGGAAATTACATCTGGCCACAAAAGATCACGGGATCTACTGAATGTGAAGGGGTGACACACTGACATGTTGAGCCATACAGCACAGTATGGCATACCTCTATAGTACCCTCCTTCACATTCAGTAGATCCTATGATCTTTTGTGGCCAGATGTAATTTCCTGGGGTCTATAGTAAATAATAAATCGCTATAAAATTGTGTAAAAAAAGACATATTTAGCCCCATGTTCGAATGCCCCCAAAAACAGCTAAAATCCCTAAAACGAAAGAAAGCAGCAAATGAAAAAGAAATAACACTCATATTTTACTTTCTCTAATAACAACCTAAAACATGAACCTTGGTTGAAAAAAACTAAAGTTGTCCTTTAATGTGGCATTTGTGTGCTTTTTCTGTTGCTTGAACTTTTATATCTTTTTCTGAATTAATACATACTAGACCTGTGCCTGGTGAGCGTCTTGTGTTTTGTGGTAATATTTTGGTCTGCTTCCAGGAGCATCATCGGGAGGCCTTTCTTCAGATACCATGACCTTCATGCTGGCCAGATCGTAGAGGTAAGAGCAGAGATCGCCTCATGATTAGTTACAAATCGTGCTCACATGCTGACATTTTGTAATGCTGCACAATATAATACATGGCAACAAATAAAAAATGTGAGTGGTGACACTGTTCCATCGTCTCTGTGAAAGAGAGGTTGAGCTTTTTTTCCCTTGTCTGTACAGATTTCACATTTATGTTTTGTATAATCTTATTTTCCTTTTAATTTTGTAAGTATGCTTTGTTAACTGTTCTTTTCATATATTAGCCCTCATTAATGCAACAGTTTCCTCTACTCTTTCAAGGGGACAGTGTCCACCCTGATGAACCATGGGATGATGGTGAAACTGTCTGACCACATCCAGGGCATGGTGCCCAGGACCCACCTGTCTGACATCGTCCTCAAGAACCCAGAGAAGAAATACTCTGAGGGCATGAAAATCAAATGCCGGGTCAGTAGTGCGGCAATCTGAGAACCCATCGTCAAAAAATTAAGGAAAAACAGCGCTCTCTTTTCCTTCGACAGAGTCGACAACAGTCTGTCTCGAGAGAGACTAGTATACGCTGATCATCTTGCAGTCATTCCGTTGACATTAGCGCCACTGGGCGACCACCTCCATGCAGGCGTCCGCTAATACTGAAGTTTGTGTGTTGAACATGTCTGGACTCTTTCTTGGTGCAATGTATTGTGAATGTGTTTGTTTTCTTCAGGTGCTGTCGGTAGACCCAGAGAAGAAGAAACTGACCCTGAGCAGGAAGAAAGCCCTGGTGGAGTCCACGCTGCCTTTGTTCCTGAGCTACTCGGATGCCCGCCCTGGCCGTATCTCCCACGGCTACATCGTCTGTATCGAGAAGTTTGGCTGCATTGTGCGTTTTTACAATGACGTCAAGGGCCTGGTACCTCTGAAAGAGCTCAGCTCTGAGTTTGTGCAAAAACCAGAGGAACTGTTCTATATTGGACAGGTGAGTTATATTGATGTTCAGCTGTACCTTTTGTACATACAAATAGAACATTGAATAGACTTTTGCCTGAAGTGGCTTCATAGATTTTACATTTTAATTGACACTTTGTACCGTGACCCTTTCAAGCTGATGAAGAATAGTGATGTTGTTTATTGTCCAGGTGTTGAGGATGAAGGTCCTTAATTGTGACCCAGAGAAGGAGAAGTTGCTGTTGTCCTTTAAGGCTGTGGTGGAAGGAAACACAGAGGAATGCCCCAAACCACAGTTTGACTTTGAGGTCGGGAAGGTAAGACAAAGATGGACCTTTTGCAGGATTCCATAGGACTTTGATATTTGTTCTCCCTATTGGGGGCATATAATTATCAGCGAAAATGTTCACAAACATCCTCCCGTGGCAAAGTCGTGTGACAAAGTATGAAATAGCATAGTGCGTGAAGCCGGTTTTGTCATTGGTTAGTTAAAAATCACACCCGTGTGAAGTGAGGGGCACTCTTATCATCATACATCATCTCATTCCGGCCAATCACAATTTGCGTCCTCACCTTCGTCTTCAATGTTTGTGTTACACAATATTTGTGTTTACACAAACACTCAAAGCTCCATTCATTGTCAATGGCATTCAATGTTGTGTTTGCACAAACACTCAAAGCTGGCCATTCATTGTCAATTGCATTCAATGTTTGTGTTAAGACAATGTTTGCGTTTAAACAAACCCTCAACGCTTGACATAGGAGGGGCTAGCGCCCCTCAAAAATCACACTTGTTTGCCTTTTATCATGATGATGAAGTCACCCACTTATGTCATTTGCCGATGACTTGGTCTGACAAAAAAGAAAGTCCATAGGCTGAATCTAATATCTGCTCTGTGGTTCAACTGTCATTTAGAAATTGGATGCCAAGTTGCTGAAAAAGTCAGACAGTGGACTAGATGTGGCCATTCTCCCTGAAGAGACCCATGCCGTACTACCCACCATGCATCTCTCTGACCACATGTCCAACTGTCTCCTATTGCGAGATGCTTTGCAAGAAGGAGACATCATCTCCAACCTGGTCTGCCTTAACAAGACCAAACTGGGCATTGTATCCTTTCTATCTGAACATCATCAATGCATACGATAACTAGATTAATATCTATCTATAAATGCACCGAAAAATGTGTGTCAGTCCTTCTGTCTGTCTGTCCTTCCGTCTGTAGCCTACACTTCCTTATATTAACCTGACTCCGCCAGATGGGGCAGTAGATAGTACTCTCTACTGCCCCATCTGGCGAACATCATTTGCTGTTCATATATTCAGAACGGGTAAGGACTAGTATTAGTTTTAGAAGAGATCAGCTCAATATAAATTAATTGGAGGTAACATTTTGTCACATCTTCATCAAATTCTGATTATATTGTAACTTGAGAAAATGTAAGAAACTATTCCCATGCGTTGTTGTCCTTAACTGCACCTGTTTTAAAGACCCTGACCAAGAAGCCCTCTGTGAAATCATCTTTGGAGGATGGAATGGTTGCTAAGGATTTCTCTGCCCTCAGCGTTGGCATGCAGATGATGGGCTGGATCAAAAGAAACATGCCCTATGGTGTCTTCGTAGAGTTCCCATATGGACTGGTTGGTCTCGCTCCCAAGTCGGTGAGTCCAGAAGGCTGTCTTCCGAAGTCGATGAGAAAGCCTGAATAGTTGTTTGCACACTGACAATAGATCTAAGCTCACAAAATATTACAGTGCGATGCAATGTTCCCTCTAATGTTTCCTCGGTCTGAGCAAACACTCCAACCTTCTGAGCGCAACTTGAACAACAGCTGAGCAACATATGATGAGTGCACTTTGTACATTACACTCATGTCAAGTTATGGCTTATTCAAGCTAAATTACAGAATAAGTAACAGTTGCATTACTTTTAGTAAACTGTAGGCTAAAAGATCAGTTAAATAAAAGTTTTAAAAAAAGTATAAAAGTCAAAACATTATTATTTTATGTGAACACATGTAGAGGAATAAATGTTGTGTACATAAATACAATAAGCCTAAATGAGTCAAAAAAATAACAATGCATTGACATACTAAAAAAGTAGCCTAATAATGTATGCATTTAGTCTATATACTGTATGATATTATGTGAGCATTTGCTAGGCCTACCATTTGTAGCCTTACTAGACTACACTAGTCTGAGTTAAATTAACAATGGCTTTTGGCCATGGAGACTGGGTCCCAGTCCAGAGATGAAAATCATAATGAAATGGCCTATTGCCCTAAGCTATAAATTCTATCAATTTAGTTTGCCTTATTTGGGGGTCCTTGAAATGGCTGAGAATCACTGGGTTAAACTGTAGACTATAGTTAATTCACAGAAAATACAATACAATAGCCTACACAACCATTGGAAACCCCTTGGTTTTAGAAAAGCCTATATTTTGCTGTTTCGCGTACCGTAATTGTGTTGGACAAAACTAAAACGAAACCAGCCGGACCAACAAGACCTTGCATCTTCAAACTGTCCACTAGCCACAACGGTAGAAAACATTTTGTTGTGAGTGAGTCTTAGCTCTTTTCAGCACACAACAACCAGCACTCAACTATAAATCAAGCCTAAGCCATTTCAGTACAATAACTGTACTTGACAGTAAAAATGTCAAGTAAAATTCTGTTTCCATCCTCCCTTACAGGCCATGAGTGACAAGTTTGTCAGCGATGTAACGGGTCACTTCCAGATGGGCCAGACCGTGTTTGCCAAGGTGACCAACCTGGATGAAGAGAAGGGGCGTTTCCTGGTCACCCTGAAGGTGTCTGAACTGATCACTTCGGAGGGGGATCCCCAGGCCAGGCTGATCAGCGGTCTGCAGGAAAGAAGGACTGTGGTAGAGATGATGGCCTGTAGAGGTAGAATCATTTTGTATGTCTTCTGTATATTTCCATTGGGGAAATATAATTCAATGCTTGAACACCCTTTACGTCTGTGTGTTGGTTAAAAAAAAATCACACCCGTGTGAAGTGAGGGGCGCTCTTATCATCGTACATCATCATCGGCGACTTCTTACTGACAGTTGAGAGTTGAAAACCTTGTGTATATATACAACATATCAATGTTTGTCTTACACAATGTTTCTGTTTACACTATGACGTAAAACTGTCCATTCATTGTCAATGGGAATTTGTTTGTGTAGGACAAGGTTTATGCACACAAACTAAAAGCTGAACATAGGAGGGGCTAGTGCCCCTCAAAAATATTGAACCAATGAAAAATATTAAAAAGTGCTTCTGACAAAACCAGCCAACTCCATTAGACCCTCAAACTAGCAGCTAACTCCACCCCATCTCCCCCTCTCATGCAGGTATATGAAAATATATAAAGTCGCAATACCAACTTTATATTGCTTTTTCTTCTTTCTTCATTTTGGAGTTAGCTGATTTCTGCCCAACAGCAGATATATAAAGAAATAATAACTGAAATGTTCGCCTACAATAACATGCATAACAAAATTAATCCTCCATGTTTTCCTTTCTCAGATGACTCTGATATTTACCAGCAGCTGTCTGAGCTTTCTGTGGGTCAGAAGCTAATGCTGACTGTGGATACGTTGAAAGAAGGTGGTGGTGTGCTCTTTAAATCAGACCACCTATCCAGTGCCACCATATCTGCTGTCAAACAGCATGTCATGGGTATGTACAGTATTGGGGAAAGTCAGCCAGTTGCTGCAATATAATGTTGTAATTAATGTCACTGTCTTAGGTCCTTATCGCTTTCATCACAAAGATTATTTTATTTTAACTTACATTGAACACAGCACTCATCCTGTTGACCGAAAATATGATAATCACAATAGTCTCAACAATGTGGCTCAGGAGGTAGAGCAGGTCGTCCAATGATCCGTGGGTCGGCGGTTCGAATCCTGGCTCCTCCTGTCCACATGTTGAAGTGTCCATGGGCAAGACACTGAACCCCACATTGCCTCCAATGAGTCGGTCGGTGTGAGCTTGCCACCATTGGTGTATGAATGTGGGAAGTGAGGACGCTGGCGTCGACTGTTTGTCGCTTCACGTCCCTATGAATGAATGGACCATTGTAAAGCGCTTTGAGCACTTGGAAAAGCGCTATAAAGATGCAATCCATTATTATTAATAGACAGAAATGTAGGAATTACAGTGATCTTGCGCTCTGCCACTGTTGCATGTTACCCTCTGATGTCGTTCCATTTGATCTTCTACTGCAACACCAGTCCTGTTTATGAGACATTTAATACTCTAATAATCACATTTCATCTGTGTTCTTTCAGGCGTTAACTTGACCCCAGGACAGAAGGTTAATGCAGCCATCCTCCATGTTGACTCCGGTTCCAGTCACGTTCATGTGTCTGTCCTTCCCAAGCTAGTTGAGAAGAAAAAGTCTGTGAGTATTACTCTCCATTACTTACCTTGGTTTCCCCCCCTTGTTTTAGCTTTGAAATGTTTTCTGAACACTTTTATTGCAATGATTCATAATGTATTTTTGGATTTCATACAACGGATACACCGACTTAACCTTCTTGACCTTACAAATCTGTTCTTAACAAAGACTCTTGTAATTAGTACTAATTACTTCCCTGCCTGTCCCTAATGTTTTTTTTTACATATTTTAACAGTTAATGGACGGGTCAAAATACGCAGCGACGGTCCAGCACATGGACGACGACTTTGCTGTGGTCTCATTGGACGACACAGCCCAGCTGACGGTGATCCAAACCACGGGTCACTTGAACGAGACGCACAAGCTGAAGCTGGGCAAACTTCTGACCGCCAAGGTTATAGAAGCCAGCTGTCAAGAACTGGAAGGGCTCCCCCTGGTGTCCTGGGAGAACACCGCACCGAAACGCCAGCGCACACTTTCGGACATCAGTGCACCAATGGGCGGTTACGCCTATGGTGAGATAGTCAAGGGTACGGTGCGGACGGTGAAGCCCACATGCGTGTTGGTGACACTAGAGGACGGACACACGGGAAGTGTGCACGTGTCACAGGTGGCAGAGGAGGTCTCCGCTAGCGCCTTCCCCACGTCCTTGATCAAAGTGGGCAGCGAGGTCACCGGCAGAGTCATTGGAGGCCGTGAGGGCATTACCCACAGGTGGATACCGCATACTGGCTTTCACATGGAAGTTATTTTCTTTTAGACTGTGCTTAAAATAAGCACAGTCTAAAAGAAAATAACTTCCTCCCTACTAAAATAGTAGGGATCACACAGGAGATAAAATTCCTCATGAAAATGTTCCATTTATGTGTTTTCTTGAATGCATTCTTCTTAAAGCAGCTCGTAAAGACCTTGGGAGAGTTGTGACAGCGTTAAATATCTTTTCAAATGTCTGTTTCAGATTCTTGCCCTTCACCCATAGAAAATTCAAATACAGCATTCCTGAGCTAACACTTCTTCAAAGGTAGGCATTTTCCCATCTGACAAGTACCTGCATATATTCCTGCTGTCCATTTGTTGTGTTTTTTGAATGAGTTTCTATCTCTGTCCACATAGTAAACTTGACCCGAGTGTAGAAATCAAACCAGTCCTGCCAGAAGAAAAGCTGAGCAGCTACAAAGTTGGAGAAGAAATTACATGCTTTGTATCAAAGGTATGTTTCTCAAATTGTAATCAATGGCAAGTTGCATTATGTCTTTACTCCACCAGGAGATCTTGCATTTGCCCGTGTGTGCCACAGTCTCTACTACTAGGCCAATCAGCATTGCCGTTCTTGTGCATGCTGACAGCAGGCCAATGACAATTGCATATTTTGTTAATTAATTACAGAGCAATCGTCCCTCCAGGAGAGAGGAGACTATGTGATAGAGTTTTGCACATCCCTAGTACTAGCTAAATGCAGACACGCAATCAAACTGGCACAAGCCGATGGATGTCATTGTAGGGCATCATAAAAGCAAAGTGAATTTTGGACTACTCAAAGTAACAATGTGTTTATGCTTCTGTCCCTAGTACAATCCAGAGAAGAAATGTTTGGAGGTCAGCACTGATCCTTGTATTACAGGGACTGTAGAATTACTGGCCATGATCACAGATCCTAAAGTAAGTTTTATATGTTGACTTCACACTCAATGAGCATGATCATATTTAATTTACCAAGCCATTGTCACCATTCTTTGTGTAATTCATGTTGGTATGTCTGCAAAGCTAGTTAAGAAATGAGTCTCAGTTAGGTACTTGTCCACATTGATTAAAAAACACAATGTAAACCATTGTTCTTCTGTTTGATTCCAGGATGCCAGCCATCCAGAGAAGTTATATAAACAGGGCCAGGCCGTCAGTGCTACTGTGGTAGAGGTGACCCCTGAACTTCAACGCTTTGCCCTGTCTCTCAATGGTAAGATCTTAGAAGATATTCTGATGATAATTCAGTTGGAATATTTAGTATTTACTGCCAGTATCTCTGCATCGGCCCACCATGGTGACTTGGTATGTTTTTACATTGACCATGTTTGCCTCTATGAGCCGTATCAGTCTCCCCTTTTTTAACAATTCTTTTAACAAAACGGAAAACAAAGTCTGTTTTTCCAAATCTTATCCAGGTTCCCACTCACTGAAGGAGAACAGCATTGCCTTGGGCATGGTGAAGAATGTTATTCCACACCTGGGCCTGCTGGTGAAGCTTGCCTGTGGTGCCATGGGAACCGTGTCCATTATGGATCTGGCTGACTCCTACAGCGGCAACCCAATGGGAGCTTACAGCAAGGAGCAGGTGGTCCGGTCAGTAGCAGTGGCTAGAGCTCTAGGTCAACAGCTTACTAAATGCCTGAGATAACGTTGATGTACAAAAAAAAACCTGCATAGATGCAATCTAAGTATGTACTGGATATACAGTGGTAGATTTAGAATTTTCTGTTGACTTAAAAAAAATCTTCTTTCTCTCCAGGTGTTATGTATTAGGGAATGAAAATGGCAAGTGGCAACTGTCTCTCCGTCCATCAAGGTATTCACAGCTGTATAAACCTTGTCATTACACGACGTCTCCATGTCCATTAGTCGATTGTGTTAAACGTTTTCAACCACTGCACTTCCAGGCTGAGACCAGAGCAGAGCAAGGCAGTGAAGGATGTCGAGGTTTCATCCATTGACGACCTGAAACCTGGCCAAGTCATCAGGGGCTACGTCAAGTCTGTGGGAGAGCAAGGTGTCTTTATCAGGTAACCCACAAGAATACTTTGTGCGCAAAATCTCAAGAGAAGTTGTGAAGCTGCATATCTACTAATAAGAGATTTTGGTGAAGAGGAGAAAAGGATCAGTCAACAGACCATTATAGGGTTTAAGTGGTTATGTCATGTGCATAATGAATTTCAGTATTATCATAGTAGTACATTATTGTTTTTAAATGATGTGTAGGAGACACATCATTGGGGGACCCCCACACGGAGTTGCACCACTTACTTCACATGGGTGTAATTTTTCTTTTTTAGGTTGTCTATGTCCATCATTGGCCGAGCCCAGTTCCAGCAGGCCACCAAGTACTTTGTGACCAAACACAGCATCATGGCAGATAACCTACCTGTCAACACCCTGCTCACTACCAAGATCCTCAGGTAAGATCATCATCATGCTGTTCAAAGCAAAAGGAAAATCTGCATTGCTCTGGGAAATTTCAACCTATTTTCATAGATTTTCGAAACGATTTCAATTTCTTTTCAAATAATGTAGTGACGATGGAAAAATGAATGTGTCAATCAAGGGTAGACCCATGGTGGACCCCGGGTCAACAAAGTATAGATTTTTTAACCCATTTTGACCTGAGATCAGATTCTAAAAATGTCTTCTACATCCTGACAGTTTTTTGAAAAAGCTATGTTTCTATGTCAGTGGTTCTCGATTTTTCAAAAATAGCAGACCTACAAGCTCGTAGCGCGCCACTCGGTGGCGCGCTACGAGCTTGTAGATCTGCTATTTTTCAATAGCTAAAGCATAACATAATGCTAACACCAAAAGGGGTTCCCGCTCAAAATGGGTTAAAGCTGCACTACGTAACTTTCCTCTTCTACCATGGATTTGAACCCCGTTTCCTGCGCAAATGCTGACATTTTTACCATTGGCCGAATAAAGCCTGCATGCCTGCTCAGGGGATAAATTGATTCTTGACCATCAGGTCAGAGAATGTGTCAGATCCTGTGTCTAGGTGAGACATCATGACCTTTGACACGATCTAAATGTCTCAATAGAAGAGCGGGGAGACCAAATGCAACCACACCACCCCAAGTTATATTTGTATAAGATATATTGTAAGTTATATTGTATCAACATACTCTATCTACCATATTGCCCTTCAAAGCCAAAGTGCAGTAACTACAGATTGTTTAAAAGTGTTTCAACTTGTCAGCCAAATGAGATATCGGCAAATAAGTGATATTACACTAATTGTAAACATGTTCTTGAGGTAATTGTTTATCGCCCCAAATCACGAAGGCTAATTTGACCTTTGGGACACCCAATGTCCCAAAACGTAGTTACTGCACTTTGACTTTGTAGGTCAGCATACTATACGGTTGGACAAAATGACATGTTGTTCATAAAAATATACAAGAACATCTATGAAAATCGTGTCATGTTACCTCTTCTTCCGTTCTAACTCTTTCTACTAACCTTTCCCTATTAGTGTTGACAAACAGGCGGACCTGGTCAACCTGTCCCTGCTGCCAGAAGACACTGGGAAGCCTGACGTGCTTCCTGCGTCCCTCGGCCTGCCTCTGCGTCTGGTCGGAGAGGACAAAGAGAAGCACAACCAGCGTATGAAGAGGACGCGCACATTGTCTCAGAACCAACAGGTTATACAACGGCTGCCTTTCTATCGAGTTCTTGCCTCCATTCTTCTATTCCTCCCAGTCTGTATTCTCTCCATACTGCCACCCTGTCTCTCTCTCTCTCTCTCTCTCTCTCTCTCTCTCTCTCTCTCTCTCAATGTTTCTCTCTCGCTTGAGCCTTCTGTCCTTAACGCATGTAGGCCTGACGTCGAAATTTTAAAAAAGGCACATTTTAACGATTTTTCAAAAATAGCAGACCTACAAGCTCGTAGCGCGCCACTCGGTGGCGTGCTATGAGCTTGTAGATCTGCTATTTTTCAATAGCTAAATTATAACATAATGTTTAAAACACCAAAATGGGTTAATTTCGGGCAAGGCAGAAATGCATTTCTCATTTAATTAAAAGTGCATTATGCATTTGCCTTAACTACAGATAGTCATTCAAATAAATCAGGGTTATTATGGTTAATTATAAATTAAGCATGTTTCTTGAACATGTTTTTGATATATATCTGCATATCTTGACTTGTATGTCGTAAATGAATAAATAAACATTTCTATTCTTTCACTGTCCAGGATCAGGCTGAGCATGTCCCCAAGAAGAAGAAGACGAAAACAAAGACATTAAAGACTGAGGACAATGACAGTGGAGTGGAGGTGTACTTCAGAGAGCAAGATGAACCAAATCCTGAGCAAGCAAAGGTTAAATGAGCCATCTTTGTCACTCTATTCCCTTCTCCCCTAATGTGCTTTTAACTTTGGGAATGATGTAGTTTATGACCTGACCTTGAAACTTGTCACTTTGTCACTTAGGTGAAGCCCAGCCCAGGGACTGGAGCCAGGCTCCAGGTGTCTGCAGGATTCTCATGGGATGTGGGTCTGAGCTCCCTGAAGCCAGCCTCTGTGGCCCAGGATGCGGATTCCAGTGATGGGGAGGACCAAGCGGAAAACGGCAAGGTCTGGGGGTGATACTAAGAATGCTAAGAATAGGTTTTGGATATTAATTATGATACACATGCCTTACTTATGCCAGTTTATGCCTCCTTACTTAATCTGCATACTTGAAGCACTTATCGCTCCTCTCAATTATATGAATGTGATGATAAATGGTTCATTTCATATAGAGCCTTTTAGCCAAAGCGCTTTACATTAGGATTTACATTCATCCATTCACACAACATGGCGTATCTGCAAGCTCACAATGGGTCATGGTGTGACGTGGTGTGAACTTGTAGATCAGCTCTTCTAGCAATTCTTGAAATACTGAATACTCAAAATGGGGACACAAGGTTGAAAGACGAGTGTTTAAATGTTTTGCTCAAGGACACCAAGCCAGGTGGAGCCGGGGATTAACACACCCTTTAGTCTTAATCCTATTTAGTCTTCTGAAATTGTTTAGTCTTTCTTAGTCTAGTCTTAGTCGACTAAATATATATATTTTGTTGACTTTGTCTTAACACTAATTTATACAACTCTCCTCATATTTGTCTCACCGCTCCGATTCTTTTTGCCCCTCCTAACACAACCCCACATCCTTTTTTTTCCCTGTTGCAGCCTCAGAAGAAGTCTCGCCATGAGTTATCGCAGGAGAAAAAGGAGGCCGAGAAGGCCCTTGTGAAGCGGGAGGTCGAGCTGATGGATCCCACCATGAGACCTCAGGACATGTCGGCCTTTGAGCGGCTGCTCCTGGGCTCACCAGACAGCTCACTGCTCTGGCTCCAGTACATGGCCCACCATCTGCAGGCCACGCAGATCGAACAGGCCCGCGCCGTGGCAGAGAGGGCCCTGAAGACCATCTCCTTCAGGTGAGTGGAGGTGTTTTTTTGTTTTTTTTTGTCATTGTATGTTTGCACATAATGTGAAATTTGTCCTCTGCATTTTATCCATCCTAGCAGCGAGCAGCCGTTGGTGTGAAGCGCCATTTTTGTGCCATTTTAAGAATTTGACATTCTTTAAAAAATATAGGTATAGGTAAACGTATAGTTATTTTATTTGTAAAAAAAATTAATAAAAATGAGGACTTAATGTAGAAATAAAAATGAGTAAAACGTTTATTTTAGTGTAGGTTGGTGGGGGGATGTGATTGGAGTTGTGTGTTTCCAGTAGGTAGCATGGATAGAATTAAAATTTTGCCATTTAGTAGACGCTCTTAATCCAGAGCCATTTACAATAAGCAAGAACAACACAAGGTAAATCAAATACATAGAAATCGTCATCTAGGACAGGGGTTCTCAACGTTTTTGGCTGGGGAGGGACCCCCGGAAATGCTTTGGCCATTTCTCTGCCATGTTTTCTTTAATAATCTGGGGACCCTCCAAAATACTTTGACGACCCCCAGGTTGAGATGAGGTGAGGTGGATCAGACGATATGGGGGTGCCATACCTACCTTTTGGCATTGATGTCCATCGTGTGTGAGCATTCATTTTGGATCCTTTGTATCGTTTCCTCTGTTTGTCTAGAGAGGAACAGGAGAAGCTGAACGTGTGGGTAGCCCTGTTGAACCTGGAGAACATGTACGGCACACAGGAAAGCCTGAAGAAAGTGTTTGAGCGGGCCGTGCAGTTCTGTGAGCCCATGCCAGTCTATCAGCAGCTGGCTGACATCTATGCCAAGTCCAACAAGCCCAAGGTACCGTCCGTCCAGTGGGTGATGAGGCCCACACGCTTAACATGTGTCCATTCATTGGTCCTGTAGCTATGAATGTGATTTCTGTTAAGTGAATATGTATATGTATCTGTATGTGTGTGCCCAGGATGCCGAGGGCCTGTATAAGACGATGGTGAAGCGTTTCCGTCAGAACCAGGCCGTGTGCTTGAGTTATGGGACCTTCCTGCTCCAGCAGGGCCAGGGTGACGCTGCCAGTGCTCTCCTGCAGAGGGCACTCAAGAGCTTGCCCTCGAAAGAAAGTAAGAGATTCTCACTTCTATAAAGCCTAGTGTGTATTACCACCACTCCACTGTTTCAAGAGTCTGTTATGACACTTATTTTTATATATATATAATATTTTTATATATATATATATATATATATATATATATATATTTTTTATTACTTTTTTTGAGAGAGAAGCGATACCAAAGCGATACCAAAAGGTGACTGTAACTGAGAATCATCATTACATCACAATGGTCTTCCCTATAACTGCGTGGAATATTGTTAAACTTTATTGTCACTAAATGTGAAATTAATCAATATTGAGCAACTGTGTGGCATATTTCTCGCCTAAAACCGTATCAAACTGTTTCTGTACGACTATAGATAGTTCCGAGTCAGCATTGAGCGTTTAGCACTTAAGAGAGATTAGACGTTACTATGACGATCAGCTACATAGAGTGGCTACTCTTCTGCAGTGGGAAAACGAAGTACCTGGTACCTGCACACCCCCCAGTCACTTTCGTTTAGCAAGACTGAATATTACCATATTATCCATCTCAGTAAATCTCCAGGTTTACCCCTTCATGCTCTTCACTCTCTATTCTTTTTCAGGTGTAGATGTGATCACCAAGTTTGCCCACCTGGAGTTCCGATATGGTGATCCAGAGAGAGGCCGCGCCATGTTTGACAAGACCCTGAGCAGCTATCCCAAACGTACAGACCTGTGGTCCATCTTTATTGATCTTATGGTCAAACATGGGTCACAAAAGGAAATTAGGTGAGGCAAAAGCTCTTGTTTTAAATGTCATCTAAGTGGCTGCATATAGGGAAATACATACATTTATTTACAAATGGTTGTTCCCTTTCCTGGTTACTTTTCAGCTTTGTGGAATTTGTGCTACTATTGGCTAGAATGCACAACCTTTTAAATATAGTTTTTGCTGAAAACAATCGCCTCACTTTAGTTGTTAATACTGGGTAGAAATAATTAAAGTAAGAAAATAAACAACTACGTTGCATTTAGCAGTCCCCAGACATATCGTAGACGGAGATCTCCAGTTGTATGACGATGGCGAAACTGTAAGTGCGAGGCAACAGTATGGACTACTTTAACAATAGCATAAATATATCATATCTCTGTCCACTCTCCGCAGGGCACTCTTTGACCGTGTGATACACCTGAGTCTGGGTGTGAAAAAGATCAAGTTCTTCTTCAAGCGCTACTTGGAATACGAGAAGAAGCATGGCACACCAGAGAGCATCCAGGCCGTGAAAGAGAAGGCGTTGGAGTTTGTGGAGGCTAAAGGCACTGAGGCTGCCTGCTAGAGGCCTGTGACTACAGCCATGAGTATGCACACGTTCTACTAAGTCTAGATCTCTGCCTACCAGCTCTAGCTGACTCAGTGACTCTTGCTGGATATGGCATTTGCATATTATGCAGATTATGCACACGTTTTATTCTTTTCAAAACTGCTTCTTGATTGTGACTTGGCTGAATTAAGTGAAGTTGGTGAACAGAGACTTTGGGACCTGAAATTGTGGCCATTGTTTTGTAATAAGACAACAGTGTAAAGTGTCCCCTTCTAAATGAATGGATATTTTGTATGATAATGAAATGGAAAGCTATGAAGATGATGCATGCAATTAATATTGTTTTGTCAATCAGTGATGCTTCCTGACTTCACTGTTTTAACATTTACTAAGAAAAGAAAAGTCCGCAATAACTTCACAACATTTAGTTATTGACAAATCCACCGCCGTTACAATACATTACAATACATTTTATTTAAAAGCAACAAATACAAAATAACAATGGATAGGGCGTAGGTCACGTTTACATATAGTACATACAGGCAAGGCTAGCTGTCTACCGGTCTCTTTTTATAAGGAAAGGTCCTGGGACACAATCTGTAGAAATATACAGTCTTGCTTCCATCATCACAACTGTAGTTGAGATCACACTGGTCTTTTGTGAAAGTTTTAGCCATCACTTCGGGCTAACCTACATTGGCAGTATGTATTGACGATGTATGATTGTGTGGCACAAAGTTACAAGGTGGCTGACGTGGTTTGTGCTGCTGGCTGTGTTGTTAACACCCCTGAGATAATAGAGGTATCCACATGGATGCTACCCACCGACGACCGTCTCTAAATGCCTGGCATGGGAGTTGTGAGTGGCTGTCTCTCTCTGGCCATGCTGTGCCTGTCCTCCAGTGGCAGGGATAAAGCAGCTCCTCCCCCCCCCCCCCCCCCCATCATGTTTTGGTTGGGTTTTGTAGATGCAGGAAATGCATGTGGAAATGTGCCACGGTCCAAATGGATCTCTGCATCCTGCTGCCACTCTTTGAATTACCGATGTAATCAAATCGTGGTACCGTCAATATCCAGTCGTCACCTCACTGGGACATCGGCAGAACGTGAGATGTCCTTTAATGTGATGGCGGTCCATCGAGTTGTAGTTGTGGATTTCCCCCCAGCCTCGTCACACTTCCTCGGGGTCCTCGGCGGGAGTGTCATTGTGCAACCGGAGGATGGGCTTGTTACACATTGGGCACACGCTGCGAATCTCCAGCCATTTCAACAGGCACCTACGAAAAAACACACACAGCAATTGTCAGGACAACATGAGCTGTTAGTGCACACTTCTTAGATCGTCAATGTTTCGGAAAATAGGAGAGTCTGAAGATATTGGACTTTCATATTGTTCATTGTAGATTTATCTAAGCTGCACAAAGGAATCTGATTTCCTAATACACCATTTGTTCATGCTATAAGTATATATAATCGTAAAATAATAACTTTGCAGCTCGCTGAAAATGTTCAACAGAAAAACCTCTGGCAACAGGGAGTATAAATTACCCATAACGCTGACTTCTCTGTTAACTCTTCTTTTTTATAGAATAGAAATGTTTTGTATTTCCACAACTGTATTTTTGTTTTGTATTTTTGTAAAAATACATTTCCATGGAAGAAGTGGACCACAAAGGGTGTGCACAGGCCATCACATACGGCTGATTAAGAGAAGGGAAGGGGAGGGCATGGAAAGATGTTTGTCCCAGCTAGCCATTGGCTGTTTTGTATGCTCTGAAGGTCACTTGACTGAAAGCTCAGTCTAATAAAAATGGAACACGGCTTTTGGCAAAGGTGTACAGATTCCTCTCCTTTTGCAGAGACGTGTTAATTCATGACTTAAGCCAGGTTAGCAGCTGTCTAGCCATGATATTAACTCTGAGGTAAAAAGCAACTGATTTACAAGATCCTATACTAATATGTCTGAGGCTGTGCTGATAGTACTGTAATTACAGCCTTGTTAATAACAGTGTGCGACATAAGAAAGGCTTAATCATTCCGTTTAATTTACTGATTTATACAGTGTAGGTGCTTGTTTGCATGTTAAGCAGGCACTTAACCTTCAGGTGTACATACTATTTTCATGACTTATTTTCATTTTTAAACATGCATCATTTTGAATTGGTTTCAGTTGGGAATGGATCTGGCCTTCAAGTTCTGTTCAGTAAGTTTAAGGTAATTACAGCAGAAAACTTGAAACAAAACATTCTGTAAGTATTTCTTGAACACTCACTTCTTATGAAATGCGTGGGAACATGGACACACTCCCAGTTCATCCCTTGTCCTAAACTCTTCCAGACACACTGCACAAGTTTGCTGCAGGAAAAACAACAGTCGGTTAGATTGTGTGTTGTGCAAGAATGTGCTTCGGCAAGAGAAATTTAAGATTAAATTCCCAACACAATTTCTGTTTCAATACTTTTACAATAGAGAGTGCGCATGCATAAAGTGAATGGCAGATCGAGTGGCAAAGTGAGTGACAAAGTGAATTTAATGTTGTTTAAAATCATTTAATTCAAACAAATCAAACTTTTCTGTTTGGATGTAGGGGCTGTCAAGGCCATAACTTCCTGGTATGATGATGATGTCATACCCTCTTATACAATTACAATAACAATTTATAATATTTTTGCTTAACAACATTGCATTCACATACGCATTCTTTAGGGTTGCAACAATTAATTTAATTGATTAAAAAAAATCTATTTCAATAAAATTATTATATATTTTTGCGTGACACCATTGTACTGAAGTATAAAATATAATTGATTTGTTCAATTGTAAAAAATAGAATTGTATCATGTCTATATATACACACAACACACACAGTATATTGCTTCTTAATAATTCGATTAATCAGAATAGTTGCAGCTCAATGTACCTTTCAAGAAAATGAAAACAAATCTAACCCCACTGTAAACCCCCACCAGCCCTACTGTACACTACCACAACTCCTACAGTAAACCACTGTTATTGTCATTGCATGATTGTGTGCAAGTGTAAGCACTGCTTGTCAATCACATCCGCGAGGCAAACGTGATTGCACCAACAGTCCAACAACCCTAATGGTATGACTCATTCTGGGCTGGCATATACAAACATGCGTTTATAAACATTCATTTCACTATAAAACTCTTCCCACAAATGTCCTTTCAAAACAGAATGTACTAGTTTCAAGGAGTTGTATACTAGACAGCCACTTACTCCTAAAAGGCTCAGTTTCTTGCTTGCTCCTTTCAGTACCACCTACAGCAGGAGAGGGAGAGAGAGGTGTCAGCGTTATAACATTGGCAGTAAAGCTAATGGAATGAAGTGTACACTTCAGCTTCGGTTTTGTGTTCTGAATGTCGATGGAGTTTAGGGCACAGTACAATCTGGAGCTTTCATTGAACCACATTAACCGTGGCATCCATTTTCGCCAATTTGTAGTGCATTTTAAAAAATGTTCCCCACCTGAAAATTGCAGATCTACAACCTCAACGCATTGCAAAGTGAACTTGTAGATTTGCTATTTTCATAATTCAGCCTACAATTAAAGATATAGGGCACACGTTGAGTATGGGAGTGTAGTCTTAATTTTGCTGTGTAATCTGCAGTGTTTTGTGCTATATAGTATTTGAATACATGGGTCAATTGATAAACAACAAAGGAAATCAGCAACAAGACGCCAGTCTTCCTGAGGGGAAGCAACTGTCCATGCTTCAGAGTGTCACTCCCCGGTGCTAATCCTAAATGCTGGACTGTGCTCTTGACACTACTGCATGCGTTTTCACATGGTGTGTGAACATGAGAGAATATTAGGCACTTGGCAATGACACGGATGGATTAAGGAGCAACTACTGTTTTGTCAAGGTCATCTATAAAGGAGTGTGTTAAGTTTCACACATGGCCACAACAGTGTGAAATGGCAGTGGTTGTAGTTCTCAGAACCCAGTGTTAAATGTACTCCTATAGTGACAGTTGCTGCAATAACGCACCTCGTTGTAGCTGAACTGCTCCCTTGTTCCCTGTTGTTTCAATCTTGTGGGTAGATGATCAGACGATTATACATACAGTGCAGAGAATGAGAGGGAGATGGGGAGAGAGAAAGTTAATGGAGTAATTTGAAACTATTGTAATTGTAAACTGTCTGGAATTAGTGTGTGATATACTGCAGTTAGACAAACTATAGTTAGTTTAGATGCAGTCATGGTTGTTGCTGTACTCTAGGCATCTCTACAACAGTGCCTATTGTCTCAAACGATACTGCTTTCATAGTAGGAACCTGATGTTAGAAAATGTAATAAATAATATAAATAACATAATTTAAAAATACGGGATCCTGCATTTCGTTCTGTTGCAGAGAGCATTGCACTGTATACTTGCCTAGTGCCTACACAGTGAAATCCTAAATGTTGGGTCCATTTGGTTACATTTGTACACTTAAGAGTTTCAAATGGATGCATTGACACAGGAGGATTTGACTGTGTAGCCAGCACAACTATCAATGCATTCCTCCTTCCTTCATTCTTCTCCTTCACCTCCAAAACCAAATCAATACACTCATCTTTCCTCAACCTCCTCCCCATACCTGAACAGATAGCAGCAGAAGATGAGGCTGAGCATAAAGACGAAGAGACCAATGCCCAACACAATGATGTACACATTGAGAGGGAGGTGGTAGATGTCTGACGTCATGGTGGTGGTGCTGCAGTACTGGGGGGTCAGAGTGCTGCCGGAAACCCCAAAACACACTGGCATCCTGGGAAGAAGAGCAAGTAAATATTGCACATTATTACAAAGCACACTGGCATCCAGGTGAGAAGCACAATAGATTTTTGAACCATAATCATTGTATTGTAGTCAGACAACCAAGAAGAACAAATACATCTGTGTGGACATTCTTGGGTGAGCATTGTGGTTGGGGAGGAACCAGCTAAATGCAAAGTGGTTTAAGGTTTAAGCAAGTGGCCAATTTCACGGGATTGGTGAGATCACACAGCCAGCTCAGATTTTGTGGAAGTACAGAGAAGCTCTCCACTTCCAAAGGATTAATGTGAAATGGGAATTCAGATGGCAAATTCTGCACATAATATCTATTCATTGTAAGTCATGCCTCCAAGAGGAGTTAACTGGTGGAGGAGGGGGGTGGGGGGGGAGGGGTGTGTGTAAGTGAAGGGGGATTTAGGCCCAGCGAGAGATATAAAATGAGGAATTGCTCTCTAAAACAATTATAGCAATGAAGAAAAGCTAACTTACAGCCAGAAGCTAGCATTAACTTAGCTACATCATGAAAGGAGACTTGAAAGAGAGGCGATGACAATGGTTATAATATTCAATGAAGTTAGCAGACTGGGCAGAATTAGATATCCTCTAGTGAAGTCTATATTGATTAAATATTGTCTTTTTCTATTGACTTTCTTTGTTATGTAGTAATGTTTGGCTAGCGTGCGTGCGTGTGTGTGTACGTCAATGTAATACACTCATACCACAACGTAATTACTGACTTTCAAATGGAAAAAAATGATATTTAATCAATATAGAGGGAAACTATAATTCTGTCCAGTTTTCTGACTTGCATTGAATATTATGAACATCGGCATCACCTCTTTCAAGATTTAGGAAAGTTAAAGCTTGCTTTGCCTGTAGGCCTTGGGCAGCTTCATATATTTAATTTGTGACTAATTGATTTGGAGAGCAGTTCTTTCTTTCTTTCTTTGCAAACACTGTTAAAGTTGGCCTTTATGACTTCACAGTAATATAATTTGCTGCATTCTTTTCTCTATGCCAAGTTGCCAAGTTAACACACTGAAGAATATGTGTTGCTCTACAAGGGGGTGTGGCACACCTAAACCTAACCTTAACCCATGTCTAACCAATGACTAGTCTAAACTAAGTATGCAGCCCCTACAAGGCACAAGGGTCTTATTGCACATGGCATTGGCCCTGTCTCTACACAGCAAGAGACTGTTGCAATATTGACCGTAAAATGACAAGCAAATATTTGGTGAGAAAGTTAGGTTAAATGACTGGCATCTGGAGGTGACTGACTGGATCTCTGTCTAATTGGCTGTGAACAAGATAAACATGGTGGATACGCCAGGCGCACTGCTTCCGCCACACCACCATCTGTTCCACAGACCCTCCTGAGGTGAGTGTTGTGGTCTCTCTCTCTCTGTGTGTGCGTGCGTGCGTGCATGCGTGCGTGCGTGCGTGCTGGGGGTGGAGACCAGCATGGCTTTGAGTGTATAGTAGTAGCTGGCTGTTGAGGAGATTACATTAACTAGAAAGCACTCTGGGGAGCGGAGCACCATTTGGCCAAACAATGGCAAAAGGAAGCCTCACTTCCATATGCCCTGCGTGTCCTTATTAATTTGCACCATAGATGGCTGCCCTTTGCCAGTCTAAACGACCATGTGTCTCTCTTTAGAGTGATTTAATGGCTACAGCTTGTACACTGTGGGGGGTACGAGTTGGATTATTAGACATTGGTAGGTGGAGCTAGTCTCTACACAAGAGGTGCAGAGTTATAAGCCTGTAAACCAGACGAATCTGCCACAGGGGGAAAAATAAAGTCCCTGGGGAGATTGGTCTGGCACTCCTCAGTTTGAATTACATTTCACTCACCCCAGAGTTGTGGGCGACCAAACCGGAGCCCTCTATTCAAAGTGAGACTTTTGTTGCTGTGACGTTAATACTGTTTGTAAACGTCTCCTTGGAAATAAATCTTCCACACCGAAGACTTATGTCCACAGAGTGATATCAGTCTGGCCAGAGTGCCAGACGGCCGTGTCAGGCTATAGTGCAGAGTAGACACACAATATTCGGTTCATTCTGTAAGACAGAATTAATTCATATCTATACTGTAGAATCACAGTACAACATAATTGGCAGCCTTAGAAATACGTAAAGAAGTCCATGCAGTACGCTTCAGTCGGCAGAAGGTAAAAGTACCCGTTTGACTCTGAGGAAGGCGAAAGTCAAAATGTCAGTAACCTCTGCAAAACAATAATACACGTGCCACTGCAGACCAGTCGAGTGCTCCAGTAAATCGTTCTTGGGTAGTCTCTCCTGAAGTGCCCAGGTATTATTATTTTCCTTATTTATTTTTGCCTTATAAATACATTTTATTTAAACTGTCCATTCCACCATCCCCAAAACTCAGATCGACCACCATCCCATCCCATCCCTCATCTCCTTGCCATAATTCTCAAGTATATCCATTAACTAAAGCCTGTCAGCTGGCAGGCAGCAACAGAGTGGCCGAGTAGAAGGGTTAGGAGAGACAGTGTCATCTGTGTGTATAGGCTACTAGCCTCATGTGTTTGGCAGACAGTGGAGAAAACCACTTACCGTTACACCATTGGAATGGTTGGATGAAATTTGACTCCTAGGGCGGCAGCAGTGGATTCAGACCCTGTCGAGAGAAGGTCGGTCTGGATCAGTGCCAAGCTGGGAGGATGGGGTTGGTGGAGCTCCAAGCCTTTAGTAAGACACCCGGTTGGGCCTTGTACTGTACACTCCTTGTGGGTTTGTGTGGAGGTTGTTCGTCCGTCCCCCCCAAAACCAGATTTTGAGATTCCACGAAGCCTTGAGAGGTGGTGCAGATTTGTTGGCTCAGGAATCTCTGCTACCCTGCATTCCCAAATCTGGATTAACCCCAGCTAATTGAGATGGGGGGATTGGGGCTGGGAATGGGATTGAAGACTTCATGGGCGCCTCAATCCTGGAAGTCAACACACAGATGATGTCATCCCAGCAGAAGCAGCAGACAGGAGTTGGAAAGAAATACAAAAGAAAAATCTTGTTCACTTTACCACCACATCAATGTCATTGTTATCAATGTCATTGAGGAGTTGGTCCGTTAACTAAAGGCGAGTACGTTTTTTAAAACACGTTTCTGTGTCAAAACCAAAAATGCTTACCTTTACAGTTCAAAAACATCCCCCTTGACCTCAGCGTGCCTGAACAGCAGTCTCTCCTCCACATCAACTTCAATGTCATCCAGACTGACAGTCCCTGTCCGATGAGGGTAATTTGCTGGCATTAGTTTACGCTTTGTCCTCTTCCCAAAGCTTCTTTTTAACAGAGGATTTTCAAAAGCCTCATCCCTCTTTCCTCTCCTCCGCGGTCTCCTCCTCCAAACCTCTGATCTCGTAGGGGGTATTCCTCCTCTTTAGCCGAGGCAAAAGCTCTGCTTCCCTCAACCCAAACAAAGAGCTGGCCTGAACGTGGCTCCATGCAAACAGTCGTCAAGCTGTGTTAGGTATTTTGCTAGTGTGTCTGACTCTGAGTCAGTGTATGTGTGTGCGGCGTGTGTGTGTGTGTGTGGGGGGGGGGGGGGGGGGGGGGGGGGGATCCTACTCTCCCTCTAACCATCTGTTCCTTCAATTGAGACAAAAATTGAGACAAAGAGTGTGTGTGTGTGTGTGTGTGTGTGTTTGTGTGTGTGTGTGTGTGTGTGCGTGTGCGTGCACGTGTGAGTCTCTCCCACCCCCAGCTGGCTGTGTATGTCGTGGCAGGTTTCCCCCTCTCTCTCTCTCTCTCTCTCTCAATCCATAATGGTATCCAGACTGGAGAGCCTGCTGTCTCAGTGCTGCCTGCTCTGCTCTGCCTTGCTTTGGGTTTGTAAACACATCTCAGTCTGCTCATGTGACCAAGCACTGCTTTTTGCCTCGCAACTCTCCTCTTTCTCAGCCCTCCCACTCCAGTACTGTCCTCCAATCATTGGGCTGGAGGGAGGCAGAATGAGCCAGACAATGACGAATGGGGTGCCTCCGAGCATGCTGTGTGTGTGTGTGTGTGTGTGTGTGTGTGTGTGTGTGTGTGTGTGTGTGTGTGTGTGTGTGTGTGTGTGTGTGTGTGTGTGTGTGTGTGTGTGTGTGTGTGTGTGTGTGTGTGTGTGTGTGTGTGTGTGTGTGTGTGTGTGTGTGTGTGTGTGTGTGTGTGTGTGTGTGTGTGTGTGTGTGTGTGTGTGTGAGAGAGAGAGAATGGGGAAGAGAGAGATTTGCAGCAAAGTCAGAGGAGGTCCAGGACAGAAGCAAGCAGAGAGAGTAGGGTTAAGATGAGGCCAGCAGCAGTCTGAGCAAAACAAATGCCACACACACACCTGTCTTTAACCTACAGTATATCTTCTAGACGTCATTATTAATGTTGTTGTCTGACGTGAAAACAGGGAGATTGGGCATCATTATGGTGTGTGTGTGTGTGTGTGTGTAAAGAGAGAGATATTTGATGAAGAGGGATGACAGAGAGAGTGTGTCTGGACAAAGACATCCCTCATCCACCCCCACTCACTCACACAGTGTCTCTGGCTGCCAAATCACTCAGGGAGAGAGCAGCTGCTACCGGGCTGGCTGTGGACTGGTCAAGGGAAACGATATTCCTCAAAAAGGACTTGATATACTTTTGTGTGTGCGCGCGTGTGCGTGTTTTGTCACGCAACTGATAATAGCCGATGTACAAGCTCACTATGTCTTCACAGATGAGTAAGGCTGGGACAGAGGCTAGTATGTCTTGCAGAGCGACTCATTGTGGGCTTGTAGATTGACTATTTCCGCAGACGCACAACTGAGTAATAAATCTGACTTAATCCTCAGGGGGAGGGGCACGATGCTTCTGTGGGTGGGATACATGCCATTTTCATTCATCCCCATCCTAATTGTGACATCACCGCTGAATACCTAGGAACAGCTGGGCTGGCTACACAGATGCTGGCCCTAGTATAGGGCATAGCAGTGGGCGTGGGTTTCTGGTGCCACAAATAAATTGCCCATTAATTTTCCCCAAATATTTATATCAATTATTTTAAGCCTAGAATCAAGCTAGAATGAAAGGCAAATGAATTGTTATCTATTATGATTTGTACTGTATTGTACGGAGCCCCTGAATGGCCATGCATTCAAAATATATTTTATCTCGTCCGTACAAGATAATATCTCGTCCGTACAAGATATTATCTCGTCCGTACAAGATATTATCTCGTCCGGACAAGATGATTATTATCTCGTCCGGACAAGATAATATCTTAGAGCAACTACACAAGCCTCAACAAATTGTACTGTTCCCAAGTGTAAGAACTAATTCACACAGACAGTCTGCCTTCTCAGTAAAGTGGGCAAACCTTTGGAACTCTTTGCCTACGGTTCTAAAACTAGAGAAGGATGGTAATGTGTTTTACACATTAGGACTCAAACTATCAAATCAAATGTGCTCACATGTATAGTTTCTGACTGCTGGTTACCTGAATGATGTCTACTTTTATTTTGTTTCACAAGTTAATGTAATGGGTATGTTTTTGATGTAAAATATTGCTAGTATATATTCCTTATTTATTTTATTTTTTGTACTTTAATTGGGTTTTTAGACTAGTGTTATTGTATTTTTTGAAAAGTCTCCTGTGGACTCGTGCTAATACACTGTAAGCAACGCATCTACAAATTGTACAATTGTGCAATGTGATTGTGATGTCCATGTCAAATATATATAAACATAATGTAACCTATGAGCACTCCCTGGTTATATACTCAATGAAAACACCCTTGCATTGAACATTTCTTAACGTGGAATGAGAACAAATCTCATCTCAGTTTGTTTCATAAAACCGAGAATGTCAAACATGAAGGTGATAATATTGCTTAAGTTTTGTATGATAATCAGAGCGTGCCTGTAAAGAAGCAGAGAGAGAGAGAGAGAGAGAGAGAGAGAGAGAGAGAGAGATGCAAATATTGACTGTGGTTTCTTTGGCCTGGCTTTGCATGTATTTTCACAGGTTTAGCATCAGGTATGCCCTGATGCCCAATGCTGTGTAGTTGGATGGAAATCCTGCTTAGATGAGGTTGATTAATGTCATTCACAACAATAAAGTAGAGGGAATGCAGACCTCTGTCAGGGCAGGGCAAGTGTGTTCTGAACTCTGCCTGTAGTTATGAAATAATCACATAAAAAGTTTTCATGGTGGAGAAAATAGAGGCGATTAAGTATTTCTTGCCTGTCTAGTTATGTGATTTATGTATGTAGGGACTACTGTATATCAAAATAATAAACACAATGAAATGCAGATATCAATATTTATTATTCTCAAAAACAGGTTATACATATTCTTAACAATTGCAATACTGCAAATAGACACATTTTTCATCAATTTGTCATAAATACTATAAATACTAATTGAATATGAATTAATCATCATTGAACATGTTCTTGATTCAGATTTCAGTTACTTACAGTAAGAAAGATGTCAGGGAATGTCCTGGGGACTGGATCCAAAAGGATCTATAACGATGATTGATCAGTGCCTGGGGAATAATGGGCTATGGTAGCATATATAGACCAATATGCTTCAATGTGTTTACGTCATGTCTACCAGTTACAAGTTTCCAGAATGCTCAGGCAATGTGACAGTATAATGAAGTTAGTAGAAGTTATATGCTATACTTGTTCTTGGTAGTGTGCTTTCATCAATAATCCAGGCCTTTGTTTTTGAAGACAGTGCTGAACAGTCAAAATGATGAGAATTGGACTACACCCAGCACCTGTGATGCACCTATGCTATGTTTGTTTTTCAATATTCTGTATGCAAGACAGAAATAACAAACATATGATAGTAGACAAAGATTTACCTGACAACCGGATAATCTTTCATTTTGGCTATTATATCTAACATGCTATTTAGGGGTCAACTGAGACTGAGATAGTTTCAATATTATGTTCGACCATTTGTGTACACCATTGTACTAAAGAATGACAACCTATTTATGTTTCTATGTACCAAAGAATGACAATACTAATACAGTACATCTAATATTTTTCCCAAAATAGCAAATGTGACGTGTTTCGAGCTTGTATATCTGCTATTTTCAAAACACTTTCAGAAACGGGGCTCTAAATGGTATTTATTTGATTCATAAAACACAAGTTTAATGAGACTATAGCGAATAACCCAAACGTCCTAACAGCTAGCAGCAGCCCTGATCTATGCGAGAGCTTTTGAAATGGTTAAACCTTGCTGTAATACACTGCCCACTCCTTTTTCTCTACATCATGGGCGTGTCCATTAGCTAACATGTTTGGCCCTCCGTTGGCCTCTGCGTTCTCCTGGCCGTCTGGCTGATCCTTTCTCAGAGCCAGAGGAGGCTTACAGGTGTGCCAGTTCCACAACACTTTATTCATATCATCCTGGGCTCGTATACCAAGAAGCTTGTCTTCATCACTTCTCTTGTCTTCAGCCTCGTCGTCGTTGTCGTCCCCGCTGGACTGATGGCGGTGGAAGCTGCGCATCTCTCCGCTGACGCTCTCAAAGTACTGGTGGATGCAGACCTTGGCGAAGCTCTTGGCGTGCTCTTTGCAGGTGTCGTCGAACAGCTTGCGCTCAATGTCGATGTAGTGTGACCAGTACTTGGTCTTGAGGAAGGCAGCCTGAGTGAAGCATGGTCGAATGGCCCGAATCATGAAGGCCAAGAAGGTCATTATGAGCAAGAACAGCCATCCACATGCCTGCAACAGATATGTGATGTGTAGCAGATTACGGAACATAGTGTAGGCTACCATGTAAATGACTTGGAATAGGTGTCTATTGATAAGTGTATAGATGTATTAATGGACATGTAATGTAAAATGTAATGCAAAGAAAATGGCAATATCCCCTGTGATAAAAAAAAAAAGGCCACAGCCTTTCTATGCCAATAAAGGCGAAGGGTTTGCAGTCTAAATTGTTTATTTGAGAGGAATTGTAAGATGGAAAGATGTTTGTTTATATACATTTTTTTAAATAATAATTTGAGGAGATCTCATGAGGCCCCTTGACTGTTTGAGGCCTCAAATGGAATGGAAAGCTGTTTATGTATATTTAAAAAAAATAAACACACACACAGTCACACACACACACACAAAGGCCTAACCTTGCTTACAGCAAAAAAAGGACTTGATATACTTTTGTGTGTGCGTGGACTACAATATGAGGAGAATTGGCAAACATTTTGTGATTATGAGAAGTACGGTCGGGGACATATGTGAAAAGTGGATGGTTGCCTAGACAGAACCACGAGCAATTTTTGTAGCAAGTTGGGAGAGAATTAGATTACTGCTTGGCTCTGAGTTTGTAGGCCACTGCTGGGGTGCAGGCTTCAATATCAAGCAAGATATTTGCATTCCAAGAGCCTCAACATTTTTTTGTCAGTGTGTGAGAAGAAAATATAACATTTAATCACATTCCTTATTCATTGATATGTGTCTGCATTTCTCCATTTGTAACTCTGAGAGGGTTCAAATGGACCCTTACAGATCTATTAGGTTCCACTTGTAGATTCTCTTGCAGAGTAAAATGAACACTGAGGAGTTTACTGTGTCGTATGTACATGGAGAGCAGTGATGACCACCTACCTGTGATATGCACTTGATGTATCGTGTTGCTGCCTCTCGCACATCATCCTGGTGAAACAGGTCCTTGCATGGGATCTTTGCCAGCCATTTCATCCTCTCTGTCTCCGACATACCGCTAGTGAGACTGGTGTTTGTCAACTGTTCAATATCCAGGTTGATGCTGAAAGCACACAGGAAGCTCTTCCCATCCATCAGAGTCACAGATACCCACACCGCGGGTGCTATCAGGGAGCGCTGCGTGATTGAACAGAACATGTAGCGGAGGATCGCTGGGTCCTTCTTCCGTTTCCCCATGGGTCTCTTCCACTCCTCGGCGAGCATGGACACGTTATTGTTCAATACAAAACCTAACATAAAGAACCATATTGGTGGAATAACGAGTAGTCCAATCCCATAGCTGTAGTTGTATTCTGGTATACATGGGCAGCTGATCTCAAAGGCAGCATACATCTGTGCACTAGCGAGGGCCATTATACCACAGATGCCATTCATGAAAGACTCCTGGTTGGACTGGAGGAACTGGAACATCATACGAAACTTATCCATCTTGAGCGTTGTAGTATTTGCTTTTCAAAATGATCAAATCTGCAGTAATGATTGGACAATTGTTAGAAATCAACCCATGTGAGAAGCAATGGGCCACATAAAACAAGTGTGAGCTTGAACCATTTGTGCTATGCCCTCTGAGAAAACGTAGATGCATAAGAATTATGATTTGTGTGAACCATAACTAATAGATCTATTCTAACCACATTTGAAACACACATAATTTTAATGATTTGATGGATAATTCCTGGTTTGAACCATTTTCACTATGCCCGTGAAATATGTCTAGAGTACACACGCATCATTTTAATGATTTGATGGATAATTCCTGGCAAAAATAATTCATGTGCCATCAGTTTTTGATTAAATGCAAAGAATTCCCATCTCTTACCTAATGTCCTTTAGAAATTCCTGTTTCCAGCGTGGAAATATACTTTCAAACGTAGGTCTGTACGTCTCCTTGGATGACTCTGTCCGTTGTGGAACTCTCTACAGAGACCTTGAAAGCAGACCGCATCATTTGTCATCATGCCACTCCCTTCACCTGTGCTTCAGTGCTGCTGTTATGTAACAATCACATCTCTTTTCACACACCACTTGTGGTGGAAGAAGTACTCGCACGTTTTACTTAATTAAAAGTATCAATACTGCAATGTAGAAACAAATGCTTCATGAGTAAGAGCACAAAAGTATTGGCATCAATATACTAAGTATTTGTACCCAAAGTAAAGGTACTCATTGTGCAGAATGTCCCATTTCATTTCACCAGTTCAAAATGTATAAAAATCTCGATTTGACGCATTGTGAGCTTGTAGATCTTCTATTTTCAAATGGCCGAAATATAAATATAGGGCTGAAGTGGTTAATGTTTTGTGATAATAATCTAAATCTGCAAAGTAACTAGTAACAGTGGAGTAAAAGTACAATATTTTCCTCTGAGATGTAGTGGAGCAGAAGTGTAGTAGAAGTAAAAGAATTGGAAAATTGGAAATATGCCAGAAAATTTAAACAAAATCCTCAAAAGTGCACTCAAGTACATGTAATTGAGTAAATGTACTTAGTTACTTTACACCAGTGCACAGTGCACACCACACCCGTTTCACAAATGAATTAACATATAACGTGCCTTACAGATTCTGCTCAATTATGCGTTAACATAATTAACTTGGATTTTCTGAATTGGGTTAGTAAGTAATATGATTTATTTAAAGGTATAGGCCTACTTGAAACATGGCCTGAACAAACATGTTGAGCCGTATCAACACAATATTCTAGACATGCAAAACATGGCCCCAGCCCATTCAAATGACAGTGGCTTTGGCTTTGTATACCAGAGTTGTTCAATCAATCTGTTTCAGACAATGCCAACAACAAAATGGTTTCCTCAAAAATGCACTTTAAATTTAAACTGTAAAATCATGATCATTTATCATGTTAAACTACCACTCGGGGAGACACAAGGCAGGGGCTTAATTGTTACCTCTTTGATGGATAGAAACCATGTCTCATATACCATTAGGTGTTTGTTTAGCAGTGCACTCTTTGATAGATAGATAGATAGATAGATAGATAGATAGATAGATAGATAGATAGATAGATAGATAGATAGATAGATAGCTTTATTGTCATTCAGCAGATACATAAAATGCATAAGAGAACGAAATGCCGTTTCACTGGCTTTTAGTATGCTAGTTAAAAGAGAGCTAAAATACTATTAAAATAAACAAATAAATTAAAAAGCACCATTAGTTCATTGAGAGACAGATATTGCACAACAGGAGTCCTTATAGCAGCATATAGGGGGAAAAGGTTAGGGGATATTGCACTTGTTAAAAAGTCTAATGGCTTGGGGGAAAAAGCTCTTGGAAAAGATAAGTTCTTGGCCAGACATCTCTGTATAGTAATAATACTCCATGATATTATAATTGTAATATCAAATTCATTCAACTCCTAGGACACAATATTACAAAGTAAATGGTCTGTATCAGATTCTGACAACATAAAGTATAATGGTGAACTGTACAGGACTGCAACAGGAAGTGTGCTCTCAAACCGTTTTTGGCTATGCATGCATCACACAGAAAAGGATCACACCATTGCACACAGGGGCACATGCAGTAACACAGGAAATACGTGACGAAAGATAGACAACTTACAACTGCATCTAAAATAGGAAGAGACTAACAAAGCCTATTGCTGTCACTTACGCTTAGTCTAGTTTCCTCCTCTCTGGCTATTCATTGATGAACAGAAGGTTGTGATATTCTACATCAATACTGGTAAGTTTTATTGTCACAGTAGATGTTATGTGCCATAATTAATTACTGACAATAGTGTGCACATGAGGATACTTTAAAATGATGTTAAATGCCTAAATTGTAAGGAAATGACTTATTTATTTGCATCAACCTTATATACCAATATGAACATGTAATCTTTTTTATACAATTGTTTTCTTTTGTTCTTATGTCATGGGAAATGGAGAGCTATTCTTTTAAATCATTACACATACTATTACAGTATTATGGCAATTGTAATAATCAATACTGAGTATGGCTTTGTTCTGTATGATCAATTCCCAGACTCGAAGATTCACAGATAAGATATGCAGGATACTCTCCTTCGAGTGTTTCTGGTGGCTCTGGGTCTGATCATCTATCCAAGGGAGGACCCCAGGATTGACGAACTGGATAACAAAATCACATTAGACATTCAGCGTGAAGAACGGTTGCTGAGAGAAGGGGAGAGGCTCGACCAGGAAGTGGCATCCATCCATCAAATGACAGAAGTTGAAGAAGAGGGACCTCGATTTGACCTAAATAACTTAAATAACCTAAATAACAAAATCACATTAGACATTCAGCGTGAAGAACGGTTGCTGAGAGAAGGGGAGAGGCTCGACCAGGAAGTGGCATCCATCCATCAGAAAATGACAGAAGTTGAAGAAGAGGGACCTCGATTTGACCTAAATAACTTTCACAAGCAACCAAGTGAGGCTGAAGTTTCCATTGAGCCTGACAATCAAGGTGCTGAAAATGATGTGTTGCCATTGGCAGAAGATTTAATTCCCACTAACTACAATCATTCCCAACTAGACAAAATCTATGATAAGTTACCAACTGAAGATCATACAGGTATACTGGATCTACACATGTCACGAGAGGATGCGGGTAAACCTGAAATAGACCCAAAGCCTCCCCAGATAGGCCTTGAGGACAAACCAATAAGTGGGCCCCATGTAAATGGACAATTTAAACTGAATGATAGCCCCTCTCCAGACAATAAAGAGACAGCTTCCTCTCTTGGACCAAGTATGTTATCAGGGCTTGAGATAGGGGAAGTATTTATTTCAGAGCAGGAAGGGTCACAATTACAACTCCTTGTTAAGACAACAGAGGAAATCCATGTAGATATTGACTGGGAAGAGGACTATTTGTGGTACATATGCAATATTTTCTCATTTATCTCCATGATTCGTTTCTTCAGAAAATGCCTGTCAAGACATTCTCAACAGAAAACCAAAGTTGGTAGTGCTGAAGATACTAACATGAGAGTATACATCTCTGGAGAAGTGTTTGTGCCAGACAGTAAAACTCTACAATATTTTCATGCTACATGCATCAGAACTTTACCTAATAAGCGTTGGACCACAGGTGATTTTTTGAAGGAGTTTGCAAATGACCTATTGCAGACCATGAGGACCACGAATGACATGAAAGGCATGATGATAGAAGACTTAAAGGTGGTGGAGGACGTGAAGGATATATACGAAATCATCGTCCCATTTAAACCATCAAAGCCATATAGTTTTCAGTGCCAATTTGGGAGCGACCTGAAAAATTACAGACAAGATCTACAAGATTGTGGTCAAATTAAGATTGTGGAAAATGTTAAGAGTCAAAATGGCTGCCACTGTGAAAAATCAAACTTGGGAGATGATGTTCTATGCCTACTCCATTGTGAACATCAGACAGGCCATGAAAAAACAGATGTTTTCAATGGCCCTCTATGCATGAAGAACACCCCTTTTCTTTCAAAAACTCAAGTTATTAAAGGGTTTCAAAGTACTATTAGAAAGGCATGGGCACAGATTTCCCATAAATATGAGTTTGAACTGAACTTTTGCAACTTAGATGCCGCTGGTGCTCTGGTAGTTCGATTCAGATCCGGGAAGAAGATACGTTTCAACATCAACCCTGTGGTGGAATTTAACACAGATGCTTTTTTCTCCGCTTCTTGCTTCTCAAAAGACTTCCCAGACACTTGGTGGCCACTCTCCCTAACCATCCTGGAGGATCGTTTCTTAAGACATCTCTCCAGAAGTCTACCTCAAAACTCATGTCACATTCAGGCTCTTGAAATTGTACTTTTCCTTCACAGAAAGCAGAATGCACTGACAGAAAGAAGTGCACTTGAAGATTTTCACTTCAAAACCGCCCTAGTGCATCTGCTTTTGAAAACCGATCCACTGCAGTGGCATCTGGACTTCTTGGACAGTAGGTTGCAGGAGTTGTTGGCAGCCATAGGGGAAAGCCTTAGGCAGAGACAGATGCATCATGTTCTTATTGGGAACCCTTTGGCTCAAAGTTACATTGAACTGCCAGCTGCTGTGGTTAATGCAAAGCCAGTGAATCTCTTCCACCACCTTGTGGTCAATGATACCCTCTACACCAAAACCTTTAACCATTTCCATGAGATGCTCAAAAACAGCCCTATAGTAATACAGGATTATGTGCCAAGTTCAGTCCACATACACAAGAGCGCCATGGGGTGTGTTTATTCCAGCTCATGAAATTATGTATTTGGGCACACAAGGCTCTGCAATAACCAGTTTGTGGAACCAGTCATTGCTGCTGGTATAGAGTTCAAATTGTTGAGGAATGGATACATTTATACTTGGTTGAACCTGTGTTTTGTCTGAAAATTAAAGTTGGTTTCACAATGTAACCAAGTTTGCCAGTTGTCTTACTTGGTTCCTGTCATTCTATCTAACAAGAGCCATTTCTCACTCACGTCTCAAACTTCAGTAGACAAGCCAATGATAAACCCTTTTCAGGTCTAAATCCCAAATTAGAATGCACCAAGACAATTATGTTTGGGTACATACAATTAACTTAGTATGCATGCTGTGATGAGTCAGGCTGGCTAAAATGAACATTCAGAGAAGTAAAGTATTAAGAGTTATGATTTTTATTTGATTTTAACAAGTTGTGAATTTTGTTAACATTCAAGCAGTGATATTCCATTGAACTCTATTCATTCTCCCAGTGATTTAGGAAGTCAGCATAGTTCTCTGGTTCTCCTTCCACCATCTCAGGCCCAATGCTTTTGGACCGAGGCGTCATCTTGCTACCACCATCGGTAACCTCCCAAGCAGGACTGGACACCATAGGTGTTTCTGTGAAAGAATATGGAGACATGTTTTACAGCAAGACTGCTTGAATATGAGAATATGTTGTAACATTAATGCCATGAATTACAGGAAAAGTAGCATTTCACTTTCTTTTACAAGGCCACTGGTTCTTAACCACTTCAAGTAAAGGGTCAGCTCAGTACAAATCCCTTTACTGAAAATTGAAAGACTGATGGCAATTTGCATTCTTGCTAAAGCTGATGCATTTACACTGTCACTACATTCATTAATTTGGGCCAGATCCTGTCCAAATAAATATAAGGAAAATGGCTCATCTACAAACAAGCTTCCTTGAGCTTGTAGAGTTGCCATTTTTTGGTGAGTGTTGGATTAAAGTTGTAACAGAACCAGTAAACGTACCCCTTGGCTGTAGTGGGGAGCAGGAGTCAGGACAGCAGGCGCATGCAGAGTGTTTGGCATACAACTCCTTCCACCTAAAGAGGGATCGCAACTTAGTACATTTTGGCATACAGAACAATCTCATATTACTGCAAACGTGAACTAACCTTCCGGTTCTCAAGTCAAAATTACATGTCCGTGAACTTGGAGTGGCTTCCAATTTCCCCACACTTATGTCACAATGCAGGTACATAAGCTGCAAGCAAAGGAATACAAAGTATTGCATCATTAGTCCATTACTTCGATTCCCCATGTTACAGCAACTACAGCTCAGACTATACCTTTGATGGGTTACTTAAAGTCTCCTTAAATCTGAAGGCACCAATGCAAAACTTCTGTACTGTCCTTGGAGTGTTTTCAAGGAGCTTGAACTTTGACTGTGTAGTCAGCATGCCATCAGTCATACAACTGTAAGAGAAATGTGTAGGAGTCAGGCAAATGTGGTCCTGAAGCACATGTCAATATGGATGTTCCTGAAACAGCAAAGCATTTTGAAATTACCCTTGGTTGGCAATCACGGTGTATTGAGGTGTGGATCTTGGGTCTGGGCCGTCAGTCACAAAGCACTCGTTGATGTAAAGCCTGTCCCCTGACTTTGGAGAAGACAGCACAGCCTCAAAGCACATTGGCGTTCCCATGGTGAAGATGTTGATATCATTCCCAGATTCTGGGGGAAAAGAAAAAGTAGATTTTCGTCAAGAAAATATTTGGTTAGCACAAGTTCTCATGTGTCTTATAGGCTCCATATTCAAATTAAGGCATTTTATTTAAAGTGACAATAACATACCATCCATAACACTGAGGGATACACCAGTAGTCTGTTTTGAGTTGAGCCGTCTATAAACTTGTAGTACTGGTAGTGTAGGCCTATATCCAGCTCTAAAGGAATGATGGAACCTGCAAAAGTCAAATTTTGGTTAAAACTCACTCCAACTTTCAGGTTTACCCAAGACTCAAACCCAGGTTCCCTGCAAATGGCTAGAATTCTGAGCCAATGAACACACCTGCTTGCTTAGGCAGGGGAGAAATTAAATGCAGTAGTGTTAACTATCCTTATAACCACACAATCTAAATTTAAATTAATAGAAGTTAATACAGGACTTACCTGTGATAGCGGCATCCTATAGAAACGTCAAAGGAAGGTTCCCTCACAATTCCATTTATAGTATTTGGACGGTAGTGGATGAGGTTGGAGACGAGAAACTCATTTTCAGTGCTCTGGAATTTGACATAGACCAAACATTATGCGGCTGCCACTACATTTGAAGAGTGCAATAAAGTCTGCAGTGTTAGTTCTGAGTCTGTTCACAGAGAAGATTGTGTGCACATCTCAATGCCTATATTCAGGCCAGGTGCTGGATGTCAGGCATCAAGGCAAACATCAAAGAAGAGGAAGAACATCCGTAAAGTAAGTCTCGGAGCTCTACAAACTGGTGTGCGGATGTTCTTCCTCTTTGGAGTTCTGAGTCTGTACCATGCAACCAAATTGACTTGTGGTTACATTGTACAGACAGGTTGAACCCCCCCCCCCCCCACCACCACCAACCTCATTGTGGAAACCACAGTCACTCTGCAGCAAGTAGAGGAGGTAGAAGTAGTCCTTGGACGCTTGATTGACAGGACAGGAGCCCAGTTTCAGATTCTTGTACGCATCGAAGGTACTAAACAGTTCTCTCCTGACCCTGACATACATTCTATCAATGTGACACAGAACCTCAAACTGTTGGGGTCGGGTTGTTGGAGCAGGTGTAGGCGGAGCAGTCACACGCAGCATTTGCTTAATCCGAGCTGGCAGCACACGGGCCCCATTCTCTGGCCTGAAGAGGCGTTTGAAGTCGTGGTAGTGGTAGCCAGAGACACGCACAAACTCTGGAAGCACCTGGGCTGTAGTTGGGCTGTGACGATGAAATTTCGATTAAGTGTCAAATATTGTAATTGAGTTTGGATTGAACATAAATTGAAATTTTCCATTTACCCTTTGTAAACAAACAGTCCACTTCAATAAATAAATTACATATTTAATATTTAAGTGTAATAGCAGTCAACATGTGCTTGTAGACATTTCCACTATTTGAACATTGAAAGAATTATGTAAAATTTCAAATAATTGTGATTAAATCATAGGCTTACAGGGTTGCAGGTGTAATCTGCGGGCTCTGCTGAGTTTGAGAAGACATCCCAAGTATCTGCGGGCTCTGCTGAGTTTGAGAAGACATCCCAAGTATCTGCGGGCTCTGCTGAGTTTGAGAAGACATCCCAAGCATCTGCGGGCTCTGCTGAGTTTGAGAAGACATCCCAAGTATCTGCGGGCTCTGCTGAGATTGAGAAGACATCCCTAGTATCTGCGGGCTCTGCTGAGTTTGAGAAGACATCCCTAGTATCTGCGGGCTCTGCTGAGTTTGAGACGACATCCCAAGTAGCTGCTGGCTCTGCTGAGATTGAGAAGACATCCCAAGTATCTGCTGGCTCTGCTGAGATTGAGAAGATTTAAACTGCCTGGGGATTGGACTCGTGGGAAAAGGCAAAGGCCTTCTTTTTGGTGGGAACGCAGGCATCCTCGCTTTAGCTTCATCTGCCAAGACATGCTCCAGATGCAGCCATTCCAAATCAGGATCATCAGCACTTTCATCAAATAAATTAATAAATTCCTGGGTACTAACAAGCACAGAGGAATACAACAGAGCGAAGAGCAAGCCCACACTGCATAACACCATTGCGAATGACTGAGACAGCTGCCCCAACAAGCTTCATGAAGAGGCTGTTGTTCACTCTGGATTTTATAGTGTGCGCTTTCAATTACCACAGCTGGTGATAGTCCACAATTAAGGAGAACCAATGAGACGTAAGCAACACTAAGCACCATGGAATTCCAATGGGTTTTCAACCAGTGGTCCAGGGACCACCAGTGGTCCTTGAGGAGGTTCCAGTTGGTCCCCAGCTAAATTATGGAGAGTTGGAAACCAAATGGTTCTTATTGGATCTTTATTATTGTTAAACATCTGCATTACTTAATTTACAAGAAGTCTACACAATTAGAGAATGTATTATTATTATTATTATTATTATTCTGAACGTGTGCCTGTTATCTCTCCTAATGGTACCAATTAACATCAATACAGCATCGAATTGTGGACAAAATCTTATCCAACAACTAAACACAATATTCTTTAGTTTTGGGTCTCTGACTGTCGTATGTGAGTGTGTATTATAATGATTAATTCCTAATCATTATAATAATGTATACAAATAAAGAATTTATATTTTTCACAATTTGTACAGCATGACAGTACAGTCATGCTGTACAAAATGGTATTGATAAAAAACTGGCACTTTAAGTTCTCACACGTGCAGACAGACACGCACGCACGCATGCACGCGCACACACACACACACACACACACACACACACACACACACACACACACACACACACACACACACACACACACACACACACACACACACACACACACACACACACACACACACACACACACACAAAGGTTATAATAGTTAACTAAAACTAACTAAAAAACGAAAACTAGAATTTAAAACACACACACACACACACACACACACACACACACACCAAGGTTATAATAGTTAACTAAAACTAACAAAGAAAACGAAAAATAAATTAAAAACGATAACTAAACTGAAACTGTATTGTGTGTTCACAAAACTAACTGAAATTATAGAAAAAATACCCTTAGTTATAGTTTTAGTTTTTATAGTTTTAGTTATAGTTTTTTAGTTTAAAAAATATAAAACTAAACTATAACTAAACTAAAACTAAGCATTTCACCTAAATAAAAACTAAATAAAAACTAGCAAACCCGCTCTAAAAACGAACTAAAACTAACTGAATTAGAAAGAAAAAAAAGCCAAAACTAACTAAAACTAAACTATAATGAAAAAACCAAAACTATTATAACCTTGACACACACACACAGATCAACATGGAATGAATTCTGTACTGGCCATATATGGAGAGTGTCTACAGGGTTTGATGAGGTCAGATCAACATATGGAATGTCAGAACAGGAAGGACGGGTGGGAGAGGATCAACATACTGTATGTCAGAACAGGTCAGCTCCATATATGGAGATCTAAGGGTTTGAGGTCAGATGTAGAGTTGCTGGCCGGCAACAGATCTAGGTGATGATCCAGTCTTTCCCAGGTATGGTAATCCAGGGTTAGAAGAGGTCAGTGTTGTGATCTTCATATATGGAGATGGCCATATTTGGTGGCGTGGCCGTGACGTGTCATGAGGGATGACCATATGGAGACGTGATGTCACGAGGCGTGACCATCAGGTCGCTTCTCGCCCTCAGGCGTAATACTGGTAATATATTGTGTGGTTATTAATTACACATCACAAAATTGTGGGTTGTTTGTTTCATATTTGATTAATACGTTTAAACTATAAATGTATATGCGTGGGTGGGGCTTCGTCTTCTAACCGGATATTGTATAGCTATTAGTATTTATTTCAGAGCAGGAAGGGTCACAATTACAACTCCTTGCTAAGACAACAGAGGAGAGGAGAACGTGAAGGATATATACGTAATCATCGTCCCATTTAAACCATCAAAGCCATATAGTTTTCAGTGCCAATTTGGGAACGACCTGAAAAATTACCGACAAGATCTACAAGATTGTGGTCAAATTAAGATTGTGGAAAATGTTAAGAGTCAAAATGGCTGCCACTGTGAAAAATCAAACTTGGGAGATGATGTTCTATGCCTACTGCATTGTGAACATCAGAAAGGCCATGCAAAAACATGTTTTCAATGGCATATATGCATGAAGAACACCCCTTTTCTTTCAAAAACTCAAGTTATTAAAGGGTTTCAAAGTACTATTAGAAAGGCATGGGCACAGATTTCCCATAAATATGAGTTTGAGCTGAACTTTTGCAACTTAGATGCCGCTGGTGCTCTGGTAGTTCGATTCAGATCCGGGAAGAAGATACGTTTCAACATCAACCCTGTAGTGAAATTTAACACAGATGCTTTTCTCTCCGCTTCTTGCTTCTCAAAAGACTTCCCAGACACTTGGTGGCCACTCTCCCTAACCATCCTGGAGGATCGTTTCTTAAGACATCTCTCCAGAAGTCTACCTCAAAACTCATGTCACATTCAGGCTCTTGAAATTGTACTTTTCCTTCACAGAAAGCAGAATGCACTGACAGGAAGAAGTGCACTTGAAGATTTTCACTTCAAAACCGCCCTAGTGCATCTGCTTTTGAAAACCGATCCAATGCAGTGGCATCTGGACTTCTTGGACAGTAGGTTGCAGGAGTTGTTGGCAGCCATAGGGGAAAGCCTTAGGCAGAGACAGATGCATCATGTTCTTATTGGGAACCCTTTGGCTCAAAATTACATTGAACTGCCAGCTGCTGTGGTTAATGCAAAGCCAGTGAATCTCTTCCACCACCTTGTGGTCAATGATACCCTCTACACCAAAACCTTTAACCATTTCCATGAGATGCTCAAAAACAGCCCTATAGTAATACAGGATTATGTGCCAAGTTCAGTCCACATACACAAGAGTGCCATGGGGTGTGTTTATTCCAGCTCATGAAATTATGTATTTGGGCACACAAGGCTCTGCAATAACCAGTTTGTGGAACCAGTCATTGCTGCTGGTATAGAGTTCAAATTGTTGAGGAATGGATACATTTCAGTGATTATTTATACTTGGTTGAACCTGTTGTCTGAAAATTAAAGTTAGTTTCACAATGTAACCAAGTTTGCCAGTTGTCTTACTTGGTTCCTGTCATTCTATCTAACAAGAGCCATTTCTCACTCACGTCTCAAACTTCAGTAGACAAGCCAATGATAAACCCTTTTCAGGTCTAAATCCCAAATTAGAATGCACCAATACAATTATGTTTGGGTACATACAATTAACTTAGTATGCATGCTGTGATGAGTCAGGCTGGCTAAAATGAACATTCAGAGAAGTAAAGTATTAAGAGTTATGATTTTTATTTGATCATTTTAACAAGTTGTGAATTTTGTTAACATTCAAGCAGTGATATTCCATTGAACTCTATTCATTCTCCCAGTGATTTAGGAAGTCAGCATAGTTCTCTGGTTCTCCTTCCACCATCTCAGGCCCAATGCTTTTGGACCGAGGCGTCATCTTGCTACCACCATCGGTAACCTCCCAAGCAGGACTGGACACCATAGGTGTTTCTGTGAAAGAATCTGGAGACATGTTTTACAGCAAGACTGCTTGAATATGAGAATATGTTGTAGCATTAATGCCATGAATTACAGGAAAAGTAGCATTTCACTTTCTTTTACAAGGCCACTGGCTCTTAACCACTTAAAGTAAACAGGCTCAGCTCAGTACAAATCCCTTTACTGAAAATTGAAAGACTGATGGCAATTGCATTCTTGCTAAAGCTGATGCATTTACACTGTCACTACATTCATTAATTTGGGCCAGATCCTGTCCAAATAAATATAAGGAAAATGGCTCATCTACAAACAAGCTTCGTTGAGCTTATAGAGTTGCCATTTTTTGGTGAGTGTTGGATTAAAGTTGTAACAGAACTAGTAAACGTACCCCTTGGCTGTAGTGGGGAGTAGGAGTCAGGACAGCTGGCGCATGCAGAGTGTTTGGCATACAACTCCTTCCACCTAAAGAGGGATCGCAACTTAGTACATTTTGGCATACAGAACAATCTCATATTACTGCAAACGTGAACTAACCTTCCGGTTCTCAAGTCAAAATTACATGTCCGTGAACTTGGAGTGGCTTCCAATTTCCCCACACTTATGTCACAATGCAGGTACATAAGCTGCAAGCAAAGGAATACAAAGTATTGCATCATTAGTCCATTACTTCGATTCCCCATGTTACAGCAACTACAGCTCAGACTATACCTTTGATGGGTTACTTAAAGTCTCCTTAAATCTGAAGGCACCAATGCAAAACTTCTGTACTGTCCTTGGAGTGTTTTCAAGGAGCTTGAACTTTGACTGTGTAGTCAGCATGCCATCAGTCATACAACTGTAAGAGAAATGTGTAGGAGTCAGGCAAATGTGGTCCTGAAGCACATGTCAATATGGATGTTCCTGAAACAGCAAAGCATTTTGAAATTACCCTTGGTTGGCAATCACGGTGTATTGAGGTGTGGATCTTGGGTCTGGGCCGTCAGTCACAAAGCACTCGTTGATGTAAAGCCTGTCCCCCAACTTTGGAGAAGACAGCACAGCCTCAAAGCACATTGGCGTTCCCATGGTGAAGATGTTAATATCATTCCCAGATTCTGGGGGAAAAGAAAAAGTAGATTTTCATCAAGAAAATATTTGGTTAGCACAAGTTCTCATGTGTCTTATAGGCTCCATATTCAAATTAAGGCATTTTATTTAAAGTGACAACATACCATCCATAACACTGAGGGATACACCAGCAGTCTGTTTTGAGTTGAGCCGTCTATAAACTTGTAGTACTGGTAGTGTAGGCCTATATCCAGCTCTAAAGGAATGATGGAACCTGCAAAAGTCAAATTTTGGTTAAAACTCACTCCAACTTTCAGGTTTACCCAAGACTCAAACCCAGGTTCCCTGCAAATGGCTAGAATTCTGAGCCAATGAACACACCTGCTTGCTTAGGCAGGGGAGAAATTAAATGCAGTAGTGTTAAATATCCTTATAACCACACAATCTAAATGTATTAATAGAAGTTAATACAGGACTTACCTGTGATAGCGGCATCGTATAGAAACGTCAAAGGAAGGTTCCCTCACAATTCCATTTATAGTATTTGGACGGTAGTGGATGAGGTTGGAGACGAGAAACTCATTTTCAGTGCTCTGGAATTTGACAGACACCAAACATTATGCCACTACATTTGAAGAGTGCAATAAAGTCTGCAGTGTTAGTTCTGAGTCTGTTCACAGAGAAGATTGTGTGCACATCTCAATGCCTATATTCAGGCCAGGTGCTGGATGTCAGGCATCAAGGCAAACATCAAAGAAGAGGAAGAACATCCGTAAAGTAAGTCTCGGAGCTCTACAAACTGGTGTGCGGATGTTCTTCCTCTTTGGAGTTCTGAGTCTGTACCATGCAACCAAATTGACTTGTGGTTACATTGTACAGACAGGTTAAACCCCCCCCCCCCCAACCCCACCAACCTCATTGTGGAAACCACAGTCACTCTGCAGCAAGTAGAGGAGGTAGAAGTGGTCCTTGGACGCTTGATTGACAGGACAGGAGCCCAGTTTCAGATTCTTGTACGCATCGAAGGTACTAAACAGTTCTCTCCTGACCCTGACATACATTCTATCAATGTGACACAGAACCTCAAACTGTTGGGGTCGGGTTGTTGGAGCAGGTGTAGGCGGAGCAGTCACACTCAGCATTTGCTTAATCCGAGCTGGCAGCACACGGGCCCCATTCTCTGGCCTGAAGAGGCGTTTGAAGTCGTGGTAGTGGTAGCCAGAGACACGCACAAACTCTGGAAGCACCTGGGCTGTAGTTGGGCTGTGACGATGAAATTTCGATTAAGTGTCAAATATTGCAATCGAGTTTGGATTGAACATAAATTGAAATTTTCCATTTACCCTTTGTAAACAAACAGTCCACTTCAATAAAGAAATTACATATTTAAGTGTAATAGCAGTCAACATGTGCTTGTAGACATTTCCACTATTTGAACATTGAAAGAATTATGTAAAATTTCAAATAATTGTGATTAGATCATAGGCTTACAGGGTAGTACTCTGCGGGCTCTGCTGAGTTTGAGAAGACATCCCAAGTATCTGCGGGCTCTGCTGAGTTTGAGAAGACATCCCAAGTATCTGCGGGCTCTGCTGAGTTTGAGAAGACATCCCAAGTATCTGCGGGCTCTGCTGAGTTTGAGAAGACATCCCAAGTATCTGCGGGCTCTGCCAAGTTTGAGAAGACATCCCAAGTATCTGCGGGCTCTGCTGAGTTTGAGAAGACATCTCAAATATCTGCGGGCTCTGCTGAGTTTGAGAAGACATCCCAAGTATCTGCGGGCTCTGCTGAGATTGAGAAGACATCCCAAGTATCTGCTGGCTCTGCTGAGATTGAGAAGACTTAGACTGCTTTAGGTAGCCGGCTGGCATTGGACTCCTGGGAGAAGACACAGGCCTTCTTTTTGGTGGGAACGCACGCATCGCCACTTTAGCTTCATCTGCCAGGACATGCTCCAGATGCAGCCATTCCAAATCAGGATCAGGAACATCAGCACTGTCATCAAATACACTAATAAATTCCTGGGTACTAACAAGCACAGAGGAATACAACAGAGAGAAGAGCAAGCCCACACTGCATAAAACCATTGCGAATGACTGAGACAGCTGCCCCAACAAGCTTCATGAAGAGGCTGTTGTCCACTCTGGGTTTTATAGTGTGTGCTTTCAATTACCACAGCTGGTGATAGTCCACAATTAAGGAGAACCAATGAGAGCTAAATTATGGAGAGTTGGAAACCAAATGGTTCTTATTGGATCTTTATTATTGTTAAACATCTGCATTACTTAATTTACAAGAAGTCTACACAATTAGAGAATGTATTATTATTATTATTATTATTATTATTATGAACGTGTGCCTGTTATCTCTCCTAATGGTACCAATTAACATCAATACAGCATGGAATTGTGGACAAAATCTTATCCAACAACTAAACACAATATTCTTTAGTTTTGGGTCTCTGACTGTTGTATGTGAGTGTGTATTATAATGATTAATTCCTAATCATTATAATAATGTATACAAATATAAAGAATTTATATTTTTCACAATTGTCAGCCAAGTCATGCTGTACAAAATGGTATTGATAAAAAACTGGCACTTTAAGTTCTCACACGTGCAGACAGACAGACAGACAGGCACGCACGCACGCAAGCACGCACACACACACACACACACACACACACACACACACACACACACACACACACAGTCACACACACAGTCACACACACAGATCAACATGGAATGAATTCTGTACTGTCCATATATGGAGAGTGTCTACAGGGTTTGATGAGGTCAGAGCAACATATGAAATGTCAGAACAGGAAGGACGGGTGGGGAGTGATCAACATACTGTATGGAATGTCAGAACAGGTCAGCTCCATATATGGAGATCTAAGGGTTTGAGGTCAGATGTAGAGTTGCTGGCCGGCAACAGATCTAGGTGATGATCCAGTCTTCTCCAGGTATGGTAATCCAGGGTTAGAATTGTCCAGGGTCAGTGTTGTGATCTTCATATATGGAGATGGCCATATTTGGTGGCGTGACGTGTCATGAGGGATGACCATATGGAGACGTGATGTCACGAGGCGTGACCATCAGGTCGCTTCTCGCCCTCTCAGGCGTAATACTGGTAATATATTGTGTGGTTATTAATTACCCACCACAAAATTGTGGGTTGTTTGTTTCATATTTGATTAATACGTTTAAACTATAAATGTATATGCGTGGGTGGGGCTTCGTCTTCTAACCGGATATTGTATAGCTGCTGACGTATAAGAACTAGGAAGTTCCAACACCGACGTTGATGATGATGGTGGTCGTGTTGGTGAGATTTGCAGAGCAGTTATTTCTATAGTTTTTTTTTTATTCAACACAAAATAAATAGATTACAAGTTGATTTGGTGAAGTGTCATCTTCATACGGACTATAACGACTCACTAGCACTAACGTTTTAACTGCGTTTCTGCTGGCTAGCTAACGAGCCAGGCTAGCCAGCTAGCGCTGTTATGATTCTTCATGCTAACAGCTACAGACAATGCAAGTGGTAGCGGTTGTAGCCCATACTAATCCATTATAACATTGGTTACTTATATACAGGCTGGAAGATGAAGGTTTCGTTTACATGATCTTGCAGAGGTCGTGGATGTTAACCACAGTTCGCTTACAAGCTAACAACATTCCTTAAAAGTAAAACATTTAGGGTGGCGCCACTGGCGAGCTCAAAGCTCTACTCTGTAATATAAGAATCCGATGCGTGGGGTGATGGGGGCCCAGGGTGGGGTGGTAGGGGCCCAGGGTGGGGTGGTAGGGGCCCAGGGGAGCCCTGTCAAGAGCTACGACTATCTCCTCAAGTTCTTGTTGGTGGGAGACAGTGATGTTGGGAAGGGAGAGATTCTGGACAGTTTGCAAGACGGATCAGTAGAGTCTCCCTACGCCTATAGCAGTGGTGAGTACACTGTGTAAACACCATTTTTGTACCAGCTTTGTATTAATTTTGCTAACGATTGTCGGACTCTGTGTCACAGATGATCATGATTATTGTGTGTTCTTAGGGATTGACTACAAGAGCACTACAATCCTGTTGGATGGAAAAAGAGTGAAGTTAGAGATGTGGTAGGTACAGGCTGTTTTTACATCCAAGTTGGCCCTTGACCCAAAATTGCATTTTAAAACAAAATGCTAGACTCCAGACAGAGGATTATTTCAATACTAACTGCATTGAAGGTAACTGTCTAGCCAGGTGATTTGTTTCTGATTTATGTGTCCTCAACAGGGACACCTCTGGGCAAGGCAGATTTTGTACCATCTTCAGGTCTTATTCTCGTGGGGCACAGGTAAGGAGGACATGTTCAATTTTACCTGTGATCTTCTTTACCTTGTTTCTCAATAGGTAATGTTTTAATTGTCCACTTTCCCTGTTTGTTTGACTAGGGTCCATGCAATTTACTCTGATCTTGTGTTTTGTTAGACACTGCACAAGTGATAAATAGCTAAATTGTAATTGGTTAATACTTACTCTTGTTTGACTTTGTCACAAAAGGGAATCCTGCTTGTGTATGACATCACTAATGGCTGGTCATTTGATGGCATTGACCGCTGGATCCGTGAGATTGATGAGGTAAACTGGATAAGAGCATTTTGACTGGGGCTCATGTTGAATTCACACCATAAGACAAAGTGGCAACCGATTGGAAACTCCCTGTTGTATGAACTATACTCACAAAGGTGATGTGGATGATTCAGATGCTTAGTTTGTACACACCCATTTAGTGGACAAAAGAAATGCTTGGAGGAAAACCACCATCGCTCTTGGTGTGAATCCAGCATAACACTACAAGTTAGGGGCGTTATAACTTATCATGCCTTATTACATGGCTTGGTTGAATGCTTGATTCTGATTGGTCAATCGCTTAATTCAGCGGTGAGTTATCTCATGATAATGACCGCTCCGCTGTATAATGACCGCTGCCTAATCAAACCCTCTGAGCACCACCAGCTGCACGGCTGCGCCCCGCTTGATTTACTGCCGTTTCCAACATAACAGCCATGTAAACACACACACTAGTGACACACAATGTAATTTACAGCTAAACATTGCTCTTAAAAATGTTTTTGAAAACATTTGAGCGAGAAATAGACGAAGCAGGACCCGAAAATGGATTCTATTTGATCAACTCACTTCCTTGTTTTCTGACAGTGCTGCAGCCCTGCAGCTGGGCAGACGCAGCCAGCGCGAACTTATGGAATACTTTTTTTGTTGTGTTTTGGGTCAATGTATTAATTTATGTTAGTTAGCCATGTAATAAGCGGGATAATATCTGGCTAGGTGGTCATTGTCGGGATATAATTCACCTTCAGGGAGTGTAACCACCTCGGCTTCGCCTCGGTGGTTAAACTCCCTGTCGGTGAATTATCTCCCGACAATGACCACCTAGCCAGATATTATCCCTTACTTATATCATTACTGCACTGGGAAAGAGGCTTGTTTATCCTCATCAGCAAGTTTGCATGATATGTGCATACCTGTTAGGGGTGTGTTCAATTAATCAATATCGTATACCTTGCTGATAATCATATCGTACCCTATCGATATGGCAGGAAATTCTGTGTCTGACGTGACTTAAAACAAAAAAAAATTACGTCAATATATATGATTACTTACATCTTTTGCATTTATCCATCAAAACATTATTAATTTGTATATATTTTTTCTTGCTTTTTGTTTAAATGTTATCCTAAACCTTCTGACAATATATTTGTCAAAACATCGGCAATCTGTGGTCTCTAGGACTCTGTATCGTGATACGTATCGATCGTGACGTTGCACGGCCAGGCAATACCCACCACTAATACGTGTGTGCATGAGAAGGAGACATGGCCATAGAAACATCATGAATGGTCATGTTTTAAGTGTGGGATTTGGTTTATTTGATTGCTTCACCTGCTGTGATAGAATAAAACCAAAAATCCTGTTCTGTTAATCTGTTTCCATCAGCATGCTCCAGGTGTGCCCAGGATCCTAGTGGGGAACCGGCTTCATCTGGCCTTCAAACGACAGGTGCCAACGGAGCAAGCGAGGGCTTATGCTGAGAAGAATAGCATGACCTTCTTTGAGGTCAGTCCGTTGTGCAACTTCAACGTCATCGAGTCCTTCACAGAATTATCGCGTATCGTGCTGATGAGGCATGGCATGGAGAAATTCTGGAGGCCTAACAGAGGTAAGGAGTCAAAAAAGACCTGTATGTTCCAAACTTATTAGTGTATGCGTTTTCCTTATGTCATTTTTATAATTGGACATGGATGATATAAATTATCACTGTTAAAAATTTTACAACCTGCTGTTTAACTGCTTAAGCCCTATAAAAATAAATACAAATAGCCAGTCTAGAATCACAACATTGCATAATGATGAGCTTGATGTGCTATTGTGAAAAATCGTGTTGCCTGTAATGACATAACCAAAATAGGGACGTATTGGTTCACACTTCAAAGTGCCGTTTTCCTGGCATGCCATACCATCCAGTTCTATAACCAAGTAAAATGTCTATTTTTCTCCAGTGTTCAGCCTGCAGGACCTTTGTTGCCGTTCGATTGTTTCCTGCACACCGGTCCACCTCATTGACAAGTTGCCCCTCCCTGTGTCCATCAAGTCCCACCTCAAGTCTTTCTCCATGGCGAATGGCATGAATGCCGTCATGATGCACGGACGCTCCTACTCGGTGACCAACAGCGCAGCCTCAGGGGCTGCTGGCAGCGGCAGCAACAGCAAAGGCAACAGTCTGAAACGCTCAAAGTCCTTCAGGCCACCGCAGAGCCCCCCCAAAAACTCCACATCCTCTTCCAAGGGGAACTGTAAGATATCATAGCGACGGTGGGCTGCAAGCATGGGGACAGTATGAGCTTCACTGGTGCTCCCCAGGTTCACCAGGCCAGGAAATGGCACCAATCCTCAGAAAGGGATAGAATTGTACTACTACAGCTTAGTTACCATTTGGAATTGGCTTGGGTGGTTGCAGTTCTGTTCCATTTGAAGCTGACGTGGATCTTGTTTGCCTGTCATTGGAGAATTCAAGCAAGAAGTGACTGGTCCGGGCCCCGGTTACAGATGCACGCCAAGCTAAGTCGGAGTTACTGTCGTTACACTACAAAACAGTGGAAGGACAATGGTAAACATTTGTCAAAAGGATTGTTTTTAGTATTTAAAATAGAGAAAAATGGGATCCCGCACACTGTCCTCACTTACAGCATTATTTTTATTGAGCGTTCAGACCTTCATCAGGCAAGATGCCTGACTTCTCCAGTTCCAGTTATCCGATGCACCTGTCCTCTGTTGGTGTGCATAAGGACTATTTAAAATAGGACATGCAATTGTAAATATACATGCTGCTTGTGACTGCTTCTTTTCTGTTTGATCTGTATCTGATCTGTGCTGGTTTCATCTTGACTGTTTTGGGGAAACTATTTGGTATTGTATTTGTCACTATAATACTTAACAATTCTTTAGCTTTTGGTGGTTGGAATCACTTGCAACCTCAATGGCGCTGAACCATTTAAATAAAGATGTATTTTATTTAATTTTCCTTTGACCAGCCAGGATGGCTTAATTTTAGGAATTTTGTGATTCTCCAAAGGTTTTACTTAATATTACTCTTCCATTTCCAGCAATCATGAGACAGTCTATCTGATCTGTTTACTTACAATAAACTGTCTGTTTCTATCATGATTGCTTTAACAGGGTTTTTTTTGTGTGAAGTCAGCAAAATCTAAATCTTTGTCAGATGACTCGTGCTTGCCGGAATTAGCTCAACTGATTCTCAACTGTTGAAAATTAGGTGTTTTGGTGAGAAACATGGACGTATAAATTAGGCTAAAACTTGAAGAGAATTCAGAGAGCACTAACTGCTGAGGAGAAACCCATTTGCAAATTCAAGTCTGTTTGCTCAGCCGTGGCCTTTTGACCTCTGAAATGTTTGCTTATAGTGCTTACTACATTGCTGCTACTGCAATGGAGCTGTTAATAAAATAGTTTAGCATAATAGGTTCTGTTCTAGTTTGGCTCTAGTTTGTTCTAACAAACTGATATAGAAGCCACTTTTCAGACTGATAACCAGGATTGAACGAGGTGTGAAACAGTTTCCTTTTCTTATAGCGGTGGAAAGTATTTTAATAATGCTCTGTACATGAGGGTTTTTGTCTATTGAGCCATTGTTTTGATGATTTTTCTAATCTGTGCTTATGTAGCCTTATTGGAGTGAAGTTCAACTGAGGCAGCAGTGCTTCCTGGCTGAATTTTAGTTAACTTAAATTCTTCCCACCTCTGATAATGTGCTCTTGTGCTGCATTTATACTTTAACATTCCCAACCATGTTACCAGTACTGGTAACTGGACATACAAATATATGTGCATGTTTCCTGTTAATGTGCCTGTTTATGTGGTGTTCTAGGAAAAATAATAGACCAACAAAACGTAAAGCATTGTATGTATGACAATAAGAACTGCCAATCTAAAGATACAGAACAAGAGGTTGATTGTAATTGTGTCCCCATTGTCACTGAAGAGTTGAGGGTTAAAAAGCACAATGGCATTGCATTTTAATTAAATTGTTTTACAAAAACGGCATGTTTTGATTATTATCACCTACCCAATCTCCATCAAATTCAGTGATTTAATTCTGGGAATTCTTGGTTGGTGTCTTTGTCCAGTCCAGGGTGGCCTATAGGCCGGTATGATGCTCAAGTGCACTAAATCTGTGGGGGTGCTGCATTTATTAGATGCTGCTGGGCAGTCGCGGAAAACCGGGACATCACCGCAGAGCTTGAATACCGTGCGGTCAAAAGTCATCCAAAGGTTGAAGGGTTACTTTCAATGAAAGGAAGAGGGGAGTTGCTTCTCATAGCCTCGGAGGCATACTGGGACAAAGATGAGTCGCATACTATTGAAAATGTGGAGCTTTACGTCTTCCCACCTGACCGCGGCATCTGTGGGCTTTGTGTGAATGAGGGATGGTGGTAAATTGACAGACGTCTAGACAAGAACGTATAAACAGCGTTTTTCGATTATTCTCGTCTCACACACGATGCGCCACACCTCATGATGAGTTGAGTCACCCATAGGCCTCCGAAGTTTCTTTCTTAAAATTATGGACGATTGGACGGTAGGCCTATAGGCTACATTGATCAAACTTATAGGCTATTGCGTAAAACACTTGGGTGGTAGCCTGCAGAGAACTGCAGTTGAGTTGTCAAAAATGGAATGGAATAATAACCATGATGTAGATCTCTGAAGGGGTTCAAACTCAAACGATTACCTTATTTAGCCCATGATGTCATGTCATGGACACAAAACACCGGAATGCTTGGTTCCGTGCGCACTAGTGTTGGGACAGCTTGCCAAAATGGCCCCACGATTTCTTTGATGTTTTTACAATGTTTGTCCAGTTGCTTAAGCGCATGGTGTTCCTTCATAAAAGTTTCAGACACAGGACGACCGTGGGGGCGGTCAGAGGGGGCTGCCCTTTGCACCTCCATTCACACCCCGCCTGAAAGACTGATGTTGCGTCTTTCTTTCTCATTGTGCTGCTGTTCAGTCCGCCCGTCTTGCTCTTCTGGGGAACGGACTTAAATAAGATAGTAGTAGCTATATTCATTATAGTTCTATAGCCTACATTTTCTTTAAACAACAAATGTAATCATTTTTTATTTATTTTTAAATGCATGATTGGAATATTTCCTACCGTCGATATCCAGCACATGGACATTTTTTTCTTTCTTTTTTTTTCACGTTTGTTCATTAGGCTACTTTTCTTCTCTGCACGAAAACAAATTGGTGCTCATCCGACATCACCATACGGATGATCTCAGTGATCAGTGCAAATCTTTCCGAACTTGAAGACCTACCAGTTATGGAATTAGCCGGGGATTGATTTACGCAAAAGAGCAACAATGCATATAATTACTCAAGAACACCGTAAGGATGGATGTAAAATTGATACACGCTGGGAAAGGGCGCCTGGTTCAAATAAACTGTATTTAAGGATTTATTCATTATTATTTTTGACCTGTGCATTTCCCGAGCTTTCATTGTGTGCAAGTGTGGCAGGATCCAAAGTTGAACATCCAGGACTTTGTCCCAACAAACTGAATAATAATCTATGGGTTGATGCACAGAGCACCTGTGAGAGGGAGTGCAACGTTGATGAGGTGAATGTAAACATCTTAATAATCCCACGTAGTTTAAGAAAATCATGGTTAAATCAATTACAGTATGTTGCTTTTTTTCTTTGACCATATAGTTGTATACTTGTATTTACCTATTTTTTATATTTTCAATTAATAGGTACCCCATATTTGCTTCAGTAAATCCTGTCCTCATTCTTTACAGGATTGCGCTGACTTTGAGAAGTGTTGCACCAATGTGTGCGGCCTGAACAGCTGTGTGGCTGCACGGTTTTCAGATGGATCGCCTGCCCAGCCAGATGGACAAAGTGGAGGGGAGGGAAACGGGGCCCTTGGGTCCACAGCTACCTGTCAAGGCTTTATCTGCAGCCAGCAGGGAGCAACCTGTGACATCTGGGAGGGGCAGCCTATCTGCAAATGCCAGGACCGCTGTGAGAAAGAACCAAACTTTACATGTGCCTCTGATGGCCTCACCTACTTTAACCGCTGCTACATGGACGGGGAGGCCTGCGTTCGCGGCGTGACCCTGACTGTGGTCACCTGCCGCTTTTACCTTGCCGGGCCAAATACCAGTCCACTGCCCCAGGACACCACAGCACATCCCACACCCACCTCCTCCCTGGAGAATCCCATGCCTCCTACACTGTTCTCTAATCCTAGCCACCAGTCCATCTATGTGGGGGGCACTGTCAACTTCCACTGCGATGTGGTCGGAGTCCCCAGACCAGATGTGACCTGGGAGAAGCAGAGCGAACGACGTGAGCGGCTCGTCATGAGGCCCGACCAGATGTATGGTAATGTTGTTATCACAAATATTGGACAGCTTGTGATTTACAATGCACAGGTGTGGGATACAGGCATCTACTCATGCATTGCACGGAATGCTGCAGGGGCTCTCCATGCTGATTACCCACTGTCTGTTATCCGTCGGGGGGAGTATGACTTCTCCGATGATCCTGAGATGCCCATGGGGCGGCCATTCTCACCAGCTGACTGCTTGGCCGAGATAGACCAGAGAGTGTGCAGCCGAGAACGGCATGTGGATTGGTACTATGACAGCAAACTGGGCAACTGTGCGCCTTTCAGCAACAGCGGATGTGAGGATAGCCGCAACCGATTTGGGACCTATGAGGAGTGCCGGTCGTCCTGCCAACGCGAGGGACTGAGGATCTGCTCCTTGCCTGCTGTGCAGGGACCCTGCAAGACCTGGGAGGCCCGATGGGCCTGGAATTCCATCATGAAACAGTGCCAGGCTTTCGCCTACGGCGGTTGTCACGGGAACGCAAACAGCTTCCGCACTAAAAAAGAGTGTGAGGCAAACTGCCCACAGCCCAAGAACAAGCCCTGTAAGACCTGCAGGGTCAGAGGGAAGATGGTGCCCAGTCTGTGCCGGAGTGACTTTGCCATTGTAGGGCGAGTGACAGAGCTAATCGAGGACCTGGACTCGGGGATTGCCCGCTTCAGCCTTGAGGACATCCTCAGGGATGAAAAAATGGGCCTGAATTTCTTTAACACTAAACACCTGGAGGTTACCCTTGCCAAGATAGACTGGAGCTGTCCCTGTCCAAACATCACCATGGAAGAGGGCCCCTTGCTAGTAATGGGTGAAGTGCAGGATGGCATGGCTGTTGTGCAACCAGACAGCTATGTCCGACCCATCACTGACCGCAGACTCAAGAAGATCCGCGAGGTGCTGGACAAAAAGACCTGTGAGATGTTGCAACGCTTTCAGGATTAAAGCTGCTTGCTCAAACAAGCATATCATTGCTGTCGGGTGGAAACCTTTTATGCCCAAATTGGTTCCTTTTATTATATATTTTTTAAATAAAATTGTGAAAATAGTCAATGTACAAGCTAACAGAGCTTGTGAGGTGAATAGACATTTTCTAGTGATTTGTATGTATTTCTTCTCTAGAACATTTCAATTTGTGTTGATTGGTTGCTTTGTGTTGATCGGTTGCCTTTCTGATGCATTATGTACCGTATACACAATGATTTTGAACGATAAGTTGTTTTCCTGTTTATTGTTTTTACTGTGAAATAGCTGTAACATACAAATATTCTTGTGAACTAGTATATGAGATGTAACAAATAAAAATATTGAATCTTTACTCACAAACTAAAGTAGAGTGAGTAATATACTGCACTTCAAATTACACAAAGTATACATTTGGGGCTCATATGATTCCTTCAAATTAGGGATGTCCCGATCATGTTTTTTTGCTCCCGATCCGATTTCCGATCATTAGATTTTTCCCGATCCGATATTTATAGAACACGTTTATGCCATATGACAAATTACAATAGTACAATATCCCAAATCACAGACAATATCCAGTCTAATATCATGATATGGATATAACATTGATGCTATCGATGTCCCGATCACGTTTCCGATCCGATTCCGATCATTTGAAAATGACGTGATCGGCCCGGTCACCCGATCCGATCGGAACAACTTCCTACTTCAAATGGCATTCACCATTGACAATATAAGGAAATCTAGTTAATTTGGCAATTGGCACTATATATAATTTCAAGGTCTGTTAGGTAAAGTTCATTGTGCATTTTAGACTAATGGTGATGAGAGCTGAAATAAACAGGTTCTCTTGTTGGCATCCAAGAAAGAGACATACAGTATTACTGTATGGTGTCGTTTACACTAAACTCTCCTTCCGGAACAGAAGACACTTGTTGTTAGCCGGCATGTCCACCTACAAAGAAAAACAAGCGTCACATTCACAACTCAAAATGTAGAGCATAGAATTTTTACAGTGTAGTATTGTAATTTAACTAAGAAAACAAATACTCTTATGTAGTATTTAAGTAATCAAACATATTGAAAGCTTAGCCATTTTCAACCTGGCGCCCCTAACAATTTATTTCACTATTCATGTGTACTGTATACAGGGTTCTAGTTTTAGTTTTAGTTTAGTCATGTTATATATGCCATATATGAATATGCCAATAAGTTAAGTACGCTTAAGTACGTAAGTAAGTAGTGAAGTGCTTATAGGGCTATAGCTACTAACCACTTTCTCCAGAAACAAGCCATTCTTCTGTGCCACTGCACTGATAAGTGAAATGTCTCTAAGGCCCCACTCTGGGTTCCTGTAAGATAAGGAATAGTTAACGTAGAGCAAGGGTACACAGTGAGTACACACACATCAGACATCACATGCATATTATTCTATTTAGCCACATCACTATTAGAGAAGCATCAGAAACAAACCACTACCTTAACACTAGCATATCATATTCAACACAAACTGTAGACGACTGTACCTCTGCCTTAGACTGTAATCAAAGTCAACGTTGCTTTGTGGGGTGATCTGTCCATTCACGGCATAGGGCTGCAAATAGAAACAAAACACTGCACTTCATCTTCATTTTCAAATAAACCTAACACCATAAATATACCGGTAGTCAATATTAAATAAATGATTACCAATATTCATCTTTAGGATTTAAGAACATGCACACTTTGTGATTATTAGGTCACCAATATTAAGTCACCAAGACATCTTTGCTACACTAAACTATATTCTTGGCTGCAAAATGTATGTGTTTCTCAGCGACAGCGTGGACAATCCATAGCCACGTCCTAGCATCCTCCTGACCAGCCCCTTTGAGAACATGGAGTTGATGTTGGATTCCAGTTAACATGATCAATAGACACACAGTAGAAACGCTGACATATTGTTTGCTTTCTCCCTTTACCTTTATACAAATAACAGCACAATTTGTGATTTTTTATTTTACTCACTCCATATGTCAACAGGATTCCTTGTGCTTTCAAGACAGTTCCTGCTCCTTTGAATAACCCCTACAAAGAAAGATAAGTCACTCGGGTATGATCTCAAAACAGTTGTAACACAGTTACTGTATGTGTGTGTAACTATAGGAATACTAATCATTTGAATAATAATAATTTAGATTTATATTGCCACACACTTAAGACAAAAAAAATAAAAATAACAGTGCTGGCCAAGGCTTTAACTTCAACACTGAAAGTCTGAAACAGTGAATTATCCAAGTTATTGTTATTATTTTGCATCCCTACCTCTGTACAAGCGATCGGAGAAATGTGAATCATGTTTATGTTGAGTATCAGATCCAAGCTCTCTAACTGGATCCCTCCCCACTTCTCACAGGGTAGAGAGGCATCTAGATGGATGACAGGCTTTACATTGTCCATTTGATGGTGTGCTCTGTATGCTTCTATACTAAGAATGGGAACAAAAGAGATGTTTTTCAATGCTTCCAGCCCAGCAAAGCATCTATGATTTTGCAAAGACGTTATGAATGGCATTTTCTTTTGACAAATGACCCCTACTAAATATTAACAGCAAGGGGTAAATTATGTAAATATAAGGCCTATCTTATTTGGAATAATCCCATTTTTCAATTTTTGGTTTCATTACTTATTATAGACTACTATGGAAATAAACTTGCCTGGTTAGACACTGGGGGTCATTTTCAGACGGCTGCCATGTTATATTCCTCAAAGACTGAGCAAAGTGTGTGACATGTTGACCAGTGCCCGATGAGATCTCCAGAGCCTGCTGCAAGCGCCTCTCTGGGTCCACGCATTCACGGAGAACCGCTAGGATGGGCTCCTTGTTTCTCTCAGCAGCGGCAGCGTTCATCATCTTTCCACAACGTGGGTATATCTGCCGTGCTATACGATGTAATTTATGAATCAACTCCAGCAGGACCGTTGACAAGTATCTTGCTACAGACAGGATCACTATAGCATGAGAGAAATGAGGGAAAGAAAGCCTTACAGAGAACAATGTCTTCACATCACTTCCGCGTTGAGTCACATGACATGATGAAACCTTTGGACACTTATTTGAGTGGCAGTGGTTCGGCCAACGTTGTAACCACCAGGTTATAACACCGACAGATAATAAGGGGTCGGGCTGCGGGCACCTAAACTAAACCTTGTGGGCGCCACCTCGCAAAATCCGGCGATTGAATACTTTATTAATAGTTTGCAAAATAATACAGTAGTACATAGGCCTACAATATTGCTAAAAAGATTACATCAAGTCATATAAAGGCTTGTTTCCATTGTGGTACTCGACTCCTCCCATTTAAACACATTCAATAACATATAAGAAATCATCAACAGACAGTAATACAAGTAGGCCTACATTTACAGATCTGTATTTACAGACCTAGCCTCTATCAGTTGAAAATTGCAGTGCTCTCATGGCGAATTAATTATGGAAACAAGCTGAAAGGCTTTCTTGGATTCATCCTTTTAGCAGGTATTGTATTCCCCAGGCCAGTGCTTGTCCATGCAAACTGTTAATACAGTATATAAGTGAAGTATTCAATCAATCAAAAAGCATGCTCTCCTCTTTGATGAATTGAACATGGTGGACCCTCTTGTAAACAAGTGTAATGCTTAATTGGGTCATCCACTCACAGTTAACAGTCTTTGTATTGAGTTTGTGCTTGAAATGTACTGTAATTCTGCACACTGTTAATAAATATTTCAATCAATCAATCAATCCCTCCTCCTCGCTCTCTACCCACTAGTACCCAGTGCCTGTAGTATACTGTGTCGCCACTAGAGGTCTGAGGAGGCCCGATTTCAGGCGCTGACGTCAAACCAGGTCGCGTTCTCTGTCAGCTGTGTCAAGTGAGCAATAGTAATTACTAACTCTGGAAATGGATTCATTCGGCCTTCAAATTATATTTTTTTATTAAAATGATTTATTTGGATTAAAGTGATCTGTCAGTCTGACACAGTTTACCATTACCACAGTTATTGCATGTCTAATCCGTTTGACCACCACTACTTACTCAGTGGTGGAAAGTAAAGGATGAGTGCGCTCCCTGTGCGCATTTCCGAACGCACCCCTGCACCCCAAGTACAATTTTGGCTATTACTTGCGTAAGTATTGGAGATTGGATATAGTATATCCAATCTCCAATACTTGTCTTGTACTTGCTATGTAGAGCTATATAGTCTGCTGCTATTTTCAAGAGATATATCCAATCAAATAGTTCCTACTCCTAGAGACTTTTTCAAACGAAATGTAACATCATCATGTCAATGGAAGTCTTATTTTGAAGTCCGTGGCAGGAAGTTCGATTTCACACTAGTTTCGCCATCTCTGAGGAGGCGCATAGCATCTGTCTGAGTGACGGACGGACGAGGATAAGGATGGAGGAGGTGGTGCGAACGCTGCTAGAAGAAGGGATACAAAAGAAAGTAGTCAGCCCTGGTAAAGGAGTGCTACCTATTTTTCCCGATGGAACCAAGGTAATACAAAACAATCATGCTTATAAGAGAGTAACGGATTGAATCCCGCAACTCGAATTAGACCCAGAACTAGAGTATGGCTAAGGAGCTAATGCTATCAGAATCAGTAAGTAACTATTGCGTTAGAGACTGCACTAGCTGTCACCTGGATCAGGCCAAACATCATTGTTATGATTGACTGTCAAAACATGGTGCATATTTTGTGAAATAAAAGTCGCTAATCTGGTTAGATGTAGATATCTCTCCCTTCTTTTTCATCTGATGACAAGAGTAGGCGGGACAGGATGGCATGTTTTCACAAGTGGTCATTGGTTGGCATGTACTGTATGTCTGTTTTCTGTGTTTGTGGTTGGACAGAATATTCGGTCGACAAATGCCATTCATGGCGAGTTCCAATACTGTTCCAATTTACCTATATGAATATCTGAATTTATCTGAATTAAGAAAATCATGACCTGTCAAATTGTAAAACATAAATGGATATTTTATTTTCTATATATTTTTTTTAACAATGTGATTTATCTGTTGGGCAGTGTGCTCTAAGTTCGCCTCTTTCCATCCCATCTCTTCTCTTCTAATAATAATACACTTTATTTGTATAGAGGGTTGAGGGTATGCGCATGCTTAAAGTGAATGGCACATCGAGTGGCAAATCGAGTGGCAAAGCAACAGGCAAAGTGAGTTTAACATTGTTTAATGCAATCAGATAGGACTTTTCTGTTTGGATGTATGGGCTGTCAAGGCCAGAAAGTACTTTTGCCACTCAGTACGCATTCCTGCACAACCTCCGGGTTTGATGATGATGTCACGCGCATACCCTCTATAGCACCTTTCATGACATGAAATGCAGCTCAAAGTGCTTTACAGAACACTAAAGAAGTAAAGAAAAAGCACAAAACATTAAAAGAATAGCAAAAAAAAAGGCAGTGAGCGAGGACATGAAGAACAATACAGATGTTAAGGATCAACTAAACCTGTCCTGTACACTAGGTGGTTTTCCACTACCGCACCACCCAGCTTGATGGAACCGTGCTGGATGACTCTCGGAAAATGGGGGGGTGCAGCAAACCCATGGAGCTCATCCTGGGGAAGAAGTTCAAACTGGCTGTGTGGGAGAGGATAGTCATCACCATGCGAGAATCTGAGGTCGCAGACTTCACCTGTGACACCAAGGTTAGTAAACTGGCCAGGCAGGGCTTAATTAAAGTTGTTTTGCTCTTTTATTGCTGCTGGCTGTTTCTTTAATTCTATATATTCTTATTTGCTTTCCAGTATTATTGGTCTACTTTTCACTGACCTGTCCTCATCCCCTCTTTTGTCAGCATACAGCACTGTATCCACTTGTGTCCCAGTCTCTGAGGAACATCAGCGCGGGCAAAGACCCCCTGGAGGGCCAGAGGCACTGTTGTGGTATCGCACAGATCCACTCCCATCACTCTCTAGGGCACCATGATTTGGATCACCTCCAAGCCTCTCCACAACCCCTCACCTTCACTATAGATATGTTGGAGGTTAGTGTGTGGCTGGTATTGTTATTCATTTTTATGTTTATTTAAAGGGGACAATGCCTTCAGTGCCACCTAGTGGACCTACAAGTGTAGAGCTTGTGCAGCAGAAAAAGGACAAAAAAAAGAAGAAGAAATAAGCGTGCGCTCAGGCATCAGAAGGCGTCCTGTGGCATTGAGTGAGATAAAAATGTTGCACCAGAGATGGCTATACAGCTAATTTACATCTGTAGTTCATGGGCAGGTGTCATTGGTAGCACATGCTACATATTATGAGAATAGATACAAAATCTATGGATAATCATTCAAAAACAATGAGTATAAAGCATAATAAGCATAATCACTTTAGAATTTTACATAAGAAAACAACAGTGCAAAGGTTCACACATCGTTCTCTGTAGCACCTACTTTGGATTCAGAACATAACATTATTTAAAGCAGTGTAAACATAATGATGTCACAAGAAAATTTCACATGATTACTTTGTAAGTCTACACATATATATATATATATATATTCAATGTATTCATCAATAGCTACAACCTCAGGTGTCGGAACGGGACTCGTTGTGAGTGAGCTTGTAGATCTGCTATTTTAGCTGAATGTTCACCCCCTAAAGAACAAAAAAATATGAATCAAACAAGATATTTGTTTTACTTTTAACCCGATTGAAAAGGTATAGGCAGAAGCTTGTAGGGACCCCCCAGAAGCAAATATTTGAGTTATTTTTCAATAGCATGGTGCTTAACCCATTTAGGCCTGTTGTCGAAATAAAAAAAAGTCTTCTGAAAGAATATATATTCAAAGATTTGTGCCGCATTTTCACGATTTTTCAAAAATAGCAGACCTACAAGCTTGTAGATCTGCTATTTTTCAATAGCTAAAGTATAACATAATGCTTAGTTAAAACACCAAAACGGGTTCCCGCCCAGAATGGGTTAAAACACCAAAACGGGTTCCCGCCCAGAATGGGTTAAGGTCCAAGCCTAAATGGGAATGTGTATTATTTTATTAATTTGCATTACATACTTTATCAGATCAATGCTGCAATGACCAATACAATGCATGAATGCAATGGGGGAGTCTATGGTTTGCTGTATTATAGAGCGAGTGTGTGCAATGTGCATGGTGCTGTTAACTGTAACTCTGTAGTTCCACCATTTCAGTGTCCCTGGTTTTATGTGATTGTAGCTCCTAGCCTGGAAACCAGACAAATCTGCCACAGGAAAAAAAAAAAAACGATTCCCTTCAGAGATTGGTCTGGCACTTCTCAGTTTTAATTACATTTCGCTCACCTCAGAGTTGTGGGTGATCAATCAGAGCGCACTATTGCTGTGACGTTGCAATCTGTTTGGAAATATAACTTCCACACCGAAGTTCCAGACTAATATCTACGCAGTGATATTAGTCCGGTCATGCCAGGCTAGTCAGCTCCAGTGACTACTGATTCTACCGTGCCCTGTCAGGTGTTGCCTCCTGGAACGTTTCGACTGGATGTGTGGGCTATGTCGGACAAGGAGAAACTCGAAGCAGTTCCTCAGATCCACGAGGAGGGCAACAATCTTTTCAAAGAGGGACAGATTCAGCTGGCCGCGGAGAAGTACTACAATGGCATTGCCTGCCTCAAAAATCTACAGATGAAGGTTTGTCCAGTTTGTCACTTAATCTTTATAATAGTTGCTTTGATGATAAGATGTCCTTCTTCTGTCAAAGAACATATAAGTCAATTATTTTTGTTGGTAAATGGAGAGCAAGAGATGTACCGATACTGGTATTGGTACTTGGGCCCGATACCACCCTCAAGTACTCTTACTCGGAACCGGGCCCGATACTTTGACCCAAAATATTCGTTGACATTAGGTTGAATAGAACGAATGCAGCGGGAGCAAGTATGACCCAAGTGTTTACAACACTGCAGCAAATGGCCAAAAACAGCTGTGTAGATCCATCTGCATCTATGTTTATATTCGGCGGGCGACACAATCAGATGAATACATTATTATTATAATTTTTTGCCTCAAGCATTATGAAAGAAAGTCAGCTATACAACAAGGTAAACATTTTTCCTTAAACGATGAAAGGTAGACGATACTAGAATGTGTCTGAATAGAACAAAACGTTTTATTGCTAATAAGCAAAATAAAGAACATTTTGGAATTTTCTATCGTTGTTATTGTGGTAACAGTATCATTACAAGTACAAGGCATGACAATGAAATGAAATTGGAGAATTTAAATTGGAGTAAAATAAGTGGTTACTCAACAAAAAGTACTTGGTATAGGCGAGTACTAAAAAATTAAGTACTTGTACTTGGTCTGAAAAAAATGGTATTGGGACATCTCTAGAGAGCAATATGTTTTATTCCCCCCTTTGTTGTCTTTAACATAAAAAGATCCACACCGCAGAAAATCTACACAAGTGGCCCTTGCACCTTATGTTAATTCCCTTGTTTCCTTACACTCCTATCAGGAGCATCCTGGAGATGAGGCATGGATCAAGTTGGACCAAATGATCACACCTCTGCTGCTCAACTACTGTCAGTGCCAGTTAGTCCAGGGCCAGTACTACGAAGTCATTGAACACTGCTCCTCCCTTCTCTTCAAATATGAAAGCAAGTCACGGTCATCCTTACCCTTTACATATTAAGTCAAAGGTCACCAAGTCACAAGCATGTGTTGCTACACTGAATTGCATTGACTCTAGGCTGTAAGTCTTTAAAATGTTGCTCAGCGTACACCCATAGCCATGTCCTGTCCATTGTTAACCCATAGCCATGTCCTGACTTAGCATCCTCCTGACCAGGCCGCTTTGAGAACATGAAGTTGATGTTGGATTCCAGGTAATATGAGCAATAAAGACACACAAATGAAACACTGACATTGTTTGCTTTCTCCCTTTTCACTTTAGCAAACGTGAAGGCCCTCTACAAGCGGGCTAAGGCACACGCAGCAGTGTGGAATGAGACGGAGGCACGAGCAGACTTCGCCAAAGTGGTAGAACTGGACACCACGCTGGGGCCATCAGTCGTCAAGGAGCTGCGGATCATGGAGGAGAAGATCAGGGCAAAGGAAAAGGAGGAGAAGGGCCGTTATAAAGGCCTGTTCAACTACAATGCCAACAATGCACAGCCAGCCACCGCCACCACAGTCAGTTGGTTTTGAGTGTGCTTTGCTATTGTAATGGTTTTTGACCTCCTTTGCTCGACCCTGTTTTTAGCCACTAAATATAATAATGTTAAATATAACATAATTAACACTATGTGATGAAGATTGTTGTCTGTAAAATGGCTTTGCTTTTCCCCCCCACACAGGGTTGAATCTCCCATGGGGTTGGAACAACACGATGCTTGGGACTGTGAAATTCAAGATGGAGATGAGCAGTGGAAGCTGCTGAGATTTACTTTTATCCACACACCAAAGTTGTACACTTTTCCTGCCACATTACTTTCATGGCACAGACACTGTCATCTTACACATATAAATGTATATCCACCCCTTATATACCCTTCACTCCAGTAAAAATCACCAGGGTGCCATTTGCCAAAGGAATGGAATAGGATTTTTTGCCCTATTCTTTTGATTTCCTTTCCTCAGATTATATCATAATCTCTGGACAGGCATGATTTAAAACCCTTCTTGACTTTAGTCTATTTGATTTGTATCTCTCTCCAAAGGAAACTGTGTGCTCACATCGGAACCCTCCGGTCTTATTGATTTTGTAGCTGCCATGAGTCAAAGATTGAATGTCAACAACAGAGCAGTGCATTATTTTTTTAACAACCAGTGTTTGAAACAGAGAAGACCACATTTCTAATTGACCTGTTTAACAGGGACAAAGTAGACCTGTTTTAGGCCAGATAGAGGATAACTATACATTTATCACAGGTTTCTGTAATCCGACGTGCGAATATCCATTTCCTTTCATTTCAGTATCAGTGTTAGTTTTATAATTTGGCTGCATCTATCACCCTTTGTAAAATGAGATTTGCCAACATTATTGCCGAAAGTAAATTATGATGTACAATAGTAATGTTGCTCTTGACTCTGATGTTCTAAACCCTACAGCAATGCCCAAATGGCTACAATAGCCTACTTTGTAAAAGGAATGAAGTAGATTAGAAAGGCTATTTTTGTTGTCTTTCGCAATGTATTAGTTATTGATAGTCATAGGCATGTAAATTGTAGGTCTTGTCGGCATATAGCTTAATTTGTAAATTTGTATCAACAATTTCTCCCCTCCCATTTGAAAAATGAATATATCGATTAGATCACCCATTCATTTTGTTGTTGCCTGAGATTATCCAACCAGGGGTTGGTGTATAATATGTGATATTTTCTTTATCACAGTCCCATATCTGTAGTCACAAAGATAATGAGTAAATAGCAGTTCAACACTGCAACTACAGCATTGTCACTCACAGGGACAGTTCAGTATGCTGTTGCAATTTAGTTTAGACTGACTGGTCAGCTACTGCCATTGCAGCCCTATGGCAGATATCAGTTATCACTCCCCCAAAGGATAAGTACTGTATGCGACAACCCATTTGACTCAAATTGGACAAGGACATCCTACAGTGTCAGTACACAAATGGACACATTGCCTGTATTCCCCACCTCACCCTTCACATTTGGGCCACATCGTAGAAGCAGTTAATTAGCAGGAGACTTTTTTTTTTTAATAAGTTGGGTCTCAAAACTACGTTGTCGGTGACAATCAAGAAATATGAAACATTTGGACAATATGGACACTAGTGTAATCTTAGCTTTTACTTTCTCCATGTATCTATCATGTTTCATGTATAGCATGAAGTGTGCTAATGAAGCATTTGCAATTGTTATATATATATATATACACACACCATATGTTTTTTTTTTATTCCCTCGTTATCTTACTTCCTTGCCTTTCTGACTGTAAAATGTTCTGGTTATACTTCATGAACAGCAGTTAACCAACTGTTAGATGGTAGACCACACTATTGGACACAGCTGAGATGCAACTGTTAACTTGTAAGTATGTGTAACTGATAATAAATGTGTTTATCCCTTGGTTTTCAGAGTGGGCCAGTGTTGAGTAATTGATCGGATAAGTGACTCCAGAACAGTCTCGATGGCACTCGTTCCAAACAGGCATTGTATTAGTAGTTAAATATAAGACAAGTTTGACATTGAAAATGTTTTTCTATAATCATTTAATTAAGATATACATACAGAACTGCAAAAATCTGGTTTACAAAATTGCCATAATAACAAACAGATTTGAGATGTACAGAGTTTATGGGGTGGTGAGACGATTGGTGCATCTATTGTGCTGCTACTACAAAATGCTATGAAAGCAAATGTCAGATTGGGGTATATTCAAGATGCTCAAATTATTTTATACAATAGAAAAAATGGCTCCAATTGATAGTGTGGTTGCGAAGTGGTCTTCTGTCTAGCAGCTTGAGGAAAGATTAGGTTAAGATATATAAAAATAACCATTCCTTAGTCAAAAGTTATTACACAATACCCAGTAGTCCCATCTGTTAACCCATTTAGGCCTGACGTCGAAAAAAAAGTCTTCTGAAAGAATATATATTCAAAGATTTGTGCCGCATTTTTACGATTAAAAAAAAATAGCTAAAGTATTACATAATGTTTAGTTAAAACACCAAAAGGGGTTCCCGCCCAGAATGGGTTAATGGATAGCAGTACACCTTTTAGCTACAGTCCAGCTCAGTAAGAAGTTCAAGTTTCCTAACACCTTGTTTGGAAAAGTGGCAAGGTCCTCGATCTGTTGAACCTTGTGCATTTTGAATACACCCCATGGGTAACAGAAAAAAACTGTAGAATAACAAGTAGTATTGAAATTCAGGGTAACTGTTGCACTTGCAGTAGAAAATGGGACAAAATGCAAGTTACGCAAATGAGAGAGGGCAAAGAGTGGGTGGGTATAAGGGAGAAAAGAAGGTGAATAGTTGAAGCAGGTTTCATGAAGGTAGGCTAAGAAAATGAATCATTTAAAGAGTGAAGGATGGGGTGTTTTCCATGGGGGTTATGTGCGAGCGCTTCTCTCCGTCTCTGCCAAACACTCCCTGACCAATGCGCGGGCATGGATAATACCTAAAGGAGACAAAGAGGAAAGAACAGAAGGATCAAACTGACCTAATGATTTACCCAAAGGGGGGCCGGGGGGGGCTCTATTGGAGTTTGTTCTTGCCAACTAAGCTATACCTCTTTTTAGCCTCTCCATGGCACTCTTGCTGCCAGCGTAGGTGGGTCGGATCTCACGGCTCATCTCCTCGATGACAGACAGCAGCTCACTGTAGGTGGACCCTTGGGATACTTTCACCGGCTGTATGGGTGATACAAATAAAAGTACACAGGGTATTTAACCATCCAATTTAAACCTGTAACTTTTTTCCTTTACATTATGATGACTAGTTAGTATTTCTATCCAAAGCATCTAACCACAAATGCACTTATTTTCAGTATGGTACTGTAGTCACAGCATTGACATACTACACTGGTTATTTTATCTTTTGTCGCTCTATTACTTTAATTGGTTTCCTCAAGCTCGATAAGCAAAATATTTGTATCATCTTAAAGACTATTACTTCTGCCCTCTGCAGATGGAAGTAGCACTTCCATCTGCTCTAATTGCATGGTTGCATGGTGTGTGTGTAAACAAACAATAATAATAATCAAATTACTTGCCAGAGGTTCAGTTAATAGTGGTAGAAATCTGCTTGTTTATTTATACTTATGTGCCAAAGGGTTCTCCATTATGACGGGCAAAATCAACATCATTCCCAGGTAGCTAGCTATACAACCCAAGGTTCTACCAATGTTCAACAGTGCTTTTACCATAAAACTACAACAATGGAGGGTGACAGCATCAAAGTAATACCTGAACAAAGCCCATGGAGGGTGGGCCAAAGTCACTGAAAGCCGGCCTGAAATTAGATGATGACGGTAGAGACGGGGAGGGCACACTGGAACCTGGGTAGAGATAAAGGCTAGCTCTATTACAGTTGGAACATACATACATCAACATGAAGAGCACTGTATGTCCTCTGATAACCAATGACCCAACAACAAGAAGCACCAAAGATATAAAATGGGAGGCTTACAAACCTGGAGGAGTGTGGTTAGAGCCAGACGGTGCGGGGGCGATGGGTTTGTAACTCATGGCGAGGTCACTCCGCAGCTCCCCATAGGACGACGCGCCACTGCCGTCCGACCCGTCAACCCGGTGCTTATACAGCTTGACTGGTGGTTGTGGGCTCCTAAGAGCTGTGCATAGACAAATTTAAAGAAAACGACACGTTATGTTTTTGTATTATAAATAGACGGTGAAGATAAAGGAATGTTACACATTGCTTTCTGGCTTTATTTTGTAATCTATACTATAGATTCTATAGTATACACACATGCTCAAATGTGCATGGTTGTGAGCACTTGCTGCAATCCATAAGTTTCATGTTCCTAGCCAGGATTTCTCATGTGGGAGACCAAAACATATTGATGAATTGATTGCACACACAGGACAACAATGGAAACAAGTCCTTGTGACTTTTTGTGTTATCCTTAAATCATTATTGTATAACTGTACCTGTGTACCTTTTGAAAACTGTTATTACCCTATTGGTCTGAATATAAGACTATGTTTTTTTCCCTATGGAAATATCCTAAAAAACTGGGTTGTATTATAATCGGGGACTAGACAATTCAATGACATTCAATGTTCTTTTTCCACAAATGAGTCTTGAAAATGGGGATCGTCTTATAATCAGAGTTGTCTTATATTCAGTACAACAATACGGTATTCAATCAATCTATCGCTCCGCTAGGGGAGGCATTGTGCTTGCTCATGAGCTTCAGGCAGTACTAACTAACTTGGTACTAACTGCCCTACATGCGTCTACATTTTTCAATGGATGAATAGGGAAGCCAACTCTAACCAGTGGTAGATGTGTTAATTATGCTGTATTAACTTTTTTATGGTGTATTTATTTATAGCTTTCAGATTGCACCTTTAACAATAACAGAGAAGCCACTAACAGGCAGGTTAATTGACCATAGTAATTCGCCAGATAATGGTTTTAGACCTTCTAAGCAAATTGGCCGTATGTCTCTCTCCCTCACGTCTTGATTACGAGGACCGGCCATTAATCATGTTACTGTACATACTACATACGATAACAGCCATGTTTTAATCTACTTCAAAGCTAGCCTTGATACAAGACTATATATATATGCGATTGCATGGACAGGCACAAGGAAGTACAGGTCTGCTATAGCCATGGTTCACATGACGCTCGTACTTCACGATAATCATGACAGTCATGTTTCAGGGCTATGACAGTCATGTTTCAGGGCTATGACAGTCTACCCTAGACCTAGAATGTCTGTGATGGTATGATGAATTACCCCGCATGAATGGCAACACACTAGTTTGTTAGTTCTGTTCTTTGGCTATATAGAAGTGTCTATTTGTACGTCTCTAAATGTTTTGATGAATTGAACAAGGTGGACCCTCTTGTAAACAAGTGTAATGCTTAATTGGGTCGTCCACTCAGTTAACAGTCTTTGTATTGAGTTTGTGCTTGAAATGTACTGTAATTCTGCAAACTGTTAATAAATATTTCAATCAATCAATTTGTGCTTCCCAAAGGAAGTTTTTATATGTTCAGGCTCCAATAATTCAGCCTTGCCCTGACAGAATGTTGTTCGTGTGCAGCTCGTGTAAAAGTGGATATATTTTAGTCATTTTACTAAACACACGTTTTCTGCCAGAACGTTCAAATGGATATTCAATTCAAACTTTATTAGCAGACTCAGGTCCGTAGAGAAACATACAATGATATAAGGGGTAAACAAGAAACACGACAGGCAATACAATCATAAAATAATGTAAAATAAATACATAACTCTTAAAACACAGGCAGAACACACATATGAAACTAGAGGACAATATATCTGATAATCTGACTCCAAGTCTATTATTGTGCGAGTACACAGTACACACCGTGCGGAGTAGATCGCGCACATCGGGACCGATCTATGGCTGATTGGCTGTGTATTTGAGATTGCACACAGCCATCGATCTAGTAGTCTATGGCTAGGTCTGCTAAAAGGATGAAACCAAAAAGCCCTTCGGCTTGTTTCCATTGGTGTCCTGGGCTGTCCTCACAGGCTCACTCCTCATGCATGTACTCAATTCATCGTGTTGGTGTGTTTCAAGCAACGTATGTAAGCAAACATACGACCCATTAATTCTATAAAGCTGTCATTACTTATTTCTGAGTGCAAAGCTGAGCTCACTGTAAGGAGAGGGTCAGAGCCAGCTGCTATGCTGTTATCAGATGCTAACGTCAGCTAGCTGGAATCATCAAGCCAGTTAGCTCATTGAACCTTAAGCTAGCATCAACAACCCAGTTAGCTCGTTAAACGTTAGCTACCGAACGTTAGCTTGTTGTGCCGGGGTTAGCACAAACATTGACGGCAGGGAACGCAGTAACATGAACACCCACCGTTAAAAAAAAACACAGTGAACATAATTTGACGACTTCAATGAGCCTATGGCCATTGACAAGATTGCACATAGATCCACAAAAGGCACACATTTTACCTTGCTAGGGAAATAATTAGATCCTTTTTACAGGAAGAGACTGAGCTGCGATTCTGCGCCTCCGTTGTGTCTGAGTGAGCATGCGCAGGAAAGAGGCGTGACATGACCGACGTCCCGTCGTCGCCATTGTCATTGGTTGAATTATTAATATTATTATTAATTGATTGATTGATTGATTGAAGAATTTATTAACAGTTTGCAGAATTACAGTACATTTCAAGCACAAACTCAATACAAAGGCTGTTAACTGTGAGTGGACGACCCAATTAAGCATTACACTTGTTTCCAACAGGGTCCACCATGTTCAAATCATCAAAACATTTAGAGACGTACAAATAGACACTTCTATAGACAGAACAGGAATTCATCAAAAAAGAATTCATCAAAAAGGAGGTAAAAAGGGAAAAGAAATATATACAGTGAGGGGAAAAAAGGGGGGGGCGGGGGGGGGGATTCAGATTTTACGGGGGCCAGTTTCGAATTGCAGCCATCCGTAGGTGCCCTTTGAGAGCGGTTTTGAAGGAGTCAAGGGATTCGCATGTCTTAATGACAGTTGGTAGGGCGTTCCACATTTTGGTGGCATAGGAGCGAAAATAATTTAGTCCCTTGTTTGTGCCGAATCTGGGTTGTACATGGTTCGTTGCACTCCCTCTGGTGTTGTGGGTGTGGACTTCGTTAACATTAAGGAAGTATCTAGACAGGTACATGGGTATCTTGGTGGTGTATCGAATCTTGTGGACCAGACCCATTGCAAGATGCTGTACTCTGTCGTCGACCCTAAGCCATTCCAGCCTGTCGAAGTGGGCAGGGGTGAGGTGGGTTCGGGGGGCTAGATCAAGTAGGAGCCTGACCAGTTTGTTTTGGGAAGTCTGGAGCCTGGTTTTAAGGGCCTTTGAGGTGCTGTGGTACCAGGAGGTGCATGCATAGTCAAAGAAACCCTGTACAAGGGCTCCTGTTAAGGTCTTCAAGGTGTTTTTGTTGACCAGTGAGGAGATCCTGTAGAGGAATCTTGTTCTATGGTTGACTTTTTTGATTACGTTGGTGGCCATTTTATCACCGGAAAGATTAGCCTCCAGGATGGAACCTAGGTAGGTAATTTCATCTTTACGTGTGATAACATTGTCACCCACTCTAACCAAGAAGCCATTTGCCTTGCTGAGATTACTAATAGAGCCAAAGAGAATGGATTCAGTTTTTCCCAGGTGTAAAGATAGTTTGTTATCAGCGAGCCAGGTGCAGATTCTACCGAGTTCAGAGCTGAGGGCATTTTCAACCTGCAGTTTGTCCCTGTCCGAGACCAGCAGTGCTGAGTCATCTGCGAACAGGAACAAGTTGCAGTCACAGGCTGAAGTCATGTCGTTTACATATATTAGGAACAGTAGAGGCCCTAGTATGCTTCCTTGTGGAACGCCACAGCTCACTGGGAGGGGGGGGGACAGTGTTCCGTTCACTTCCACCATCTGTTCTCTCCCCTCCAGGTAGGATTGCATCCAGCTCACTGATGTGCTATCGAAACCAATTGCTTTTAGCTTGTTAACCAGTATGGAGTGGTTCACGGTGTCAAAAGCCTTTTGGAGGTCCAGCATGACCATGCCGCAGTATTTGCCAGCGTCCACCTCTTGTTTGATGTGGTCGCTCAAATAGAGGAGGCATGTGTCAGTGGAGTGGGATGTTCTGAAGCCAGATTGGAACTCGTACAATAATTTATTAGTGGCAAGATACTTTTCAACCTGTTCATAGACTATTTTTTCCATCACTTTCGAGATGGAACTAAGAATAGAAATAGGGCGGTAGTTGCCGGGGTCTAATTTACTCCCTTTCTTGTGCAAGGGGGTTACTTTGGCCAGTTTGAAATCTTGGGGGACCTGTCCCTGTTTGATGGAGAGGTTTACTATGTGGGTGATGATTGGAGCTATAGAGATGGCTGAGTCTTTGAGAAATTTGGAGGGAATGTTGTCATGGCCTGTGGCCTTGTGGGGTTGGAGGGCACTCAGTTTCTTAATTACCTCATCAGTTGTTACCATAACTAGTTTAAAATCGTCTTTACAAACACCTAGGTTTTTGTAGAAGGTTGTAATGTGCTCTACACCAAAGAGCCCAGAGTGGGAGGGCAGTTTGTTAACCAGAGTTGTTGATATGTTTGTAAAGAAGATATTCAAGTAGTTGGCCACATCAAGGTTGTCAGTGATGAGAGTGTTGTCAGATTTGATGTTTATGTTCGAAAATCTGGTTTTTAGTTTCTGACCATAGCTTAGTTGATTGTTTAGTAGCTTCCAGAGCTCATGAGGATTGTTTTTGTTTTCCTGAGCTTTATCATTAATGAAGTTACTTTTAGCTGATTTGGTCATGGCAGTTACACTGTTTCGTAGTTTGATTCGTTGTGTATTTAGGTTGTTCAAACGAGCTTGGCGAACACTGTCGAAGCGCTTGGCTAGCTTTGACTTGCATTTTAGAACTTCAGAGCATTTTTTGTCTCTGGCTTTCATTGCAGCCAGTATGTCCGAATTCATCCATGGTTCCGAGCGGGTTTTGCCCCTGGTGGTTCTCAAAGGAGCCATGTTGTTCAGTACTGATGTAAATTTGGTTTTGAAGCCAAGCCAAGCTTCTTCGACATGTGTGCTTTTAAGCTCATCGGACCAATCCAGACTCTCCAATACTTGGTTAAAGACCTCACTAGAGTAGGTTTTGAGGTCCCTTGATATGACTGTTTTGTGGCAGCCGGTCTTAAGTTTTTGTATTTTGCGGGTACAGAATATCATAAAATGATCACTAAGCCCACATACAATAACCCCTTTCTTGGAGATTCTGGATTTGTCCGAGGACAGAATGAGATCAATGACAGTTTGAGTAGAATCACACACTCTAGTGGGTTGGGTAATTAGCTGACTGACACTATGTAGATCACAGAACTTACTGAATGACTTAAACACAGGTGCTTCCTTTCGTTGCATGTCTGTATTGTAGTCGCCAATCAGGATTTTCTCTACACATTCCTCCTCAGCTAAGCACCCCTCAAGTATATCATAGAACCCATGTTGGTCAGGCGGTCTGTAGACGGTGCCCACTAATACTGATTTAGCTTTTTTGAAAATTAATTCAACCCACACAGTTTCAATTTCATCATGCTGTAAGTCAGTACGAGTAACATATTCAGTGTCTTTGTGAATATACATACACACGCCACCACCATGCCTGTTTCTGTCGTTTCTGATCAAAGAATAGTTCTCTATTTCAACTTCTGGGTCTTTGGTTGACTCATCAAGTTTGGTTTCAGAGAAGCTAATGATGTTCGCCTTACCGCATTGAAACATATGCCTGATTTCAGCCATTTTGGGTCCAAGGCTGTTGACATTCAGGTGAAAGATATGAAGTCCGTTGGCTCTGACTATGGTGCTTATCTCCTCCATGGCGAAGTAGGGGAGCGGAGGGCCATTGTTGATGTCTGTAGAAGCCGCGGGTTGCCGTGGGGGGAGGGTGGGGGTGAGGGTGTCGACCGGAGAAACAGCAGAAATAGCAGGTAAAGTATCACGACAGTTTGATAGATTGATTGAATACTTTATTAGCAGTTTGCAAAAAAATAAAAGTATTATAAACGTATGCAATTCATTGAAACATTTAATGACAGACAAATGTACAATATATGCAAAAACATCATGGTTGGAAATTACATTTAACATTCATTAGATTTTCTGTGATCTGGGGTTTTCAGGCTCAAACAAGTGCTCTGATTTCCCTGTGGACTGTGAGGTGAGAGTCCACAAAACCATATGACATAGGAATTTGCCAGCAGATGTCACTGACACTGGAAATAAAAACATCTGGGTTTCTGAGGCTACTGACACTGTTGAGGCCTGTTTGCCTGTTTTCATTGAAGCTCAAAAGGCTTCAGAACACACAGAGAAAACGCCAGACCACAGAAAATCCACTGAATGTTCAAAGTTCAGGTTGTGTGGATGCAATTGAGGTCATACAACCTAAAAGAAAAACAAAAAATAAATGAAAATTAATGTCATGTCATGAAACATTTAAACACTTAGCAAGTGATTCAATTGCTATAAATTGCTAATTCTGATGTTATATTATTCAGCTGGGGACCCCCTGAAACTCCCTCAAGGGCCTTGGTCTCCTGGGGGTCCTTGGACCAAACTTTGGAAACCACTAGCATATTTCACTAGCACATGTGTTGTTATAGAGCTGAGTGGCAGTTTTTATTATGGCTCTGGACATTATGAGAAAGAGTTATATCTAACGATTCATAATTCTAGAGATTGCGTCTTCAAAATGTTCAACTGAATCAAAATTAAGATGGAATGCATCCACTGTGATTTCCATCCACCAGCTGTTTAAAAATCACACCTGTGTGAAGTGAGGGCCGGTCTTATCATCATAAATCATCTCATTCCAGTCAATCACAATTTGAGTCCTCACTTTTGTCTTCAATGTTTGTGTTTACACACTTTTATCTTGTGTTTGTGTTTACACAAACACTCAAAGCTGGGCATAGGAGTGGCTAACGCCACTCAATCACACCCGCGTGAAGTGAGGGGCACTCTTATCATCATACATCATCTCATTCTGGCCAATCACGATTTGCGTCCTTACTTTTGTCTTCAATGTTTGTGTTTACACACTTCCGTCTTCAATGTTTGTGTTTGCACACTTTTATCTTCAATGTTTGTGTTTACACAGACCCTCAAAGCTGTACACCCTCAAAAACCCGGAAGAGATGCCTGGTCTAGGCACTTTCTTGACGCCCCTTGACGCTTATGTCTGAGTACAGGCAGAGCGATGGAGAGAGAGAGAGAAAGAGAGGGGGGGTGAGAGGAAGGTAGAGAGAGAGAGAAAGGAGAGAGTGGAGGGAGAAATTGCACATATTTGGGTAGGCTATGTCATATACCCGAACGGGTATGGACTAGTATCAATAAATTATTACATGTTTTATTCACAATTTAAACCTCCATTTTGTCTCCATTTTTCCATCTTACAATTGGTCCGTGAGAAAAAGCTTTCTAGCTTTCTGCTAGCCCAACTTTCACATAATGACCATAATGCTTACAGCCAAATGACATCATCAATCTTTGGGCATTCGTTGCTATGGTTATAAATTGTGCAGTTGAAATATAGGAGAGTCATAAATGATTAAAACTAATTAAGAGAAAACACTAAAGAATAAGATTAAATAGATTATTTAAGAAAGTCATTTTGAAGGTTTTTTGGGGAAGAAACGTAATGGATGATTTTGAGAGTCTTTTGAAGAAGGTTGATAGTATAGGTGAGAATGATGACGATTTTGAGAGTTTTTTGCAGAAAGTTGATAAAATAGGTGAACTGGTGAAAGGTCTGAACTCTTCCGACCCAGAGGCTGAGCAGAAGGCGGATCATTATATCGCTACTTTGGAAGCAGATGAACCATGCAGGACAAAAATCAACAGGACAAATATCAACACAAACCCTGTTTCAGAGAATTCCCATGAGGCTCAAAGTGCAGAGAGTCCAGAACAATTCATGAAGACCATGGAGAGAGATGCAGAAGACAGGAAGAAGAGGAGAAGAGCAAATCGGGAAAAAGCTATTGTGCTTAAGGACAAGGGGAATGAAGCTTATGCAAGAGAAGACTATGAAACTGCTGTTAAGTATTACAGCGAAGGATTGGCAGAGCTACGGGATATGCAGCCCCTGTACACCAACCGAGCACAAGCATTCATCAAGCTGGGCAGGTATAAGGAGGCCATCAGTGACTGTGAATGGGCCCTGAAGTGTAATGAAAGGTGCATCAAAGCTTATATACACATGGGCAAAGCATATATGGCACTGAAAAACTACACAGAGTGCAGGAACTGTTATGAAAAGATTATGGAAATTGAACCTGCAAGGGAGAAGATGGTGAGAGAATACTTAACCCAGGCGGCTGTGGATGAGGAGAGAGAGAAGCAAGAGAGGGATGCGAGAGTAGAGTTTGTTAAGAGAGAAGACAATACAGTGCCGCTGCTGCTGGAGAAACTTTCGAGGTCTAAGCAGGACCCTCTCTACTACTGTGGAGTGGTGGAACTTCTGTTGCAAGCCATTACCGACTGCACTGGCCAGACCCTTTTCAGACTGAATAAAGGCTTCAGTATCATCAGCGACAATGACACAGTGAGGAGTTGTCTGTTACAGAGATCAAAGGACCCACATGCCAGTGAGTTGTGTGTGTCGGTGCTGAGATTATGGAAGGTGTTTTGCAATGGCAATCATGAAAACCAGAAGATGTTGATGACTTGCTCAGTTTCCAGCCAGTCTGTCGTTGACTTATTAACATCAGAGGACATTGCTGTGCAGAATGAATGCCTGGCATTGCTGTGTTTATACTCGTACACGCCACATGGAAGAGGTCTGGCCATTGACAACTTGAATTTGCACCTGTTGATCAGAAATCTAAAGGTATGCATCTCAAAGCCAAACAAGTGCAAGGAAATCACAGCACTGACCATTCTGGAGAACTTTGCCACAGAAAACAGATTTTGCATACAGATTAGAGGCGTGTTTTCACAAACTGTTGGTCTCCCTTTTGTCACAATACTGAGAAATATAAACGCAGCCAATAGGCATCTCCTTCCAGCGCTGATATCGACAATAAACTGTCTGGCTATTGATGATGTAATCCGACATAATTTGGCTCACTCTGCAGACATTTGGGAAGCCTTTCTAGTCGCTATGAATCACTGCAGTGGCTATAAATACAACAACACGCTTTATCCCCTACTTGGCCTAATGATCAATGTGTCAACTATCACCTCTCCAGCTATTCAGGAACATGCTATTTCCCTCTGCAGTCGGTGTATGGCCCTGTTGAATAACAGCGATGGAGAAATCATCTCTAGAGCCACAGGTGTGTTGAGCAATATCCTCCCACAATCCCCTGCTGCCGTCCACCACGTTGTCGAGCGAGGTGTTGTGAGGACCATGCACAAACTGCTAAAGGGAGACGGAGTGGCCCCCACAAAGTACGCCATTAAGACCCTTGCAGTGTGCACCAGCATCAGTGACTTGGCACGGGAAGAGCTGGTGAAGTCTGATAAAAGACTCTCCGTCCTGCGTTGTTTGCTGGTTTCCAATTGTGATGAGGTGGTGCATGGAAATACTGCCCTTTGCCTGGGCCACTGCCTGGAAGTGGAGGGAAGTGCCACTGATCTCCTTGGCACCGACATCGTGTTGTCGTTGCTGCGTCATGCCGCAGGGGAGGCCAAAAGGATCACTGTACAAAAGAACGCCTCCATTGCTCTGGGGAAGTTGTGTCGGGCCGAGCCCAGACACGTAAATAGACTTCGAGAGCTCCACGGCTTTGAGATCCTCCACTCCTGCATGAAGCTAATCACGGCACCAAGTCAGTCATAATCTCTGCCAATTATCAGCCATCCTATGATCCTATGTCATCGGTTCATTATCTTTTCACATTTGTACACTTGAGATAGGCTTACTGATATCACTGTCAGACCAGATGTGGCATTTATCTCTAAGACAAAAAGACAAATAAGGTCTGCACACTGATCATGCACCAAAAGCTTAGGCCCATAGGCTCCAATCATCTATTGTAAAACCTGTTGTTTTTATGCTTTAGGGATGTTCTTTTTGTATATACAGTATATATTGTTCTGTTCTAAAAGTCCATAGACTTGGCTGCCACATGACGTCACGTTTAGTGCTCTAAGCAAACATTAAAAGTCCATAGATATGGCTGCCACATGACGTCATGTTTAGTGCTCTAAGCAAACATTAAAAGTCCATAGACTTGGCTGCCACATGGCGTCATGTTTAGTGCTCTAAGCAAACATTAAAGTCCATAGACTTGGCTGCCACATGACGTCATGTTTAGTGCTCTAAGCAAACATTAAAAGTCCATAGACTTGGCTGCCACATGACGTCATGTTTAGTGCTCTAAGCAAACATTAAAGTCTGTAGACTTGGCTGCCACATGACGTCATGTTTAGTGCTCTAAGCAAACATTAAAGTCTGTAGACTTGGCTGCCACATGACGTCATGTTTAGTGCTCTAAGCAAACATTAAAAGTCCATAGACTTGGCTATCTATCTATCTAATATCTATTCTATCTATCAATCTACCAGTAAGACGCCCTGAGGGCGAGAAGTGACCTCGCCTTAAAGCGTGGGGTCGCGCTGAAACAACAGAGCTTCTTAATACGGCATGGTTGAGAAGCAGGAATTAAACTATTAAGCTGGTGTCAGTGAGGTCAGATGTAGAGTTTCTGGCCAGCTCCATATATGCAGATGTAGGTGATGATCATGCACTCAGATTGGAGTTTCCTCATGCAATGATCCTAGCCTGGGTATAATATAAGCCAGACTCATTAACTCATATCCTACTGTCGCCGCCGACGGCAGATTCACGTCAGGCTTATTAGCCAGGCTAGGCCTGGTCGCCTCGTCAGAGTCTCTGCTGCTGGAGCTGGTGCTCTCTGCACCTCTGCTCCTAAAAAGATGAGCCATAATGGCTGAGGGAAGTAGGGGGCTGGAGCACCCCCTCCGCCCAGGGACAGCCCCCCCCCCCCCTCGAACAGGAGGGGGAAAATAATAATAATAATGAGTACCACAGACGAATAACAGTCTAAGTCCACACTATTGATCCATAATATATAAATGATAGATAAGGGTTCAGGACAACGAGGCCTTTTCGTGGAGGGGTCAGTCTGAAATTTGGACTTAGACTGTTTTTCGTCTGTGGTACTCTAATGTAATCAAAACAGATTTCTGTTACTAGGCCTAATAAATATGCTGTATCACAGTATCGGTGCCTTATCCTGGTTAATTGCCTGTGTCAGTTTGCTCATGCGAGTGGAGAGGGAAAGTAAAAGCCACTTTTCCGTGTGAAAATGTGTGAAAATGCGCGTACACTCGCATTTTGCCTGAGCGCGCACCCCCTACTAAACGTTCAGCACCTCCTACTTACTGTAAACATCTTCCCACGGCCCATGTGTTCACTTCATGGGGCCAGTCCAATGGCGGCTCTTCTACATAGACTTCTATTGAATGGGGACAACGAATGGGGACAACCGGAAGTTTACAGAATGCATTGCAGTCTATGGGCTCGTGCGTGTACATGAACCACAATATGACAGATGAACTGAATCACGAAAGATGAAGTGAATTATTATTATTAGAGGAATTGCACTATCCAAGATGAACTGAATTGTGACAGATAAATTGCTCTGAAATTGGTCTATTCATTATTGAGGCTATTTTGCTTGCTATCAAGGTGTAAAAGCTGTTTGCTTTGACACAAGCTTTCGGCCTGTGACACAGCAGCTGGAGCAAACAGTATCACAAAGGTGGCTGGTGACACTCATTGCCACCCCTTTCACCCATGCCTTTAAATCGTCGTGCGTACCTCAGCACTTTCTTCCCATGAGACGTCCTCTGAGTTGGCAGTACGTATGAAGGAAGGAGTCAATTAATTGGAACAGAAGACCCCCAGGATATGGATGTTTCTCCTCACGGCCATTTTCTGCACCCCATAAATGTCTCTTACTTCTCCTTCTTCGAAGAGATACGACACTCGGTTCCCATTGGCAAGACTGTTGTGGAGACCCTGGCTATCTCGGCTGTCCTGCTGGTCTCCGTGGCAGCCAACATGGGAGCTGTGGTCATGGTCGTCAGAGAACGCCGACTCGTGACCAATAAGACGGTACTCACCCTCAACCTGTTTGTGGCCGACCTGCTTTTTGTCAGCATGATACCGTTGATCATCGCAGTACGTTGGACTGTCTCCTGGAGACTGGGATACACAGCTTGTCACATCGTGCAGTATGTCATTTGTGTGAGTGGCTGTGTCACGATCTCTACCCTGGCCTCCATTAGCGTGGAAAGGCTCCAAGCTATTCTTCGGCTGCAAACAGTCCCCACCCTCAACACTTGGATGGTGTCTGCTGTCCTCACTTTCATCTGGGCCTTTTCTGCCCTTGCATCCATACCCCTTAGCCTGTTCTTCACTGTAATGGAGGAGGAATTCCCAAAACATGTACGTATTGTGTGTGTGTGTGTGTGTGTGTGTGTGTGTGCGTGTGTGTGTGCGCGTGTGTGCGCGTGCGCGTGCGTGCGTGCGTGCGGATGGAACCACCACAGTGCCTTTCTCATATCTGCGTTTCATGACTTTAAAACAGGGAGATTTCCACATTTGTACTCTCAAATGGCCAGACAAGACTGCAGAGATTGTGTGGAATGTATCCTTTACGGCCCTGTGCTTCCTGCTTCCAGGCCTAATCATTGTGGTCAGTTACAGCAAAATTCTACAGGTAGGAATCCTCTAGTGACTGTCTGTCCCATGTACATGTCTGATTCACTATACTGTACATCTTGTGTAGATCATTAATGTAACTCTTAGGACAATGACTTTTTTGTGTCATTGTGGGAACAGAAAAGCTGCAGGACATTAGTGTTTACGCTATTGACTATACTGAAGCTGGAAATGGTAGCTGTATGTACACAAGGCTTGCATTATCATCTGTCAATATTACTTTGGAAGTCTCAGCACACTGGACTTGCACATTAGAGCATTAGAGATAATGGGACTACTTTTTTAAGCAACCTTTTAGAAATGTTAAGACATAAGAGTCATAATAGACCTTTGTGTCAGTTGGCTAGATACAGTCTCTCATTGTGTCTTTCGTTTTCATCAAATAATCACTATGTCAACTGCCTCTGTTGTGTGATGCATTTTTGTTATCGCCTAAAGAACAAGATAGCATTGAATGTGTATTAAGTTAATGATTGACACCATCTCTTTTGTCTGATATTGCAGGTTAGAAAATGTTCCAGGCGGCGGATCTGGTCCAGAGTTAACCCATCCTCTCTGGGAGAGTCTCGTGTGTACTCTGTCTCCCGCCAGGACATAAAGCTCTTGCGTACACTAATGGTCCTCATGCTCTCTTTCCTAATCATGTGGAGTCCCATTTTCATCACCAACTTCCTCATCCTGGCCAGGAACTTTCTAGGGCAGCTGGATGTCTCCTCCAGCCTGTTCTTCTGGGTGGTGACATTCACCATGACTAACTCAGCCCTCAACCCCATCCTCTACTCGGTCTTCCAGTTCAGGAATGCCTGGCGCAGGCTCTGTTGTGGCTCTGTAGTAGTACCAGTGATGTAAGGCAGGGGTTCTCAACGTTTTTGGCCGGGGACCCCCAGAAATGCTTTGGCAATGTCTCGGGACCCCCGCCCCGCCCCCTCTCGACCCCCAATATACATTGACTGCTACAATAACCTTAATAATAGAGACAATACACCATAAATAAATACTGAAACCAGATATCATTAGGGAAGGTGAATGCATGTACTATATGTGTACTATATGTAAACTCTTCATTTCCACTTTCCAGCCATTCAGTTGCAAAAAAAAAAAAAAAAATTGTTTTAGAATTTGGGGACCCCCCAAAATAATTTGGCGACCCCCCGAGGGGGATCTAAGGTACAAAAGAAAAAGACAGTCCGGTACCAGTATATTATCAGCCATCCTTCAATTACCCATGCCATGTGTTATATATCCATGAGAAAATCTGGCTAAATACCATGCTGTGGAAATACCATGAAAGACAAACTGTTCACTCATGGGCATACTGTCATAGTATGCATTGAGGTCCTTGAAAAGTGTTGTGTGTTACCGGCCTCAGACCTAGGGGAGTCTGGGTCGGCACAAGCGATACACAGGCTTGAATGCACTGTGGATCTGTGAAAAACGAGGAACAGGACACGTTCTTTAGTGTTGCTTGGCTCGGTCAGCAGCGGTTTATTACTGACTCAATATATATCAACATTCATTTGCATTCAATATCAAAATAATAACAACAGACATCTTACTTCACAATAGCTTCAAAAATACAAAATGCTGTATGGTTCTATATACATTGAATTGTGATTGAACAGTTGTGAAATCTCAGAGCCTCAATAAAAATACATTAAAAAAATAAATAAAAAAAGAATGATATGAAGGCTGGAATGTAGTGTTCTCAAGTGTTAAAATTTAAAATAAATAAAACAATATTCTGTAAAAAAAAAATACAAAATGCAATAAACCAAATAAATCAAAAATAAACTGTATCCTTCATAAAACCAAAAATAGTGCACAATAATAACCATTTTGACAATATCCAATCTGTATTCTTACTCTCAACATACAAACTTAATACTGTAGTCAGAACACTGATTCCATTTATCATAACAATACATTTCCTAAATCTAATACTCTTTTTTTTCCCTCGTTTTTCACAGGTATATAAACCATATCTAAACATTCCTAATGATGTTGAAACTACTGTGAACTGTCAGTGACATGTTTAGTAACGTTTTGAGTGTACTTGAAGTGAGTTTGGACCAGTAGTTTTATTGTTTTGATTGAGTTGAATAATGGCTGCTGCCAGGTAGTTTTACACTGTGTTACCACACGTGCGTGCATGTCTGAATGAAAACGTGTTATTTTGAATGTGTATTTGAGCTAATGGTGTTTTAGATGAGCCATTGGGGACATCTACTAAAGTGGGAAAGGGGTCTAAACCCCCAGGGCAGCTGTTCTCTGGGCTCGGCTCAAATAGCATTGTTCCGCCACAGGGCCATGCTCTGACTCTGCACTTCACCTCACATATTTGACCAGAATATGGTCAGGGGGCAGTATCTGGAGAACAGAAATAAGGGTTTCCACTGTGCTTTCACTGACACTCATGGCTTCCTTCAGTATTGCAGTCAGATCCACCTGTTCTTTGTTCTCTTTGATCATCTCTGCAATGACATTGCTACCTAACAGGGGACAGTTAACACAGTTCTGACTGATTAATATGGGCACCTGTATGTCAGCATGTCCATGGCTCTCACTGTGTATCTGTAAGTCAACGTAAGCCCATCCATCAAAGGGAACCGCCGTGCCATTTGCTGCAGATATTTTGAGGGGTTTATCTGGGAATAGGGATGAGAGTGGCTGTATTTTGACACTAGGCAATGCTTCCTCTACCCACGCCCTCCCCACCATAGTCACTTGGGCCCCTGAGTCGAGCAGCATTTGGAGAGGGACCCCATTAATTGCACATGAGACCATACATCGCTTGCCAATTAGTTGTGTGTGCTACACGTTTTCTTGGTGTTAATGGCTGGCACTGTGTACGTGTGTAGTTGGTTTTCCTGGGTTTACTGTTTCAACTGAGTTAACCTGTACTGGAGACTTGTTACTGGCGACGGTCACTGGCAGCCTCACTCTAGTGACCTCATCTCGTTTCCCGATGCCTTTCTCTGCAAACAGCCAAAAGGCTCTATGTCCTTCCTGACCACAGTGAGGGCAATGTTTAAGGTTATTTTGCACACAGTCCTGACATCGGCCCCTGGTCTCAGCTGTTTGGGGTCGAATTGAGGGTCGGTTCGGGGGTGGATCTGGGTTCACAGGAGTCGCAGATTCTGTGGGTTTGACAACCTGGGCAAAGTGTGAGGTCAGTTCTAGAATGGCAGCACGGTTAGCCTGTAATTCAGTCAACTTTGGTCTGTTTAGTCTGGTCAGTCTGCTCAGTCTGAGCTGTACTTACAGTCACTGGTCGGGGTTTAATCACAGTACCAAGGCATCTTAACCTCTCTGCCTCCTCACTTGTGGACTTAGTGATCTGTTCTAGGAGAAGGTCATCATTAACCTGCAAGTCTGTGAGGAAAGGTTTGAGATCACATCTGACATGGTTATTCTTTTCATTCAACCCTTGGTAGAGTGTGTGAAGGAATGTACCCTGAACAAGCTTTCTGTCATAACAAAAATCTGCACCTGGCTGTTGTGACTCAAAAACAACTCTGTTTTAGACCCATGATTCTGTAAAAAACTGCTGTGGGCCCTCTTTGTCTTGCTGTCTGGTAGTACTAAGCTCCTGAAAAAGCTCAGTGCTGTTTTTGTCTCTGATATGGGAACTGAGAAACCGTTTTAACTCACTCATAGTAAGGTCATCTTTGTTAGTTAACATTTCTATGAATGTACCAGGTTTAGTGATCTTAAGCACAGTGCGGATAACCTCTGACTCACTAAACCCTTCATCCATCTGTTTACAAAGGCTACTGAATGACATTTCAGACCCTGTGTCAGAAATCTGTCCACCATAAAGTTTAAACTCTCTGCGTGGAAAGATTTCACAATGTTAAAATATATTCAGATGACATCAGATATGTGGGCTACTGCATTCGATTGGTAAGAATGTCGAGATATTTCCCAAATGCATTGACACATGTTTTGATTAATTTTATCAGCCTCTCCCCTGCCCCCTTATTTTTTTATCCCAATAGGGCTCAAGAGGATTTATGAAAGCCACGAAACTACTGCGTAACCATACTTATTATCATCATGTAACTGTTTCAGGAGCTTTGAAAGCAGTTTGGATGGCTACACAGGAGATGCGCTCAGCGGGGCAATGGAGACCCAATTGGTCTCCGGTTCCAACTCCGATGTTGCGGATTTCCCCCCCGGACCCCCCTGGGGTTTAAGAGGTTCTATGTTCCCCACTCAAAAAAGAAAGAAACGGTTCTATAAAAGGTTCTATGTTCCCCCACTCAACCATGGAGGCTGTGGACAGTTCCGAAGTTGTTGTTGGGTTGTGTGTGTGTGTGTGTGTCTGCCTGCGTGCATGCGTCGCCATGCAACGAACCATGTACAACCCAGATTCGGCACAAACAAGGGACTGAATTATTTTCGCTCCTATGCCACCAAAATGTGGAACGCCCTACCAACAGTCATTAAGACATGCAAATCCCTTGACTCCTTCAAAACCGCATCAGTCAATCTCACCACCTGCTCACCACTACTGGAGGACGGACTGGCACGGCCAGGAGTGGCACCACCTGCACTGTTGGTGATGGATCTGGCTGGCGATGTAGTGGCAAGGTTCCTGGTTCACCCCATTCGACTGGTATCATCCATCTTATGGGCCCAGTATGTCCCGTTTATCATCCATCTTATGGGCCCAGTATGGCCATACTGGCATACTCACTGTCTCAGTATGTCATTATCAGCGATTGTCACTGATGTCGTGACGGAGGCGCGCCGTGTCTGGTGGCCTTGAGCTACGTGAGGCACCGCCGAGCGAGGCGCTAGCCAAGCGAGTCGGCCACCAGACCCGACTCAGCGCCGTCCGAGTTACGTCCCAATAGGCTATTAGGCAGAGAATAGTATATATTAGTAGCCCCTAGTTTCCATGCGCTGACAATAGTTGGAAATGACACGTCCACCAGGGGGAAACCTTGACCAGGCTATGGTGAGTATGCCAGTATGCCATACTGGGCCCATAAGATGGATGATAAACGGGACATACTGGGCCCATAAGATGGTATGATAACGGTCGAATCGGCTGGCTGGTTGGTGCGCTAGTGTCTCTGTCCATAGTCGGTGGAGGTGCGTGAATATCTCTTTCCCTGGGTGGGGACAGCAGGTGACTGTCCATGGTCGCTGTAGTTGAACTGGTCTGTTGAGTCGCTGCCACTCCGGGAGACCGTCTCCGTCCAGCGCTGAAGACTCCCCAGAGGAGTGAACCCCGACTAGCCACCCCCTCGGCACAGCCTGACCTCGGTAGCCCCTTGGACTTGGGAGCGTCTCCTATACCGTCATATTCGCTCACTCGTCGTCGCAAGGTATCGTGTCCTGAAGAGGATGGTGTGGAGATTTCATTCCCCTCACTGGATGAAATGGACAATGTGTTGACCGAAAAAACAGAAGGCATGTCGGAGGCCCAGCCGCTGAATTTAAACGCTGCCTTCCAAGAAGAGTCTCTCGCGGACACAGGGACCGGTGACGACTCTGTCCCAGAGCCTCAGGCTGTGCCCTGTGCTGCTTCTGATATTGAAATGCAAGAGGGGTTTAAAGCCCATCCCCAAACAGAGGCAGAGAACGTGGTGGAACTACCAGCTCCAGCATGCTCTACCACCCAAAAAAGAAAGGTCAGCTGTCTTCAGGGAGGGTCGGATCAGCCTGCACACTCTTTCTGTGGAAATCAACCTGAGGACAGTGGTGAGCCTGTGAAGAGATTGATGCGCTCAGCTGCCACTGGGAAGATGAAGGCTGCCTCAAATCGTCGCTGGTCTAAGGAGGTAGACCAGCAGAACACTCAGATTCCATTTATCATAACAATAATACATTTCCTAAATCTAATACTCTTCTTCACTCACACCATTAGCTCAAATACACATTCAAAATAACACGTTTTCATTCAGACACGCACGCACGTGCACCACGTGTGCTGTCTGTGTGGTAACACAGTGTAAAACTACCTGGCCAACTACCTGGCAGCAGCCATTATTCAACTCAATCAAAACAATAAAACTACTGGTCCAAACTCACTTCAAGTACACTCAAAACGTTACTAAACATGTCACTGACAGTTCACAGTAGTTTCAACATCATTAGGAATGTTTAGATATGGTTTATATACCTGTGAAAAACGAGGAACAGGACACATTCTTTAGTGTTGCTTGGCTCGGTCAGCAGCGGTTTATTACTGACTGCGCATGCGTGGGACCGAGACTATAGGCAGTTCCTCTATGATTGATTGATTGATTGATTGATTGAAGTATTTATTAACAGTTTGCAGAATTACAGTACATTTCAAGCACAAACTCAATACAAAGGCTGTTAACTGTGAGTGGACGACCCAATTAAGCATTACACTTGTTTACAATAGGGTCCACCATGTTCAATTCATCAAAACATTTAGAGACGTACAAATAGACACTTCTATATAGACAAAGAACAGATCAGGAATTTTCACAGTAGCGCAGGAGCGCCATCTATTGACTAGGAAGTCTAATAAGATGTGGCATCTCATAGAAAAGTGTCAATAATGTTAGAATAGTTCTAATACATCTTAAAAAATGGGGGGGTGTATGTTTTAGTGCAAAACTATTATAGAGGCTATTTCTGAACCCTCTACACGTGCATGGTTCCTACTTGTGTTATTCATGTGTGTATGCCATGGGCAGTGGGCAACTGGGCACACTGTGCCTTCAGCCAACCAAGGCCACTGGCTATAACATCCCCACCAGATTCCTCAGAGACGCATTAGTTTTGCTTTGGACAATTACCGGTAGGCTACTAGATCATGACATGACAGGCATAGAATGACAAAAGAACAAGCTGACAAAGTGTAAAACTCAAACTTAATATTAGATTGTCTGTCTGTCGATTTGGGACAGACATACAATCTAGGATCTAGATCTAGCTCAGACAATCAGGATCACGTTCCTGAATCCAGGACCATGATTGGCCACCCAAGCTTGTGATAGCACATCAGTGAGCTGGATGCAATCCTACCTGGAGGGGAGAGAACAGATGGTGGAGGTGAACGGAACACTGTCCCGGTGTCCCCCCACAGTGAGCTGTTGTGTTCCACAAGGCCCTGCTGATGGAATATGCTTCTGTTGAGATATCCTTTGCTTATATCCTCTTCAAGTATATTGTTGTCTAATCATATCCATTAATCTTAAATAAGGGCCAATTAGTTATGGCATAGTGTGATCATACGATTTTACTAAACATTATGAGTATGTTATGATATTAGATTTTTACTAAACATTATGAATATGTTAGGATATTGTTTATCCATGTTTAACCTTTTACCTACATGATTACGTATACTGTTTGTCTAGTATACTGTAAATGTCTCCCCTCACAGAACAGAAAGCCCCATACTGTCAGCACCAGACAATGATCTTATAAGTTGATGCTCAGGAAGTATTGAGAAATGGATGGAAAATACCGGATAACGGCTTCAGTGTTCATGTGACTCCAGTCCTTATAGTTCCATATTTCGATACGTTGTATGTTTTTTTGTATGTTCTCTTTCTCTTTAGGTTGAACATGACTGAATGACTCAATGACCATAAAATAACCCAGAGGAAAGCAGACGTTCCTGAGAAGGGAACATACAGAATTGATGACTCGTCAGAATCCACCTTTTGCATTGTTAACCGGTATGAATGGGCAAGGGTTAGTGTTGACCAAGTGCTCAGACTTTTCGCCCTGGCATTTGGTGATTGTACTGAAAGGGAAAGGAGTTTTGAAGCCCAGAGCATCTGTAAATCATTTATATTCATTCTATTATTCAATCTGTAATATTATAACTTTATGCAATTTGATTAAATACATGTTAACCTTAATAATCTTGTCCGCTCTTAACTTCACCAATTAAAGGACGCGCTGAGATAGTGTGCTCCATGAGGGTATTTTAAATGATCTCACTGCATTTGTTTTGTTGTTATCAAGAGGCTATCTCCATCACTGCCCATTTTGATAGGCTGGAATGACTTAGGGTTGACAACAGAGTACAGCAACTTGCAATGGGCCTGGTCTACAAGATTCACTGCACCACTAAGATACCCATGTACCAAAATATTTCCTTAATGTCAACTAAGTCCACAATCACACCAAGGGGTTAAATTAATTTCACTCCTATGCCACTAACATGTGGAGCACCCTACCAACAGCCATTAAAAAATGTGAATCCCTAGACTCATTCAAAATCGCTCTCAAAGAGCACTTATGGGCGGCTGCAATTCGAAACTAGCCCCTGTAAAAAAAGGTAAAGTCCCCACTCTATTTTTTTGAGTGGTGCAACCACTCCCTTACGGAGCTATGTGTGTGGGTGGCTGGGTGCGTCTGAGCATGAAAACAGCATGGTTGTTTTTCACCACCTGTGCGCAACCTAACACACACACAAACACACACACGCACATATTAAGTGTATATATGGTGATTTTGGTTGTGCCAGTACAGTGACAGTACAGTACAGTACAGTACAGTACAGTACAGTACAGTACAGTACAGTACAGTACAGTACAGTACAGTAGAGGGTACAGTAGAGGGACCCCCACACGGTAACTCTGTCATTTCTCAACCGTTACGGACGCGGGGCAGCTCGCCTGAATCGGGCCGGCAGCCTGGCTGCGTTCCTGTGGGTCAGTACAGTGACAGTACAGTACAGTAGAGGGTACAGTAGAGGGACCCCCACACGGTAACTGTCATTTCTCAACCGTTTCGGACGCGGGGCGGCTCGCCCGAATCGGGCCGGCACCCTGGGTGCGTTCCTGTGGGTCTGGAACCCCCCCCCCCCCACACACACACACACACAGAGTTGCACCACTCACTGTACAGCATCACACGGGTGTGATGCTGTACACGTTTTTCACTTTTGGAGTGGTGCAACCACTCCTATACGGAGCTTTGTGTGTGGCTGGGTCCCTGAGTCCCTGGCTGGCTGTGTCCGAGCACGAAAACAGCGTTTGGTTGGTTTTCACCTCCAAGTATCACTGTTGCGCAGCGTAACACACACACACACACACACACACACACACATATTAACTGTATATATGATGATTCCGGATGTGACAGTACAGTATAGCACAGTAGAGGGACGCCCTGGGAACCCCCACACGGTAAGTCTGTGATTTATCAACCGTTTCGGACGTGGGGCAGCTTGCCGGAACCGGCCCCGGCTCCGTAGGCGCTTTCCTGGGGGTCTGGATGTTCCGTGGACCCCCACGCTGTAACTGTCATTTCTCGACCGTTTCTGCCATAGTGATTTGCATATCATTATGGCCGTGGCTGCATGGGTTGACCACGCAAAAAGGGTGAAATCCCCCCAAAGAGAAAAGCAGGAGAAATGGAGTGCTGCAGGCCTGCAGCTGCAGGAGTCGTGCAGGACAAATGGTTCAAATAAATGGAGTCTCCTGCAAAATGCAGGAGTGTTGTTAGGTAATGCTGCTGCACATAGGCCTATGTAGTTCTTACTGTGTAATTAATTATACAGGGGTATGCTGGATAAGAACTACATATCCCAAGTCACATCTCAGAGTGTTGGTTGAGAGCCATCTAATAGAAGAGTTACGGTATTGAGGGGGCAGAAATGCTGTTCATGCAGCCTGAACTGAGACAATACAAGCTGGAATTGGAAATACATTGTTTTCAACGAGGTCGGCGCAAATAAGAGAAATTTTAGGCATGTGTGCATCATGCCAACTGTTTTAAAGTATTGTACAGTGACAACTAAAGTCTCTGTAATGTTTATGTTGTACTATAACTACTATTACTACAAAACAATCTATACTCTATGGCTCTGGCAGGTATGTAGTTCTTACAATCTTACAGCTGTGTGTATGTATGCTGGATAAGAACTACATATCCCATGTCACATCTCATTCGCTAACCACTGTGAGGCTAGCTGTGGTGGTTTGATTTAGCAAACAAAGCTGCTGGTAGGTAACCTTCTGATTGATAAATAAATATTAAACTTATTTTAAAAATAACACTAGATGTTGCTGGCATTTGCGCGTTGCAGAAGCGCTGCAGTGTGTTTGTTACGCTACCTTATAGCTAATAGCAGCGTAGCCATGGTTCACATGACGCTCGTACTTCACTGTCATAATCATGTTTCAGGGTAGCTAGTTTCAGGGCTAATAGCAGCGCAATCTCTGGTTAATACTAGCTATGAATAGCTATAAAACGAATGTTGTTAATCTGAACTGAAACCGTACTAGTAGACAGACCTCAAATGGCTGATATGCTTTACATTGCAATGCAGTGTTTGGAAAATCAGCCATTCTAACATGAATGATGATTATTACATATGCAAAAATGTGGCCATGCAATCAGAACTTTGGCTAGTTGGCTAATGAATGGAAAATAAGAGCATGATTTGAGAATTGGACACTTAGGTTTAATGGTTTATATTAGAGAAAGTTGTATTTGATGGCTAAATATGCAGTATACTGGGTTATATATAGAGCATGGCATAAGAGTATAAACACTTGTGTTGTTTTATTGTAACAGCAGAATAATGTTTTAAAGGAACTACAACATGCATTTTAAAACGGTTTTTAATATTTAATGTCAAATTGTTTATGTCCCTCAATCATCTTTATATAAATGCACCACGTCTCTGTATGTCCGTCTGTGTGTATGTCTGTAATGCACGTAACTGGAAAATCGTTCACCCCATCGACTTCAAATTCGACGTGTGCGTTCCACACCCCCACAGGGAGTGCAGTGCCCGGTGTCGAGTCGATCGGACCCACGGTTGTCCAGAACCGCCACAAAAGGCTTCTGCCCGGGCTTTGAACAGGGCCCCTGCCCAGTGTCCATATTGGAGCTGGCCTGTTCTGACATCACAACATTCCATATTTGGGCATGTGTGACATCACAACACTCCATATTTAGGCGTGCCTGACACAGAACTCCATATATAGGAATAAAGGGACACAGAGCGACAGATACAGAAATGTGGTGGTTGTGGAACCCCACACCCCCCAAGGACACGTTTTGCGCAGTTGTTAATATTGATTTCAGAACACGAAACGGCCTGAAATTACGCAGGGATTGCTCTCTTCAATAAAGCAGCCTTACATGATTGTAATATTTGTCTCATCTCTCTCTCTCTTGCTCTGGTAGATACTTGTAGCTTGATGGAGTTCCCAGAAGATTTCAATCAACTTGAGCTTCTAAACACACATGGACATCTGATCCCCCGTGGAGCAAGTAGCTCATGGAATGCGGAGGAGGTTGACGAGGATGATGATGATGAGGAGGCAGAGCACAGTGAGGAATGGTATCTGCAAAAGGAAGACTTACTCAAAGAGAGACCAGAGGAGCTCATGTTGTGGGCAGCAGAGTACAACCGTGTAAGTGTTGGAGCTTTAAAGTCTATCACACGTTATGTTTTCTTATTTGGATAGACCGTTTTTTGCAATATTCATAGTGAAACAGAGGCTACGGGTCTTGACTTAGCTCCCCCAGGCTTACAGTGGGCGAGTGGGGCCGCAGCAAGCCCAAAATGAGTGGTCATCAGTGGGTAGAACAAGCATGCTAACGGAGGGTTTTTTCTCCCCCTCTCGATTTTAGCGTTGGGTCCTGGGACAAATAACAACATACGATTCATAGGACAGGAAGCGTATTCGTGAGGGAAAGTTGATAATAATAAGACTTAAAAACGTTAATCTTAAGTCTTTGATGATTCGAGACATAATGAACCAGGATTTGAGTAATTGAGTGTGTTGCATATTAATAAAAAATCACACCCGTGTGAAGTGAGGGGCGCTAATATATTAAAATCTAACTCATGTTGATTAGGTGATGTAATGGTGATGTAAAACAAACGGTGTCAAAACAAACATTAAATTCTCCTTATTGTTAATGGCATTTAAAGGAGCATTCAGTGATTTGGGTGATTTGGAGAAAAAAAACGGTCCACCCGGTAACAAGTTGTGCACATGCACGCGCTCTACAGTGGGGGAAGTACAACAGACCAACAGCACGTGCACCAATGCCCGCTCCACTCGATCATGATTGGAGGAAGGCCCCTCTCATCCTGATTGGATGAAGGCTTTGCCACCCAAAGCCCAAACCGAAACTAGGGTTTTTTGACCCCAGGGGCTCACTGGGGACAGGGAGGAACTCCTTATATGGTCAGCACACTTTATAGTAGGGAGGATTATCCAAAAAATAAGAAAGAATAAGTGATATTTGAATTAAGTGAAATCACTGAATATACCTTTAATGTTTGTGTTAGGGACAAGATGATTTCCCTTCATTGTCAATAGTGTTTTAAAAACAAACATTAAACCTGTATATAGGAGGGGCCAGCGCCCCTCAAAATGTATAGGCCATATCAGGATTATATTTTACCGTCCAAATAATAAATTAATCAGCATTGCTACTATAATCTACTGTACTATCATGCAGACATCGCTTGCCAAAAAATAACTAAAGTGGCCGTGATTGGGCGACAATAAGTGGGCTTTACATCTCATTCAACCATAATGTGCAAAATCTACAGTTTGTTTTGTTAAACGTTAATGTCATCATGAACTTTATACAATGCAGACAGACAGTCATTCACTGCTTGCTTGTGTAATATCCACGTTTTATTCCGTCTTTCAGCTTCGGAGTCGGAACGCCTGGTTCTGTTCATTCTTAATAACACCCTGAACCAAGAAGACTATAAAGCGCTGATGAGTAGCGGAGCTGTAGTGTGTAAAGCTCAATGTGGGCTTCGCCGTATGACGGTGTTGTTTTGCATTGAAAATAGCAGACATACAAGCTCACAACGTGGCGCCTTGCGACGTGTTGTGAGCTTGTAGATTTGATATTTTCAACCTACAATAGGCGGATCTATCAGCTGCATCTTATGGCTGCAGCGCCAGCCTGTGTTCCAAGTTTCATATCATATGGCTGCCCTTCGTCGAAGCCTATAGTTTCCACTTTACAGCCATCTTCTGCTACCAATATTGGAATAAAACAACTTTTGTAGGTTCTCAACACAAGTTTATAACACCGGCACTCTGCCATTGCCATCTGCATAACTAACACCGCTCCACAGGCACACATCGTTGATAAGGAAATGGGCATGTCTAAATTGTCTATACGAGGTTAGCATTGCAGAGGGACAAAAGACTATTGCTTCTCTGCCCCTCTGATTACGTCGCCCAGTGCGTCATCGTGGCATTCCGAAGATATTTCTCAAAATGGCAGCTGTCAATCATTTGAGTTGGTAAACCTTTTAATGTCAAATGTGTCTCCACCCCCCAATTCTATTAATGTATAAACTCGGCAACAAAAGTTCGGAAACTTAAATTTGGTCCATTATGTCTCCACTTTAATAATACCAATTGGTATTGTATTTTATATCATTTTAATCGATGATTAGTCATCTTTACAACGAGGTATAGATTGTAAGGATTGGGCGTTCGTGGAATGAGCAACACAGCAGTATCTCTCTCACAGGCAAGACAGAACTTGAAGTTGTCATCATTGAAGGCAAGATCAATGCAGAGAGTATATAGGGATGAGATTCTGCAGCCAGCGGCGATCCCATATCTTCAGAATCTGGGACCTAACGCTCGCCCCCACAGAGCCAGAATCATCACAGAGTAGCCTACCTCCAGCATTTTGGAGTGGAGAGGATGGAATGGCCTGCCGTGAGTCCAGACCTCAACCCATTTGAACACTTGTGGGATCAGCTTGGGCGTGCTGTACGTGCTAGAGTGACCAACAGAACCACGTTGGATCACTTACAACAAAACCAAAATGGGATGCCACCCCACAGCAAAATGTGGCTAGATTTGGTGACCAGCATGGTGCCAAGCTGTTGCAGCTGCTTTTGGATCTTCCACCCGCTACAGAGTTCCCTAACACGGAGTGTAAAATGAATAAAGTGTAAAACTGGCCAATATGTTTTTTTCACCCCTTATTACTGTGGGTGCAATCATCCAATCCACTAAACAACTCAAAGCAAGGGTTGAATACCAAGCATTTACAGCATTTACCCACACCTTTAGCTGTGTTGCTCATTCCACGAATGCCTGATCTTTAAAATCTATACCTTGTTGTAAAGGAGACTAATCAATGATTTAAAATAAATGATATAAAATACAATACCAAATGGTATTATAAAAGTGGAGAGTTTAGTTGGCATACTTAGGGTTTTTTTCGTTTTTGAGAGATGTGTGTCAACAGTTTTACGCTTACTAATGGCATTTTCCAAACTGGCTTCAACCAGGCTGGTTTGAAAAGTCTGATTTTTGTTCTTGACTAGATAAAAAACAAGGTCTGACAACAGGTTATACATAGCTGCAATTTGCAACACTAGATTTGTGCATAATAAGATGAATCTAGAGTTGCAACATCCTCCATTGACCGTCCATTGATCCAAATTGAAATTTCCGATCGGCTTGTATTAAACGATGTTAAACTCACCAACATTGTAGCTGTAGGGCAAGATTTAACTCTTTTCAATCTGCAAAGAGTTTGTTTCATAAAAATCCACCGTAGACATGTTATCTGAGCTACTTTATGTCAAGAGATTCAGTGCAGGTGATCTAAGTGTTGGAGTTTGGTAGTGCTCGTCGGTGTCACTAAACGGCCCTGCATACCAACTATTTCGAATTTGCAAATAATGAAAACGAGTGCTTCCAAACTCCAACATAATCACCTGCGCGGAAGTTCTTGACAGGAAGTAGCGGTGTCTACGGTGGATTTTTATGAAACAAATGCTTTGCAGATTGAAAGAGGATCATTCAAACTTGCCCTACAGCTGCAATGTTGGTGATTTTAACGTTTTCTCCGTCTTTTTTCTGTCCATTCCAAGCATTAGTTTTGCATGAAAAACACTCCTTGGGCCACTTGCCCAAATGTGCCCAAACGGCTATGGCCGTTTTAGTTTTTTTCGTGCAAAACTAATGTTTGGAATGGATTCAGAATCAGTTTGACACGTCACATTCTACTTAAAGCATAATGAAATGTAGAAATCTTTGCCTTTTATATAGGTGGTTAATGGTGGCCATATGGATTTGGCCACTGTGGCGACCCTGAAGGTCGCCGGCTCGGGCGCCCTAGCTAAATCATTAGAGCAGGCCCTGGGCTGCAAAATGTGGCGCTTTTAGACAAATTAGCACAAAATCACCATTCTCTCTCCCTACCTCCGATCCTGTCTTTCAGGTGTCAACAATCCACAGGTTATTGTCTGCTGACCCCTCTCTGGCATGTTGCCATGACGAGGACCGCTACACACCTCTGCACCGTGCAGCGTACAGCGGGCATGTCGCTGCAGCCTCAGCGTTGCTTGCTGCTGGTTCGGTCATTAAGTCGCGCACAGTCGACGGCTGGACTCCTCTCCACAGCGCCTGTCGCTGGGGCCGCGTGTCCGTGGCAGCCCTTCTACTGCGACACGGCGCCGAGCTCAATGCCCAGACAAACGGGGGACTTACGGCACTCCACCTGGCTGCCTCCCACACCAGCTCTCCGCCTACAGACTCCGCAAGCACACTAGAGCTTCTCCTTTCTCAGCGGCACCTGAAGGCCGGACTCTGTAGCAGCAGTGGGGAAACAGCCAGCGAGGTGGCCCGCCGAAGTGGCCCTTATCACTTCCTGTTTGAGATGGTGGAAGACTATAGCAGTGTGCTGCCCACATGCTGACTTAAAAACACAAATTACACACACAGTCACACACACACACACACACACACACACACACACACACACACACACACACACACAACCAAATATAACATGGTACCACTTCTCCATAGAACTCAATGGACACGCCTGGCATGTTCTTTTCTGTCGCCCTATTACTTTAAATGACGTCCACCTTCTTGATACAGATGAGTAAATTCAGCATCTAAAGGGGACTTCCTTAAAAGAAAATCCAAAATGTAGTTGGGCTGCAACTAATGATTAAATACTTTATTATTATCATTGGATTAATCTATACAGTTTGTTTGATTCATCATGAAGTTTCACAGCAAATTCCATGACAATCCAATCAGTTGATATCTGTTTAGGACCAAAGTAGTGAAGCGACCAACCATTATAGGCTTAAATTTATGCCAATATTTTGTGATGATCTTGAAAATGGAAATCACAGTCAATAGTTACTCCAAAGTTTCAGTCAATGTATTAAAGCAATTATAGGTCAGAGGTTTTATATATCTGGAGATTCAATTATTAATAATGTGTCCTACTGTATTGAATTTGAATCTTGACTTGAATTGTTCAATGTTGCCACAATAACATGAATAATTTAAGTGGTTTGCTAGCAGGTTTCTTATTTGTGACCTTTTGAGAAAGGTTTCCTCTATTCTCTCCATTTCAGAGCACACATGCATCACTTTTAGTTTGTTGATTTCTCTCTGATGTGTTTCTTTGTGTGTAAGATGATTGTAATAGGTGAAGTGGCAAGACCTCGCCATCCTAATTACTCTAAGCTGTCTCTCTCTTCAAGTAAGACAAAGCTTACATCGTGATCGTATCCAACTAGAAGAGGCCAGGTGCATTTTATACTAGTCGGCCTACAACTAAAATGCTGAAGAACAATGTTGCATTTTCCAGGTATCCAGTTCATGATTAAACATCATAACGATGTGTTTGCTGTTGTTGTACGTATGTATATTCACTTGGGATGTTTTTAAGTTGCTTCTTGATCAATATGTTACAAGATCAATATGCTAGGATGTGTACATATTCTCCCATCTGCAGAACTGCCCTTCTGTTATGAACTCTCTTTGAGCACAAAGGTTGAGGAGCAGAGAAAGGTTAGACTGCACCAGAAACACATTGGTTTGTTCCAGGTTACTAGTTGCCTGCAGAGTAAACTGAACACAAGTTTTCCGCTCGCTCACACATTTATATTGCAGAGATCGCAGTCACACAAAACCTTTAAAGTTATTTTAGCAACTTACAGGTTGCACAAGTCAAGAGGCCTAACCATCAGCACTGAGATACCCCACCACCATACATCTTCCAGGTTCCCATTAAATGGTATAGAGTTTGTGAACATATACGACCCTGGGTTATGTGTATACCACCATTTATGTGCTTTTTATAAATTTAATTTCATTAGGCGTAGAGCTATTAATTTGAACTTAGCTCCAGACATCCCAAAACAAACTAGTCAGGCTTCTACCTGGCCTAACTCCCAGAACTTTGTGTTGACCTGTACCTTCGTTGAACTGTACCCATTCTACGAACTGAATAAAAAAATCAATCAGCCAAAGTCTATTATTTTGACACTGGGGGGACCAAATCAAATCAAATCAAATCAAAGTTTATTTGTATAGCACATTTACATTGACCGAAGACAAACCAAAGTGCTGAACAAGAGCATGTAAAACAAGAACAGAGCAACAACAAGAGCATGAAAAGAAAAACAAAACAAAGCAATAAGTGAGACCGGAAGTATAAACAGACATGGTATAAGAAGGGTACGAGTTTTCAGGCAACATTAAAAGCCAGGGAGAAAAAGTGGGTCTTTAGGAGAGATTTAAAAACACCCAGGGACTGTGCAGAACGAATGGGAAGGGGCAGGGCATTCCACAGTGTGGGACCGGCCACAGAGAAGGCTCGGTCACCTCTAGTGACACATGAGGTTCCAGGCACAATCAAACGCAGTTGGTCAGCTGACCTGCGGAGGTGGACGCTGGCAAATACTGCGGCATGGTCAAGCTGGACCTCCAAAAGGCTTTTGACACCGTGAACCACTCCATACTGGTTAACAAGCTAAAAGCAATTGGTTTCGATAGCACATCAGTGAGCTGGATGCAATCCTACCTGGAGGGGAGAGAACAGATGGTGGAAGTGAACGGAACACTGTCCCCCCCCCTCCCAGTGAGCTGTGGCGTTCCACAAGGAAGCATACTAGGGCCTCTACTGTTCCTAATATATGTAAACGACATGACTTCAGCCTGTGACTGCAACTTGTTCCTGTTCGCAGATGACTCAGCACTGCTGGTCTCGGACAGGGACAAACTGCAGGTTGAAAATGCCCTCAGCTCTGAACTCGGTAGAATCTGCACCTGGCTCGCTGATAACAAACTATCTTTACACCTGGGAAAAACTGAATCCATTCTCTTTGGCTCTATTAGTAATCTCAGCAAGGCAAATGGCTTCTTGGTTAGAGTGGGTGACAATGTTATCACACGTAAAGATGAAATTACCTACCTAGGTTCCATCCTGGAGGCTAATCTTTCCGGTGATAAAATGGCCACCAACGTAATCAAAAAAGTCAACCATAGAACAAGATTCCTCTACAGGATCTCCTCACTGGTCAACAAAAACACCTTGAAGACCTTAACAGGAGCCCTTGTACAGGGTTTCTTTGACTATGCATGCACCTCCTGGTACCACAGCACCTCAAAGGCCCTTAAAACCAGGCTCCAGACTTCCCAAAACAAACTGGTCAGGCTCCTACTTGATCTAGCCCCCCGAACCCACCTCACCCCTGCCCACTTCGACAGGCTGGAATGGCTTAGGGTCGACGACAGAGTACAGCATCTTGCAATGGGTCTGGTCCACAAGATTCGATACACCACCAAGATACCCATGTACCTGTCTAGATACTTCCTTAATGTTAACGAAGTCCACACCCACAACACCAGAGGGAGTGCAACGAACCATGTACAACCCAGATTCGGCACAAACAAGGGACTAAATTATTTTCGCTCCTATGCCACCAAAATGTGGAACGCCCTACCAACTGTCATTAAGACATGCGAATCCCTTGACTCCTTCAAAACCGCTCTCAAAGGGCACCTACGGATGGCTGCAATTCGAAACTGGCCCCCGTAAAATCTGAATCCCCCCCCCGCCCCCCCCTTTTTTCCCCTCACTGTATATATTTCTTTTCCCTTTTTACCTCCTTTTTGATGAATTCCTGTTCTGTTTATAGAAGTGTCTATTTGTACGTCTCTAAATGTTTTGATGATTTGAACATGGTGGACCCTGTTGGAAACAAGTGTAATGCTGAATTGGGTCGTCCACTCACAGTTAACAGCCTTTGTATTGAGTTTGTGCTTGAAATGTACTGTAATTCTGCAAACTGTTAATAAATTCTTCAATCAATCAAAAAACGTATGGTTTAATGAGCTCGCAGAGGTAAGGGGGGGCATGCCCATTTTGGGCTTTGAAGACAAACAATAATAATTTAAAATCTATTCTAAAGCGAACTGGGAGCCAGTGTAGGGAAGCAAGGACAGGTGTAATATGATCGCGCTTTTTCTTTCCGGTAAGGAGGCGGGCAGGTCTGTTATCAAGAATGAATGTGGCTAATTGCTTAAGCATAATCTTTACAACCATACCCATAATAAAACTGTCCTCTCACTTTGGGCTTCATTATGGTGAAAGCACAAGCATTCTCACTCCACTCCACTGACACATGCCTCCTCTATTTGAGCGACCACATCAAACAAGAGGTGGACGCTGGCAAATACTGCGGCATGGTCATGCTGGACCTCCAAAAGGCTTTTGACACCGTGAACCACTCCATACTGGTTAACAAGCTAAAAGCAATTGGTTTCGATAGCACATCAGTGAGCTGGATGCAATCCTACCTGGAGGGGAGAGAACAGATGGTGGAAGTGAACGGAACACTGTCCCCCCCCCTCCCAGTGAGCTGTGGCGTTCCACAAGGAAGCATACTAGGGCCTCTACTGTTCCTGATATATGTAAACGACATGACTTCAGCCTGTGACTGCAACTTGTTCCTGTTCGCAGATGACTCAGCACTGCTGGTCTCGGACAGGGACAAACTGCAGGTTGAAAATGCCCTCAGCTCTGAACTCGGTAGAATCTGCACCTGGCTCGCTGATAACAAACTATCTTTACACCTGGGAAAAACTGAATCCATTCTCTTTGGCTCTATTAGTAATCTCAGCAAGGCAAATGGCTTCTTGGTTAGAGTGGGTGACAATGTTATCACACGTAAAGATGAAATTACCTACCTAGGTTCCATCCTGGAGGCTAATCTTTCCGGTGATAAAATGGCCACCAACGTAATCAAAAAAGTCAACCATAGAACAAGATTCCTCTACAGGATCTCCTCACTGGTCAACAAAAACACCTTGAAGACCTTAACAGGAGCCCTTGTACAGGGTTTCTTTGACTATGCATGCACCTCCTGGTACCACAGCACCTCAAAGGCCCTTAAAACCAGGCTCCAGACTTCCCAAAACAAACTGGTCAGGCTCCTACTTGATCTAGCCCCCCGAACCCACCTCACCCCTGCCCACTTCGACAGGCTGGAATGGCTTAGGGTCGACGACAGAGTACAGCATCTTGCAATGGGTCTGGTCCACAAGATTCGATACACCACCAAGATACCCATGTACCTGTCTAGATACTTCCTTAATGTTAACGAAGTCCACACCCACAACACCAGAGGGAGTGCAACGAACCATGTACAACCCAGATTCGGCACAAACAAGGGACTAAATTATTTTCGCTCCTATGCCACTAAAATGTGGAACGCCCTACCAACTGTCATTAAGACATGCGAATCCCTTGACTCTTTCAAAACCGCTCTCAAAGGGCACCTACGGACGGCTGCAATTCGAAACTGGCCCCTGTAAAATCGGAATCCCTCAAACACGAACGCAATGACAACACAAGAGACGGTCGCGGCCACACAGCCAACTCAAGGTATGGCCACTGAGCCAACTTGGGGACCCAACGCAAGGACAACACAAGAGATGGTCACGGCCACACAGCCAACTCAAGGTACGGCCACGGAGCCGACTTGGGGACCCAACGCAGCTCCTCCAAGGAAAACAAACAATTTAATGGAGCTGAACGTGAATCCCCCCCCCCGCCCCCCCTTTTTTTTCCCCTCACTGTATATTTTTCTTTTCCCTTTTTACCTCCTTTTTGATGAATTCTTTTTTGATGAATTCCTGTTCTGTCTATAGAAGTGTCTATTTGTACGTCTCTAAATGTTTTGATGATTTGAACATGGTGGACCCTGTTGGAAACAAGTGTAATGCTTAATTGGGTCGTCCACTCACAGTTAACAGCCTTTGTATTGAGTTTGTGCTTGAAATGTACTGTAATTCTGCAAACTGTTAATAAATTCTTCAATCAATCAATCAATCAATTCTACAATAATCTAGACCAGCTTTCATTGTACATATCAAAAGTTAATCAATTATTTACAGACGGACAGACAAGAAGAAAAACAGACAGGCGGGCAGACAGACAAGACAAACGGACAAAAGAGACGGACACACTTGTGAATTGTGATTTATTCAATATTGCTACCTACAGTACTGTTACATATTGGAATGCAGCCAGTAGATGGTGCTCACACACTGTCTTTGGCCTTCATTCAGTTCAGCGCTGTGTTGAGACATGGGTAACTGGTATGTGTTATTGGGTGGGTCTTGATGGGTTATCTAACCTCTGACCCCACGTGGGGTCAGAGGTTAGGGTTCACTTGTCCTTGGGTATTTAGGGAGAGTTCAATATGTGCTGTCCCTCCCAAATACACTAAATGTATATAATAATACTAATTGAATTGTTGCTTTGAAATGATGCCAATAAAATATTCTATCTATATATCCACAGGCCTGTGAAGTCTGACTTTGACGTGAAGTCCATCTTGGATGACATCCAGGGGACAATTAAGCTTCGAGGACCTGGTCGAGGAGCCTGTGTGAGAAGGAGGCGTCCGCATCCACCCCTGTCCTCTACAGCTCTAACTGGGTAAGACGTAAGAAAGCTTTTTCTTATATAGTCACCGTTCAGTGGAATGCTTTGCCAGCAAATCTAAAATCCATGAATTCTATCCCTGCTAAAGTTTAAAGCTGGCTTGCCCCCATGGTTGCAGACAGTTCAATTCCTTTTGTTAGGCCTCTTGACTGTAGGCAACGCTGAGGAAGGCCTTCCTCACACAAACCATCCGTTTGTTCTGCTGGGTGGGTTGAATCTGCAATACACAAGAATCATAATGGATCAAAAATCAGTGCTGGTATTCCTTAGTTTCTATAGACTATTTTTCTACCAGAACCGTGCACCCGATATGCTTATATACTGTGAACGGCTCGTTTGCTTCTCCTCTTTTAAAAAACATATTTTGATACCCTGTACAAAAAGTTCAGAAACTCATTCATTGTGTATGTACGACATTGTGCAGAGTTTCCCTTTTCACAGCAACCCTTAATGTACAATGTGTTGTCACTTACAGGTGTTTTGAATCAATATACCATAGGTCACAGTACTATTTGCACCATCTGTATGGTCTATATAGTTTCACATAATTGGTTGCAATGGGATAAATTCATATTGTAATAAATATTTTAATATTCAAATAGAAAACATAATATCTGGGTTTATTTAATTTAACTCATAATACTGTATATAAATATGCCAATGGTATCTCATTGCAGCAAAACCTTTAAATGTGTGTCCAATTACATTTTAACTTATAGGGATGACAGAGTTGTGCTGCACAGTGGAAACAATAGGTCTATGGATTATGTACAGTTTGGTATGTAGTACCACTTTGCACCAGATGGTGGCACTTTTGTCATGTGTTACATGTGTCCTCCAAGATGATCACATCATCAAACCTGTGGACAAGCTCTGGCTATTTTCATTTCAGATGTAATTAAATGTTTTAAAAACCCAATGATTTTGTAGATATCCTTTCAAGGAAGATTGCGGTTTGTTTGTTTAAGGACCCCACTTCCCAGCCAGGTCAAAAATGCAACTGGTCAGAGTGACAGGGATTCATTAATTCACCTTCTAATTTTCTCTGATACAATCTCATACTGAGCAAAGATTATGATCTCCTTTGTCCTTCATCCCCTATAGCTTAATCTAACCTTGTTTTCAGCAAGAATGTCAGCCATCTGCCTAAGGATTAGTGTGCAACTGTGCATGTGTATCTTTTACTATGTCTACATTGTAGTGATTTGTTGTACCAAATCACTCTAATATTTTGTGAAATGTCCTTAAAACTTTAAAACCATAAACAAAACGAGTTCACATTGAAATGCAACACATTACATTAACACAATACAATTAGTGGCACTATAGGTAGGTAGGTAAGTAGGTACTAAATAAATCGCAGGCATGCGGCACGCTTGCAGGACACGTTAGCATGCTGGTGCATCTCCAATACCTGACAAACAGCCTTAACAGATGAGTGCAGTATCTAAATGTTGTTAGTATGGTCTATCCAATCACCAAATCACGATTCACAAGTGGGATTGCAGTGGCAAAATACCTGTGTTAGGGACTCAGGGAGTCTTATTACGAAGCAATTTCTTCAAACAGGAAAACATGCATGTGCAGGAACTTCCAGGAAGGAAAATTGGTAATTCCAGATTCACTTTGCACACCTGCTGAGGCTGCATTTATGCCTTCCATGCTATTGCTGCATCCTCCTGTCTCCTTCTCTGATGCAGTTCACTGCTACACACACACACACACACACACACACACACACACACACACACACACACACACACACACACACACACACACACACACACACACACACACACACACACACACACACACACACACACACACACACACACACACACACACACACACACACGTAAAGCCCAAGACGACTATACCATGTTTACTTCAAGGACATGAGACCAGGATCTGTTTTCATACTGACCTCATAGTCAGCAGAAAGTGAGCATCTGATTGGGCTTCTGTTTTTTTTCTGGAGGAAAGGTGGATAGCAGCAGTCACCTTTAAAACAACAGGCAGTTTTACCACTCAAGCGTTTACAAAGAAGTTCTCATTTTAATAGTATACAAATGACATTACAGAATTGAACACTCTCAACAACTCAACCATTATTTGCTTGATTACGGTAATCACTTTGCGGAAGGATGCTAAACGCACACCAGTAGTGGTGCCGGTCCACGGTATAGAACAATCTAAATGTGAAGTCTTGAAAAGACAAAGGTGGCCGCATAGACACATACACTTAACAGACATGATGCTTTCTTCCCCATTAGGTTCTGCTACCCAGCAAACTGCTGAATGTCACCGATTTATAGCTGTTCATCCAGTCTCTGACACCGCACCTCATTAGACTGACAGCTCAGCAGCAGTTTTAACATGGTCCAAGCCAAGGTCCTGCATGACTGGAGGGGGAGTGGGGGGGAGAAGGAGGAGGAGGAGGGGAGAGTGTGGCTGAGGAGGCACTGCGTTTGTTGTATAACATTGCAGCGGCATGGCACACCATGGGGGAGAGACTGCATGTGTTAACACCCCCGGATCAGGGTGTGGCCTGGTCCCTGTGTGTGTGGATTCATGTGCTGATACAGAGATATACTGTACCTTGAGATGAATAAGCCTCCATTCATCATAATACAGTAAATGGAAGTATAAGTAATGCAGACAAAAAGAAATGCAGAAATGCAAACCTGCCCTCTCCCATTTACCTTCATTTGTTTCTATGTTATTAATTCATGTGGAACATCAAAAGAATGTAAGAATTCTAACGACAATGTGCGGGGATAGAAATATGAAATCCGTTTTTTGTATTCTAAAATAATTCTAGCCGTCAAATGCGTTTCTTCCTGATATAAGATATGTAGATCTGGTAATTCATGCAGATTACGAAACAAAACGGGTATTGATTTATGATCAGTGGTTGGCTGGTCCTCCCATCCCATAGCAATTAACAAAGACAGGAGCGGCTGACACATGGCATAGTCTAGCTAGCACCTGCTTCCCCATGAAGGCAACAGCGATTTTTCAGTATAATTGAACAGATCCCAAAACCACATCAGCTGCTTTCTGAAGCGATCTGAATTATGGAGCACCTATGTTTGCATAAGTTGGAAATTACTGATAGTCCAAGTAAAACATAATAATGCAAAAGGAGTGTTCATTGTCCATCAAATTTGTGTTTAATTCACACAAAAAAGTTATAGTAGAGCTTTTAGTTCAAAAACAGAAGGTCTTTTTTTTTTTTTTTACTTTGACTTAATATGCAGAATTTTGCACTGCAGTGCAGTGTATTCTGCATAGCTCAGTTTTAGTGGGTTGTGGAAGACTGATTCATTGATGTCTCTGTTGGAAATGCAGTGGTAGATAGATTTAGGTATAGACCAATCTCCAAGTGGTTCAGTTGAAGATGCATAAGCCTTCCCCTCTCTGTCTTCCTATTTGCAGCTATTGTAGCTCATTATCGAAAGAAAAGGTTTGTTCGCCAATACATGTTGCCATCCCATTACTAAATAAAACAACTTTACTTTCAAGAAGCATAATGAAAAGTCTGAAGTGTCAAAATGAAGCTCGGTTATTTTCATGCATTGTGAAATAGAGGCTGTTTACGTCAGTCTGACTTCTGTTTTTGAACAATCACCACTTGATTGGGGTTTCATTATTTGTTTCATTATTTCTCTGTAATACATCCGTGTTTGTGTGTGAGCTGTCTCCAAGGTTGTGGTAGGTGACTAGAGACATGTTCAGCCACATCCTCTCTTACACCATATCTCCTCTCAGTCCTTTATTCTTACACTTGATGTGCGTGTGTGTGTGCGTGCGTGCGTGCGTGTGCGTGCGTGTGTGTGTGTGTGCGCGCGTACGTGTGCGCGTACGTGTGTGTGTGTGTTCTCCCTCTCTCTCTTTCTCTCTCCTTCTCTCCCTCCCTCTACAGTGAGACTGTTAGGGTGTGGCTCCTCCATCCAATAGAAACAGCTTCATAGGTGCACAGCACATTGCTCCTGAAGAACAATTCAAATATATGTTTCTATTGCAGTATGTACAATAACATTATCTAGTAGTAGCCTATAATTGTTACAATGAATCAATTGTATTATTATAGTGCTTTTCTTTTTTTTTCAACAATATATTTATTTTCCTTTTTACACACAAATGACAATACACATATACAAAAAACAACAATGAACAGTACAAGACAATTACTGATATAAAGAAAGCAAAACAACAATAACCAAAAACAACAAAACAAAACAAAAAACAACAACAACAACAGCACTACTCCTCTTCAGCTCCATCCATTAGATGTGACAAATTATTGTTCTTTATGTATCTCATAAAACGGCCCCACACCTCCTGAAACATTTCTTGTTTGTCCTTAAGAATGTATGCAATCTTTTCCAAAGGTAGACATAAAGACAATTCTCTGAACCACTGTGTAATACTTGGTTTGTCCGGCCTCTTCCAGGTCAATGCTATCACTCTCTTAGCTTGTAAAAGACATATATCTATAAACATTTGTTCATTACGCTTTATCTTGTGTCCCTCCGGATATAGACCGAGCAGGAAGAACTTTGGTTCTGGTACAGTATTTATTGACAAAATCTTCTGTATTTCCTGCCCGACCTTCCCCCAAAACTCAATCAATTTTGGACAGGACCATAGACAGTGGAACAATGTGCCTCTATCTTCTATAGTGCTTTTCTAAGTACTCAAAGCAATGGTTCATGGTTCATACAGTCATTGGGAGGTGAAGCGGCCAGCGTCCCACTTTATATAGCTATAGTTCATTAGCGATAATGATTAAAGGTCCAGCATAATGGCAATTGCATTTCTGAACTTCATGGTATTATCATGTTATAATTTAACAAGGGACAAAAGTATTACAACTATCATCATTGTGGAGATTTGAATGAAGCCCATAGGGCATAGCAGTGGGCGTGGATTTCTGGACCCACTGAAAACTCCTGGGCACTGGCCTTCTTGGAACGATGCAAGTTGGAAATGAATGCCCCACCCAGTTATTATGTCTGTGTCGCGTTTATGCCCATCTATGGAGTTCTTTGTCAGAACATAATTGTGATGTCAGAACAGGCCAGCGCCATATATGGAAATATAGGAGCGATCAGGTGAATCATGACCATAAAACCCTTGATTCTGCGGAGAATAAATATAATTAAATAAATAGTATTAATAATATAAATAAACTCACCAGGATCCTGGATGACTTGATTCTAGGCTTAAAATAATTGATAATAATTGATTTTTGTAAATCTCTATGGGAAAAATGAATCGCCGATTTTTCAGTGGGTCCAGAAAACCACTCCCACTGCTATGTTCTATTGAGAAGCTTTCCTTATGTTTATGAAGAGAATCAAACTACGGTAATCAAAAAATAACTAAATACAATGTAAATTATGCCGGAATCCCCAGTTTAATGCGTGCTCTGAATGTTTGACAGACAAGTATGAACTGATAAAGTTAGCCAGGTGTCCCACTGTTAAGGTTTGGTTGCCTTTTAGATCGAAGCTGGGAGTCTGACAGTGAAGTCTGGTCTGTCTTGACTAATTAAGGATTTGAACCAAGTCATGAAGTTAAGGAGGTAAATTTAGAATTGAGTTACCTTTGCAAGTTTATTTTCCGACAAGGTGATTCTGGCTGGGTGTAGCCTTATAAAGAGGGGAGAATGACGTAACGGTTAGTTCGACGTTACGTCATCCTTAACACCCACAGTCTGTGTTAGACAATAGCCGCAGCCAGCTTGCTAAATTAAACATCTTCCTCCATTGTTGCGCTGCGTACTGAATTTCCAACTCTGGATATATGAATATCAGAATGCATCTCACTCAGTCCTTACAAGTTGCATGTCCAAAAGCCTAAAATCTCCCCCGCCAAGAAAGGATTCCCTACAGTTTAGTGTCCCTTCCCGCATGGGCAACATAGTCACATGCATAAACATCCAAAATTGAATAAAACTATGCTCATTTTGTTAAAAAATCAATAGCAAATTTGAGTTGAAATCATTGCACTGGATGTTTAAAGCTGTGTATATTGTACATACGGCAATAGATATATCTATATATTTGAATTATTGTTCTGGCTGAGCTCTGGTGCACTAGCTGTGCTCCAATGAAGTAAAGCTGTTTCTTGGATGGAGCCACACCCTGTGCTCATTGTTCATGTAAAGAGGGCAGCTGAGAGAGAGAGAGAGATTCATAGGAGTACTCTTTAGCACATGTCTTCAGCCAGGAGATTAATTCACTTAAATGTATCTTTTCATGCAAACATGTAATATATGTTTATACAATATCAGAAATCCTTTGGGATGCAGGTGTCGTACATATATGTAGGCCTGTACTATACCTGGATCCTAATCATTTTATTAATTAGTATATGTTGATAGTTAAAGTATCAATATTAGGCCAACACTAATACAATTATTATGATGCTCTACTGCATTTCCGCGTTGAGATATCTGTGGTTTCCCTTCTTCTTATAAGACATGCTAAAGCCTAGCGTGGCACTTAACAGCACTTGGTGATGTAAATGAAATGCTATTGGACTGTTTACATGGCTAATGTGTGTCTGGAGAACATGTGGCAAGTCCTGTGATGAAAGGCCATTAGGCTGTCATGTGCGCCAGTGAAAACCTCCTCTAACGTGATCACTGGGCTGGTAAAGTAAAGGCTATAAAGTGCACTGCAATATCGGTGGCAAGTGTCCAGGAGAAAAGATTGAGTATCGTTATGACAAATGAGCGGATTCCTTCATGTAGTAGGGTTTTAAATTAAAGGAGATGGATGACATGTATTTGAACTTGATATCGGTATTGCCTTCATTCACCCAATGCTTAATATGCCATATGGCATGTGCTGAAAGATCTGTGTGTATGCGTGCGTGCATGTGTATGTGTGTGGGTGTGTCACTAGGCTGGTTGGTGCATGTGTGCGTGCATGCGTGCATGTAAATGTTCTTAGCACATGGTGTAGGACGTGCACTTACTGTGTATCCTCATGTGTGTGTGTGTGTGTGTGTGTGTGTGTATAAAGAAGCTGGGGGGGGGGGGGGGGGGGGCACTATGGCCCCGAAAAGTACTGCAAAAAAGAATATTAATCATGATTTAATCCCATGTGTTGCTGCACATTATCGCAACATTACCAGGTCTAATTCCTCATACTTGGTGAAACGGAATCTGATGAATCCCTACTCTCCTTCAAAACCGCTCTCAAAGAGCACTTACGGGTGGCTGCCATTTGAAACTGGCCCCAGTAAAAAAAATGTCAAAGTCCCCCCCACCCTTTACTGTAGTCTATATATATTGTCTTTTAATTTCTTTATCTTTATTTACTTTATGCACAATAATTACTAAGTCCATAATGAAGCCAAACCATCTTCCTCTCCCCAAAAAAGGAATCTGACTTCCAGGATTTGACTGTCTTTAGTTTCTTATGCTGATCTTACCGTTCGAAAGTGGCCAACCAAAGAGAAAGTTTGTGAAGCAGCAGCCTTACGCAATGCTTACTTTCTTCTACTGAAAAATACCCTTCAGGCTACTGGAAAATACCCTCTCTGAGCATGTAAACAGGTAGCAAATACAGCACAGAGCCCCAGTGAGATGCACAAACTAAATAATTCATGAGGTGTAACTCGCAGATGAAGCAGAAAATGCCCCAAGAGTAGAATGGAGGGATGGGAAGAGGAGAGTTACAGAAAGGGTGAAGGGGGAAGAGGAATAAAGAAAAGAGGGCTGCCGTTAGAGTGAGCGAGGTAGGATGGGGCGGGAAGAGAGAGTTGTATTGGGGAAAATAAAGACACAAGAGACTAATAGCTAAGGAAAATCTTGAGTCTGAAATACTCAGTTAAAGCTACCGTGATGCGGAGCCAAATATGAGAATACGCAGTAATATAAATTGGTTTATTCAGAGAATGCATTCTGAGACATACAGAGTAAAGCAACAGTTTACATACAGGGATTTATGTCACTTCCCTCCAGGGAGAGAGCGAGAGAGAGCTCTGGTACATGACGTGACCTTATCTTTTGTTACCAGGCACCTGGGCAGCACAGGGTTGCAATGATACAAGCTCATCTTTTAGTAAGTTTGAAAAACACAGTATAAAAGGCAAGACCACTTTTTTGAGTTTTGAGTTGTATAGTTGCCTTGCCATGACGTAACTCCAAAGGTGGACAAGAAATAAAAAATAATTGCTCCATTGATTAGAAATGGATAATTGTGTTATGGAGAAAGTACTCATATTTTTCAGAGATTGTCAAGATTTTTTAGATTGCAGATCAGCTTTTTTTTTCTTCTTTCTTTTCCTTTTTCTTTGAATAGTCAAAGTATGACAGAGGGCAGAGGGGGTATGTCATGTGGTGTGGGAGGTGTGAGTTTTGGAACTTGAAATTGACAAATGTCTTAGGCCTATTATCAATATATACTTTGAGTACCCAAAGTAAAAGTATTCAAATTTTCAGAAAATAATAGATCTACAAGCTCATAACGCGTCACATTGTAGAAAGTAAAGTCAAAGTAGGCTACTTCAAAATGGTACTGTGCAAGCACTTGTAAGTTGTATAGGCTATAGTACTTGTGTAAATGTACTTAGTAACTTACCTTGCACCACTGAACGAGCAGCCAATGACCGGCATGTGCTTGACATAACCAGCGGATTAATTGCGAGAGTGCAGAGAGACATGAGGCGATATTAACTCAAAATGTAACTAATGTCTAACATGTAGTGCAATCACTGGAATGGAAGTATAAAGTAATGAAAATGGATATACTCAAGCTTTTTCCAAAATAGCAGATCTACAAGCTCACGACGCATCACATTGTATACAAATGGTACCCAATGCCTTGCTTGGCAGTCGGCATCAAGGGTTGGATTGGGGTAGGTCCCTGCGACATACTAGCGTCAAGGATCAGTGGGTGTACTTGGATATAAAGCCGCCTCAGGCTACGAAAACACGAGGATCCTCCTGACCCATGGGCCACACGGCTCGGGAACTGTTGGTCCCAACTTCCAAGGCTGCTTATATACTTACAGATGAGTCAGCCATAATCTCCATGCCTGAATGCTTGTTCCTGACAGTGACGGTCTGTTATGCAGTGGGGGGGGGGGGGGGGGGGGGGGGGGGCATTTCCTGGCATGGTTTGGGAACACCTGTCCCCTTTACAGGAACGGTGCAAATCAATGCTAAATTATTCTGGGTGATCTTATGATGAAACATTGCCCCCATCCACAGGGCATGAGGGAATATATGGTTTGATGGGTATAAAATGATGTGAATCATATGCTATGGGGTTTGAGCGCGCAGTCACCAGATGGGAGCTTTTGGACAGACAGGTCCTACCACCATCATCAAAACACCAGGGGATATCCTTTGTTACAATGGTGTTCAATCCCTCTACTATGCCAAGCAATCAGAGGATATTAATACAATCTGGGAATACATTTCTTACCAAGAATTTTCTTCACCAATGTGTTTGTAAGGGTGTCTACTAACATATCCCACAACATTGGTTCCTATTCAACCACCCTAAGGGAATTTTTTATAGCTACTGAAAGTTGGGGTACCATCAACAAACAATATAAGGCAAAATGTTCTAAATTTCATTATGCTTTAAGTAGCATGTGACATGTCAAACTAGGAGGTTTTCATGATTCTGAATCCATTCCAAGCATTAATTTTGCACGAAAAACAGTCCATGGGTTAAAAAGGCCATAGCCGTCATCACAAATGTGATGAGGTCAGCACATTCGGCAAGTGGCTATGGCCGAATTTAGCCCAAGGAGTGTTTTTCGTGCAAAACTAATGCTTGGAATGGATTCAGAATCATGAAGTTTGACATGTCAGATGCTACTTAAAGCATAAAGAAATTTAGAACATTTTGCCTTATATTGTTTATTTTTTATTATTATTATTTTTATCCCACGATTTTGCAACCCATTTTTTCACCCAGTGTCAATTATCTAATGTAATCCTGGGCGCTACACTTCCTCTGCCAACCTGGGGGGGAGGCGGACTGTCTTCATGCTCCCTTCTATGCATGAGGAGTCCAAGCTTCTTCTTTTCACCTGACAGGGGGAGTTTCCCCGGCCGGACATAGCGCGTGGAAGGAACATTTATATTGGTTGTTGATGGTACCCCAATACTTTCAGCAGCTGTCAAAAATTCCCCTAGGGTGGTTGAATAGAAACCAATGTGGGATATGTTTGTAGACACCTTTACAAACACATTGGTGAAGAAAATTCTCGGTAAGAAATGTATTCCCAGATTTGACATTATACTGATAATATTCCCTGACTAAAGGCACATATTGAAGCTGTTGTTCTCTGTCTCTGTTTTAGATCCACCACACTCTCTCGCGAGTCTGCATTTATTTGCACCTTTATTTGCACCATCAGCCATGGGAGCAGTTTAAACCTTTTCCACCTGCTTTTTGAGGGGTGCTAGCCCCTCCTATACACAGGTTTAATGTTTGTCTTTAGTTCAATGTTTGTTTTGTAAACGCCATTGACAATGAAGGGAGAATTTACGTCATAATGTGCCATTTACGTCATATTGTCTCTTTATTGTTAATGGCGTTTGTTTTACATCAGCATCATCATCACCTAATCAACATGAGTTTGTTAGACTTTAATATATTAGCGCCCCTCACTTCACACGGGTGTGATCTTTTTATTTTATTTGATGTGATGTGCAGGAAATACATTCGTGGTCTGGGAGAGGTTGCCATGGCAACAGCCATGTTTTCTGCATGGCCTCTAGTCTACTGTCTATTTTCTATCAGGCAGAAACCTCATATCCCCATATTTATTTATTTCTCTTCTGTAAATGAATGCCCTACTTCATCATACAAGGTTGTTGCATGCATGAAAATAGTAAAATAGCAGATCTACAAGTTCACAACCCATTGTAGAATGTAGATCATCTACTTTCACTATTTAACCCATTTAGACCTGAGGACGCATCTGTGTCATATTATAGCTTTTAAAAAAGGTTTAAAAAAAGAAAAAGGTTTTGGAGATAAAAGGTTTCCACCCGACAGCAACCAAGAAGATCAGAGATAATCTTTGTACGTAACGGGGCTCCCCAGCCTCTCGCTGTTCTGCAACCGGCTGCTTTTATCTAGAGTGCCTCGTGGTGCTAGTTGGTGTGCGGGTCTGGGTAGGTGTTTGTCTTTGTGCGTGTGCACATGGGGTGTCTCAGAGCCTTTTGCCTAGTGGAGCGTGACAACCGGAGTGAAGGCATCGCCATGGGACTTCAGCTCTGCATTTGGACGGAGGAAATGTGGAGTTCCTGCATTATTCAATGCTGATTCAACTGCTGAGCTGTATCTGAGCAGCGCAGTCTGCCTGCAAGGCAGTTGCATGGCTAGATAAGCAAGCTTGCTCAAATGCAGTGGTGGAAAAAGTACTCGCGTGTTTTACTTAAGTAAAAGTATCATGCGAGTAAAAGTATCATGCGAGTACTACTTTCTTACGAGTAAAAGTCTGGAATTCAAAAGTAAAAGCACAAAAGTATTCGTATCAAAATGTACTTAAAATATCCAAAGTAAAAGTACTCATGCGGAATGTCCCATCATTTCAAAATTTCAGACGTATACACATCTTCTGGAAATAGCAGATCTTAGTAGATAGTAGATCGGCTATTTCCAAAAAAGTTCACGCAACTTCTCGTCTTTGCATGTAATCGTGCCGCTCTAACCATCCAAGTCTGAACGCATCTTAAGATCTCCATATATGGAGCTGACCTGTTCTGACATTCCATATGTTGATCCTTCCCCACCCGTCCTTCCTCTTCGATGTCTCCCTTTTGACTCATACCTGTCCATTCAAACTCTAGACGGGCCCGCCCCAAAGTTATTAGCGCAGCCGCGCCCGCCGCCCGGCAAACTATAGTTCTCAACAGGCCCGAAAATGAAGGCCTGGTCCTACCTGGGCCCTAACTGGGCTGGTCTGAGGCCCTGCCTGGTCTAAGATGCCTCTGAGAGGTAGTGGAGTAGAAGTAAAAGTACTGGAAATTGGAAATAGAAATATATATAAGAAGTACAAATACCCCAAAAGGTCAATGTACTTAGTTACTTTCCACCACTGCTGAGCTGTATCTGAGCGGCAGACAGCTGATAAGCCTGGTTAGCCTGGGCCGTGGCTCAGCGGTCCAGGCACCTTGGCTGGTAATCCAGTCTGGCAGTGTGCCGCGGGTTCGACTCCCGATCCCGACGGCCTTTACAGCATGTCACCCCCCCATCTCTCTCCCCATTTCCTGTCAGCCTACTGTCTGTCCCTCCATAAAATATATATATTAAAAAAAAAGGCGAAAGCCAAAAAATAAAAAATAAAAGCCTGGTTAGATAAGCAAGCTTGCTCAAATGGCCAGACTCAATAAGAAACATCTGGGCACTGGGCAGGGCACCTGAACAGCTTTTCACAGGGCTGTTGTCCAGTTGTTCAAGTGGACATTATTAGCATTAGCATCCAACAAAACCAAGTTAGGACAAACAAATGTGGATAATGTTAAAACATCAAACTCAAGTGGAATTGGGTTTTGCGCTTTTTAATACTTTTCATTGGATACATTTTTTTAACCAACACACAGGCATAAAGCATGTTCAATAGCATTAATGTATAAAAAAAATAATAATAATCAAAAACCTGAAAAATAGTTAGCTGGTTTCTGCCGGATAGCGATGATTATGTGTGTTTTTGTAAAGGTGTCCATTTTTAAACCATACTCTATTCAACCCCGGCCTACTCTGTTCCCTCACACACATTTCCAGTCAGAGCAAATCACAAGACTTGTACAAATCTAACTAGGCACTTAGTTAGACCGAGGTCCTCCATAGTTTCTTTATGAATATGAATAATTCAGGGACCATCTAATAAGGCTGTACTGCACGCTGCTCTGATCTGATTCACTTTGACTCAAAATAATATATTACGGCAGAATGCAAAGGTGTTCCTCTTGTTTCTCGCATATTTAGCATATTTTCACTTTTCCATAGGCTATACGTCAACTGTCATCAATATACCCAGGTCAATAAAAATGGCATTTTGTTGCAGAATGTATCTTCTGTAGAAACATCTCTCAACGTAAATTGCTTTTGTCCTTGCTGTCGGAGACATTTCAAACTGCTTCTCCACAGCATTAAGCTCCTCCATGCTTCTATGGCCATATGTGAAGGTAATCACATACACCGACACACCCACAGATTGACAGACAGCTTCTGTGTGAGAGAGAGAGATAAGAGGAATTGCGTGGAATAATTTCTGAAAGGTCAGAGCGCTGCAACTGAAAGCTTGTCCCAAAGGAAAAGCCATCAATAATTGCAACCACTGAGATCTATCTTTTGAACAAATGATCAATATGTTTATGTATCCTTCAATAATGCCATTAAGTATATCATTGAAATATATTACACATGATATTTTCATTATGACTGCAAGTGAAGTGCAGGCTATATATAATATCCAGTTGATATTGATATCTGATTTAAGCAGAGATTTCGGGTTGTCTAAACAGGAGAAAGCTGTCCAGGAACAAATACCTGACACAGTACACTACGTACAGTATGCAGTCAGTCTTCAAGGGCATGTTTTTGTTTTGGCTGGACAGTCAATTCATTACAGGGGTATTGATTTTCATTCTGCAGCAGCTGTGAAGTCCATTGGCTCCTTCAAGGGCAGAATATTACCCATTGTTCTTTTTTTACTGTATGCATCAAAAACATTAAGTACGCATAGTACCCACATGCAGACCCAATAAAGCTTTTGTTCTAAGAAGCGATGAGAGTTTTTGGTGCTATTTAGGCCTTGGGGGGGGGGGGGGGGGGTGTGTCAGTGCGTGCGAGCGTGTGTCTGTGGGTGGTGCATGCATGGTGGTGAAGGGGTCAGAGAGAATAAAGAGAGGGGCAGATGGGTCTGGGTTGCCATTGTTACACAATGTCTTTGGCAGGTCTCTGGGGACAGTGGAGGAGGAGATGAAAGGAATGTCTTTGGGGAGTGGGAGGGGACCAACTGATCTGTGCAAACACTGGCATCACGCACACACATACAGATGCACGCACACATGCACACATGCACGTGTGTGTGCACACGCACGCACGCACGCACACACACACACACACACACACACACACGCACTCACACTCTTACACTTATAATGGATGATATGGATGTGGATGGTCTTGGGTGGCTGACTTTGAAGGATTTTAAGTGAACAGTCAAACATACTTATTAAGAAATGACACCCACAAATATATTTGGTGGAGTTAACATCATGTCATTAATTTTGCAAAGCTGAAGCCCAGAATTTGTTCCACGTTAATTTAGAGACAAGCTAAATTAAGATTCAAACCAATATTCTTTTTTTTCATTAATATTTTTATTAGAAGTTAGGCATCTCAATAGTGTAATTTCAATCACATCTTTCCTCATTCTTATCCAGTACACATCGAATGACAGCTTACTGGTAACCATTCACATTGATTTGTCTTGCCCACTCCCTTAAAAGAATGTTAAACCTTCAGATAGTAAAAGAAATATATATTTTCTCCCCTTATATATCCCAGCCAATTCCCAGTCCCCCTGCTTCTCTGAGTGGTCCATCCCCGCTAATCCCCACAGTAGGTCATTGGGAGGGTGAAGATGGTCACGAGTCTCCTCCGATACCCGAGCCGTCAAGCCACCAGCTTCTTTTCACCTGACAGTTAAGAGCTTCACTAGGGGGCAAACCAATATTCTTGAGCAATTACAGTTAAAGGCTTGAAATGCATGTAGAATTTAATGGCATTCAATTATCAATTTTGAAATGCATTTTGAAATGAGGGAGGTGGTGGTGGGGGGGGGGGGTTGCTACAGCATCTAAATGTTCCCTTTGTGTTAATGATATAAGTGGAGAAGCTAATTTTAACTATCCAACATAATCTAATAATGGATTTTAAACTCATGTATATGCATACTCACCACTGGGCTGAGAATGATCAGGACAAAATGCATGGTCAGAGTAATCACCATGTCATTTGCATCTCTGTCAGCGATGATGGACACATGTGCACGTGTGGGAGCCCTCTGCCATGTACTGTTCAATGAAGGTAGAGAAAGCAAGACATTTCTCCCCCATTGCAGTGATTAGCTGTCAATGGGCTGTCAGTGAGTAACAGTCTTCAGATGATCATCTTGTCCTGTGGTGTAAAGTAACTAAGTACATTTCCTCAAGTATACTGTACAATTTCAAGGTAATTTTACTTTACTTGAGTATCACTTCTACGTTCTACGTTCTACTAATCTCATCCCAGAGGTACTTTTTACTTCACTACATTTGTTTAACAACTCGAGTTACAAAACAAACCACTAGTTAATAAAAGTCAAACTAGTAAAACTAATAAAAACGAGTTAATAATTTCTAGTTAATTAATTACTAGTTAATAAAAAGCAGATCAACTAGCGGGTAGCGGATCAACAAGCTTACAACACATTGCGATGCGTTGTGAGACAGCTTGTAGATCTGCTATTTTCTAATAGCTACATATGGGGAAAAGCAAGGTCTTATGCACACCTGATCAGCTCGGAGACAGGTGCGTAGGCAGGGATCAGACGAATATAATATAGTAATATAGAATAAAATAAAATAAAGCGCACTGCACCATCTAAACTTGCACAATAAAGACAGCTTCATTTAGGCAACGTTTCGTTCAATAAACGGAAGGTTTGTGCAGGTTATTTTAATTTTATTACATTTTATTTACATTTTATGTAAGTATTTTTAGACTGTGATATTGCTCTTTTATTTATGTAATTTCTTGTCCCTCTATCTATGTGCCAGACAGTGCCACGTGTATCAGTGCAGAGAGCTGCCTATCAGGTCCTGAAATCACACTTACAGGTGACAAATAACCTTTAAGAAATGTTTGAGTCTGCACACTGAATCCAGCTCCAAATTAGCCTGAGAACCAGATGAATCTGGCAAAAAATATGAAAATCCCTGCTGGGCAGATTGGTCTGGCACTCCTACATTTGAATTACATTTCACTCACCCCAGAATTGTGGGTGAACAATCAGAGCCCACTATTCAAAGTTTGTAACCTCCCCTTGGAAACAAAACCTCCACACCGAACTCCCAGACTAATATCTATGCAGTGATATTACATATTAGTCTAGTCATGCCAGGCTGGCTCCAAATGTATTTTTTATTACCGCCGAAGGTGACGTCTCAAGCCACTCTTCCTTAGCCCAAAATAAACCTTTAATCCATTTTGACCTGAGATCAGATTCTAAAAAAGCTATGTTTCTATGTCAGTGGTTCTTCGATTTTTCAAAAATAGCAGACCTACAAGCTCGTAGCGCGCCACTCGGTGGCGCGCTATGAGCTTGTAGATCTGCTATTTTTCAATAGCTAAAGCATAACATAATGCTAACACCAAAAGGTGTTCCCGCCCAATATGGGTTAATACATTTACCAGATGGATTGTCTGAACAAAATCAAACTCCTTTTAAATGAATATTTCATAGTCATCTGCAAACCCTAATCCTCCCAAAAGAGAACTTCAGAGACAGAGACAGATAGGCCAACCCGCCGAATGCAAAGTACGTGGTTAAATGAAAAGACACAAATAGATAAGGTGATATATCAGAGCTGGAGTGTTCAGCTGCCTACCAAGCACACAGAACAAGTCTCCAATCACCATTTACAGTAATTAATAACGGATCCTGTTGAATTGATCTGCTCTCTACTAAGATCAGTAGCCTTCATCGTACATACTGTATACAGTCTTATATAAACGTATATACGCACGCACGCACGCACGCACGCACGCACGCACGCACGCACGCACGCACGCACGCACACACACACACACACACACACACACACAGGAATATGCATAATCTAGTAGGCTATGGGTCTTCAATATTTCAGAAGATGGACCGGTTAGAGATGTTGCCAACATGTGGCATATTTAATTATGGCTATAGTATATTGCCTATAATAGAATGCTTGGGTGTTGTAAGTCAATCAATAGCTGTTTATGTGTGTATAGTTTATAACAGGCCCCAGGGCAGGCGGCCAGCGGCTCTAGAATCTGTACTGTCAGCACTGTCAGGGAGGGAAACATGGGGGGTTAGGCACTGGGACAAGACATACATGTGCTATAATGGGTGAGTGCTGCAATGGGTGTGTCTGTGTGCTGCAGCAGAAAGGGGAAGGTTGAACGTGGAGAAGCATTGACAAAAAAAAAGAAAGAAAAAAAGAAGCTGAGATGGCAATGTCATGTAAGGAAAGGTAAAGCTACGCCACACTCTATAGGGATAAATGAGTAGGGTGTATAGAAGAACCAACCAGGTGTATAAGAGGCAGAGAGAAATTAAGTAAAGAATGAAAGTATGCTTCGGGAATGGTCTGAAATAATATTAAGTATGCATGATTTGAACATGCACGGTACATCATTGTCAGAGGTAAATTCACCCTTCAACTTTTACATTTTGGAAGGTTCCCAGGCTATGCCCACTTTTCTCATTACTGTGTGTGTGTGTGTGTGTGTGTGTGTGTGTGTGTGTGTGTGTGTGTGTGTGTGTGTGTGTGTGTCCGTGTGCGTGTGTGCACGTGCGAGCAAGCGAGCGAGAGAGAGAGAGTGAGTCAAAGAGGATTTTACTGCCTCCATCACTTTATCCACCCGAGTGCTTCTTCTTCTTCCATGACGCTGCCTTTTATACTCGGTCGTATGACTCACCAAAAATAGATTTTCAAGTATGTCGCGTTAGCTTGAAAATCAGTTATTTTCAGAAAGTGGTACCATCACGTGATGAAGTATATTTAGGCTTCATGAAAGCTCAAAACTGTCACAGTAGTGCATATTATGTTATTTTAATGCTTCATCATGCATTTCTTGGCAATGCAGAACACAACTACAATATGCCACATCATGTCAGTAACCAAATGGAACTGGATGGAGAAATGTAAACAACATCTGTTTCACGGTGTCACTACACTAACCCTGGTATGGCAATGAGTTTGATTACTGATGACATCTGAGCGATGAGCATAAACACTGCAGTGGCGTTTTCCATTAAAACTCCTCCACTTTCAATCAGTGGATAATTGTTCTATTAAATCTCCACTCACCATTACTGTGCCTTGGCACAACAATTCTGGGAAAAGATGATACTAAAGAGCTCCTGTGGCGTTGAATTATATGTCTCGTAATTATCCTGCACCCAACCATGTCTGGCACTTTGGCAGGTTAGACTGAACAAGACGACTCACTTCGTGATAAACCTTTTTCTGCGTCATTCTTCAGACTGATGACAATCCCTGATATTTATAGCATTTCATGTGCTCCATGTATGGTCGAAAAATACATTGAAGTTCTGTGGCACAGGGGCCACAAGCACTGCAGTGCTTTGACACCACCGCCCACCTATTAACGTACCTCTAACTCACTCACAAGACAGATCACAAGCAAAGAGTGTACATTATAAAGGTGAAGGGTAGGAGAGCTCGGAGTCAGTAAAACCAGTTATGCTATACGTAACTGTACACTCACTGCAGCAGAACAAATGTATTGCTATTTTAATCCCCAATAATATTATGAAATGCTAGTTTGCATTTTGATTGACTGTGTAGGCTGCATGACTATTAAGTGGCTGTTAATGGGCTCAGGCCTTGTACAAGCTTTTAACATCAGCAGTTATTGTAATTGTACCAAATGATGTGTGACTATTATTGCTCTGTATTACAGGAATGAATGAAAAAAACAGAGGACAGAGGACAGGGGATGTGGGAGGAAGGTAGTCAGTCAGTATAGAGACTACAGCTGAGTCCCACATTTTGATTGATTTGATTTGATTTCCTCCATGTTTCTCTAACCTGGCATGGCCAGACTAACTAGTTTCCAGGCTAACGTTCCTCCTTCTCTGTCTGTTTCTCTATCATCACTGTCAAGTGTCAACTCATCGCTCGCTCTCTCTTCAAGTCCCCTGCAAACATGTAAGCAGTAGTATGCGCAAAGCGCATCTCAGCACAAATCATTTCCACACGCCTCCCTGTCTGACGCACTCTGTCCAACCCACCCCACCCTGGCCAACACATATACCGCTGGTCCGCCTCCATGCATATTGTATCGGCCCCACCAAAAACTGCTAAGAATACTATACGTTTTCTGCCCTGCTTAACATGCTTGCTACTTTCTATTTCACTTTTCATTTAACCTTCACCCATGGTGTTGCATGTGATAGTTGCATGGACTGCAGCTTTGCAACGCAAAAAGCTTGATGAAGCATTTAATCTTCCCTTGTGTGCCGCGTCGTCCCTCTGCACTGCCGTGGCTCCTCATTTTAAATTCAAATGAGTGCCCACGTGGAGTTGTGCGCACGCTGTATTCTCAGCAGAGAATACCGTATATGATATTGAACGAGGATCTTGGTAATATCCCATTAAGGGCACGCAGCACTGCTATTTTTAGCGATCACGAGAACCTGCAGGTATATTTATCTATAGCCTAGTTGATAGCTGCTGTAGATGAGGCCCAGCTGGTCTGGGAGAAAATGTAGAAGAGCCTGGACCTCACCACAAAAAAGTTTTCTGTGCAAAAAAACAATTAAGTACTGTATCGGTGTGGTCAGTTTGAGGGAATAAATGAACAAATTTGGAATAAGTTAAACATTTGAAACATAAATCTTCTGTTATTGGCCGGGTCCCTGGCACAAAATATTTACAGATGGGGGTCCACGATCAAATACATGACATAAATTTGAAGGTATTGCAAGAAAAGACTGATCGCACTGAGCTATTAATGATCACCGGGTGTTAATGTATCCTTCAGCATGTTAGGCCTCCACACATATACATGCACATACATGCATGGTGCACACGCACGCACGCACGCACGCACGCACGCACGCACGCACGCACACACACACACACACACACACACACACACACACACACACACACACACACACACACACACTTCTCCCTCTCTCTCTCTCTCTCTCTCTCTCTGGCCTGTCATTTCTTGACTGGCCAGAAGGATGAGGGTGCAGGCTCCATCTCTCACCTCTCTTCCCTTCCACCTGCTCACCAGCTGTACCACTACATCACAAAGGAAATGACTGCCATGCAAGGTCAACAGTTCCACACAAGCCCTTATGCAAGGTCAACAGTTCCACACAAGCCCTTTTTCCACCAAAAGAACTTGGGTTCTAGAACTGGTTCCGTTCTATAGGTTCTTGGAAGCACTCTGAAGAGCTAAACCGGTTCAACCCCAGTGTAAAAGGGGAAATATAATTTCAGTTTGTAACTCTTGATAGTGTACAAATGTAACCAAATCGACCTGCAAAGGTAACATTTGTATGGCTTCAGAATGAATTGACACTTGTCACACTTGTACAATGTATTCAAGGCTTTAAGCGTTTGAGCTTTTTCATTTGTAATGAGTAGAAAATCAATCGGCTCTGCTCCAAAGGCAAAAGGATATATCGTGTCACTGCACTGTGCATAGAACAGCTTGTCACTTTGGTTTAGAACCACCCAGGAGATTTAAAAAAGATTATAGGGGTAAAGACCCTTTCACATCGACTACGATGCAATTATTATTGGACACAATAATTGCTGTATTTTGAATTGAACTGAATAATTTATTGATGCATTTTTAAAAGAGCACAGTTCAACAATGTGAAAATGTCAACATGAATGAAATGAAAAATTAAATAAAGAATAAATGAAAAATAAATCAAATAAACGCCTATACAGCTTGTGATCCACTAATCAAAAAAAAGAAGAAAATAGAAAGAAAGAAACTATAATTTAAAATGATAATAGCAAAAAAGGGAAAGTATGTAGTAGGATCGATCGATTTGTAACCCTGGGGTCAGCCAGCCGGGGAACACATTTAGAATTTTAGTGGAGCCATGACTTTAGATCAGCTTTAAACTTTAATGGAGATTTAAATTAAACATTCAGTGCTGCTGGTAGAGCATTCCACTGGCACAGCATGGAGTTGTTTTATCTCCCATGCACTTTATTTGCTATTTTTGTTAATGTCTAGTCTAGTCCAGGAGATCAAAAACTCAGACTTATGGGGTAATGTTGGATGATGTTGTTATAAGCTGTTTACTTTAATATGGCATAAAGTATACATGAATATATTGGTCTACAATGGTGTCCTGTGAGTTGGATGGAGTTGTTTACAGTTCATGTACAGTACATCAGAATGTCTAGTTTCAGAATGCCATGCATAGATGTTGATAAAGTAAGTTAGAACTTACTCTGTCTCACTTTAATGGATAATTCTGGAATTTGAATTTAGGCCAAATTAACTCTTGTTTGGAGGTTGCCTTGTCAGAGTTTTGTAAACCTAAACATCACGATTAAGCTGCGTGTGTGTGTCAATTTAACAAAGGTGCAGACGATCAGAAATCAGCAGAGAGTGAGAGATGTTTGCGCTACTCTATGCCGAATTGAAGTGGACTCGGACCCAGACTTTCTTTTTCTCCCTGGAAATAAAAATTTCTGGGTTTCCGAGGCTACGATTAAGCCAACCCTACCCCTCTCAGAGTCCTAAATAGCCTACATAAATCGTTTCATGCTCGATTAGTGTCAGCAACAGACACAGACACACGTACTGTACGTCCCTGTAGGCTGAATTTGTTTTCATGCACTACCGTTCTTCCAAAATAATGAGTCCCATCTGAGCAGTTCGTACTGCTGCACTGTACTTGTTATTCATTTAGACATTTTCTTCATTACCCTCTACTGTGTTACTTATTTTATGGTGAATGAATTAGGCTACAGTTTAATGGTGGAAGAACTGGAAATATGGCATTACAACATATAGCCTGTATATCTGAATACATTTTGGAACAAGTGAAAAGGCTACCATGAACTAAAGTGATTGTAGGCCTGTATATGTGGACATTTCCTATTGAGAACACATGTAGGTAAGAGCTCTATGTCAGAGATTAGTGTCGGCGACATACAGTACAATAGAGCGTCGCAGTCCCGCCCCCTTTCATGACGACGCCAGGCCCAGGAAATAATTCCCAATGCATTTTTCCCATAGACATTTCAAAAAGTATTTATTTAAAGACCTTTTAAGCGTCGTACAAAGCCAACTCGAGTTGTGACAAATCATGACAGTAAACACAATATTTTGGACCAAACAAATAATTACAAAGAAGAAAAACAAGAAATAAAGTGTAACCTGCCATTTTCTTCTTCTTTCTAATTATTTGTTCGGCCTGTTGTCATGATTTCTCACAACTCGAGTTGGCTTTGTGCGAGGCTTAAAAGGTCTTTAAATAAATACTTTTTGAAATGTCTATGAGGAAAATGAACGGGGAATCATTTCCTGGGCCCTGGCAAGGACTGTCTAAACAGGACGAGACGCGAAATCATTTCCTGGGCCCTGGCAAGGACTGTCTAAAGAGGACGAGACGCGAAGACCGTACGGACGACGCCATGTTGCCCGTAGAAACATGCGCAGTTGAGACCAGGAAGTTGGACATGCACAAATTTGAGCATGTACAACTTCCTGGTCTCAACTGCACATGTTTCTTTCCTTCCATGGAGGACCATGGAGCAACATGGCGTCGCCCGTACGGTCTTCGCGTCTCGTCCTCTTTAGACAGTCCTTGGGCCCTGGTAGGGGGCGGGACTGCGACGCTCTATACCAAACAGGGACCATAAATCGAGAAAGTTAAAAACATGCCATGACATCTTCCTGGTCCAGAACTTCTGAAAGGCATATAGAGCATGCATGGGATCCGTAAGGCTGATTTCTACTGTGTGCGTGACACCGTTGTACAATGCTAAATTATGCATTTATCTGAACTGTAACTGTATTCCTCAGGAGCATGCACAATAGAGCGTCGCAGTCCCGCCCCCTACCATGGACCAGGAAATGATTCTCCGTTCATTTTCCTCATAGACATTTCAGAAAGTATTTATTTAAAGACGTTTACGCCGCGGACAAAGCCAACTCGAGTCGTGACAAATCATGACAACAAACACAATTTTTTGGGCCGAACAAATAATTAGAAAGAAGAAAAAAACGGCAGGTTACAACACTTTTTTGTTTTGTTTTGTTTTGTTTTGTTTTTCTTCTTTGTAATTATTTGTTTGGTCCAAAATATTGTTTGTGTTGTCATGAGTTGTCACGACTCGAGTTGGCTTTGTCCGCGGCGTAACCGTAATGCAATGGGATTCATTTCCTGGTCCATGGTAGGGGGCGGGACTGCGACGCTCTATAACAGGGGTTCTCAACCTTTTTGGCCGGGGACCCCCGGAAATGCTTTGGCAATGTCTCGGGACCCCCGCCCCGCCCCCTCCCGACCCCCAATATAAATTGACTGCTACAATAACCTTAACCCATTTTGGGCGGGAACCCCTTTTGGTGTTTTAAGCATTATGTTATAATTTAGCTATTGAAAAATAGCAGATCTACAAGCTCATAGCGCGCCACCGAGTGGCGCGCTACGAGCTTGTAGGTCTGCTATTTTTGAAAAATCTTGAAAAAAAAAAGAAAAAAACTATGTGTGAAATGTGTGTGGGGGGATTTTCAAGAATAAGTCCTGAATACGGTATACTGCAGCTCACGCTCTCTCTCTCTCTCTCTCTCTCTCTCTCTCTCTCTCTCTCTCATGGGCTCCTATTGAGTGCTGCAGGATTGCCATGCAGTAGTTCTGTGTCACATGGGTCTCACTGACTGGAATCACTCTTTACATCTCACTTGAATGTGTTCACTTTTTGTGCTCACATGTATGTACTTATATAGGTAAACCAGTGTATACTATCACCAGAATTACCCCAAAAGTCTTTAATCCATTGAGACCTGGAACGCATCCATGTCAGCGTTTAACCACATTAACCATTAATGCTATGCAGTTGCTAAATAATGCAGATGTCATTGCGTGTTTACAGCTCAACATCAACCTATCCATTCCATTAATAGAAAGGAGGGGCTGCTGGGAATCACGTCTTCCCTCTCACCCCCTTTGTCTCACGCCCTTTCACTTCTATTATTAGCACCAGCAGAAAACCTTTGCCTCTCTCAGCAGCTGGACCTGCACATCACACATGGATAATTGCATGTTTTATCTATATTCCTGGGGGACAGTTGTCCAGAACTGCTGATCCAACCAATATGGCAATATATCATGGGCATTCCAATATGGGCATATACGGCCCAGACATCCGGGCACCTATAAGCTGCTAATCCAGTGTGTCACAGGTTCGAATATATATGGTCATATATGGAGCGTGACTTGAGTGTAAAATCGACTCTGATCTAAAGATGGACAAACAGGTTAATGAAGAGCTTCTTCCAGCTTAGGAGGCTGGCAAAGATTAAATCTTGTCTTTCCCGCTCTGTGTTCGAAACTGTTATCCATGCTTTTATGACATCCCTCCTCGACTACTGTAATGCCGTGGATATTGGAGTCAACCAGGTCTCCATCTCTCGCTTACAGTTAGTCCAGAACGCCACCGCACGGTTGCTTACAGGTACACGTAAGCGAGACCATATTAGTCCTGTACTAGCCTCCCTCCACTGGCTTCCTGTGCGATACAGGATTGATTTCAAAGTCTTGTTTTTTGTTTTTAAGTGTTTAAATGGTTTGGCACCCATTTATCTCTCTGAATTGCTGAAGCTCAGAGGGAACCGGGCTTTTGCAGTGGCAGCTCCCAAGCTCTGGAATGAGCTGCCCCACCCTTCAGGTGTTTAAATCACGCCTCAAGACGTATCTTTATTCTTTGGCATTTCCAAGCATAGTATGAGCTGTTTTTGATGTTGAAAGTGACACTGTGTATGTTGTTTGTTTTTAAATGAAGTTGTGATTTTTATTATTTTATTGTAAAGCACTTTGGTACAACATTGTTGTTATTTAAATGTACTATATAAATAAAGATGGTATGGTATGGTATGGTACAGGGTTTGATGAGGTCAGATCAACATAATGGAATGTCAGAACAGGAGATCTAAGTGTGGCAGCGGGGGCAGTGTCTTGAGTGTACAGGGTTTGATGAGGGCCCAGGTAGGGCCGGGCCTTAATTTTCGGGGCTGTTGAGAACTAGTTTTCGCCGGCTGCCGGGCACGGCTGCACTAATAACTTTGGGACTGGCCCGTCTAGAGTTTGAATGGACAGGTATCAGTCAAAAGGGAGACATCGAACAGGAAGGAGGGATCAACATATGGAATGTCAGAACAGGTCAGCTTCATATATGGAGATCTAAGGGTTTGAGGTCAGATGTAGAGTTGCTGGCCAGCTCCATATGTCTTCTCCATGTATGGCTATCCAGGGTTTGATGAGGTCAGTGTTGTGATCTTCATGGAGACGGCCATATATGGAGCGTGTCACAAGGCGTGATGGACTGACCGCCATATATGGTGGTGTGACGTGTCACGAGGCGTGAGGGACTGACGGCCATATATGGTGGCGTGACGGACGGAGCGACGGACGGACTGACAGGTTTTGCAGGTTTTCATAGTAATCTGCGACCTACAGTCGCAATCAAATAGAGGCAGAAAGCCCTTATACAAATGGTGACACGGACTGACTGAGACGTCTCCATATATGGGCACAAAAGGGACAGACAGACGGGTACAGCGGGTAATCTGACAAAGACCTCAACACTATGACTCAGACATATTGGTCGGATATATTGTATAGATATAGACAATATAGACAGTGAGCTTGTAGAAATGCTCTGTGACATAGTCTTTAGATCAGCTATTTCACATTTTACAGTTTTATGTCAAACATTAAATGCCATTGATAATGAATGGCCAGTTTTGAGTGTTTGTGTAAACAAACATTGCATAAACACAAACATTGAAGACGAAGTTGAGGACGCAAATTCCTCCACCTTTAACAGACTACAGTAAGTGCTCAGTTTTTTGTCAGTAGACTAAATTATTTGTCCATGGTGCATTTCCTGTGGCTACTGTGGATTAGCTAGAGCTATCTTTGATTTTACAGTGCAACAAAACATGTCCAATACGTAACATTTTCATGAACAGCTTGTAGAAACATGCATGCACGCACGCACGCACGCACGCACGCACGCACGCACGCACTGCAGAACAGAGGTATGCTATGTTATTGTGAAGGAGGAATACATGTGGTGTATGATAGGCCAGGGTGTACACTCTGAATAGTCTAGAAAGCATTCAACTAACACCTTGTTTTGTACCACTCATGTCTCTTCATTTGCCTTGCTATCCGTTTCTGCGTCTTGCCTGTGTCTATTTTCTCACTTGTCGAATCAAATCTTGGTGCCTCCCTTTCCATATGACAGGAACATCCATCTCTGTGAGAGAGGTGATTCCCTGAGGCTGCCGCAGCACAGCAGGGGGCTAGCAACAGAATCCAAGGCAACCGACCGCATCAGTAGCTCACACACCAATTAACACTTTGTTCACAGGTACAATAAGCATACTAAGCTTTTCTTCACCTACAGAAGCCGGAGATAGAATTAAATCTACTCTCACATATTTACTTATGTTTACAGTATCTTTGCCTTTACAGATAATTTTCAGTGGTTTAGTATTATATCAGAAATAAATCTGAAATAATCTAAAAACGATGTGCCCTTTACACATTGGTTAGTTTAATAGTTCATTGCATGTACAATCCTCATGCTCTCTATCTCAGTCTTCCAGGTGGTAGTTGAGGTGGTATCATGACTATGCATGACTTTGGCTTTTGTACAGCAAGAATGTACTAGGGCTGGGCAATTAACTTAAAACAAGAACGATATCTGCTCATGTACGTTAATCGATTAATTGAGAAGCAGATATTTGTTTTTGTAGTTTTATATATAATAGAAATAAGTAGATATATGCACATTATGTAAATGGTTGTGAGAGGTGGTACGTACAGTATGTTGTCTGCATTGAAGAATCATCAGACTTTAAAGTTTCATTGACTGATATCATACAATGACAAGTGCAACAATGCGTAACTATTAGCCGATAGTTTCAGTATTCTCTATTCTTTGATATAATTATGCCTTGTCTTTTGTGTGTGAGTGTGTGTGTGTGTGTGTGTGTGTGTGTGTGTGTGTGTGTGTGTGTGTGTGTGTGTGTGTGTGTGTGTGTGTGTGTGTGTGTGTGTGTGTGTGTGTGTGTGTGTGTGTGTATGTGTGCGTGTGTGCGTTCGTGCGTGCATGAGTGACTATGTATGCATGCCAGTGTCCACTTCTTGGTCCAGCAGAGAGCTACGATATTAACCTTGGTACACACTGGCAAAGGAGTGACATTTATGGCCCTGCTTCCTCTGCCCCAGAGTCAGTTTCTCATCTCCACCACCATTAAGGCCCCACACAGACAGATTACCAGGCAAAGCCATGTGGCCATAAAACATGCTCCTTCAACCCAGCCTCATTTTTATCCTTCAAAGATACCAAAGGAGATGAAGAGAGAGACAGAGAGAGAGAGAGAGAGAGAGCGAGAGAGAGAGCGAGCGAGAGAGAGAGAGAGAGAGAGAGAGAGAGAGAGAGAGAGAGAGAGAGAGAGAAAGAGTCACTTAAGATAAATGGATAAAAGGCGAGGAAAGGAGGAAAGTTAATAAGATAGAAAGCGAAAAATTCCGAAGCTGCTGATGCTCATCTAAGCGTTCATGATTTGGTTTTTACTTCTATTTGTCACAGCATTCACCAGTCTCAGAATGCAGCCTGCCACCATGGTGGTGGCAACAGTGGAATCAGTTGGTTTTCAATGGGACGGGGAAAAAAAACTCCTTCCAAAGTCACTGGTGCATTAGCAGGTTCACACAATATAATGCGTGTGCTAAGAGCAAGAAATGTGCAACGGGGTTGAAACCACCGCGGATGCGGAGTATATAGAGAGTATATCATCATCATCATCATCCTTCGAGTGCCCTCGAGATCTGCGACACAAGCTGCTTCCACTGGTCTCTGTTGGTCATTGCCACACCAAGTTCATTCACAGTCAGTCCTGTGTCCCTACTCAGAACATCTGGAAATGTGAGAGGTCTTGTTCCTCTTGATGGGCAGGGTAGTCTCCACAGAAGAATATCCGAAATGACCTGGTCTTTTGCTCTGTGGCAGTGTCCAGCAAAGCGGAGTATATACTGAGTATATACTGTAGGTCTTAAGGGGTTTAAAGGGTCATCAAAGACTCCTGTGCATTCTGTGGGTATATGAAGCAGATGCACGGTTGACTAGTGTGAACATGTAAAATGTAAGTACTTTTTTTATTTTTATGATCAGTACTTTATTTGGATTTTTTACACACAGAAAACAGAAAAAACGAACAAAAGCAACAACAACAACAGAATACGTATGCATGGACATTATGTATGAACACAGAAACATAATATAAAACAAGGATAGACAAGATAAACAAATACAAATACAAATAAATCAAATTAAAAGTTTAAATTAGTTTACACGACCAAACCCGCAGCATCATCAACCGTATCATATGTATACTAAGACAGTAAACAATCAAAAGGGCATTGCCTGACCATGGATCACATCAAGGACCTGCAACATGACTGAGGAACACGTTCCACTTCGAATCATATTTAAAATGTAAGTACTTTTGTAATCTGATGTAAAAGGAGTCGGGGCTGGGGTAGTGGGGGTGCCGGTGCTTTTTCTTCTTCATTGCCATGTCACAGGAAGGCTTTCTCACCACACCTACTATTTGGCAGCACTGCAGGGGTATAAATCTTTGAAGACCTGCAGCCTGCGTCACACGCACACACAATGCACCCCCACACGCACACACAATGCACCCCACGCTGTTCCACCCAATGAGTGGAATAGAGAGAGACTGGCAATCAGAGAGGAACCACCGTGGACCAACTCAGGGTTAGGTGCGTGCGTGCGTGCGTGCGTGCGTGCGTGCGTGCGTGCGTGCGTGCGTGCGTGCGTGCGTGCGTGCGTGCGTGCGTGCGTGCGTGTGCGCGCATGCGTGTGTGTGTGTGTGAGAGAGAGAGAGAGAGAGAGAGACAGAGGTCAATATATAGGGGTCAATATATAGACCATGACCATCTATCATCTCTCTATGGGAGTCACCTACCACTTGGCACAAGCTATAAATATATATACAAGCAATATGTCAAAGTAATATTGTGCATAAGCCTTGTTTCTGCAGATAAATCATATCAGGAATCATTCAATGATTAACATACTGTGCTTGGCAAAAGTACTTAAGTAGATAGTTAATTTGATATTTCAAGATTAGGAAAATGATCAATCATAATCTAGATCATTTGTAAGCAATTTGATTTCTAAAGTTTATATAACTTTAGAAAGCAAATTGCTTTCTAATTATATGTATATATTTGACTGTGTCCATCTGATTGTTCTCAAAGGAACACAACCTCCTGCTTAAGAGATCTACTGAGGTGAAGCTGATATAATTACCACAGTATTGGTTCTATTGATTTTGCTAAACAAGTAATTAGCAGGTCATCATTATAGACTCACTGATTACAAGGTGAATGTGTCTGAATATAATGTGCTTATGCTTCTAACATGGATTTTGCATAAGTAATCAATTAATGAATTTGTTTTTTGTGGACAGAAAAGAGCAATGGAGATCTATGTAAATCAGTATAAATTGAAGTCAATTACCGTTGTTGTATTTATTCTATTCATCAAATTGGCTAATGTTCTTCCCTATAATGTATTACTAGTAGGAAGTACTAGTTTCAGCAGTTATGCTTGTATGCAGTTAAGGTATGCATACATGGACATGGCTACATAAAAGTGATGGATCAACTCATATGGCATTATTATTTCTTACGGTCTCTTTGTCAGTTAACCTCCCACTATCACACATTCTTGCACACAAAAAGAAACACAAAATACATGTGAGATCTCTCTAAGGTCAAGTCTTTATTAGGATGGTGCCATACAGCAGTAAGATAGAGATGAAACAGTATAGTATGTAAACTACATTACATTCAGTAACTATGCTTCTTTTTTTTTTTTTACATTGATGGTAGCTCTAATAAAAGATAAAGAGATAATGATGAGGAATATAAACACTTACTGTAATTTAACAGAACCATTCACGTCACACACATGACCAGAACAAAAGCTGCTAGTGTTTTAAGGCATTTAATTTATACCATGATTTGGTGGTTGTTGTTATTGGTGGTGGTGGTTTTGAGCTTTGTGGCACTGTAGTTTTCACTTTTCCTATTGTTAAGTCATTGCACATGCGCACCAAGAACGGTCTGGCAGTGCTGCAGTGGTACAGTATGGTGTGTTCAGACATATATGACCCTCATGGTTGACAGTGTAAACATAATGGATTGAGTTTTACTTTTCTGTTTTACACGTGACTGTCGGATTACTTGTACTTGTCCTCACATTATGCTGTTTATTTCAACCAGTACTTGTTCCTATACTGTACATCTGCCAATGTCCCAAGTACTGTACTTTCTTTCATATTGGCCTAGGCATACCTCCTGAATATAGCCTCAACTTCCCCTTGAGTTTCTAAAGTAATGTTAAGCCACTGTGTATATATGCAAACACACACTACAGTACTAAGATAGTTACCACAATCCCCAAGTAAAACAGCTGGATTTCAACTAACAACATTTTTCCATACAATCAATAGTTTGTCCATTCATATTGCGAGTGCAGCTTGGTGTTGCTTGCCATGACAGATATAAGAACAAGACAAAGATATTTGTATTTAAACTGGCAGTGTGCAAGAAGGGAAAACAAAAGCTACAAAACTCACGGTCACATCCTGAAGGAATTCTATTGGTGAGGTCATACTACAACAGACATTTGATTCAGTCATGGCCACAGTTAAAGAGAGAGGTCGGGGTGTCTCAAATACGCCATGGTCTGCCAAGTTGTGCGCGACACTTTGGTTAATTTTGATTATTGTTGGCATAGTGTGCTTTGGGTGACATGATATGAAATCTGTTGTTCGAAATGTGCTTCAGGCATCTTTAATGGCACATGAGAAATGACGTTCTATACGAATATCTACATTCGGTGGCCCATGCATTTGTGCTGAAATGTCCTAAACAGTCTCTAGTTGATTAATTCTAATGTGCCAAGAGATATGTTACAGTGTTTTCTCCTGTTTCTTTGCCGTTGCTCCTCTACTCTCATTCCTCTTTTCTTGAGACCTGTTATCATTTCCTTGCAACTTTATCATAGACAATAATCACCTGAACAAACTGATAGTCACTACCAAATGTAATAGTTGCTAGATTCATATATGCCCTGAAGAACCACCATCATCATCATCATCCCTATCACCCGATCAACATCCGATATCTACAGCAGTCAGGTGCTAAGTGTAATAGCTTAATCACAAATGACTTTAGGTTCAGTAATGGAGTGTTGTATAAGGTGATGCCAAGCATGATCAATGGGGAGACCGAGGGGATTGGCTAACCCATTGATTCCATACTACTGATCATGTTGAATGAGCCATAGCCCAATGGATGATCAGTCAGCATGCAAGCATGAGATATACGTACATCATGCAAGTTACGCTTGATTAATAAGCTTGCTATTTTTTTGTTTTGCTTCAAGTTTATCAAGTGATAGTTCATTACATAGTAGCAAGAGTAATCTAGGAGAGGTAATTTGTTTTAGGGACATCATTGGGAACTACAATTTTGAATTTGGTCTTTAAATTTAAATCTGTGTTCTCATGCAGAGCAGTGGACTATAACAGTCAAGCAAACGGATGCATCACATTTTGACAATAATGGCCTGAGCGAAGAACTCTGACATCTTGCTCAGAGGCTCTCTTTTCTCCAAAGCAATACCAGTTGTGTGAGCAAAGCATGGATTATGACAAAATGTCTCATTAAGCTAGTATTACATGTCAGAGCAAGTGTTGTGTCCATTCATATTGTGAAGTGAATGTTATGAGAGCTGATATGTCTATTGTTTTGTTTTGTTTTTCCCTGTAAGTGTGCACATACTTCAAGCACACACACATGCTACTTTTGGAATGTGTGAAGAATAACTCACAGCTTGTGGTTGGTTGTTGTGTATGTATAAATACAGTTGTTTACTGTGTCTCAGAATTACACTTCAAAAAGTCCAAAGTGCTGAATAAGAAACTATGAATATTGTACCTTTACGGACCATACCTCTATAAGAGTACTAAGAATGTGCCTGTCATTGCTTTATGCTGATTTTGTGAGAAAGAGAATAGAGAAGTGCTGTGGTTATTGTACAGGGTGATGGTTATAATATAGAACGCACTCTTCTAAGAGCAGTCCTGTGAGGGGTAAAGGGGTCGGGACATGGGTAAATGGCAATGGATGCACTTGTGGATATTCAAAAGATTTTGAGCAAAGTAAGCAAGTGTGCCCTGGGCAAGTTCACTTATCTTACGAGAAGGCTAGGCTGTGGCTATAATGACTGATCTCAGATCCACTCAAGTGCTTAAAGTGTAAAGGCTCAGGGTTTGATTTGGGATGAAGAGGGACAGACGTTTGCAAGGTGACGGCTAATTGTAGGGGTCTAACGGTGAACTTAGGTTGTTAGTTCTTCTGGCTGGTAGGCATATCACTGGATTCCTGCTGCTTCTCCGTCTTCTTGCTGGTGACCACGGTCTCCTCATATATGTCACGCTGCTGGGAGACCTTGCCTCCTGATTTGCTCTGCTGGTCCTCGTCCTTGGCTTCCTTCTTAAAGCTCTTGCCAGAGCTGGTGTAGACGCGGGTCTGGTAGCCGTAGCTCTGCCCACTGTTGACGCTGGGGAAAGTGGGAACTGAGCTGATGCGGGTCTCCTCCCCTTCCAGCAGTTTCCTGCAGAGATGATGAGAAGCAGCGAGCAATGGAGGGGGAGAGCAAGACAGGAATGAATGACAGAAGTAGTCCTGCATTGCTCATAGGGCCATTTACAATTTATCGCAGACGCTCTTAACCCATTTTGACCTGAGATCAGATTCAAAAAATGTCTTTTACATCCTGACAGTTTTTTGAAAAAGCTATGTTTCTATGTCAGTGGTTCTTCGATTTTTCAAAAATAGCAGACCTACAAGCTCCTATGAGCTTGTAGATCTGCTATTTTTCAATGGCTAAAGCATAACATAATGCTAACACCAAAAGGGGTTCCCGCCCAAAATGGATTAATCCAGAGTGATTTACAGTAAGCAAGAACAGCATATGGTAAATACATCAAATACATAAAGAATAAAGAATTATAAGTAAGATAAGAACCTATACATCCGTCTAACAGTAGAATATCTGTACAATGAAACTATATGAGTATACACTATAGAGTGCTATGGCTACATAAAATGCTATCTAAATGACATAAGTTGAGCCTTTGCATACGCCTGGAAGGTCGCCGAGGCTAGGGCAAGTGCTACGGCATTGTACAAACTCTAAAAGATAATTTAGTCTGCACACTGGATCTCAGCTCCACTCCACCATATTTTGAACAAATACGTGTAACTGAGAGAACCAGTGCAGACTTTATCATGTTTTATTGTTGATCTGTTGTCCAGCACCGAGAGGATGTGCATGCACTATCATCCGTTGTATGGTAAATGAGGAGAATTGCTGAGAATCTGTCCACACATGGTACAGATAGTATATATATATATATATATATATATATATATATTGTTATATGTAGTGTTATAAAATGGGTTATATTATCACATGGTATGTTATGACTCAAATACAAAGACAACTTCCGCTACCTAACATCTATGCCACATATAACCGAGCATACTCATTGCTATATGTTTGCATTGTTTAGAACTTCCACCATTATATTGTGTGAATTGTCATGAGAAAACAACCTACCTGTAAGCTGCAATTTCAATATCCAGCGCCATTTTAACATTCAGCAGATCCTGGTACTCCCTCAGGTGACGAGCCATCTCATTCTTTGTGGTCCTCAGGTCATTCTCCAGCTGTACCATGTTGTCCTATAAGTAGAGCAATGTGGACCGCATGGTTGCAGTTACAGCACGTATAACAGAAATCACTCTGCTCATACAAAGAATCAACACAAGTCCATAGAAATATCGACATATACTGGAATGGTCCTGAATGTGTTTACAATTACAATTTTACAATTTAGGAATTTAGCAGACGCCCACTTACTGGCCATGCATAATGTTGTTTGAGGTTAACATACATGAAGTGTAATAAAAAATAAGCATTGATAAATAGGAGTGCCAAATGCAAATGAATATGTGTTGCAATGCAAATCACTCAGGCTATGACATTTTAAATACTGGGCGTTGACCAAGGCAGACTAGAGCGCATTGCCCCATGAGGAATCATTTTCAGCACCATGGATAGATCCTGATAACCCACTGCCACTAACATCCTTTCTCTACATTCATGCTCCTCTGATTTACGCTTAATTGTCTAAAATTATCAAACTATATTACACTATTAAAATCACCCCGCGTTGAATGAACTTTCATGAATGGAAACAACGAGCTAGCTCATTTCCCTCATTACTTTCCTCCTGCATTTGATATCAAATTGACCCAAACTAAAGAAAGAAAGAAAGAAAGTATTTGTTACCTGGTAGTTTCCGATCTCTGCATTGTGCCTCTCCTCCATCTCCTGGAGCTGCCTTTCCAGGGACTCATTGGTTCCCCTCAGACTCTCGATCTCGATGGTCTTGGACTGAAGCTGCCTCCTGAACTCGTTGATTTCGTCCCTGCTGGTGCGAATGGCGTCGTTGCTGCGGGTGGCCTGGTCGCTCAGGTCCGCGAACTTGGTCTTGTACCACTCTTCGGCGGACTGCAGGTTCTTGGACGCCATGGACTCGTACTGGCCGCGGATCTCCTTGAGGGCGGACGTCAGGTCCGGCCCGGCCACCGCGTGGTCCACCTCCACGGACACCTGGGCGGCCTGGATCATGTCCATGAGCTCGGCCACCTCTTCCTCGTGCACCTTCCTCAGGAAGTTGATCTCGTCCAGCAGAGACTCCACCTTCTTCTCCAGGTCCAGCCGCACCATGGTCGCGTCGTCCACGTCCTTCTTGAACGCCTTGAGGGTGGCCTCCGCATCCTCGCGCGCGCGGAACTCCTCCTCGTACTTCACCCGGAGCTTCTGCAGGTCCTCGTCGATGTTGTCGCGCTCGATCATCAGCTGGGATTTCTCGCCGTTGGTCTCCTCGAGCTGGGAGCGCAGCTCCCGGATCTCCTGCTGGTAGAGCTCGGCCAGGCGGGAGGGCTCCGACTGCCGCTGGCGCAGCGACAGCAGCTCGGTCTCCAGCACCTTGTTCTGCTGCTCCAGGGTGCGCACCTTGTCGATGAACATCGCGAAGCGGTCGTTGAGACCCTGCATCTGTTCCTTCTCGTTGGTGCGGACGATCTTGAACTCATTGTTGAGAACGTTGCTCTGGGTCAGGTCGAAGGTCTCCATGGGCATGGGCATGGAGTAGTTGGAACGCCCGGATCTCTTGTTCTGGTAGTACGAGCCCTGGGACGAAGCGTTGCTCCGGGACAGGGAGTGGGACCGGTAACCGCGCGAGGAGGCATTGCTCATCAGCCGAGATGGAGAGGATGAATAGCGGGGAGAATCCCCGAAAATCTTCCTGTAGGAGGAGGAGGAAAGGAGGTGGTCTGATCCGTAACTCATCGTGCCTTGAATGGTGAGAGAGCAGAGCAGTGGGCGCGTCCTCTTTTTATAAGGGGACCGTCCCAACTCATTATTAATGCAGTCTGGTAACGTCCCTCCGCACTGCTTTCCGGATGCGTCAGGTCCAGATATAGGCACGTCCATATCAATCTAAATGCAACAAGAACGTATTTTATATCATGCACAATTGGTGTGCTTCCAAAGCTTGGGCTACATTACGTTTTACAGGGTCTAAAAGCAGACATATACACTTTATAAAGCTCAAGTTTCCCTTTGTGCGCTGCCTGGAGCAAATGGAACTGTCCATTTTGGCGCAGTGCTGATGCGTCAGCAAGAATAGTTTATCGCTTGTTTCAAACACGCACACGTACATGCTACTGCAAAATAACATAGGACCGGCTCTGTATGTCAAACATTTGCCGGCTGCAGTTAGTAAGTAGTAGACTATCTGAAAATTTAAATCTCTTTTGGTTAGAGTCGTTAGACAGTTATTTTTAGCCCCATCTTTGCGAAAATCTAAAATGGCATTGCTCAAGATGAAAAAGTATTTCATAATTTAATATTCGTATTCATTCATTCATTCATGAACATTAAGAAATCCCAAGAAGCATGATACCACGAGGTAAAATTCTAACAACTCATTAAATTTAACTGATTTGATGGAGTCATTGTTTGACCATTAATCTGAACTTTATACCATTGAAACACGTTTTGGAAATTCGTAGCCATAAGAGGTATGCAACTATGCGCATTATACGCCTATCACCATGACACTGACAAGTCAGCGTCCACTTTGTTAGTATCCTAACTCTAAAATGTGTCTTTTGACAGAACTTGTCTTTTTAAAGCTTGTGTAGGCATGCAAGTGGCCATTTGTTACTGTATGCTTGTTGATATCTTAAAAGATGTAAAACTACACAAGAAGAATGCATCGACACATTAACATAAGATCAATGTCTAAACTTACTGGTTTGTTTATATTTCTGGACTGGTACATTTTGTTCCAGACTATCAGTTTAAAACATGACCTCAATGATAGGCTGCTGCTGCCCCCTGTTGTCACATGGTAGCACTGCAAGCCACCTTGTTAAAGCCTAATAGACCAGTAGGCTATATGCCTAATGAGTCAGTCAAGATTTGACCCAAATGAAATTGCAATAGTAATCGTTTTTTTTATGACTTAGGGTTATCCAAATAACATATTCAAAATCACACCCGTGTGAAGTGAGGGGCGCTAATATATTAAAGTCTAACTCATGTTGATTAGGTGATGTAATGGTGATGTAAAACAAACGGTGCAAACACAAACATTAAACGCCATTAACAATAAAGAGACAATAAGACGTAAATGACACATTATGACGTATATTTTCCCTTCATTGTCAATGCGTTTACAAAACAAACATTGAACTAAAGACAAACATTAAACCTGTTTATAGGAGGGGCTGGCGCCCCTCAAAAATAGATTATTATATAAAATGTATATCATGGTCAATTCAGGGGTTGAAAGTTGGGTATACCATTAACATCCTATATAAGGCACATATTTCTTTTAATTATGCTTTAAGTAGCATGTGACGTGTCAAACTAGGGGTGATTCTGAATCCATTGCAAGCATTAGTTCTGCACGAAAAACACTCCTTGGGCTAAAAACGGCCATAGCCGTTATCACAAATGTGATGAGATCACTACATTTGGGCACATTTGGGCAAGTGGATATACAGCATGGCTCAATGAGTGTTTTTCGTGCAAAACTAATGCTTGGAATGGATTCAGAATGTGGCTATATATGCACTATACTATATGATATGCATAGTATTAGTTAGATCATGGGGAAAGAACAACAGGAGTTGACCCAGAGTGCAACATGATAATCATAATAGATTATCCACAAAAGCAGCCAAGACTGAACTTTAAAACACATCACAATATAACTTCAAAATCAAAGGGAAAAAAAGGAAGTAAAATTGAAAATATTTGAAAAGCTGAATAAAATGAAATAAATTTAGTGGACTTGACAAATCAAAAAAGATGGATCTTTAAATATAATTGGTGGGGCAGGACTTAATGTGTTATTCCACAGCAACAGAAATGCCCGGTCACCTTTGGTTTTGAGACATGTATGGGAACAGAAAGGAGTTCTTGGGAGGATGACCTAACCTGAGAGGATAACCTATGTTGGGGTAATCAATTCAGAGTTTTAAAATCAAAAAGTAAAAATGTAATATCAATTCTTTTCACTGCCAGCCAAATGAGCCAATGCAATTGAGCCAAAAACAGGAGTGATTTTTGCTCCAGTTAATAACAGCATTTTTTAACCGTCTGTAGACAAGAAAGGGTGGAATGAGTGAATCCTAAAAACTAAGGAATAACTGTAGTCCAGCCGAGTCCAGGTGATGAAACAATGGATAACTGTTACACAGTCCTTCCTTATGTGATTGGATTGGGGGTACGCCCCTGTGATTGGATTGGGGGTACGCCCCTGTGATTGGATTGGGGGTACGCCCCTGTGATTGGATTGGGGGTACGCCCCTGTGATTGGATTGGGGGTACGCCCCTGTGATTGGATTGGGGGTACGCCCCTGTGATTGGATTGGGGGTACGCCCCTGCGTGTTGTGATATAGTATATAGTACCAGTAAGACACCCTGAGGGCGAAAAGCGACCTCGCCCTAAAGGGGCGAGGTTTAAAATCGCCTGGGTGACTTGATTGATTGATTGAAAATTGTATTAACAGTTTGCAGAATTACAGTACATTTCAAGCACAAACTCAATACAAAGGCTGTTAACTGTGAGTGGACGACCCAATTAAGCATTACACTTGTTTACAACAGGGTCCACCATGTTCAATTCATCAAAACATTTAGAGACGTACAAATAGACACTTCTATATAGACAAAGAACAGAACAGGAATTCATCATAATGGAGGTAAAAAGGGAAAAGAAACATACAGTGAGGGGAAAAGGGGGGGGGGGGGGGGGGCAGATGGCAGACTGCTGCTGGGCGAGCCCTTTGGCATGGGGGGTCAGATCAACATATGGAATGAATTATGGGTTTGAGGTTTGAGGTCAGATGTAGAGTTGCTGACCGGCTTCATATATGCAGATCCAGGTCTTCTCCATCCATAGATGTGGTCAGTGTCATGATCTTCATATGTGGCCAGATATACTTTATTTGTTAATTTAGTCGGGACAATGTATTAATGAACATTACATTAAAAATGCAGTGTAAATATACCAGATTTAGCAAAACATCCATCTGCAGTCCCCAGACATCGAACATCAGGGGCTGACATACAGGACATAGCATACAAATACCTAGTACATTTCAAACGTATTAAGACTAGTAAGAATAAAAAATAAGAAAAGATTAAACTATTATTAGGGTAGGTTTACTCTAATAAGCTCTCTGATACAGCATAAAAAAGAGATACACCTAAAATAATTATAAATGGTTGCAGCTTTGATTTTCAAGCAACCATTTTTTCAAATTGTATTTAAAGGAGGAAAATGTAGCACATTCCCTTATATGCAGAGGAAGTCCATTCCATTTTATACAGCCCTGTACTGAGAGGACATTTTGGCCGAATGTTGTTTGCCGGTGCGGCACTTCGCAGTCTCCTCGAGTTGTTGCTCTGGTACTGATTCCCCTATCGGGCTTTCGTTTGATGAATTCACTTAGGAGGGGCGGGCACAGACCATGTAGGGTCTTGTATATGACTCCAACCTGTTTGAAAATGTTAAAGTTATCAAAGCTAAACAAATTGAGCCTCCGGAGGATGTTACAATGATGATATGAGTGGGGCTTCCTGTCAAACACCTTGAGCGCACTCTTGTAGAGCTGCTCTATGGGTTTGAGAGTAGTCACACCTGTGCAAGACCAGTTTGTGAAACAGTATTCAATGTGTGATAGGATCATACAGTGAAGATACGATCTGGCCGCTCCAGCTGTCAGGAATGGTCTAATTTGTTTAAAATTTTGAAGGTTGAATTTAATTGTATTAGTGACTTTCTTCACATGTTTTTTTAAATGTTAGGGTTGAGTCTAAAATGACTCCGAGGTACTTGAACTATGTGACAAGGTCAAGTTCCTCTCCACCCAGAAACACATTTGATGACTCCAACACAACTGGTCTTTTGGAGAAGGCCATGCAGACTGTCTTTTTGGCATTCAAGAGCAGACATGAATCTATAAGCCAGTCTTGAATGCTTGTCAGGGCTAAGGTTAGAATTATTGACACATCTGCATAGCTTTTTCCATGGGCAAGTACAACAGCATCATCTGCATACATCTGGACATGTAGATTATTACATACTTCAGGTAGGTCATTTATGTACAGAGAGGACAAAATTGGACCCAGTATTGAGCCCTGGGGGACACCGACCGAACAGGTGTGGTAGGGAGATTTTACACTGTTGACACTTACACACTGTTTTCTGGTGGATAGAACTAAACCATTCTATAGCTTCTGGAGAGAAATTAAAATGTGTTAGTTTGGATAAGAGGACCTGGTGGCAGACGGTGTCGAACGCCTTCTTGAAGTCCAGGAACACCGCCATTGCACAGGGAGCTCTGTTCAAAGCACATTTTTCATTTTTCTATGAACAGGCAGTTTGCTGATTCAGTGGAGTGGAAGGCCCGAAACCCAAACTGCATGGGATGCAGTGGGGTGTGGCCTTTGTCTAGGTGTTTGATGATAGACTTGACAATCCACTTTTCAGCCACCTTTGATATAACTGGTAGGATGCTTATAGGTCTATAGTTTGATATGTCAGTTTTAGCGCCAGATTTGTAGATTGGTGTTATCACTGCAACTTTCCATTGAGGGGGAACAGTGCGTTGTCTGATGGACAGATTTACCAGGTGTGTGAACGGTGCCACCAGAGATTCAGCATTTGTTTTTAACAAGTTTGTATCGAGCCCATAGGCATCCTTGGCTTTGGATGCTTTGGGTTTAAACATTTGTGTTATTTCGCTAACAGAGTTTAGAAAAAACATAATTAGGTTACTAGCAAGGGTTTGGGGATCTTTCACCAGGGTGTTGTCTATTTTTAGTTCTAAGATATTGTTATTTTGTTTGTAATATTTCCCTGTCAGTTTGTTAATGTATTCCCAGACTTTTTTACCATTTCCTTTAGCACTTTCTATGATATATATATATAAAATGTAGCTTTAGCCTTCCTTAGGAATTGGGTGACTTGGTTTCGTGCATGGGCAAATTTCTGCCTGTCAGTTGTTAAACCAGACTTTAATGACTGTTTAAGCAGTAAATCTCTTTTTATCATGAGGGATTTACAAGTTTTGTCTACCCATGGAAGAGTGACTTTCCTTTGTCTCCTTCTCCTGGTGAAAGATTCCATCACACTTTGAAGTCTAGTTAGAAAATCATTACATCCCCTTTCAATGTCATCACATGTGAAGATGTCGTCCCACACAACCCTTTTTAGGGCATCCTCAAAGCTGTGTTGTAGGTTCTTTGGGATGGTGCTGACCATTGGTTGGGGTTGTGTTTTACTGAACCGTTGCTTGGAGAGTTTTCTGGCGAAGAATATTATATTATGGTCTGACAGACCTGTCAAGAAATGATATGTTTTGGTGATTCTTTCCACTTTGTTGGAAAACAGTAAATCAATTCTAGTTGCTGAGTGGCTAGTGATCCTCGTAGGCTGCTCTATCTATCAGATATGGTGGCATGACGTGTCACGAGGCGTGATGTCACGAGGTGTGACCATATATGGAGGCGTGATGTCACGAGGCGTGACCATATATGGAGGCATGATGTCACGAGGCGTTATATGGAGGCGTGACTAACAGATGGAGATGCAGGTTTTCATAGTAAATGCGACCTATGGTCGCAATAATGATATGTATGAGAAGTCGTTTAGGCCAGAATTGAATAGTCATTTGCACATATGTATACTTCTCTTGCACAAACATACATATCGGTACTTCACTTGTACATACATATACATAACTTCACTTGCAAATACATCTATACTTCACTTGCAGTATACCTTTTTTTCCCTTTTTTTAAGATTCGTTTTTGGAGCTTTTTATGCCTTTATAGGGAACAGTAGTGAGACAGGAAAGGGGGAGCGAGATGAGGAATGACACGCGGCAAAGGCCAAGGCAAATGGCTGCAGGATGTACTTGTACATCAAGCTGCAGCTACAGAAACAGGAGATAGGCTCCTACCCTAAGTGTCACATGGTTCAGGAACCATTGGTTAGCAAGGCACTTACTTACTTTTTATGTGATAAACCCAACTTAAATTTGACTATGGTTCTAAGTTGATGAAAACTACACTTCTGTCCAAAAATACACTTTTTTCCCCTTTTTTCTTTCTTTTCCCCATGGATTTAATTGAAACAGGTTCATTGCCACCCTGCATTCAATGACATGGAAAGTCAACAACAGTTGAAAAGGTTATTCATACGTTCATACATCAGCTGTGACTGCATGGTAATTGTCAGCATAACAGTAGGGAAAGAACAGAAGCATGCCATCAGAAAACTGTGTGTGTGTGTGTGTGTGTGTGTGTGTGTGTGTGTGTGTGTGTGTGTGTGTGTGTGTGTGTGTGTGTGTGTGTGTGTGTGTGTGTGTGTGTGTGTGTGTGTGTGTGCGTGCGCGTGCGTGCGTGCGTGCGTGCGTGCGTGCGTGCGTGCGTGCGTGCGTGCGTGCGTGCGTGCGTGCGGGGAGGGGGGAGGGGTGGTGGGTCAGGTGAGGAAATAAGCCTCTGCGGAATTGCAAATATCAAGCCAAAGCACGCACGCACGCACACACAGACAGAGACACAGAGACACACAAATATGCATACGGTACATACATACATAGTACTGTACGTACATACATAACATGCATTGCATAGCTATGTACACAGATATAGACTGAGAGGGGGGGGGGGGGGGTCACGCAGGTTGAAATATGTGTTTTCAAATATATATTCAGAACCAAACTGGAAGGGACATTTCGGCCACACATTCTGCTTGGAACAAAGTCAAAATCAAGTATGGAAAAAACAGACTTTTCAAAGGGTTTTGAAGACACATTTAACTTCGTTGAGTCATTAGAAGGTGTCCTGTTTGCCTGCAGCCTCAGAAGTCTGCGATTGAAATGTCAATGTCTGCACCTGCCACATGTACACTCTTAAAATATCACCACCATGTTTATTATCAAGCCTGCATGAATGGATATAATTTCTGTTAGAAACATAATGGGGAACAGAGTTTATATAGGCCTACATTATGAAACCTTTTACCAATATATATTTTTTGGAAAACACTGGTCTTACACAAACTTCTCAGTTTGCAAAACGTACAGTGGTACGATTATACAATGATGCTAAAAGGATAACACAAAAAGCCCTGAGGCCATTGGGTTTTTTGATTGATTGATTGATTTATTAACAGTTTGCAGAATTACAGTACATTTCAAGTACAACTCAATACAACAACTGTTAACTGTGAGTGGACGACACCATAAAGCATTACAATTGTTTACAATAGGGCCCACCATTTTCAATTCATCAAAACAATTAGAGACGTACAAATATACACAACTAGTCAAAACAGGAAATCATCATAGAGGAGGTAAAAAGGGAAAATAAACATATACAGTGAGGGGGGAAAAAGGGGTGGGTGGGGGATTCAGATTTTACGGGGGCCAGTTTCGAATTGCAGCCGTCCGTAGGTAGATAGGTAGATAGATAGAATACTTTATTGGCAGTTTAAGTAAATTACAGAAAATTACATCATTTTAAAAAACGCCAAATGGACTTAGACACAAAAAAGCCTCGCTTGTTTCCATTGTGGTCCACTTTGTAACATGAAACTATACACAAACATACTGTACAAACAAAACAACCATGGAACATATAATAAATAATCCTTATATATAAGGCTGGGAGCTATATACATAGGACAAGAGGTACCCTGAGAGAATAGTCCAGAGCATGGGAGATGGGCTATCCAGGGTCGGAAGCTAACTATGACCAGTTAGTGTGTAGATGGAGCCATGATTTCAGGTCTTTCCTAAATCTTGCAATAGAATTTAGGGATTTCAGGGCTGGAGGGAGTGCATTCCACAGAGTAGTGGCTGCGTAGTAAAAAGCATTTTTTCCCTTGTGTCCTGAAACTGGGGGGAACTAGATTGGTGCCCTTTGAGGGCGGTTTTGAAGGAGTCAAGGGATTTGCATGTCTTAATGTTGGTAGGGCATTCCACATTTTGGTGGCATAGGAGCGAAATGAATTTAGTCCCTTCTTTGTGCCGAATCTGGGTTGCACATGGTTTGTTGAACTCCCTCTGGTGTTGTGGGTGTGGACTTCATTGACACTAAGGAAGTATTTAGACAGGTACATGGGTATCTTGGTGGTGTATCGAATCTTATGGACCAGACCCATTGCAAGATGCTGTACTCTGTCGTCAACCCTAAGCCATTCCAGCCTGTCAAAGTGGGCAGGGGTGAGGTGGGTTTGGGGAGTGAGGCCAAGTAGTAGCCTGACCAGTTTGTTTTGGGAAGTCTGGAGCCTAGTTTTTAGGTGCTGTGGTATACCAGGAGGTGCATGCATAGTCGAAGAAACCTTGTTGACCAGTGAGGAGATCCTGTATAGGAATCGTGTTCTTTGGTTGACTTTTTTGATTACGTTGGTGGCCATTTTATCACCGGAAAGATTTGCCTCCAGGATGGAACCTAGGTAGGTAATTTCATCTTTTCGTGTGATAACATTGTCACCCACTCTAATCAAGAAGTCATTAGCCTTGCTGAGATTACTATTAGAACCAAAGAGAATGGATTCAGTTTTTCCCAGGTGTAGAGATAGTTTGTTATCAGCGAGTCAGGTACAGATTCTACCGAGCTCAGAGCTGAGGGCCTTTTCAACCTGCAGCTTGCTCCTGTCCGAGTCATCTGCGAATAGGAACAAGTTGCAGTCACAAGCTGATGTCATGTCGTTAACATATATTAGGAACAGTAAAGGCCCTAGTATGCTACCTTGTGGAACGCCACAGCTCACTAGGAGGGAGGGGGGGGGGGGGCAGTGTTCCGTTCACCTCCACCATCTGTTCTCTCCCCTCCAGGTAGGATTGCATCCAGCTCACTGATGTGCTATCAAAACCAATTGCTTTCAGCTTGTTTACCAGTATGGAGTGGTTCACAGTGTCAAAAGCCTTTTGGAGGTCCAGCATGACCATGCTGCAGTATTTGCCAGCATCCACCTCTTGTTTGATGTGGTCACTCAAATAGAGGAGGCACGTGTCAGTGGAGTGGGATGTTCTGAAGCCAGATGGGAATTCATACATTATTTTTTTTGTGGCAAGATACTTTTCAACCTGTTCATAGACCTGTTCAACCTGTTCATTTTTTCCATCACTTTCGAGATGGAGCTAAGAATAGAAATAGGGCGGTAGTTGCCGGGGTCTAATTTGCTCCCTTTCTTGTGCAGGGGGGTTACTTTGGCCAGTTTGAAATCTTGGGGGACCTGTCCCTGTTTGATGGAGAGGTTTATTATGTGGGTGATGATTGGATATATCTATAGAGATGGCAGTCTCTGAGACATTTGGTTATATTGTCATGGCCAGTGGCCTTGTGGGGTTGAAGGGCACCCAGTGTCAAGCATTTGATAGGCTTAGAAGGCTTGTCTATATAGGACCAGTTGCAAATTGCAGACAGGCGCTCTTAACTTGATTTATTTACTTGATTTATTGTGCTGCAAATGTACAGTAAATGTAACCAGAAAATGTCACATTGAATGAGTGGATAGGCTAAAATAGCATCAATCCATGTGGGATGGGAATATCATGACTTAGACTTTATCAATTACACACCCCATGAAGCCTTGGGAAAGAATATAGTATAGAAGTCCTAGAAAACTACTCCTTCAACAGCCTACTATTATGACTAGGCCTGTCCATGATTATATCAGTAATGGTTGCTGCAAGCACCTACAAATCAGATCAGCCAAGGGACTACCTTCATATTCATCTTCTGTTATATATTTGAATAATTATTAGATGGCCGCATACAGATCTCTGCATAGAGTATCGAAGTTGTATGTTATATTATGTGGCATGATGTAACAGTATTTGTATTGAGTTGTGCTTTCATGTGAAATGTATCCATTCTGCAAACTGTTAATAAATACTTCAATCAAAACTTCACTCACATGTGAATAACTGTTGAATGGAACCATACATGTATGTTCCAATTGACAGAGTTGTGAGTAGCCTAATAAATCCTATAATGAGCTTGCATATAGGTGGTGTTAATGAGCCATGATCGTGCAGCAATGACACAGAGTCCCTCCCCCTTCAGATACACCGCCCACTGGTTCATGACAACAACTGGCAGTAGCCTGACAGTAGAGACCAGACAGTCAGAGCAGGAAAACAGTCATTGCTGTCTAGTGCACTGACTATAATAGCTGTGTTATTACTGCCTGTCTTTTTTTTCTTTTTCTCCAGCTAGAATTTTTACTTTTTTCGGTTTTGTCCTACTTTGATCGTGCATGAAGCGCATCCCCAGTTCCTCCTCACACAGTGCAGTTGTTTTATTGAGGAAAGCAGTGGTGAGTACAGTAACATAAGACGCTACATTGTACCGCTACTGCCGGAATCCGCTATTGTTTTCGCATCAATGCTATCATCAGTCAAATGTTAGCCGGGATATCTATCACGTCTCCAACCAAACGCCTTTTGTTGTCCGCGCAGTCAACGCTATCAAACGAGAGCAAAAATGCTGCTTGAGTACAATGGTGTCACAGTGCAACGCATCTTTAGAGGAGGGTGCTAAATATTTACGGAAACGTTAGACCTTTGCTAGCCAGCCCAGCTAGCAAGGTTTTCTGCTGTTAGCTACAGAACTCTGAACTGTAGTTCAGGGCAGGCATTCTGTTGTTGTTTGTATCGTCGCTATAGTCCGGAGTTTAAAGCTTTTATTATCATATTATAATGAACAATGACTCGTCCGCTTAAACATGCACATGCCATTGTATTGACAATTGCACATTGTTACATTTAATTGCCTTCACCTTTTTACCTTCACTTTACTACATTCACTGCCTCCATGGCTTCGTCTTTTCCCACTGCAGTGCAGCCAGGGGCTGCTGTTTTCTTGCTGGGAGTCTCTCTGTCCCATCTATATGGTCCCAACCAGACCGCCCTTCAGACCCCACTGGACCCACAATCGGCCACAATGTCCAATGGTGTCATGTCTGAAATGCTGAAAAAAAAGAAACACACAGTAACATACCCTCAGTCTCAAACAATTGAAAGAATTTAAGATCTCACTTGCAAGTTGCAACACCATTCATATTATATATAGCCTACCTGTGTGGAAACCTGAGACAGTGGTAGGAAAATACTAGGAATCAAACATCTGGGAATGTACTATAACATTATATTGATATGTTGACATACTCCACGTTAGCTATTTTGTTTGAATTTGTGAGAGACATGGGGGTAGAGAAAGCTGACCTCAGCCTTTCCTCCAGTCCACCCCCGATCTAAGGTTAGAAAATGTGTATGGGGGAAAACTCCTGCTGTTGACAAGGACACAAGGTAATCCATAGTCCAGCCATTCCTCAAGGTTGTAAATCTCTTGAGATGATAACATGGTGGCATTGTATTGAGGGGGTTACTCTTCTTTCTCTTAATGTGGGTGTTGTCTTAGATAGCCTAGATGCAGTATATTTTGAGGCATATACAAAATATAAAAAATATAGTCATATTGTTAAATGTCCTCATGGGCATGTGAGTCCATCAGGCCTACGGATTTGTGCTTTAACATTGACGTTGTCGCAGAAGTAGATTATATTAATTTGATTTCCGTTTTCTTGCCAGATAACACCACTTTAATACAGTTTCAGTGGCTTGGTTCCTTCCCTTGTTTATAGGACTGACCCCTACTCCACCCCTCCCCAAGGGCTTGCTAAAGAAATTCTTTGTAAACTAATAGTTGTAAATCTGTGTTTTCTGACTACAAACAATCATGCAGGGCAGCTGGGAGAGCAGCCTTTTCAGGTTGGTGAGTTTGAAAACTGGTTGAGTTAAGACCACACTGACCAACTAGAAAAAGGTCTCAGCCAGAGCCAGGTTAGGTACAGTAGGTTATTGTGGGCCAGAAATGTATGGAATTCACTCATTATAGAGGTGAGTGGAATCTGTAGAAGTTGAGGGATTTGAGATGAGTTGATTAATGTTGATAAAGTTATTGCACAGACATGCAAACTTGAGATGCCAATCTTAACCCATCAGGAGGCAATATGAAAAATCGGACAGATCCGTCTTGATCACATGCATGTGGAGATAACGTGTACCGATTTGCATGATGTTTGGACAAAATCTGTAGGGGAAATATCCCAAAATGTGTTTTGCATTTGTCGTTGGCCAATTTGACAAAGTTGGGCAACTGGCTCTGTTCTGGCCTCCAAGGAGTGAGTGCACCGATCAGTCAAACGGTGCCGGTGATGACCTGTTAACACACACACACACACACACACACACACACACACACACACACACACACACACACACACACACACACACACACACACACACACACACACACAGGACGGGAGACAATTAATTGGTTAATTGACTATGACAGGACAGACAGAACTACCTCCCCTAGCAACATAGTGAAAAGCTACAGGAAAATGCCAACATCACTGTGTCACTGTTTGATAAGCTGTTGTGATCCATTGTGGGTGAGGTTTATCTTTTTTATTTTTTTTCACACAGGGGTGAAAAATGGGTGAGGTTTATTTCACAAACATATGACTACTTAGATTTTATGTGCTTGTGGGTGGGTGCATGCCAGCACGCATGCGGTTGCCGGATTTGAGTTCTGTGCTCTAGAGTGAGGGTTAAATTAGGTCCAAATTCTTATCGTCAAAGTTTGTAATGCCTTTTGTAATCCTTCCCACAAACTCAAATCTTTGACATACTTGATATGAGTATGGCATGTTGTGAGCCTAATAATAATAATAGTCAATTGAATGGTAGTGGTATTCGTCTTTTTGTATATTTGTTTAATGTGAATACCACATTTTATGTGTTATGTTTTTGATTATGTTGCTTATTGTATTTTATTTCTTCAATTTCATGTAAAGTATCTTGTTTTCATAAGTCCTTAAATTAAGTTATGATTGCGTGATTTTATATATTAATTCAATGAGCACAGAAAATTGTGTTTAGGCTAATTGTTGTTGATCTAGTATTGCCTTACTTGTGTGAGTGTGGTCCAATATGCTTTAACTGATGATGCCTCCCCCTTCAATCATTCCAGACTTTGAAGAGGTTTTGAACATGACGACTTCATGGAGTGACAGACTGCAGAACTATGCAGACTTGCCAGCCAACATGGATGGTCTGGCTATGAAGAAGTACAGAAGAGAGGCCTTCCACAGGTCGGTATGCAATAAGCATGGATTAAAGTTCTCAGTCGCCACGACTGATTTCAGTCTTGGATTCCATATACAGTAGGCCAGTCATGTCTTCTATGGAAGGAAGCATTTTACGCTGCGAAAGTAGCCGATCTACAATTGGCTACTTCCGGGTAATATTTTAAGATTAGACTCATTAGAGCATTTGATGTGATCAAACTAGTAACATATTCAGAACTTTACTTAGCAGCTTCCATAAAATCCTAATAGTCTCGGATATTTCATACAAGCAAAGGTAAAAGCCTAAGTCTGTGATTTCTGGTTGGCAGTATGTAGAACAGCAGGAACAATGCTACTAAAACATCATCATTTTACATATTGTGTTATTTGTTTAGGACACAAACTTTCAGTCAAGAGATTTTATTTTGCTTTCCTTTAAGTTTAAACCACCGTTCCATAGTTTGATACCAAGGCCATCTGATCACCTGTAACAGGTCACACCAACCAGTTCGTATTGCAGGTCATGCATGCTGTTTGTTGTGCAGCCCAGCATAATGTTTGATGATATTATGCAGTTTCACTGTTGTGGATATCAATAAAGCGAGTGGTGCATTTAGAACAGGATCATTTTGTCATTGCCCTTCATCTAACAATGCATATTAGTAAAACGGAATTGATCTTCAGTTGACCGCGTCGCTAGACTACTGCAGTAGAAGTACATAATTCTTCTACATCAGGTGCTCTTTACATGTTGGATTATGATGCTATTTTTGTCAGCTTTCAGTTAACACATCCTGTTTGAGACACACTTAACACTAAGTAATGTTTGGTGACTTTTACAAGAGTTTCCTGTTGAACCTCACACAGCAAAATTGGTCAGTGTGTAGCTCAGAGAATTACTGAGTCACATTCATGTAATTACTTCAACCACTTTATCCCTGGCATCCCTATTTTGGGCATGACACTCATTATAGCTGAAAATTGACAAAAATGTTTGAAACATTTCAAAGTATTTAAAAGCTGTTCAAATGTTTTACATATCTCAAAAATAGGCTATATATCGCAAATAATTGGCTATTTTCAGTATCCATCGCACAACGGAGTATATACTGTAGGCATAGGGTATAAGTGTTTAAGGCAAAATGAACAAATTAAACTAGGTTGCGAGGTTTTGCCAGAAACTTAATTTAGTAACTGTCAAAAGTTACTATTACTAAATTGAGAGATATTTAAAATAGAATGCCCCGCCCAATGCATTTATCTAATGATAGGAAAACCCCTCTGGCCATGCTAGCTAAATGGTTGATGGAGGCAGTAAAGTAGTCCACGTGAGTGTGATAAACGGTTGGCCATTGTACAATGTTTAACCTCACTAAAGAGTAAAGACATGTGAAGGTCTGCAGTGAATTGTCGTTATTCCATACCATTACATAACATAACAAGCCCCCATGTCAACAGCAGCTCTATAAGTGTCACCTACATGTTACAGTATCTTTGTAGACTGCACACAGGCATCTGCCACTCAGGCTGTAACTCCTTTCTCCTTCGCAGTTCGCACGCAGTCACACAATGTTGTTTGTACAAGCTAGTTCCGTTTAATTAAGTTAGAGCCAGTAATCTAAAAAAAGGTCTACTTCAATACGTTATCTTGCAGAGGAAGAAACAGTCCCATCACTACAGTTAGAAATATAGAAAAGGCGCTCACTCTGAATATAAACTATAGGCTGTCTTCCATTTTTGAGACTTCAGCATGCATTTTGCCCTTTGCCCCAATATATTTTGGACACTTGTTAAAATGCATTTGTCACACAGCCAGAGGCCCACAGCTCTGCTCAGCTCAGATAAACTTTCTTTCAGTAGTGGCTTTAAATGAGCTGTTTCCATTTCCATAAGATAAGATGCTAGTGGCGAAAAATCGGCCAGATTACTGCACAGCTGTGCTCAGAGAGAGTATTGGTATTGGTAAGGGATTCTCTTTTACGTGTGGGCTGTCCTGTGTGGGCTATTTTTGAGGCAATAGTGTTGTCAGAAGGGCCAAAGTCGAGGCTGACTATCTCATGTATGCACACCCCCCACCCTCTGTCAATAGTATTATACTGTTGAACCAAGGTGAGGCATGAGAGATGGCTTGAGTAACATTTACGAGTTCCCTTTATAACAGACCCCCGAAAACAAAAGAACATTAATTGAGTCAATCCTGCTATGAGTAGGGTCTTTGTATCCTACAGTAATGCAGTCATTTTTTGATTAAAGTACTTAAAAGGTGTTTGAAAGGCTCTGACGTGGTCATATTTCCTTTTACCACCGATGAGTGTAGATTGAGATGGTCCTAGAGAGTCTTGAGAATTAAATGTGTTCATATTTCACTCACATAAGTAACATGTAATATGAATATGAATATATATATATATATATATATATATATATATATATATATATATAATCTTCTTCTCAATTTTCTTCTCAAAGATTTACTCTGTAAGTAGTGCCAGCGCCTTGGCTTTCCAAGCAGCAGTAGCTTGGGACTAGGGCTTGCTTGATTTTACCTGACTTTTGATCGTTCTAGATGTCTTTGAGGGCTCAGTAAACAACAATCTGCTCAAAAACAACCCTGACCGACAACAGACAACAACAGAGAATGACGCGGAATGGCCACAATCATTTTTGCAACAAGTCAGAAAATGTCTGAATGGCAAGGAAGCAAAGAGAGTGGGGGCATTGTTTGAGGGCCAACGCTACCATGTGTAACCGCAGACTGCTGGGCCAAAAGCAAATCAAACCTGCGTTTAATTGCACTCTCAGAATGCATCACCAGTCCTCCGTTGAGCAAGGATCTAAATGGCAGCTGGTTCACTATGGATATGCGGCAAGGTAGTTCTTAACAGATTTGTGATGTCGGAAATGACTTTGTTAGCCTAGTTTCCACTTGGTGTGAGAGTATGTTTAGCAGTATTGGCAGCTAAATGACTTAAACTGTCACTTTGTTTGTTTGTTTGTTGTTACTTGTTTGTAGACAATTTAAAGTTTACTTGTCAGTGGAGAATGTTTTTGTTTTCTTTTTGCTACTAGCTAGCTACATAATATCTTACTATACAGTCTGTAGCATCATTTAATATTTTTGGCTTGCATACAAATATTTGAAGACACAGTTACACTTAATGGTCAAACATAAATATGATATAGATTAGTGTAAAATACTTTTATTTTCATTATTTCAGCTACTGTGTCCTGTAAGTAATTTGTGGCTGCTTTTTAAACTAGAATATAAAGACTGCTGAAATACTGTACAATGCTGCATTTGGATGTAATGGTACACAAGCAGTACAGATAAGCTTACCTAAGGCTGGCAGTATTTGTGTCTGTGGGAAAGACGCTGAGTGCCATTCGTTCCCTGGAGATGACAGGATCATCGGTGTCAGGCAGGCTATGTAAACATGGTCCATCACTCCAACCGCACTGGTCTCCCAGCACCCTGGCTGATTTATGAGCTGCTTCCTTTTATGTTAGCTACAGACCACAGCACTAAAATCTGAATTCTGTGTTGTGGTGTGTAATTGTTCTGACATGATGTAAGTAAGTCTGAGTAGGCATGAGTAGTAGGGGGTTTGCAACTGCAGTACCTAACCAAACAATATTTAAATTGACATTGACATGTTATTAATTTAAAATGTCTTTATTGCACTAGTCAAATTACCTGAAGAAGGTCAAGGGAAGTTTCAAATGGTTCCATCTTGTAGAATAGAATAGATAGTCTGATCTTGGTGTTATCTATGCAGATCAGATCGGCTAATCTGTGCGTAAACCTTCCTATTGATCACTCATGGTTCACATAACACTTATTGTGGAATGCAAATTCAATGCAAAACTTGCCACTGCTTATGTATATTTCTTGTTTTCTCTCTTTAGAGTGTTCGTCAACAGAAGCTTGGCAATGGAGAAGATCAAGTGCTTTGGCTTCGATATGGATTACACTCTAGCGGGTAAGTAGTTCATAACACCCTAACCACCCACCATCATCACATGTCACTATATGGCCTGTTATCTTATATGATCGCCATGCAGTGGACGATGGCTTCTGTTGGCATAGCAACCTTCTGCTTCTTCTGCATTTGTTGTGTTGCTGTCTCACCTGCCATGAGTGTGTGTGCGTGCGCACGTGTGTGCGTGAGTGAGCGTCTGTGTGTGTGTGAGTGAAAGTGAGTTTCTATTAGAAAGACAGGTGTAATCATTCTGTGAGTGGCAGAGTACATTTAGATGTGGGTTGCCTCTACAGTATCTTGTCAGAAGTGACGGAAGTCCGTCAGTCTTGGCATTTGGAAAACAAAACCTGCGATGCTGGAGTGCTTTTGACCTGATGTTTGGTATAGATTTGACAATGCTTTCGACTTGACTCCATATTTGGGAAAGACAAAAAAAGAATAAACTAAAACTGCATCTTGTTTTTGAAGAATATGATTTGGGGATTTTGCTAGTCACACATTTAGCATAGAAAAGGAGGAGCGTAGAACTTTAAACATGCCAGACTTTCCAATAGTTTGGCAACATCAAAGGTTTTACATCCAGACCAAAATAGGGTGGGTTGAGCATACTTTCCAGGGAGGAGATGTTCTGTTTTAAACTGACCAACAAAGGGCATATTGCTCCATGTCACCACTGTACCTAACCCCTGACATGTCTAGCTTGCACAGTGCGTCCACAATATTGACTCAGCTCCATGGCATGATAGCTGTCATTTCTATAAATACAATTCCCGACTTTCAGAAGTGGGTCATGTCTGATTTGGCAGGCGTTCTTATCCAGAGTGCAAGATCGGAGTAAATGGCAATAATAACCCTAGTCAACAAATGACAATTAAGTGCTACAGTTAACTAGATTACTGGGTAAACGTCTAAGTTTAGCATCTGTCTAAACAACATTGTGGACTAGCAGCAAACGGTATGTGTCTGAAGTCGCATTTACGCCGTTACATTGCTGGGAAATAATTGAAATAATAATAATAACAACCAACATACATCTGCATGATAGCATCCATTCCAATTTAGGCAGCACAAATTGACACAAGGAATCTGTGCCACCGTGCCCCCGCCTAGCACTTCTGATTCCTTGATACAAGGAATCAAAACTACTTACTCCGCGTCATCAGTGCCCATACCCGAGGCGGGGTTGGCGAAAGGGCCTTTCTTCATGTTGCATGTTCTCCCCGTGTCCCCTAGGGTAGGTACGCTCACAAAAAACATGCAGTAATCCTGGTCTCTAAACTGCCTCCCCCTGGCCAGCCGGGGCGCCTGATGGAGGGGAAAGGAACTGGTTGGAATAACGTGTTCCTTCCACGCGCTACGTCCAACCAGGGACTGTCAGGTGTAAAAGGAGCAACTTGGACACTCAGGCATGAAGGAAGCATGAGTTCAAGTCCGTTGCTCTCCCCATGTCCCCCATATATGGGGACTAGGTTGGCGGAGGGTGTGTAGAGCCCAGGATCACATTAGATAATTGACACAGGGGTGAAAAATGGGTTACAAAATCGTGGGATAAAAAAATATTTTTGCTAGGCGGTGAGGTAGAGCACTGGTTCTCAGAATGGGGCCCAGGGACCCCCAGGGACCAGGTTGGTGCCTTGCATGGTTTCCTCCGCCATCGGTGTAATGGGTGAATGTAATAATGCAGAATCTATGTAAAGCACTTTGGATAAAAGCAATATATAAATGCACCATTTTATCCACTTAACCCATTTAGGCCTGACGTCGAAATTTAAAAAATGTCTTCTAAATCCTGACAGTTTTCTGAAATACCTCATGTTTCTGTATCAGTGGTGCTCAATATTGCATGTCAAGGTCCCCAAAAATGATATGTAATTGGCCACCGACCCCCATCTGAACATATGTTATTCCAGGAACCCCTCAGAAGCAAAGATTTGAGTTAAAAATGTTCGCTCTGAAAGAATATATATTCAAAGATTTGTGCTGCATTTTCATGATTTTTCAAAAATAGCAGACCTACAAGCTAGTAGGTCTGCTATTTTTGAAAAAATCAGCTTGTAGATCTGCTATTTTTCAATATCTAAAGTATAACATAATGCTTAAAACATCAAAAGGGGTTCCCTTCCTGAAAAGATTTGGCTATTCAAGAATATCTTGATCTACAATGCATTGTGAGCTTCTTGTCAAACATGGGGCTCCCTGGCTGGTACATGGGGGATCTTTACATTAACTGTTTAGGTGCCACCGACGAGATCACGAGATTAATCTAACCATGTACTGGTTGCCACCAACGTGAAACCGAGATTAAAAAAAAAAGAAAAAAAGCAGGTGATGACATGCACATGACATGCACAATAGAATTACATTTTCTTTCTTTTATTTATAATGGGAACAGTGGCACCCAGGACCAAAACTGGTGTCCACCCCCTGGCACTTAATTAAGATGTTTGAGAACCACTGAGGTAGATTCTGAAGAGGTGAGGTTTCACTTAAGACTGCGCAGTTGCTGTCTGGACCACCGCTCTCATATCACTGCTGTCCCCTGTGCATAAGATTTAATGGGCACTCAGGTGTTGACATGTCTCTTTTATGGACACTCATAACCAAGTGTTAACCCATTGAGACCTGGAACGCATCCATGTCACGTTAGCGTTTAACCACATTAACCATTAACCCATTTTGGGGCGGGAACCCCTTTTGGTGTTTTAAACATTGTTATAATTTAGCTATTGAAAAATAGCAGATCTACAAGCTCATAGCGCGCCACCGAGTGGCGTGCTATGAACTTGTAGGTCTGCTATTTTTGAAAAATCGTTAAAATGTGCCTCAAATCTTTCCGAAAATTGTCATGATTTAGAAAACTTTTTTTTTAAAATTTCGACGTCAGGCCTGAATGGGTTAATGTTGTTTACAAGGAGTCCGGCTATCGTGTCTCTCTGGGTTTCAAGCCTGCCCCTGCTGTGGCAGTGCTCCCGTCCGGTACAGTAGCGTGTCACAGAGTGGCCATTGCCAGACCACAATTTATTGTCAATCTCCTGCTGTTTGATTAAGTCCTGGCTAGTGTAAACAAGCTTCTCTTATTTTGTTGTTTTTGTTTGTCTGTAACCTAGGGGCCTATTTCACAAAACCTGGATTAACTAATCCAGGATTTAAGGCAAAACTAGGCTTGTTAAATCCTGGTCTGTAGAGCCTGGTTTATTCCGCTCCATTAAAGCCAAGCAAGGTTGAGAATGGGCGGATTTGTCGAGCCAGGATCATAAAGCCTGGCTGAATGCTCGCGCACGTTTTTCCTCACTAGACCATGCGGTGGAGCGCAGATTTACTGATCCTTTTTCTTTGTGGGGTATTTTGGCATCCTTAATAGTTGCACTACCGCCCCCTTCTGTATATCTCAGTATCTTCACTAATCTATTCCACAGACTTAAGCGTTTTTCGGAAAACCGATGGAGAAACGCAGTTAAAAATACGAAAAACGCGCTCTGTGTGCAGGGACATTAAAGCTTCTAAAATATATACTGCTGCTGTAATAATTAGCCAGGATACCGTATGTGATAAATCGAAGGCTGAGGGCCGAAACGCGTAAGCGTGCTCAATTAAATGAGAAAAAATTGCATCTGATATTTTGGAGTGCCGCTTTTTCCACTTTGGTGGTTGTTTATTTAAGTTGTATTAATAGCACCCACTGCCTAAACCAAGGGCAGCATCCAGAGGAATTCTTTCTTACCATTAGTAGCCTGAAACAACTTAGTGATTTTCCATTGTCTTACCATCACTGCTATGAGCAGAGATGGTAGCCGTTAACTCAGACCCCATGAGGAGTCTGACTGGACGTCATTCATTATGGATGATACTAGTAATAATGCTTTGACAATCGAATTTCCCTCAGGACCAATAAACGTCATCTATTCATAAAATACATATTCCTTGTAGCTCAGGGGAGCATTTTGTTATGTCATGTAATAATAAGGGGGTCACACAGACAAGTAAAGTCCAAAGCTCAGGCTGCTCCCATCCCATGGCCCTAGGAGTGACTATACGTATCTTTGTGGCCAATATTACAACATCTGTTCTCGATTTTCTGGAAAGGAGCACACAATAGCCCAGATAGGACCATTGCTCAAACACAAATTTTGTCCCAGATTGCAGTGAGAGATACACATAGTGCTGCCCTAGTTTTACACCAAACCTTTGGCCAGATTATTGTTCCCTGAGGCTTACTGCTTACTGCTTTATAGTTACTGCAGGTTTTGCACAAATACAAGACAAAGTCTACATTGGAACACACATAAATATATATACCGGTATATGCCGGGTGGGGCATGGATGTCCAACTTCCATCGTTACCGACTCTGTGCTCTACAGACGGGCATCGGTCTAGTATCTTATCTTATGTTATCTTTATTATTATTTTTATATATAAATGCACCACGTGTCTGTACGTCTGTGTGTACGTCTGTAATTCACGTAACTCAAGAACCGTTCGCCCCCACCGACTTCAAATTTGACACACGCGTTCCACACCCCGACAGGGAGTGCAGTGCCCGGTGTCGAGTCGGTCGACCCACGGTTGTCCAGAACCGCCACAAAAGGCCTCTGCCCAGGCTCTGGACAGGGCCCTTGCCTAGGCTCCATATATGGAGCTGGCCTGTTCTGGCATCACAATTCTGACATCACACACACTTCATACTTAGGCATGCCTGACACAGAACTCCATATGAATAAAGGGACACAGAGAGACAGACAGAAATCACGTTGGACCGCGGGTTGTCCAGAACCAGCACCTGGTCCAGACCTTGCCCTGAAGGGCGAGGTCGTGTGCACTGGCCTTATATGGAGCGTGTCTTGAGTGTCTTTTTTTTATCGTAAAACTTTTATACCACGATTTTGCAACCCATTTTCACCCAGTGTCAATTATCTAATGTAATCCTGGGCGCTACACTTCCAAGAGTCCAAGCTTCTTTTCACCTATGCTTTCTATGGCATAGGCAGCTCCCGGCAGGATCCGCCGGGAGAATCTAGACGCAGCTGCGCGACATGAGACTAATTAATTAATTAGAGCGACAGAGAGAGAGAGGAGTGTGTGTGTGTGTGTGTGTGTGTGTGTGTGTACTGTACGTGTGTGCGTCAATTTAACAAAGGTGCAGAAGATCAGAAATCAGCAGAGAGTGATCGACGTTTGTGCTACTGTATGCCGAATTGAAGTGGACTCGGCCCCAGACTTTTTTTTCTCCCTGGAAATAAAAACGTCTGTTCCTTTCCCCTCCATCAGGTGCCCCGGCTGGCCAGGGGGAGGTAGTTTAGAGACCAGGATTACTGCATGTCTTTGTGAGGGTACCTACCCTAGGGGACTCGGGGAGAACATGCAAACTCCACAAAGATAGGCCCTTTCGCCAACCCCTCCTTGTGTATGGGCACTGATGACGCGGAGGAGAGAACACGCCCCAAGCACCCACAGCGTCCCCAGCGGGGCAGTGTCTTGAGTGTACAGGTTTTGATGATATGGGTACATTCCCGTATATGGGCATAATATCCGTGATGATGTCATAGTGATGTCACGAGACCTGGGCACAATATATGGGGGCTTTCCCCATGTATGGGGATTTTTAGTGATGAAAACCGCCCAATGTATGGGGATTTTGAGTGACGAAAAACGCACAATTCCATAGTTACCTGCGACCTTTGGTCGCAATTAAGGCAGTTAGTTTCTAATAGAGATAGCTAAGTGACATCTACAGTAAGTAGGGTCATTTTAAAAGCAGGGTACGTTCATGTACTGTACTACTCTGTATTCACATGAGGGACAGTTTAATTTACTAACCTATCATAGGCAAGAGGACAAGTTTGTTTACCTTGTGTTCATGGATTATACCTTACATTTAGAACAGAAACCGATCTCTGCTGTTGCTGTAACACCCATCCACCCCATACAGACACTCTAAGCACTTGGACCTTTCAGGGATAAGAGGTAACTGATAGTTGCCGTTTGGGTGCGAGCTCCCTCAGCAATGCATCTAGGTCGGAGACGGGTGCTTATGGGGATGCACATGCTTGTCAGTGAAGTGTCAGCGCGAGAAATACGAGAACGTGTGTACAGAAGGGGAGTGAGGGCCCCAATAAAATGTAGAGAGCCAAGGATATTGCCAAGCAACCGTGACCAGCCTCCCGTCCCCACACAAAAAAACACTGAAAAGATACATTTCTCAGGCATAGACTTTCTCCCCCAGCTCTAACACTTTGTAATCACATTCTTCTACTTTCAATACAGATGGCCTCCATGTGTTTTCCTATGGCAAAGATAATGCACAGATGCTCTAGGAGTCTGAAATGGCCATTTATGACTAGATAGAATGTCTTAAATCAGTGTCTTGATCGTTGTTTACAATACATCTTCCTTTAGCCTATAGTTATTTATATAACTATATAAATGAAAATACTATTTGTTTAGATTTTCACACAAGCTTAGTTGTAGTTCTTGTTTTAACCCATTTTGGGCGGGAACCCCTTTTGGTGTTTTAAACATTATGTTATAATTTAGCTATTGAAAAATAGCAGGTCTACAAGCTCATAGCGCGCCACCGAGTGGCGCGCTACAAGCTTGTAGGTCTGCTATTTTTGAAAAATCGTGAAAATATTTATTTCAGAAAACTGGAGGATTTAGAAGATTTCTTTTTATTTTGAGGTCAGGCCTAAATGGGTTAATTAACTAATTGTTTCCCCCCCCCCATACTGTAAATTTTTCTCATTTCGGTTTCAGACAGTTAACTACAATAACCTAGCTGAGAACGACCGTTGTCTGTGATGTTTTAACACTAAACCTCGTAATTGGTTTCGTTTCGTTTCGTTATGTTTGTGTAAACTGGAGCCACTGTGACCGATACGCTGCTGTAGTTACTGCCTAATGAACCAACTGCATGCGCCTGTGTGATATCCAGGCAGTCACACGTTTTGTTACAGGCTGCAGTATTATCCTAGTTAGTTTTTATTGTTGTGTATGTTTGGTGAGAATGTTGTACTGGGGAGCTATACTGGAGTAGACATGGCCGAAGCTCTTCTTCCAGGGACAGAGTCAGGAGGGCATCCCCGCGAGGTGAAGAGAGATGGACAGACAGACGGACAGAGTGATGATAGAGAAGGTGACAGAGGGGTTATAGCTCTCAAAATAGATTTCTTTATGGTGGCTCAGAGCTCAGAGAGGGGTAAGGGAGGAATCTGGTCTTGCATGCTGGTTCTGGGCACCGAGCCCAAAACTCTCTGTTAACTTGCTGGGAGACTATACAGGAGGGTGGGGGGTGTTGAACTACAAAAAAAGAATGTGGCTAGTATGTAATACATTCGCTCACGACAAGATCCTATAGCCTTCCTTGGTATAACTTGCACAGCACTGTATCTTTGGGTACACATAAACGTGTGATATCATTTCTAACCTACAGTACAAGTACAGTATACACACATTTTGCACCGCTGCATTGGAAATGGATACAGAAATGGATGCGTCCCTATTTGTCCTACAGTGCTGTTCTCCCTCCAACCGTCCGTCCTCCAAGCATAAAATGATAAAAACATAAACACCAAAGGGCCTGCCTTAGTGCCTTCACCCACCATGAAACCAGAAAACAGGCAACATCATCATTATACATTCTATATTAATAACACCTGGCATGTTGTCGCTGTCGGGCAGAAACCCTGTATGTATATCTGTGTATTCTTCTTTTTTTCTGAATGCCCTATTTTATACTACAACAATTGCGGAAATAGCAGATCGTCAAGCTCTGTGATCATGCAGTTCTGCTATTTTATGTATTCTTGAAAATTCTTGAGCATCTATAATGACAAGATCGGGATGCCATGCCAGGTTCAATGTGGTCAATATTTGACCCATTATAGGTATCAACAAGATACTGTGACTAATGATAACTTTTTGGACATAAACGTTTTATGTCCGACAGTGACAATACTCTTTCCAGTGTCAGATAGCATGTTACTACCCTGCCAGTCTCTCTGAACTTCGCATCATCTGTATTTTTATTTTAAGCACCTGCCACTGGTTTACTGTTGGCTCAGTGTTTGGGTGAAATATCTGGTTTATTTTAAGAGGGGGTGATGATGGCTTTGTTTCCTGAAATGTCATTGGTCTCCGCAGGGTTCATTAGAGTTGCTGCTAAGGGTTTCAGCCAAGCTGCTTTTTCACGCCGGGTCCTGTTTCTCTGTGGATTAGCTCACAGGACATTCAGGCCGTTGTTGATACGAGGGATGTGTGTGTGTGTGTGTGTGTGTGCGTGTGCATGTGTGTGTGCGCGTGTGTGCGCGTGTGCGTGTTACAGTATGTCCAGGAGCAAGTTGTTGTCATAATATTGTAACCTCATTACAGAGTTTCAAGGGGTGAAACAAAAGTCACATACAGGTTGTGTAACTGTTTGTCAGGATAAGGCAGACTGTCTAGTGTCTGTACTGTAAGTCAAACATAACGAAACCCAAAGTTTGCCATGGGACAATAATTACAGTTCAGTCAGAAACATGCACTCACGTTGATTAACCATTCATTGCAACAAATGGAATACAGTTAAACTTGGCGTTAAAGGCTCTGAGAGATGTTCCGTGAATTTTGTATAAGTTGCATGCTAAGCAAAATCAGGGAACGTTAAGCAGAACCCCCATAGGAATGCCATAGTAGTGCATAAGCAATACATTGACATTGATATTTAGCTTGAATCAGCGGTGATATTACTTGTGACATTATTCACAAGTACTTTAGCCTATGCCAGACTCTGATGAAAAGGTGGAGGAGGCAGCAGTGGATGCGAAGCAGGCAGCAAGACGAGCAGAGATCTTGTGAATGCAGAGCCGTATTTAAAGGAACCGCTCTGTTAAGAGCGTGAGCTCTGATTGGAGCATGGAGTGTGTGACGTAATGATCAGCACAGCTGTGAATGAGGAATAGGAAGCCAGCCTGATATGATTGATACAATCAGCTGACTGTCACTGACAGACAATTACAGCTGAGGCGTGCAAGACCTCCGCCATGCTACGCTTCATGTACTGCCATTGTACATTCTGCTCACACTGGAATGATAGAATGTGTATTTGCAAAGTATTGAGATAACTTTTATTCTTGAAATTGCAACGCATAATAATGTATGCACTATGCAGTGTTAGATCTCAATGACAATAAAAATAGTATAAGGACTGACACTATTGCTTCATAAGATAACATTATATCATTCATTTTAAATGACATATAATTTGTGACCATATTAGTGGCTGCACAAAAACACTACCAAGACTATTAAAATGACTGAGTTTATAGTATAGTTTATACATACTTTTGACAATCCTTCAACATCTTCTATTGATACAGTATCATAGGTGACTAAGAGTTTTCTACTTTGTTACAATACTATCTTGTTTAACCCTGTTGCATGTGTGTTTGCTTGTGCATTTCAGTGTACAAGTCACCAGAATATGAGTCTCTTGGCTTTGAACTGACAGTGGAGCGCCTTGTCTCCATCGGTTACCCCCAGGAGCTGCTCAGCTTCGTCTATGACCCCTCATTCCCCACCAGGTAAGAGCGATCACAGATACACACCTGATGATGATGATATCTGATTGCCACAATGCCACGGTACTGTGTTTACTTTATGTGGGGCGCTGATCTCAGCAGCATGACTTCACAGACCAGTAGGAACTTGATTAAACAAGAAGGAATTCTCCCACACGCTCTCTTAGTTCGCAACACACATCAAAAGCCTTTCTGCACTCAAGCAACATGGCTACATATTTAGGTCAGACGCTGAGGGGTTGACCTACATACCTACACATTATGGGGAAAGGTTCATACAGAACTAGATTTGTGTGTGTGTGTGTGGGGGGGGGGGGGGGGGGATTATCTGTAGGGTTGTTGTAATCAATATGATCACTTAAACCCTACCTAATTAAAGGGACACTTCACCCTTTTTGCAGAAAAATACATGTTAATGATGTTTAGAAGATTTAGAACACTGTCCTGGGGTTCTTTATGTGTGTAATATGTGCTTTTAGATATTTTAGATTTTAGCAGTGAGCCCAGTGTCTCTGATGTCATCGACACTGGACTCACTTCCTTCCTGGACTACAATCCCTATAATGCTTTGGTGCACTGCTCCTCCTCGTGGATAGGGGGAGGTCTGTCTTACTGAGACAACATGTAGTCCAGGAAGTAAGTGAGTCCAGTGTCCATGACATCAGAGACACTGGGCTCACTGCTAAAATCTAAAATATCTAAAACCACATATTACACACATAAAGACCCCCAGGAAAGTGTTCTAAATCTTCTAAACGTCATTAACACTCCCATCGCCCAGGACGAAGTTCTTTGTCCTTTCTATTAGTAATGCCCGACGCTCAGGACGAAGTATTGTCCAAAAGACGAAGTTTATTGATACGAGAACAGATCGCATGGCTGTATAGCCCAGGCGCGCCTGTTGGGCTCTCCTCTGTGACGCGCAAGAGTGAGGCGTCATTGAAAAACTCCCTCCCCTGTTTAGCTGATGAAAACGAAAATCTTAAAACGTTCATAAATCGCGATCTAAATCATCCCGTCTTTTTCTGAAAAAAGATCCTGTGTTAGACGGCGCTCCGCGGTCCAGTCGCTAGTCTCGATAGATTTATTCTTGTCTCCCGTTGTTGTCGATCGACTCTATAGTGCTGTGGCTATTGTTAGCTGCTACACAACATCATGAACTTCCGGCCGGTCCGTCCGGAAAAGGCGTCCGTGTTTATAAATCGACTGGGCGCATGAATGTAATGGATTAAATAGTTCCGGGCAATTAAAGTGTTAACATATATTTTTTTGGCAAAATGGGTGAAGTTTCCCTTTAATTGACCGGGATCCCCCAGGGGTCTATCCACGGCCCACTCCCCTTTTCCCTCTGCATCAAATCTCTTCGCTACACAGAATGTTTGCCTAGTATTATGGCAACTGGCAAGCCCAGAATAGGGTCACTAGGGTTCACGTGGTTAAGAATTCAAGAGCCATGAAATAAAATGACCTTAAATTAAAGCATGCGATGATATTTATCAACTGTATGGATTGACTTTACTTTTCAAACCTTTTGTTATAATGTAAGAAGTGGTCAATACAAATCGTGTTCTTTTTTCCCCCCCTTATCCAACATTCAGAGGCCTTGTGTTTGATACCATGTATGGAAACCTGTTGAAGGTTGATGCCTATGGCAACATCCTAGTCTGTGTCCATGGTTTCAACTTTCTACGAGGGTGAGTTAGCAGTAAATACAAACTTGTTTTACAAATTGCACAACACCGTCAATAGTCGTTTCTCTGATGTTAATGATTTTTCTACCCTTTTCAGCCCTGAAACAAGGGAGCTATACCCAAATAAGTTCATCCAGCGAGATGACACCGAGCGCTTCTATATTCTCAACACTCTTTTCAACCTGCCAGGTAGGTCAATAAACCTGATTAGAAACAGCATGATTGCATTCAGGGTTCAAGACCGGTTCAAACAAGTATGTGCGTCTCCCAGCATAACAAACATTTTAAGAGACAAGGGGCAGTATTATGCGTGTCTTAAGTACCAGGTCTTATTACTTAACTTAAGACCTGGAGGCGTGGTCAATGCTGTTTGGCCACTCAGAATAGCCAAATGGCATTGATCACGCATCCAGGTCTTAAGTTAAGTAATAAGACCTGGTACTTAAGACACGCATAATACTGCCCAAGGTTGTTGAGTTGAACCGGCATATATATATATTTCTTTCCTTAAATTTAGAGTAGCCAGTTTGTAAATACATCGAAGATGCGAATGTAATCCATTCCTAATGGATGAAGCCTTGGCCTGGAAGAGAGGTCATCAGGTGCTCTCCAACCTTCTTAGATTGTTTCAACCCTCAACCACTACACTCTCTAGTTGGCGGGTCAGCAGTGATTGGCCAAGTCACTGCCCCTCTCCTCCAGGCTTCCAGCTATAGACAAGTCCACGGAGGGGCACCCTGGGCGCAGCCACCACCGAGGCGCAACCAGCACCGGGAGAGAGGGCCACACCTGGCCAACAGGGAAGTGAGAAACCTGCCGGCCAGGTGCAGCAAACCAGTGCTGACCACACCCCAGTGACCGCCACGCCCAGGGCACCCCCCCGCGGACCCGCCCACTGTCCTTTCTCTCCTGCCGGAACGAACAGGAAGCTCTCTCTGCCTTGTGCGTTCTTGGGGGATAGCAGGCACTGAGAGGTCTCTAGGACTATGCATTAGTTAACCCTTTTCTCCACAATTTTGTCGTTAATTCCTCCCCACCCACATTTCTGTGTGTTGTCACTGCTGTTGTACCCTACTGGCTCACCTGCCAGTAAGGAGCGCCCACCGGGAGGATGTATCATGTAGCACCTCCGTCCCACTCCTCCCACCCAGCACTCCCTGGCTGACAGGTGCCGCCCCAGTCCGTAGGAGTATGTGCACTGCAGTGACAAATATCACCCAACGACTTCCCTCCCCCGAATACGGGCCAAGTGTGTAATGTGTATTTGTATAGACACCTGAGAAAACCCCGGATGCACCGCGGTGGATTTGAACCCCTAGACTCCGCGACGGTGGGCAGGTACTTTACCACTGCACCACCCGAGTGCCCTGAACCTGCATCATTAAGTCAACGGTGCAGGTACAAAAGTAAATAAAGATAATAATCTTTTTTTTATTTAATGATCTCTCCTTAGAAACCTACCTCTTTGCCTGCCTAGTGGATTTCTTCTCCAACTGTGACAGATATGCAAGGTAAGCAAATGCTAGTCATGCTACTTGTCTTTCGCTAAAACAGATTTATGGACTTGGCACGGTGACACAATGACAAGACAGTGCCAACCCAAATAAGGTGATGAGACAGCCCTACTGCATGGAGGGCCCAGCTGTCATAATTACTAAGCATAAGCGTAGATGATTATCCTAAAAATGTAATGGATTTCAATGGGTATTGATTTGCATTCCTGATTAGTACACGACTTCAATCTGTGAACCCTTGTACTGTTCAATTGCTATAAAGATAAGTCATTAATTTCTCATCCTAATCATAGAAATGCATGCATCCTCCCCTGACTGTAATAGTTATACAGATACACAATAAATGACTAATCACTAAGAAGTTAGCATTTATCATATGCTTTGTGTCTTTCTAATCTTCAGATTAGTTTTGAGATATACCTTGTTTGTATGTAATCTGGATTGGAATGGCTGCATGTTCCTTTGTCCTCTGAAACTTGGCTGTTGGTCTTTTAGGGGGAGAATGCTTTCCTGTTTGGCTGGGGACCCCTCCAACAAGGGAAGACTATCCCATTTAAAAGCAAACAAAAAAACATGTGTTTTGAAAATGGCTAGTGTTTTGTAAAGCTGAGGCCCCTCCTACGGCTGTGTCCGTGTGCGTGCGTGCGTGTGTGCGTGCGTGTGGGTGTGCGTGTGTTCCCTCATCTCCCCCAGCTGTGAGACTGGCTTCAAGGACGGTGACCTTTTCATGTCCTTCAAGAGCATGTTCCAGGATGTCCGTGATGCTGTAGACTGGGTGCACTTCAAGGTGACATATTGTGTGATGTACTGAAGCATTGTGCCATTTTGTCTGGTTTTAGATTGACATTGACACACAGTCGTGAAATTCCTGGAAATATTTTGAAAATAATATATATTTCGATATTTAAAAAAAAAAAAATCCAAAACATGTATAACATTACACGAAATATGTAACATAATAAGTAGTTTGCAGAATGGGCTGCGTGATTGCAGCCTAATGTGTACGTAACAAAAATAACAGATCTACAAGCTCACATTGTGCTGAAGCGTGATCCTATGCCCTAGGATAGGTTTGGAATGGACTTATACCATTCTATATTCTATGCTTTATTTTTGCTACACTGCCTGTCTTTGGGCATTAGACTCACTATTGCGCTGAATAATTGTTATATAGCTAGGCCTTGAAATTGTGATAAATATTCTGGAAATGTTTTGCAAATTCATTGCTGAAAATGTGTGGGAACCCTGTTCCAAAACAGGGCCCTTAAACCACTGTAGTCTTACAGAACTGGACTTGAGTTACGACTGTACTTCTTAGACCACTTTTTATGTCGACACCAGATCTCAGAAAGGTTTTAGCCTGGAATGACATGCCTAAAATAGGGACGCCAGGTTGAAAGTACTTAAATGATGGCCATATGTGACATATTGTGTTGCAGGGTACTCTCAAGGTGAAGACAGTAGAGAACCTGGAGAAGTTTGTTGTGAAAGATGTAAGTACAAGATGTGCTACAATTTGACTGACTTTTTTCTAAGGTCTTGTCTTAGTTGTCTATTTCTCTTTCCCTTGTCTTTCATTCTTGCCACTCTGTGTTTAACTCTCTCTCTCTCTCTCTCTCTCTCTCTTTCTTTCTCACCCCCAACCTAGGGAAAACTGCCTCTTCTCCTCAGTCGAATGAATGAAGTTGCCAAGGTCTTCCTGGCTACCAACAGTGACTACCAATACACAGACGTGAGTATGAATTCTGTTACTGTCAGACAAGACTGCTGAAAAAGAAGAATATGGTCCAAAAATGATAGGGTTTGAGGGTTTCCGAGAGGTGCATAAACAGTGGATCACTTGAATACTCTCTAGGAAACAGCTGCAGGATTTGTTGCTGTTCCACATCCAGAGGCCTTTCATCTGAAATGACAGCTTACTTGTGTTTGTTTTTCTTCTTAGAAAATCATGACCTACCTGTTTGACTTCCCGCACGGCCCAAAGGTGAGACTAACACTTTTTCACTTTTCTTTTTCAATAATATTTGTATAGATTTTTACATTTTATGATGATGACAAAACAAAAACAAACATAGAGAGCTCAGCTCAGGTTGCCGAACAAAGGACATAGACATACACATATAGCTATTAGCTACATCGGACCATAAAATAAAAAATAATAAACAAATATATATAAAAGGGTGCCATATTTTATAGAAGGCATCTGTTGTGGAGTGTAGCAGACAGGTTGCCAATCTTTCTTTGTTGGCGGTTTCTCATTAATTAAGACAACAGAATATTTTTCCTAGCAGCATAAGTTAAAGTGAGACTAACTCTTTTTCTGCTCTTGTTTGGTAAATAATGGATCATGTTCCATGCGTGCATGTTTTGCACATTTTCAGTTTGACTTTGAATATGCATTTGAACGTGTGAAGCCCAATTTATACATTCATTGTATGACCATGTTGCATGCCGAACGTGGCTGAGCTACAAGCTTGCCACGCGTTGTGAGCTTGTAGACCGGCTGTGTTCGCCAGCATGACATTGTCGGAAATCATGCCGATTGTTTAATGAGTGATTATGCCCACTGCAGCATGGCACTGCCCACCGGCCATGGAAGTCCTACTTTGACTTGATCCTTGTGGACGCCAGGAAGCCTCTGTTCTTTGCGGAGGGCACAGTGCTCAGACAGGTGGACACGGTGAGCAAGAACCGCACGCACGCACGCACGCACGCACGCACGCACGCACGCACGCACGCACGCACGCACGCACACACACTGAACAGACGCAGCTGCACAGAACACCATGCCCCCTCCAAAAAAAAAAAAAAAACCACAGAGCCTCTTTGAAGTGCTCCTGTGCATGAGCAATGGTTGCTTTGAACTCGATACATTGCCGATTAGTTTACAGGATTGAAATAGGGTGAACAGAAAGAGAGCAGAACAGAAACATATGAGAGAAATACAAAAGAAAGATTTGTAATGTAACCTAATACATAAACTAATCAATCAATTTAATGACATGATTGTGGTATAGCACTTGGCTAAAACATTTTCTTCAAACTGGTTCTCTGGTCAGTGATTTTGTCTTTGCTTTGTATTTTTCCACGGTCTCTCCCGTTAACATCTCCCTTTAACAATACCATGCATTTCTTGTCCATTTCAGATATCAGGGCGACTGAAGATAGGGACCTACACAGGGCCACTGCAACATGGCATTGTCTATTCTGGTGGTAAGACTGAAACACACTGATTGTTTGTATGTAACTGACCACACAATGTGCATTACATTCACCCATTCACACACTGAAACACACTGATTGTTTGTATGTAACTGACCACACAATGTGCATTACGTTCACCCATTCACACACTGAAACACACTGATTGTTTGTATGTAACTGACCACACAATGTGCATTACATTCACCCATTCACACACTAATGGCAATAGGACACCATGCAAGGCGACCCTAACTGCTCATCTGGAGCAGTTGACCCATTTAGGTCTGACCTCGAAATTTAAAAGAAATCTTCTAAATCCTCCAGTTTTCTGAAATAAATATTTTCACGATTTTTCAAAAATAGCAGACCTACAAGCTCGTAGCGCGCCACTCAGTGGTTCGCTATGAGCTTAAATAACATAATATTTAAAATGGGTTAGGGTCCAGTGTCTTGCTCAAGGACACTTCAACACTAACTCAGTGGGAGTGTGGGGATCGAACTGGGAGCATTCTAATTAGTAAGTAAGTACATTTTATTTATATAGCACTTCTCACAGAGAAAACTCACAGTGCTTTACATGCAGAGAATAAAAACAAAGACAAGCTAAATACAACAGAGTAGTACTGAACAAAAAACTGGCACGTACAATTGATCTAAAAAAAAAAAAGAGAGAAAAAAACAAAGCAGCAAAATAACAACACACACATGGAAAAACATCATGTAACATCCGGGAATGCTTGAGTTTGTTCTTAAAAATGTCCACCGAGGCTGCAGATCTCAAGCGGAAGAGCATTCCACAGTGTGGGCGCTACAACCTGAAAGGCTCTGTCAATGTGTTTTGCGTTTGGTGTTTGGAACAGTTAACATCCGCAGACCTTAGGGACCTCTCTGGCACGTAACGTTGGACTAGGTCAGTTAAATACATGTATAATGGAGCCTGACCATGTAGAGCTCTATAGGTGAGCACCAGGACCTTAAAGGTTTCATGACATTATTTTTTATTTATTTTTATTTTTCGTTTTTCTTTTAGGTCTTGTGACCTCAATTACATCCAAAAAACCGGAACTTTTTTCTGTGGTCTGGAGTTTTCTCTGGCGTTTGGAAGTCTTCTGAGCTGCAATGAAAACAGGCAAAACAATGAAAACAGTGAAATCTGCTGGAAAATCCCATTGACATATATGGGATTTTCTGTCTCTTACATCACAAACAGCAGGAAACTCGCTCTGAGTTTCAGGTGCTCTACCTGTTTGAGCCAGAAAACGCCACAGAAAATCTACTGAATGTTAAAAGTTCCGTTCTTTTGGGTGAAATTGAGCTCAGAAAACCTAAAAAAAATTAAGAAAAATTACATTTTTTTAATGACAATCCCTTTAAAATGAACCCTGAATTTTACCGGAAGCCAGTGTAAGGAGGCTAGGACTGGGGTGATGTGGCACCTTCTATTGGTCCTGGCTTAGCAGTCTGGCTGCAGCATTTTGAATTAACTGGAGGCGATCCATGGTTGTTTTGTTTAGGCATTCTAATTAAAAGGGGGCCGCTCTACCTCCTGAGCCACTGATTGATGTGATTGTGTATCTATCTTTGTACTGTTTCTTAATCACTTAAGTCCTACAGTATATACTTCACCATATAGAAGATAGCCACTCTACAAGCTCACAACGCATCACGATACATTGTGAGCTTGTGGATCGCTATTTTAGTTATTTCTGAGAATTATGAGGGCTGAGGGGAAATATTCTTTTGAAAGATTTTTCATTTTTTTTTATTATTGTTACCTGTAACAACCAGGTTGAAAGTGGTTAAATGCAATTTAACCACTTTCCAGTAATTACATTACTGGACACAGTAATTACTATAGTCCTACTAGACCCCAGGAAATTACATCTGGCCACAGATCACAGGAGCTACTGAATGTGAAGGTAGAGGTACTAGGGGGATGCCATACTGTGTGTCGTAGGCTCAATATGTCAGTTTGTCACCTCCTCCTTCACATTCAATAGATCCCGTGATCTTTTGTGGCCAGATATAATCTGGCCATAGATCTAGTAGGACTATAGTAAATAATTAAAAAAGAAATTGCTATAACATTTTGTAAAACAATACATATTTAGCCCCATGTTCGAATGCCCCCGCCTCCCTGTTAAAAATAGCTAAATTCACTAAAATGAAAGAAAGCAGCAAATGAAAAGAAAATGAACACTCATCTTTTACTTTCTCTAATAACAACTAAACCTTGTTGAAAAAAACTAAAGTTGTCCTTTAATGTCACCTATTGCCAGGCTCTTCAGACATTGTATGTGATTTACTGGGGGCCAAGGGTAAGGACATCGTTTACATCGGGGACCACATCTTCGGAGACATCCTCAAGTCCAAGAAGCGCCAGGGCTGGAGGACCTTCTTGGTGATACCCGAGCTGGCCCAGGAGTTGCATGTTTGGACCGACAAGAGCTGTGAGCCTGCATGCACCTACATACAGTACACACAGACATGAACCTTCCAGATAAACTGGGTACAGCAGGGGTATAGGCTTGGGCGATATTGATTTTTTGATATCGGTATTGATAACGTGAATAATACCGCGATAATCGGTATTATCGGTTTTATTAATAAAACATTAATATATATCACTGACGGGCTGAATTTCCCCATAGAGTGCTATTTCTTGTTTTGGCCACTGTACTGTACTGTACTGTATGCCACTGTACTGTATGCCACTGTACTGTACTGTATGTCACTGTACTGTACTGTACTGTACTCCGCTGTGCTGTGCTGTGCTGTACTCCGCTGTGCTGTATTCCACTGTACTGTACTGTACTCCGCTGTACTGTACTGTACTGTGCTGTATTCCACTGTACGGTACTGTACTCCACTGTACTGTACTGTACTCCACTGTACTGTACTCCACTGTACTGTACTGTACTGTGCTGTACTCCACTGTACTGTGCGGTAAAATGACGGTAAAATTACGATATTAGTATTATGACGGTATTCGGTATTCTTTTTTTTCATATTTACATGACGGTAAAATTACGATATTAGTATTATGACGGTATTCGGTATTATTTATATACTCTGCGATATTACCGGTATTCGTATTATTTATATACTCCGCGATATTACCGGTATTGATTTCAAATATCGCGGTAAACGGTAATATCGCTATATTGCCCAAGCCTACAGGGGTACTCAACTAGAAATGCTGAAGGTCCACAAATCATTTTTGAATAAGACCATGGTCCGGTCCCATGCGCACAAGCAAATAAAATTGCGGGACGCAGGCCACGTGCGGTCCCCGCAGGGCTGCCCCCCTTGCCCCCACCCCTAGAAATGCCTATGCCTGTTTAGTACAGTCAAACCAAGCTTATACAAATTGGATCCCCTCCTAACCAACCAATATTGGGGTGCAGAGTATATGAAAATACAAATTTTCACTTTGACAAATATTCACCTCCAAAAATGCACAGCAAATATTTAGGAGAGGTATTGTGTTGAGGCACAAAGAACACTTATTTTGTCCCTGCTTAATAAGATAAATAGCCTTTTTAAAGCGCAAATAACATGCATTTCAAAACTGATTTTAATATTTAATATCATATTGTCTATGTCCCTCAAAGTTATTTCTAATGGTTTGAGCCTCAATCACCACTCTGATATAACCAGTCCTTGTCATTTCTTTCTGGACTTTGAAAGCAGTTTTAGCTGCAGTACCACAATGTCCTGAGGTGGTGGGGGTGCTGATATGCAGATTATTTAATATTTGAGTCATTATAATACTGATGCTAGATAAACCCAGGCTTGTTTCCATTCCATGCCAGCTTGGAAAATCAACAATGGTGGACATTGTAAACAAAGTGGAAATGCAAATTTGGACCTGCAGACTGAAGAAGAGGAGGAATTGAAAAGTAGGGTGACATTGATGACATCACGATGAGGACAAAATCAGTCGAGCTGTTCCTGAGAGCAATTTCCATTAAAGCACCTATATTATATGAAAGCCTGATTGTTCAAAATTGGTTATTTGTGGGGATAGAAAACACATATGGGAGCCCCAAAAACACAAAAGAAATTTCCACCAGGGCAGGTCCTGTTGGCGCTATAATAGGCCAATGTGAAAAGGGTGGAATGTATTCCTCAGCCTAGTAGGAAAGTGCGTGAAAGATTTCATGTAAATTGCATGCTGCGTTCATGATTTGAGGCTTTTTGTTAAAAACGGGCCAGTCCTGCAAACTTTGAAAGCCAATGATAGCCAATTAGGATGGAATATGAAATATCGGAAAGATCTGTGTTGAGCACATGACTATAGAGATACTGTAACGATTTGCGGGATTTTTGGACAAAATCTGGAGGAGTAAGAGCAAAAAACATGTTTTACAAAAGTGAATGTGTGACTGCAACCCCAGCTAACAGCCAGTCAGCGCAACATTGTCATGACATGCCTGCCCATAATACACAGGCATACACGCGCACACACGTGCACACAGTCAGTCGGGCCACATTCAGAGCGATGCGTTGCTTGGCATACAGCGAACTCCGGCCGAGCTACACCAGGCTTTTCAGCGTGTGTTTGCGCGTATATGCACAAATGCACACACACACTTATACAGTAGATCCCATCCTAGTTTAATGTGCGTGTATGCGGGGCTCGCGTGTCCTTTCATGGACTACTGACATACAGCAAGCAAATCAACTTGAGTAATTGTTAATCACATAGTTGTTGAATGCAATGTCAGAACTCGTATTCGCTTGCATACATATTTACTCAGCCGCATGCACACAAACATGTTTGCATGCACAGACACAGGTGCACGCACAGGTACATGCCAATGCGATATGTGATTAAAGATTCAACTGGCATGTAAAATGTAAACCTTTGTGATGATGTGCGGGGAGAGAGATTCACTGTGCCTTCCATATTGTTCACAGCTTTATTCGAGGAACTGCAGGGGCTGGACATTTTCCTGGCTGAGCTTTACAAGTGAGTAGGACCAACTTTTTAACTGTTTCCCACCTCTGACCCAATGACCCTCTCATATGCCAATCATTGAACCCTTATTTCTCTCTGCACTATCAGCACCGACCTTGTGTATGTATGCGCTTGCGTGCGTGGGCGCGCACATATGTATGTGAGAGAGAATAACCTTTTTTTGCCTTCAGGGTAAAGTCTAAAACTTGATAACTGGTTTCACTGGCCTATTAACCTCAGCTCACCTGCAGTTTTACAGCACTCTGTCTTTTTGTTTAGTACACTGATGTCATTGCACTCTTCTTCCTTTCTGTCTTTGTCCCTGATCCCCTCTGCTAATCCTCCTCTAGGCATCTGGACAGCAGTAGCAATGAGAGACCAGACATCAGCGCTATCCAGAGAAGAGTCAAGGTACTGTTCAACAAAATGTCCCACTGCCATGTTTTGATGTTGTTCCATAGTCCAAAGGATTGGCACACTCAACTCAAAGGACTTTGGTTGCGGATTCTAAACAATACATAATGACAAAATGAGCATCTGCACCTTACAATATAGTTTTCATGGTTTTAAGGCATTGCAGTTAGCAGTCACAAAACAAGTGTTCTGAAAGCATTTCTAAAACTTTCTGAAAGCCAGACAAAGGCCTCCTGGCTTTCGTCAGCATTCATGAAGGCCATAAAGGTCTTGTGACTGCTGCTGTGACGCATTAAAGCGTATTTTGTGAGTACGGATGTTCCTTTTGTTATTATTGATGTTGTACAGCCATTCATGGTGATACAACTCCTTTTTATGTTTCATGCAATTGATGACCTCTCCCTGATTGTTGTCTGATATGCTGTTTTATTGACAAAGATCAGAAAATACAGTGACATGGTTTAAGAAACACCCCCAACTCACTCAGATCATACTGTATTGAATGCCCACTGTTTAGAGAGTCATTACAGTTGGTGGGGGGGGGTCATAACAGCTACAAACTATAATATTGAAAGTACGTCCTTACTAGTCTCTCTGGATAATATAACTAATAGATTATTAGCTAAATGGCTGGAAGATCAAATTTAGCCAAGGCATACTTTGTATATTATGCCTCACATTGATTATCTTTAGACACATTTTCATTAATTCCATTAATTATTACATGTATTCATGTACTTTTTCCCCTGTGTTCGGGTATCTCAGTTGATAGAGCACTCGCCTTTGGACCACAAGGTTCTGGGTTCGATCCCGGGCGCCGCCAACTCAGCGTATGAGTAGCACGGCGGTAAGTAGTACTGGGAGCTGATGGTAGGTGTGGTACTCCACCTCAGCAATCCATCTCCCAGGGGTTGTAAAGGAGATAGACACCCTCGCTGGTTGGCTGATACCGACAATAAGCCATCCCAACTTTACTTAAAGGAGTACTTCACCCCCCCAAAAAAATATTTATTTTCTACCACTTACACAAGCCATGAAACCTTGAAGTCATGGAGATTTTTATTTTTGTTTTGGTCACATTCCTAAGCCAATAATTTGATGACTGGCGGAGTCTCCTCAAATTATTAGAATGTGACAAAAACACAAGAATCTCTATGAATTCAAGGCTTCGTGGGGTGTTAGAAAATAAGTAATTTTTTGGGTGAACTACTCCTTTAATAATTTCTTCCAGGAAGTCCCATTGAGATACAAATTTATTTTACATGGGCCAACATGGCATTGCCATAGGCATTCTCATTATAAAAACAATAAAAAACCACTCTCGCAAAGAGTCACTTTACAAACCGATCAGCCAACAACAAATTAGTACACACAAAGACTTATTTACTTACTTACTTTGAAGCAGAATTAATCGGGTACTGAAATAACGACAGTACGTGGTTAGAGCATCTCAGAGATAAGGGCGGCGTTCAAAGACGATTCAGCTTGCCCTGAAGCTCTTTGGTTAGTCTTTAGTTCACCATATCCTCTCTACCTCTTCCTTCTCCTTCAGAAAGTCACCCATGACATGGACATGTGCTACGGTATGATGGGAAGCCTTTTCCGCAGCGGCTCCAGACAGACCCTGTTTGCTTCCCAGGTCATGCGCTATGCTGACCTGTACGCGGCTTCCTTCATCAATCTGCTCTACTATCCCTTCAGCTATCTCTTCAGAGCTGCACATGTACTGGTACGTATCATTCTCGTGTTGGATTACAAATCATGGATGCCATATGTCTTCATATCTTATTACTGGTTCCAATACCTCTGAACGCCTACACATAAAAAAAAATGTTTCTCTGCGAAAACGGCAAAGCGCCACAAAGTGCAATCAACAGCATAGAGGGTGCACACACACACACACACACACACACACACACACACACACACACACACACACACACACACACACACACACACACACACACACACACACACACACACACACACACACACACACACACACACACACACACACACACACACACACACACACAAGATAAACCTTTATTCCCATTCTCACGCTCATTTCTTTTGCCCTCTTTTCCCAGATGCCTCATGAGTCAACGGTGGAGCACGCCCATGTAGACAACATAGACATCGAGTCCCCCATGGCCACGCGCAACCGCACCCACTGCATTGACTGCAAGGAACTAGAGTGCAAGCGCAGCCAATTGACCCGCTCCATCAGTGAAATCAAGCCCCCCAATCTATTCCCCCTGACCCCCCAAGAGATCACTCACTGCCACGATGAGGATGATGATGAAGAAGAAGAAGAAGAAGAGGAGGAGGAATAAGTTGGAAGACGAGAAGTGAGCCATATCCGATTCCTGCCTTTGCAAGATTTCCTAATGGAGGTTGATGTCGCTCAAGAGCGAGACAAAATTGATTGGCCAAGGGAGGCATATTTCCGGAATGAACAAGTAATGGGAAATTTGGGTGGTTTGGGATCCATTTTTTTCATGGAGATTTATGTCGAAAAAAGAAACTGCAATATTGTTCTGATGATTTCCGAAGTATAAAGGACCAAGAGTTAGGCTTAAAGTTCACCTGTCAGTATGTGACAATGTGCATGCTTGGTCCACTAAAATCACACAGTTGCCCCTGCTTTCCTAGTTTTATTTTGGGGTAGATGTTTATTTTATTTTATTTTAATTATTTGCGATTTAAATATTATTTTAGCAGACCTCTGAAAAAAATGGAAGAAACAATCTTTCTTGAACTGACTCTTAGGGATGTACTGTACCACGTTTTGGTTACATTGTAGGCCTACAGTGTAGACAGTATACTATGGGGTGCAAAGGTTAATCAAACTAATCAACATTTGACCATAGAAAAAAGAAGGAATTTGAATATGAATTTGATTTTTTTTTTTTCATAATAATATAGGCGAACATTAACGGTGGTGTGGGCTTGTACTGTAGATCATCTATTTTAGCTTTTTTTTCTCCACGATATATAAAGTAGTCACAATTAATTCCAAAAACGACATAAAAAATAACATGCTTCTTGATTATTCCATTTCAAGTTATTGATGGAATAATCGCTAAGCACATAATTGGTAGGTGCAGCCCTAGTATACTGTAGAATTTGTACTGTAGTTTGCACAGCAGACTTACCTTGTCAAGAACAGTATGTACTTTATGACTTCTTGTTGCTGTAAACCCCTTTTGAAATGAGAAACACACTTGACATCAGCCTTCTGACCATGGTGCTGAAAGAACATGCATATTATATTGAGCTATTTGAACGCTGGTTTTCGCATTATGCAAACAATGGTCCAATTTCCTTCCTAACGTGTTTTATTTTGTTTGTTTCTTGTCATAGTAGAAGTGTGTGTGTGTGCGTCAGTCAGTCAGTCAGTCAGTCAGTCAGTCAGTCAGTCAGTCCTTTGCCAAAGTAGACTTGTATCATCCACAATGATTGTAAGAATAAGAATATCTTGTTCTAGCTAAAACACAGCATGTGTGTGTACTGTGTAGATTCGGGTGGTCCAAACTAAGCACAAGTCGTGATTGTGGATGTTTATGCCCGCGTTGAGACAGATCAATAAAGCATTTTGTATAAAACTTGGTTAGAGGAACACAAAATGTGATGATGAGTGCATGGTTCAACTGACATTTTGAAAGGAACTGGTCATATGGTCTGTCCGTGCCCGTTATTATGGAAACCTTGAAGTACAGTACGCTACTGTAATTTAGCTATCCAGAGAATGGCTTCAGCCTTAGGCCTTCTCTTCACGTTTGCACTATGTAATGCAATGTACGATAAGGTGTGAAAACTAACGGAGCTCATTCTACAGCATGTGCACATAACATGCAGGGCTTCTTTTGCTCACTATAAGCTCGGCTATTCAGGACACTTGAAACATGATTTCTTTTTTGGTTGTACATGATCAATGCCATGGCAGAGATTCATGATGTGAGAAGTGTTCTAGCTGAGGGTGTGTCTGTCTCTCTCTTTCTCTCTCTCTCGCTCTCTCGCTCTCTCTCTCTCTTTTAAACAAGAGCGTATCATAAGAACAAGTGGCCTTGATTTGGAAAGGAGATTGTGCTTATTGGTGGCTTGTGGTGTGGTTCTTTACGTTATAGGTTGGTAGGTTGTACTGTATAAAAAGTAGGACTTTGATCTGTCCGCTAATGTCAATCCTTTGGCTTTAGACAAGGCTACTAGGATGTAAACATCATTGAACTGACTCTTGCTTAGACCTTGATGTAGGGCTGGAGTTAGGCAAGGTTAGGCTGCTCCAGATAGGCGCTGGTTGTTGGCAGCATAGACTTCGTCTTTGGGGCGTCTGTATCTCGGGGCAAGGCAAGCTTCCGCGTGCACCACAGAAGGGGACGTTCGGTAGGCCAATCAGAGGCAATGTAAATGTTTGTTTTCTCATGTCAATACAGCTCATTTGAATTGAATTGATAAGTCCCGGCAGCGTGCCTTCCGCACTTCCGCCTTCCCTACGATACAGGCCGAGCCAATGAACTGCAGCGGCCAATGAGGTTTTTATATCTATGATTAGCAGCAGAGGTGAACACAGCACTGGTATTAAGCTATAGCAGTGATACTTTGTGGAGTAATTGTGGAGAAGAGGTGTTCGATTTCTACACACTGTGAAGAGAGTACCAGGTTCCGTGTCGGTTGGAGTTGGGTTATAGAGTTAAGCCTAATTTCGATGTCATCGTACGATTGTGTCGCTTGCCAAAAATGACCTGCTATGGTTAGGGTTTTGCCGACGTGTTGTGAGTTGTAGGTCGGCTATTTTCAGTGTGTGACACACACCGACTATCAGTATAGATCAGGCATGAATTAGGCTTTAAACGTTCATAGGTTTAGTACTTTCAGAACTGGAATGAGGATGTCCAGTCTTAGAATCCGTAAACACTAGACTTCACTTTGGCTATTCCAGTTCCAAAAAAACACCCTGAAAATATTGTGGGACTCAAATCGTATTCAATGTAATCCTGTTAATGTCCACTTCCTATTCCCATGTCCTACCTCCTCAGTGGTAATAATATGCACTAGTAGGACAAGATAACTGCCAGCAACTTGACTTCATGGAATAGATAAACCTTTTTTCCTTTGCGCAATATCAAATGTGTACTATGTTTAAGATTTTCACTTTACATTTACAAGTTCTGTTTTGTAATAGATCTTAGATTGGTCTGTTGATTTGGGCCAATGATGGTAAGGAACTATTTTGGCTCTTTTGGTTTAGCTTGACAAGGGGTAGAAGAAGGAATATGTCTGTGTTTAAGTTTAACCGTGGGTCTATGTAACAATTTAATCAGTAGAATATAGCAGAGAGAATTATATTACAATAGTTCATTAGTTTTTTATATTATGTGAAATGTTTGTATTCCCAAAATTGATTTTATGTTTTGAATATAAAATAACTGGATATGCTACTATCGTACACGAGGCAGCTGCATTGCTCATAAGAAATAATTGGCCAGTATCTTTTTGATCTCATTTTGAAGAAAGGAAAAGGTAATAGGAAAGGTTTTGAACTGATTTTCTGTGGAAGCACTGTGTCAGTTATTGTTTTTTATCTTCTAGTACAATGGATATGCATGTGCTCATTCTAAGGCTGACTAATACAAGCAAATCCAGTATGCCACGGTTTAATGGTAGCCTTTGGTTAGACATCTATGTGGAATTCTTTTTTTTATATAGTGAAAGCATTTTGACATTTGCAGGGTGATTTGTATAAAAAGCAAACAAACAAAAAAACATGTCATCCAGTAAATGGCTTGCAGAGCAAAGCTCTTAAGGGAAATGTGAATAGCATGTCAAGTACCGTAGATAAGAAATGGCACTTTTATTTAATTTTTCTAAACATGATTCGTGATTTTTTTATTACCTTTACAGCATTGTAAAATAAATACACATATCCTTGACCTTTCATTCAGTAACATGACTGATGAAGTTACACTATTGGTCGGCTGGTTGGTCTAACAATGAAGCCAATCGCAGAGCAATCGTCCGTCCAGGCTATGGGATGTAGTCTGTCCTAATAACCTACCCTTTCTTATAATTTGTCGTGGGGGCCAAGATATGTAGTGGTCGACTACATATCTCCGACTCTTGGATCCAGTCAGCCTGGATGATCTATTCATTGTCACGATCAAACATCTACATGAAAACCTGAAAGTTACACCGGCCGACCAAGCTTCTATTTCTATGATGCCCAAAAAGCAACCACATTAGAGGGTGCCAAAACTGTCATGCATTCAGTTATTTTAATTCAATAATCTTTTGTTTTGTGCCCATTACTTTATGTTCCTTTTGAACATATGTTTTGTTTCCAGATTTATTATACAGACTGTATATCTGGAAATCACATAAAAATGTACAATAAAACTATAATTTTCCATAATAATGTGTTGTTTCTTCAATGACCTTCAATGAATGTTTTTTGTACGGGAACATTTGTCATGTAATGCAGTGGTTCTCAACAAGTGGTCCTTGAGGCGGTTCCAGGAGGGCCCCAGCGGAGAGTTGGTAACCATATGGACCCTTATAGATCTTTAACTCTTGACAGCGTAAAATTAAATTATAATTTGGTTTAATTTTATGACTTATTGTTAAACATCTGCATTACTTAATTTACAAGAAGTCTACACACAATTAGAGAATGTAGATTGATTGATTTAAAAAAAAAAAAAAGTAAAACCTGGGGAGAGCAACGGACTGACCACATGGCACATGCTTCCTTCTATGCATGATTCCTTCTTTTCACCTGACAGGGGAGTTTCCCCGGTTGGACGTCATAGACCGTGGAAGCAACAAGTTATTCCAACCAGTTCCTTTCCCCTCCATCAGGCACACCGGCTGGCCAGTGGGAGGCAGTTTAGAGACCAGGATGACTGCATGTTTTTTGTGAGAGTACCTAACCTAGGGGACACGGAGAGAACATGCAAACTCTACACAAAAAGGCTCTTTTGCCAACCCCACTTAGGGTATGGGCACTGATGAGGAGGAGAGAACACGCCCACATGAGCACCCTGCCCCTGGTTGAATTTTGTATTCATTTGTTTGCAGAATGGGTACAGTTCAAGGAAAGTACAGGTCAATACAAAATCTGCTAAAACAAGAAAAAGCTCTATAAGCACCATTAAAGCAGAATTGTTATTTTGATCATTGTTATCTCCTAATGGTACCAACATTGATACAGCATGGAATTATGGACAAAATCTTATATTTAACGATAACAAAATATTCCAAGACAGGTTTTGGAATAAATGGTGTGGTGGTCTGTGGCTTAAATGCAGAATAAACTAGATCTCCACCAGGGCAGGTGAGGTTGTGGCTTCCTGGCGGCGCTATAATAGGCCAATGTGAAAAGGGTGCCATTTCTTCTTACGCCTTGGATGGCAATAGGCCTATCTCACAGCCCGCTTTCCACGCCCACTTCCGGTAAATAGTGGTGTCATTTAACATTAGCATTTACAAGTTTTTTTCTCTGGAGAATCTAAGTACATTTTCTAATGTAAAAATGTGACAGACCAATATTATTATGTAGCAAACAAGATGGTAAATCAGCTCGAACAGATAGAACAAACCTTACCTTGAGAAAACAAAAGTTGTAGACTTCTTAAATTACCTCTGTTAACATGTAGCGTCTATGGAGTGACGTCACACTATCACCACTAACGCGGAAAGGGGGCGTATTAAGGGGGCGGGGAAATTCTGTGAGATAGGCCTATTGGATGATTTGAGGCATTTTGTTCCAAAAATGTGTTTTGCAAAAATCCACCTGTTGGTGGCGCTATAGGCCAATGTGAAAAGGGTGGGATATATTCCTCAGCCTGGTAGGAAAGTCTTCACGTAAATTGCACGCTGCGTTCATGATTTGAGGCTTTTTGTTCAAAACAGGCCAATCCTGCAAACTTTGAAAGCCAATGTTAGCCAATTAGGATGGAATATGAAATATCGGACAGATCTGTCTTGAACACATGACTATAGAGATAGGCCTACTGTGTAACAATTTGCGGGATGTTTGGACAGAATCTGGAGGAGTAATATAAAAAAATGTGTTTTACAAAAGTCGACCTCCTGGTGGTGCTATAACAGGCCGTTCTGGAAAATTTGGGGCAGAGGTTCGTTGGCATCCAGGGAGTGTGTGTGCAAAATTTGGCATCGACCAGGTTAACGGTGCCAGAGATTAGCTAGTAACAGACGGACGGACGGACGGACGGACGGACACACTCACACACACACACGGACGAGTGCAAAACATACTCCCTCTTCACTTTCGACTGCACACCTGCACATGCCTCAAACCATGTCATCAAGTTCGCAGACGACACTACAGTGATTGGCCTTATCAAGAACAACGACGAACGCGCCTATATGGAGGAAGTACAACACCAGGTGAGGTGGTGCGCAGAGAACAACCTCGCCCTTAACACCTCCAAGACAAAGGAGCTGGTTGTGGACTTCAGACGGAGCAGAGGAGGGCAGCATGCTCCGATCCTCATCGATGGTGTGGAGGTGGAGCGTGTCACCAGCTTCAAGTTCCTGGGGGTCCACATATCTGAAGACCTCTCCTGGACCCTAAACACATCATCTCTCATAAAGAAGGCCCACCAGCGTCTCTTTTTCTTGCGGAGACTAAGGAAAGTCAAGCTATCCCACCAGACTCTGGAAAACTTTTACCGGGGTACCATTGAAAGTACATTGACCTACTGTATCACCGCTTGGTACGGAAACTGTACTGTGGCAGAGCGGAAATCACTACAGAAGGTGGTGAAAACTGCACAGCGCATTATAGGTTCCTCATTACCATCAATTGAGTCCATCCACAAACAACGCTGCCAGTCTAAAGCCCTCAGCATCATCAAGGATGCCTCCCACCCCAACAACAGACTGTTCCACCCCTCCCATTCACAGAGGAGAAATGGCTACAGATGCCTCAAGACTTCAACCACCCGATCCAGAAACAGCTTCTTCCCCTCAGTCATTGTCCTCTTGAACTCTCTGACCAAGAGATAGAGTCGTCGTCTCCCCCCCCCCCCCCCCCCCGTCCCCCCCTGTCCAAAAACATGAACTCTTCACTGACTGTACATACACTGGTATTTCTTTTTCTTACTGCTTTTTATTATTGGTACCTACTAGGTGCTACTACTAACACATATGATTACTTTTGTACTGCTTTGGAGTGATGTCAACAAATCAATTTAGTTTTACATGTGTGTAAACAGTGTTCAATGACAAAATAAAATCCATCCATCCATCCATCCATACTCTCTCCCCCTTTTCGCAGATAATTAAGTAAGCCTGGGACCGAGGCGACTCTCTCCCCATGCCTTCGGCCTGGGCCTGGTGGAGACAATAATGAACCTTGACCAGCAAGGGGTGTGCACCTGACACCAAGTGGTGCTAAAGCATCTGCTATTTTGGCCTCTGGACAGCAAAGTGCCCTTTTGAATGTTTGTTTTTGTACAGTTCGTTCATTTTATTTTTGTTTTGTATTGTATGTGGCCCATGGTGACATCGATCAATTCTAAATTAAAAGTGTCTAATACATTATGCCCCAAAATCTATAAATCTCACACACTAGCAGTCGGCGCTTCCACACGCCGCACAAGGTGCCCTTTTTTCACTTGAGCACCTGGGCTCAAAGTGTCTGTGCATGCCTTGACATGAAAAGGATTGAGAACCACTGCCCTAGAAATTTAACCTGCGTCACAAACTCACAATAAAGTAGACACCTGCCACCACCTATTGTGTGAATTATTGTTGGATACTCCCTGAGCAGGCTTCAAGCGGGCCCTTTAAAAACCTCCGGTAGCCACGCCCCTCCCCCCTGTTGAACAGCTGGTGCTGTTTTTCCTTTATTTGCCGATGGGTTCTCTTCTGGCTGCAAACAGACAGACAGTCAGGCAGAAACTAGCTCCCAATTAGGTTTGGTAGTAAAAAGACTAGTGAAATAAACAACATATAATGTAACCTTACACCTCATGGAAGTTGAGTGGAGTAGTCTGGGAGGAGTAGGAAGTGAAAACTACTCGGTCACAAGTGTGTGACAGCTGACAGTTTGAAAGAGAAGTTAATTCATCTACATGACAAACTTTGGTTGTTCGTTTTGTTTTTATTCTGCAGGTGAGTTAGTTTAGCCTGACACACTTTTCGTTTCACTAGGCTAGAGTTAGCTAATAGCTATCTATGCTAAGCATTAACGTGTGTGTGTGTACGTGTGTGTATGTGTGTGTGCGTGACTGACTGACTGTGTGCGTGTGTGGGAGGGAGGGAGGGTGAAGGAAGCACGCGGGTGTTTTCACCATAGATATTATTATTAGGTTTTCTTCACCCCTCACGGTGAAATGAACAGACAATGAGATAAGTGCTGTGCATACACCAGCGCGCGCGCACACACACACACACACACACACACACACACACACATATATATATATAATACAGACACAATGCTTTGTTTGGGGTGCCACACAGCCACAGCACCAATGAAACTTCATTGTTAACTCTTTACCAATGATGAGTTAATTGAAAGTGATATTGAACCAAGTGTTACACAACATGAATTGCCCTCAATCCTAGTTCAGTTCAGGCATGTCCAAAGTCCCCACAGCTTCCTTCCTAAAATGTATCTGATATAAAACTAACATTACGTATACAGTATGTACATCTATACGTATACTAGACTGTGTATGTTGTCACAGGATATAATAGGCTATTATGTACTGTATACGGTTGTATATGTTGTAACCAGAAGGATGCCGTATACGTACAGGCTGTGTATGTTTGTCTGCTGTTGCTAGTGTACACTGTACCCACATACTGTACACTGTACAGTACAGTATGTGGCTCTTGGTCAGCTCACTTTCTTTCTACCTCACTTACTTCTACTCAAAGCTTATGGTGTCTCTCTCAACCTGCTCCACAGGTACATGAGCCATGGGGTGATGACCCCAGACCCCCAAGCCTTCTTCTCAACCTATGAGTCCATTCTCCTGTGGCGTGACATGCTGTGAATGCTGGACCCTAGTCAACTGCACTACACCAGACGCTGCTATGTGCAGTACTAAACATCCAAGGCTGAATGAGAAGATGGCAGCCAAGACAATGAGGCTGGTCGGTGCCATTGATACTGGAAGGAAAGTACTGGCGACTGGCCAGCTAGCCAGATGTATGGAGGATGGAGAGGCTGGAGAGTGACGCCGCTGGAGGACTCATCATGAACTAGAGAGAGAGTCCAAGTGAAGTACAAGACGGCTCAAGGTAGGAACTTTTTTTTTTTTTTGCTTCTTTGCTGCTTGTGTATGTATGATGTGGCGACTGTGGCTCAGGAGGTAGAGCAGGTCGTCCAATGATCCATGGGTCGGCGGTTCGAATCCCGGCTCCTCCTGTCTACATGTCGAAGTGTCCTTGGGCAAGACACTGAACCCCAAATTGCTCCCGGTGTGCTGGTTGGTACCTTGCATGGCTTCCGCCGCAATCGGTGTATGAATGTGTGTGTGAATGGGTGAATGTAATGCACAATCTATGTAAAGCGCCTTGGATAAAGGTGCTATATAAATGCACCATTTACCATTATACCATGTGTCTACTAGCCAATCTGGGAACCCATCTGCAAAACAAAGGGAAAACGGTGTCAACCGTCTGTCTCGAGAGACTAATGCTAGTGTGATTCAAGCTGGTGTACTATTGCTGCCATATTGGGACCCAATGACTACTGACATGTTCAGTAACTGTTTCTGGCTCTTTAATTTAATGCTGATGTGAATCTACAGTTTGCATGTTGTGTTGTCGTTGAAGGTGTGAGTTGTAACAGGGAACAATTTACCGGTATGTGGCTTTTTGCTATTTTTTGTGTTTGGAGCTAGAGGTTTTGGGCTTTATAACTCTGATAAACAGTAGGTTATGTTGGTTGTGTTGTGGTTGCTGAGGTTCATTGGGCCCAGCTAATCTCCGGCACCGTTGGACCAATCAGTGATCATTGTGAAACTGATAGGTTGGCTTCCAAACTTTGCAGGAGAGGCCCGTTTTGACTTAAATGCCACAAGCACTGCTCTCTCAACCTGCTCCACAGGTACATGAGCCATGGGGTGATGACCCCAGACCCTCACGGTGGCGCTACAACAGCCACTTAATGTTTTTGGCCAATACCTCTTGAACCGTAGCTTTTACAATAAAACTAGTTTTCCCTGTATTCTTTGGATTCTTAAGGCCTATTCATAGTCTGGATTTTTGTTGGTGAGGTGACCACCGCTCCGGTGGTGAGCTGACCACCAAAGCTGAAATAACGTTGAGCGGTGGTGAGTAAAAACAGAGAGAAGGGCTGGAGCGGTGGCGGTGGTTTGCTCTTCACCGCGGCTCGTGATGTCATGTTGTAGTTCGGTGGTCACCCCACCACCGAAAATCCAGACTATGTATGAGCCTTCACTCTCACCTCGTCCACACAGGTGACATTTTCCAGCATTTTGAGTTTTCTTCAAAACACACATTTTGCTGCTATTCCTACAGAGGTTATCCATTATCTCACCACCATATTTATCTTTTGGGTCTCGAGGGCTTGGGAACTTCTGGTGTGATTCAATTCTTGAATGTGTAAAATGTGAACACCGAGTTAAATTAACAGTTCACCAATCATTACTGTATGTGTGTAACCTAATCGACAGTAGAAGTTTCATGAGCTCACACAGCTTTGTGTGAATTGAAACTGATTTGGAAAGTCAACTAGAATCATTCAGAGTAGTAGTATCCTAGACACAAGTAGCCGCAATTTGCAACTCTAGATTTTTTTTATAATGGGATGAATCTAGAGTTGCAATACCCTCCATTGACTCCCCACTCATCCATTTGCGTTTGCGATCTGCTTGTCTTAAACGACATTAAACTCACCAACATTGCAGCTGTAGTCCAAGCTTGAATTATCCTCTTTCAATCTGAGCATTATAACAAAATCTAGAGTTGCAAATTGCTGCTAAGACACAAGTAAATTCATGTTACTCCATCACCAGTTATCTTTGTGTTAATCATTCACTTTTTATTGTACCACCAGTTGGAGGAGGCAAACGGAATATTGTCTTCGGGTTGTAGGAATACGTGGCATTAATGACCGGCGTGCATTACAGTAGCAGCATTTGGGTTGGACAAGAAACCACAATATTAACAGAATGGAAAGCAGCACATCTAAGCAGCAAGCCTAAAAAAGCTTCTTCCACACAGCAAGAGATTGAGATTTGTCAGTAATGTGCATATGGGCTGACTGTGTACATGTGTGTTGTTGTGTGATGGGCATCACTCACATTTAATTACCACCATGACCAATATTAACTGTGTGTGATGATCTGTACAATGGACAAGTCAGGGTTTCAGTTAGTTTTATAAACCCACTTTTTTTTATTTGTTTCTCTCTTTGTTTTGAGACTTTAGAATTGTCATCTGTTAATGTATGTTTCTTGTTGTTATGCCTGGCACTACGTTCCAGCAAGAGAATTGGAGTATGAAGTGAAATACGACTATCATCATTCATTGCTTTTCTCTGGAATGATTGTCCCTGCAGAGCAGAGTTCACCTGATGCATAGGAACATGATACAGTAAAAAACAAAAAAAACAAAAAAATAGCAAACATAACTGCAAACATAGTCTATGCATATTATTATTTCTGGATATTCAACAAGGTCACTGTCATCAATGGAACGATTGCTCGTCCATGGATGCTGTCAACAGCTGTCACACACACTGACATGTGGAAACAGTGACCACCAGTGGTTTTTAAATTGCACTACCATTTAAATGCAATCACATATAAAAAGAATGAGAAATCCCAACCGTATGACGTTGCTACTACAAATATTGTGACAGGAAAACTCCCTCAATGTACATAATGTTAACAGGCTGCATCTATGGAATATATTTCAAAACTTCTTACAGCACTCGCATGTTCCGGAGCTTGTAACTCCAATTAAAAACAAAAGAAAAACAAGAAGTCAAATGCTAAAGTTAGGATCTATGCTGCTACAGGTATGAAGTAAACAGAATATTGTGCTAAAATAGGAATCACAAATACCACAGGTAATTGTCAAGCGTTAGCATAGATTTTAAAACCCATTTCTGTCTTTTGTCTGAGGTAATAATAACAATGTGGAAATTATTGTCAAAACATATTTCAAGAATAATTTCATTGTGAAAGAAATTAACATGCATACATATCTATTTAAGACAAAACAGTAAGTCTCTTCTTTAATAGTTGCCTATCTTTATACAGTACACCTGCAAAGAGCGATACTTTGAAGTTATTACAGATTTCCTTAGGATTTACTATTATTCAAGCCAGAATTATGATAGATTCAACATGTGTTTACCAAGCGGAGTGAATGCTTTAAGTCCTGTTTCAGTCACATTATCTGGTGTTAAATAAGTCAGCCTATAGGCTAGTGAACGAATGGCCAGTCTATGCAAGCTCTGTAGAAAATAGCCTTTTAAGTCTACATGTAAGCTCAACATGAGCTGGACGTGATTGAAGGAAGCCTGACACACACGCACACATTTCCACACAACATACTGTATGGCACACGCACCACCTGAAACTAAGCACGCACGCACGCACGCACGCACGCACGCACGCACGCACGCACGCACGCACACACACACACACACACACACACAGTGGGAAACGAGCTCTGTGTCATTTGTGGACATATTTAATGTCGAGGTTGCTTTTTGTGAAGTTGATGATGCTCAACATGTTAGATGAGGTCATTAATACTGTGCAATTATCAAGTTTGATTATCTGTAAAATTGGTAACAATAAGAAACATATTAAAGCCTGATCTATGCTTAGTTGCACATCGCGTCTCGCACTGGCAAAAAGGCGATCTACAAGCTCGCCATCGTGAGCTTGTAGATTGTTACATTTTCAGGTGCAAGACACCTGCAGCGGACAAAAGTATAAGTCAGGTGTAACTCCACATTCATTTGTGCCGAGTCGGCACTTTCAACACAACCGCCCTCCCTAATCCCCTGAACAGTATCACAGACTTGTCTAAATAATTTGTTAGGGGCCAAAACTCCCATATCAAAAGCATAACTGAAGCTGTGTTTGAGGTCAAAGGGTGTATGATCATACATACAGCATGAGAGGGGAGAGAGAGAGGGGGGGGGGGGGGGGGGGGGAGAGAGAGAGAGCGAGAGAGAGAGAGCGAGAGAGAGAGAGGAGAGAGAGAGAGAGAGAGGAGAGAGAGAGGGAGAGAGAGAGAGGGAGAGAGAGAGAGAGAGAGAGAGAGAGAGAGAGAAAAACACAAGGACAATTTTGCTTGTGGACTGTTGCAGCTTTTCAAAAAAACAAAACAAAACAAATACACACATACATACAGTACATCCGTACAAATATATCTGTCAATTTATAATACAGTGATTTATTTTAATTATTATTATTATTATTATTCATAATCATCTTTTAAATAAATTGTGGTTCATTGCACTTTGTTAAAATAATTAATTATATGATTTAAGGCAATAGTGTGATTCTTTTTTTTTAAAAAGGTGTAAAAGATATTGTACCATAAGCCTGATTTAGGATAATAGTAAAAAATAACAAGATCTGTAATGTACATCTGTAAAGGACCCTCACCTATTCATATACATGAATGCATGTGCATCTCTACAGTATATATATGTAGCATGTCTTTTTGATATGACACGTGTACCCCACACGCTCATGCATGTTTTGCAGGCCATTTTGTCATATCCGTCTCCACACATACATACATATATACATACATTTCTTTATAAAATAAATAAATACAGGAAAACATTCTTGGTTCATGGTTTCTTTCAAAGCGGTATCCGGTACAGTCTTTGACCAACCATTGCTTGTCTGCTTGTACGGGTGCCTGATTTGAGTGTTTCGAGTTGGGTTTTAACAGTCAACTGAGCCTCCCTGAAAAACGCACTGATGGGGAGTATTTTCGTGTGTGTGTGTGTGTGTGTGTGTGAATTATATGGAGTGTATTATAAGTGGGGACCAAAGTCTTTGGTCTGAGGAAAAGGTGGCGTGCGTGCGTGCGTGCGTGCGTGCGTGTGTGTGTCAGTGAGCATATCGGGGGAAGGGTTTGGACTCGCATTCACACTGTTGTCCAGCTGGTCCAACTCTCCACTATGGAAGTGATCGATTGTCCCAAACAATGAAGCTCAGTCAAAGTGTTGTCCAAGCGCACCCTCTGTAAGAGAGTGCAGTACAAACAAGGGGTTCAGGTAGCGATGAACCCAGGACCCCCAACACTCCCTTAAAGGTCCTCACAGGCTGGGGGAGAGGGGGGGCAGGGGGGGGGGGGGGGGGTTGTTGGTTCGAGTTTCCCTAATCTCCATCCTCACCCATCCCTCCATGTTTGTCAACAAGACAGGCTGGAGCTTCTGGGTGGGGGTAGGGGGGGCATGGGTGGGAGGCGGGCATGCAGGTGTTGGCTGTATAGGCCCACTGAATGAGGGCTCGACCGGGTCTGTCCTCTCCTCCTGTCCTCCCGATGTCCACCGGGGCTCTGCGGGGGCTAGACGGGTCCCTCGTTGTGGGCACTGTGGTTACTTCTGCTAAGGCCCACACAGTTCTGCTGCTGGTTGAGCAGGTGGGACGACTCGTTGGCGACCGCTGTCACGACGGCCGAGGTGACGCTCCCCGCGCAGACGGTGGTCACGACGGTGGGCGTCTCCTCTCCTCCGTCGTGGAGCTCTGTCAGCGTGGTGAACTCGATCTTGGTGAACTCGCTGTCCGTGGACTGTGGCGTCTTGTCCATGCGTGACGCCATGAGCGCGTTCTGGTACTGCTGACGCGTGACCTGTGGGAACGTCAGACATTGTGTTTACCGTACGGTCAACCGGAAAGATATGTTGGATGTAATGTTTATGTCATACTGTTGTTGATGATGATCAAACTAAACGGTTGATATTAACACTGGTAGTATTGTAGAAATGATAGTATCATGTGTAGGCCCGGGGAATGAAGGTAGCTTGGTGCTTAAGTATATGTTTGTTTTGTGTGTACGTATGTCTTTTATTGTCTCCACCGTAGGGCAGGCCGGAGACTATGTTTTTTGTATATACAAATGACTGTAATGACAGGACATACACAAAGATGTAGAATTCCTCAAGTATCAAAAGTATCGACAAATTGCATAATCCTACTCCAACAAGGAGGAGACAATTAATAGACCACATCTACCCTGAATCGGGTTATTCAAACACAAAAACACAAGACAAAAACAACTAATGAGTAGATAGAAAAAAATAATAATGGTCCACTAACACAAATCACAACAAAACTCAACATGGCTTGCATTGGTCACCCAACAGAGCAAGACATGCATTGAACACGCACACACAGCTCTTCTAACATAGACATACTATAGCCGTGTATTCTTCATGCTTAAACTTAATCAGTCTGGAACAGTATCAAACTGTAAGTTATCTACAAGTGCCATTAAGGGACCCCAAGTTTATATACGCTTTAGGGTTAGGGATTAGGATTTTGAGGGTAATGGTTAGGTTAGGTTTGGCAAAATCACATCTTTTAAGAAAGATTTCTGACCAGTGATGGGGTGAACAATCCAAAGGAATTGATTAGTTCGGACTTCCCCAAAACTGGGAGCAGTAGTAGCAGTGCTCAGGAGGTAGGGTGTCCTTGAGCAAGACACTGAACTCCTAATTGCTCCTGATGATCAGGTTGTTGCTTTGCATGGTGTCCTCCACTGTCGGTGTGTGAATGTAAAGAACCTTGAATTAATTAAGGCACTATATTTCTAATAATAATAATTCTCTAATAAAATACTACTGGGAGCTTAACCCATTTTGGGCGGGAACCCCTTTTTGTGTTTTAAAGCATTATGTTATACTTTAGCTATTGAAAAATAGCTAAAGTTTTTTTTGAAAAATCGTGAAAATGTGCCTCAAATCTTTGAACATATATTCTTTTCAGAGTTTCAGTTTTTAACTCAAATCTTTACTTCCGGGGGTCCCTGGAACAACATATTTTCAGATGGGGGTCGGCGGCATATTACATAATTTCTGGGGTCCTTTGACATGAAAAATTGAGATCCACTGATATATAAAAATACATTTTAAAAAGACTTTTTAAATTTCGACGTCAGGCCTAAATGGGTTAAGAACGGTGTGCGGACATCCTACCTTCTTTCTGTATGTACTGTATATTCTTTTGTTCAGCACCCGTCAACTTTTTTTGAGATGAGCGTGCTTCCATTTTGGATACTATATAAATGCACCATTTCCCCATTTAACACTGCTTCTGACACCCCAACAATGATGGTAAGACAAACGTGTGTGTGTGTATGCATGTGTGCGTGCGTGTGAGAGAGATACCTTTATATACTGTAGGTCTGAGCCGGCCCTGACTGAGTAGTCAGGCACATAGATCTGCAGAAAGGCATTGAGCTGGTTGTTACTGCTGGCCAGGGTTGGGGTGATCTGGGCATCTATCCGATCACTTCTATTCAAAGAGTCTGAGTGGTTGAGTCCAAACGGTCGCGGTGGAGACTTATTCTCTGTAAGGAGAATACAAGAGGCTTTTAATTTAAACACATGAAGCACATTGTGGATGGGCTTCATGAAGTCTGAGTTATCACTCTTTTCTGTGGTTGTTCCTACGTTACAGGAAAGGACACATACACATGCACGCACACGCGCACGCGCACACACACACTGGAACTGGAACAGTCTGTGTGGAAAGAGGGCGAGGTGAATTTCCCGGGCTCTCGCGAGATGTCGGTCGGTCTCGCGGGAAGTCGGTCGGAATTGACCTCGCCCCTGCTGCGCCTGCAAGGGTCAATTTTTTGACTTTCAAACAAAATAAGCGAAACAATAAAACCATTAAAGGGGAAATCGTCTTTTTGTGTATCATATGGCTGAAGCTATGACTAAACAACTACAAAAGTGTGCTCCTTGGAGCACAGATCTCCGCCAGGCCGGGTTGCCTTCCCAGGGCTGTGTCAGTTGTGGGGTGTACTAGCTGTGTATGAAATATTTTCATTTCATTTCACTGTTCACATTTGTGGTGCCCCCTATGGGCAGAAGTGAGAGCGGTTTTGGAGGTGCGCTTTACAGAGGCCCCTCACCACTTTGGGTATTAGTAGTTGCGCTCATGATATATGGCGTTTTCTTTTGTAAGAATGAGCCCTGCGGCACAAATTTGTGAAGGCAATTACAGGAAAACAGTATGGCGTGTCAACAACCTGTGGTCATTGTCACATGTCATTGTCACATTGTCCAGCGGTGCACAAGATTAGCTGCTCACCAGGTGTTGAATTACCCGTAACATTCCACGGCAGGTTTTGTACATAACTGCTTCCTTAGCCCCAAAGGGTTGTTACATCAGAGCACTGGTGAATGTAATTGACATTGTTCCAAGTTAGACATCAGATAACAAGTATAGTTTCTTGCTGTTAAACTTAATCTATATGGGTTCTTTAGAGTGGGGGTGGGTTTCATAGGTAATGAGTCGGTGGTCTCCAGCGATGCTGTCGGCCCCCGAATAGATTACTTGTTCTTTTTTTGTTTTGTTTTAATTAAAGCAAGATTATGTTTTCCACTTCTTAAAGAAGCCTAGTAGAAAATTATACACAACAAAGTGGAAAAGGCTTGGGCAGGCTAATGCTACTATTCTGACTGGAATGTATGTAATCCCATGTTTGAGAGAGAACGTGTGTGTGTGTGTGTGTGTGTGTGTGTGTGTGTGTGTGTGTGTGTGTGTGTGTGTGTGTGTGTGTGTGTGTGTGTGTGTGTGTGTGTGTGTGTGTGTGTGTGTGTGTGTGTGTGCGCGTGTGTGTGCGCGTGCATAGCTGTGTGTGTACGTGTGACCTCTATAGGCATCCATGCAGACCAGACGCAGTCGGCCAAAGACCCGGCATGTGAACTCTTGTGCATTAGTACTCTACTTTAGAGGGGCCAGGTCAATACAGCAATACTATTGTGTGTGTGTGTGCGTGGGGGGGGGGGGGGGGGGGGGGGGGGGGGGGGGCGACGACATGACTGGACCTATCTGCACGTGCACATGCACAGTCAGACGTGTTCTCTCCTCATACAAATAGTGGGGGCCACCTGCAGAAAGAACAAGTAAGCGGTGCACTGCGGGTCACATGAGGTAGAGTAGCCGAAAAACAAACACTGAAGTGTTAATTGAAAGTCGCCCGTCAGGGTCCATTTGTACACTTTCAGACTTAAAGTGAACACTCCACATTTGTCTGTGAATGGTAATACAATATTAATAGACACAGTAAAATCCTCAATGTTCATTTTTTAGTGCTGCACAATTCTTGCTCAAATGTGAATCTCGATTGTCCTCCACAAGAATTGAGATCACGATTCTCACACGATTCTCGTTTTTTCCATGAAAATATTTGTCTTTAGTCTGTAGTTGCTGGACATTACTACATTCAAATTGTGGCACTTGGACCCAACTACTGTGGCTTTAAACAGACAACATCAAAGTGCTGCTTTGACTTAAACCTCTCGTAAAGTATCTCTCTTGTAGCAAAAACGTAAGAGTAACTCAAATGAATTTGACCGCCAACTAGTGCCGCACGATACTTGCTCAAATTCAGAAATTAGATCTTTTCTTGATTAATCGCGCAGCACTAGTTAATTTATCGATTTGAAGGGGTGGAGAATGTGAATGCACATGGGTGCGACAACACTGTGGTTGTCTGGAGGGGGGGGGGGGGGGGGGGGCTGTAACTGTAGGTCTTGTTTATGTAGTTTGAGGGTTAAGGGGGCCTCCAGTCTCCGACACCATTCACCCACTTGACTAATGGCTCTGGAGAAGAAGGTGTTAAGTCTGAAACCGTCTCAATTTCTTTCACTTTTTCCACTTCTCTTCTCTTCCCTTCCCTGTCTTTTTCATAAATATACAGTGCTGTATATATACATGCTTTTGAGCAACTGTTAACGTTTTCACACGTGCACAGGTGCACTCACTTAACGCTAACGGTCATGAAGTCACCTCAAACACAAGTCAGCAGCACCAAGCAAACACAGAGAATGAGAAGCAAACAAAAGAAAGTATATAAAAATAAAATAAAAAACAACACACGTCGCTTGTGGATGTTAAAAGCATGACATGTAAAGTTTAAGTGTGCTTGTGATGCGACAAAACATGCTGCATTGGTGTTAGCTGAAAGGAGGGATGGGATAAATAGACGAGGGCTGTGTCCGAAATAACTCACTCAGTCACTACTCCCTACTCCCTATGCAGGGAATTCTATTTAGAGTACTATGTAGTGAACTCATCGGCAAAATGCAGGAAAAAAATAATTGGTACCCTACTCTTCACAATGCATTGTGGGATACAAACGTGATTCACTATAGTATAGATGATATACTACTCACTATACATTCAAACGACACCAAATAGAATGGAGTAATGACTATAGTATAGTGCACTATAGTGCAGTAGTAGTGAGTGATTGGGACACAGCCAATCAGTGAAGGAAATGAGGAAGACAAGGGTACATTACCTGGAGATCCTGCTAATGACTCAGCCCTACTGACAACAAATGTGCGAGACAGAGACAGAGGGACTGGAAGGAGAGAGATGAAGAAACACATGAGGGGGTGGGAGGGGAGGGGATGGGAGGGAGGGAGGGAGGGAGGGGAGAAGTCTGTCACCACAGGTGAGGAATAATTATGCAGAAAAAAGAAACCGCCTGAAAAATCTGGGGTTGTTGTTAAAGACGCCCGAAACGGCTGCATTGAATTTGAATATGACAGTACTTACCTATCTGCTGAATTACCATTGACTGTAACTGTATGATAAAGTCAAACAATACCCAATGGCTTGTGAACTACCACTGAATCATGCTCCATCTTTTGCACTTCACACCAGAATATTATGCTGTTGTTGTACCGCAGTGCTGCTGTAATCACCCCTCCGTGCACAGCAAGGCCAATCGACTAGTGCAATTGACGCAATTCTACCCTTTGGCCAGCAGGCGTCTCTGACATCCCATTCAACCAAATAGCTGCATGCAGTTTATGAATGAGTAGCTGTGGGGGCTCTGCAGAATAAAGGACATTACTGTGTGACAGCATTGTCAGAGAAGAGATGCCATGTCAGCGCAGTGCCAAGGACTCCCACTAAATTTCTAATAAGAGCTTGGTACTTCTCACTGCAGGACCACTCACTCACAGAGAGGCTTTGCTCTGGATGTGTTGACCGTCGCAGAAAGTAGCCATTGTTGTCCTATCCCTCTAGTCTAGCACTTATTTGCAGGGTATTCCATCATTGAGGAACCACAAGTGGAGGTGAAAGAAATACACTATATCTTTGCTGCCTTGGTGTTGGTGACACAGCCAACCAAAGTGCTAACCTGAATAACAGCGTCTGATCTGGGTCACATCAGACCATGTGGTGCTATCCATAGAAGGGCCAGCTTCTGTCGCAGCCATTTAAGCCTAATTCATACTTTGTCCTGTAACGCTCGAGATTGTGCGACGACGTATACATTCACGTTATCCCTTGTTCTGAATGCTGAATCCGTCTGTAATCGTCTGTGCTTTATCTCCATCCAATTATGAAAATAAATCACACAATTATGGTGGACTGCTCCTTTCCCTATATAAGACCTCTTTGTGCTCTTTGTATGTGCACAAGTTACTCGGGAGTACACACTGGGCTGGACTGACAACTCTGTGGACTGTGGCCCTCTAGTACAGGAAGGGACAGAGCAAACTGTTCTTTGCTGTGGTCTGTTGAGGGGGGGCTGGGGGGGGGGGGGATGCCAACAAAATAAGCTGGTGGTTAAGCCTGGACAGTCTGGAGGTGGTTGCGGGGGGAGGGGGGGGGGGGGGGGGGGTGCATGAGGAGGTAGCTGGACGCTGTCCTGGAGAACCCCTCTCATTCCCTCTGTGATGTGCTATTGGGAATGAGGAGCCACAGATTTACCCCCACCCCCTGGCATGCCACAAAGCCACTTGGACGGACAGTCCTTTGTGCCAGTAGCCATCAGGCTCCACATCCAAGCCTGACCCCCCATATGTTCTGTCCTGTTTCTTTGGAATTACTGGCACACACTTGCACATGGGCTACTGGGATGTGTACTACAGGATGCCTGTTAAAAACGAACCGGGGCAATTTTAATGCAGTCACGCAACGCGGGCAGTGGAGCCACCCTTCATTGATTAAAAAGGGAACATTCCCTGACGGTGACGGAGACGCGACGTTGTCACACTGTTGACAGTCTGTACAATGTACATACAGTATATTAATTCATATATTAACTGGAGATAGATGTAAATTCATGCATATATTAATTTACTAGTGATAAATGATATATTGATACTTATATTTACTGATAGAATATACTTAATGATAGAATATATATATATATCAAGTTAACGCAGTCCGACCAAGTGCAGATACAGCATTTAGTATCAGACACTGTGTAATTATTTGATTTTGATTTGATCTCACTCACATCTCTTTACCTATCCTATGATTAACCAGCTCAGTGGCCTTGTGGTTACAGTGTCTGCCCTGAGACTGGGAGGTCGGGGTTCGATCCCCGGCCGGGTCATACCAAAGACTCAACATCACGGGTTGGATTGGGGTAAGTCCTGGCGACATACTAGCATCATGTCCAGGGGGTGTACTTGTACATCACGCTGTCTCACACTACAGAAACAGGAGATAGGCTCCTCATGGGGGTCTTTCCCTATTGCTGATTTTTGAGTGGTGTAAACCACTCCTACGACTGGCTTTGTTAGTTTACGTGTCTGTCTGTCTGTCTGTGCTCAAAAAATGAGCATGGTTGCTACGGTCACCCAGTTCACCCGGGTGTGATTTCATTACGTCAGACATTACGTCAGATCAGAGCTGATCAGGCTATATAAGACCTTACACCACTCAGTTCACACGGGTGTGATTTTTTATTTTACCCTTTAGCTTCTCCTTTTGAGGTTGATGAAATGTTGAAGTAAAAGCAATATACAGAGGCCTTGGTTAGAGTGTCCGCCCTGAAACTGGGAGGTCGGGGTTCGATCCCCGGCCGGGTCTTACCAAAGACTGTAAGAATGGGACCCAATGCCTCCCTGCTTGGCACTCAGCATCAATGGGTTGGATTGGGGCGGTCATATCAACTAATCAAATGTTTCCCGAGCATGGCACGGCTGCAGCTCACCGCTCCTTGGCTGCGGCTCACCGCTCCAAGAGATGGGTCAAATGCGGAGAACAAATTTCACTGCGGTAACGTGTGTGACAAATCGACTTTGATACAATCTTGAATGCAGTCTTTCTATAGACAGACTATGAATGACGGGAAGGTAGATGCCTTTACCTGGTGAAGATGTGAGCGCCAACATCCCGTAGGAGGAGAAAGGCCCTGCTTCGAACTTCATTCCCTCTTTCCCAGCCTCCACCTCCACCTTTCCCTATGGGACAAGTGATTATTATACAATCTTTCTCGTCGTGTTTTTATTTCTGACGACCTGTCCTACGTGTCCACAATCCACACACCTGGAGGATGAGTATGAAATAGTCAACAGGCTTGTTCCTGTGGAAGAGGTAATGTTCAGGAGCCCGCTTGTTCTTCTCGTCGTACTTCAGATCCTGGATGACGGTGGGGTGCTTTAACAGACGCAGGAGGATCCTTTCTGACATCTGCACCGGCCCAAACGGCTCAACCTCTAGAAAGAGAGATAAAAAGCCAAACAATATCACCATAACGCATTTCAAACAATGCTATCTCACCGCTGCATTGTGAGCACAGTACTTTACACAGGCTGACTAAGGAGTATTAAAGGGACACTTCACCCTTTTTGCAAAAAGAAAATATGTTAATGACGTTTAGAAGATTTAGAACACTTTCCTGTGGTCTTTATGTGTCTAATATGTGGTTTTAGATATTTTCGATTTTAGCAGTGTCCACCATAGACATATGAACCTCTTCCGGCTCTGGGGCGCGTGTCAAAATTGAAGGCACAATTCTCCCGAGATTCCTTGCAAAGCATGAGCGGAAGCTTGTCAAGCTTCTGTGTGCGTAACATAAGTCCCGGAAAAGACATGCTGTGATTGGCCAGTAGTCACTTGAGTGACAGCGAGATACATGGAGGAGTCGCATGAGTGAGGTCACTAGGGCAGCAACGCAGCGTGCCCTCAGCGCTTCCTCTATGGCACTTCCATTTGACTTCCAGCCTTCATTGGAGACACATCGCTCCAATGAACTGCAGCGGCCAGTGAGGCATCTATTTTTTTCCTATCTATGGTGTCCATGATGTTATGGACACTGGGTTCACTTCCTTCCTGGACTACAATTCCCATAATGCTTTCATTGCTTTGGTGCACTGTAGTCCAGGAAGTAAGTGAGCCCAGTGTCCCTGCTAAAATCTAAAATATCTAAAACCACATATTACACACATAAAGACCCCAGGAAAGTGTTCTAAATCTTCTAAACGTCATTAACATATATTTTTTTGCAAAAAGGGTGAAGCGTCCCTTTTTAGTTTTTAGTTTTGACAATTTCTCCCCCTTTTCTCCGTGCCAATTCTCAAATTGCCCACACACTTGTGTATAGTCTTGTCACCGGTCACCCCTACTGGTTGGTCTCTTGACTGGTTGGTCCTACAGATAGTACTGAAACCACATCCCTCCACCTAAACACATGGCCTGACGCTTCTTTTCACTGTGCCAGTGAGGAGCCTCACCGGGAAGATGTAGCGTACACAGAATAGACAATTCCTCACAGTTAAACACGCCTGCTGACAGGCACCCTTGACCAAAGACAACGTTTTCCCACCCAACTTCCCTCTGGCAAACATATATAAAGGTCTTAACACACCGGGCATGATTTTCTTTTCATGCGAATAATTAATGTGTGAGGTTTAATTGCAAGCCCTATTCCACCCGAGTTCGAGAAAATGTGTTCTTGGCGCTGGAAGTATTAAATTGTGTTACCAGAAGCTGCTTCTCTAGTGGTGTATGTAACCATGTTCAGAAGACATAACTGCTGAGCCAAGCTGGACAGGTTATTATTGGTGCTAATAATGTTCCGCACTCCGCAGTAGCATTTTGTTCAGCCAAGCCAGATGTTAATGTAGATAATACTTGTCCTGTATGAACTGACTTGAGCTGCTTTATTGTGAGCAACCTGTAACTTTTTCTAATCAGATTTTGTAGCCGACTAGTGTTCTAAATGAGAACCAGAACCAAGTAGATCGTGCTCGCATAGATCTACGTGCGCGTTGTCCCACTAGCTAACCCTATTACTAACCCTAACACTATATCTGAAGTCCTTAAATCAGAAACCTAACCGTAGTCTTAACCAGCCACATAAGTAAACATACACATGTTATATAGCGCAGTTTCATGACGTTTTCGCTTCGGTGGCAGTCATTTCACTTCCGCGTTTCCTAGTCGCCTAATCGCGGTAGGCAGTATGTAGAAAATGTCCAGTAGGCTTCATTGCATGGTCTTGATAAGTAACCTACTGGCGATTATGGGTTGATAACGTTCGAAGTGGGTGGATCTATACTGACCGGGATTGGTCAAGTTCAAGTTCAAATACGTACAAGGCCAGTCAGCTCCTTCAAATCTATGGCGGTGATATGTGGCATCTGGCTGCTGGCTCCACCACCAGGAACTAAACTCCCTAATAGCCTTTAGGGGGTTCTTAATCAATGCTTAGCTGCTAGGTCAAAGTTCTAAAGCAAATCCAACTGCAGCCGAAGGTATAATAATCAACTGCTGCTACTGGAGAAGTCGGCCACTCCACATTCAGAAATCCGTTTCCCAAGGGAAAGCGGGTGACATTTTTCACATTTTACTCTCAAGTACATCAACTTCTGTGAGAACCCCGACCATAGGCCAAAACCGTTGGAAGTGATGTCATTGAGGAAGTAGTGTAAACAAACAGGGTGGTGTTTTTAAAGCTGTGGGCTAAGATCGCAACTCGTAACCTCTTAGTTCATGACATGCAAGCAAATAGTTGCCAATGTTTTTTAGATCTGCGCGCAGTTCACACAGACATCCCGCGCCGTGTTCCTGAGAGGCCTAGCACCTCCTGCAAGCACACATGCCCGCAGTGCACGTGCTAATACTGTGCACGCACGCACGCACGCACGCACGCACGCACGCACGCACGCACGCACGCACGCACGCACACACACACACACACACACACACACACACATATATGTTAACACCCACTCACCCACAAACTTGCCAACACACTTGTTGAATGCTTACACAAATCATTCCCTTACACACAGTCTGACAACGCACAGATACACATATCCATTCAACACACATACTCACTGCTCCCCACAACCACTTCCCACAAACACAACACAAAACTTGTGCACGCACGCACGCACGCGCACACACACACACACACACACACACACACACACACACACACACACACACACACACACACACACTCACACTCACACTCACACTCACACTCACACACACACACTTTCCCCACAGAGAAGGACTGAGGGCACACTGGGGGAAGTCAAGCAGCAACGCAGCCCACTTGCCTGTTGCTAGGAAACGTAGGGTAGCCAGCAGAAGCTGAGGTGATATTTTAACCTTCATTTCATTGTCGTTGGGTTTGAAGGCTGAGAAGTCCTGTTTTCTCTCCCGATGGGTGATTTTCTTCTTAGTTTTATTGTCAGCTGAGGGGCAAAAAAAATAAGTCAAAATCAAACCTGAGTGTATATAATAAAACAGAAAGGCCCACAGCCAGGAATACTGGAGTTGGTAGGGCTGTCACCATTACACCTTTAATACTGGAGTTGGTAGGGCTGTCACCATTACACCTTTAATACTGGAGTTGGTAGGGCTGTCACCATTACACCTTTAATACTGGAGTTGGTAGGGCTGTCACCATTACACCTTTAATACTGGAGTTGGTAGGGCTGTCACCATTACACATTTAATACTGGAGTTGGTAGGGCTGTCACCATTACACCTTTAATACTGGAGTTGGTAGGGCTGTCACCATTACACCTTTAATACTGGAGTTGGTAGGGCTGTCACCATTACACATTTAATACTGGAGTTGGTAGGGCTGTCACCATTACACATTTAATACTGGAGTTGGTAGGGCTGTCACCATTACACATTTAAGTTGACAATTAATTGTCTTTTTGGCATTTGGAAATTGGAACGAATAGGAATTACATTTCTGTTTGGCTTTGAGGCTTCGTAAAATAAAAAAGTGCACAGGGCAGATATGACAAATAACTGAAATATATAGAAATTACTGGCATACCGGTATACATTTTATATTTAAAAAGATAGCGGAAATAGCTGCTACAGAAGCTTACAACGTGTCACAAAGTGACTATTTTGAAAGTGAAAAATGTTCAACATGGACAACATGACAAAATAATTGTGATCATCTCTAATGATTGCTATTAGACGATTATGTAATAATTGTGACAACGCTACTAGTTGGTAGTCCTGGGTTGTGGGGTGACTAAACTGAAGTAACCTTAACCTATATTGCTTTTTCAGGAAATTAAGCTGTGGAGAACTTCTTAGAACTAAAAGAGTTGGGGGGTGCACTACATTGTTAGCTTACCACATTCTTAGCATAACTTAAAGCTGTATGTATGTTTTCAAGTGACATACGGAATGGCACAAATGTCTACATGCCTTTAAACATACCGTACCATGACGCTTCCACTAATAGCCCAGACATTTAGTTTATAAGCGATTCCCCCGACCCCTGCACCACTTACTGGAGGTTGGCACTTCTTTTAGTGTGTTCATTAGGGGTTTCATGATATGTGAATTATTGAGGTTGGCACTTCTTTTAGTGTGTTCATTAGGGGTTTCATGATATGTGAATTATTGAGGTTTGCACTTCTTTTAGTGTGTTCATTAGGTTTCATGATATGTGAATTATTGAGGTTGGCACTTCTTTTAGTGTGTTCATTAGGGGTTTCATGATATGTGAACTATTGAGGTTGGCACTTCTTTTAGTGTGTTCATTAGGTTTCATGATATGTGAATTATTGAGGTTGGCACTTCTTTTAGTGTGTTGATTAGGGGTTTCATGATATGTGAATTATTGAGGTTGGCACTTCTTTTAATGTGTTGATTAGGGGTTTCATGATATGTGAATTATTGTTATGGGAAGCGAAACAGAACCATAATTAGTTACCTTTGACTGTTACACTGAAGTAACAGTGAGTTTACTGTATATGGAGCAAGCCAGTAAGGGTGTGTGTGTACATGTGCGTGCGTGTGCGTGTATGTGTACAGTATATACAATTTTGCAGACATTAAAACAGTCCAGTACAATGTAGTGTGGCAATTGTAAATAGTCGTATTACATTTTGACATCCGATTTCGGACGCTGCTGCACACCCAGGTGTCTGACTGTCTGGGCTAGTTGGGAAAGCTTGAAGGAGCATGTATGTATCTAGAGAAAACCTACTGTACAAGTCTGTTTCATCCAGAATCTCTGACTTGATGATTTCCTCGATGACATCTTCCAGGGTGACGATCCCCAGAACCTCATAGAAGGGGTCCCCTTCGCCCTCGTTGTTTACCCTCTGAACTATGGCCAGGTGGGATTTACCTAAAGAAAATGAATGAATGCATGCACGTACACGCACACGCACACGCACACGCACACGCACGCACACACACACACACACACACACACACACACACACACACACACACACACACACACACACACACACACACACACACACACACACACAGAGGTTATAACGGTGGGTCTATGTTGTGACAAAGTTCCATATTTCACTCAAGATAAGATTCAGTGCAGGTAAGAAAGGCTGTATGATATGCATGGCAATACAACACAATGCAACACATGCTATGACGTGTATTGCGTACACATTGTACAATGTGAACAAACGTTTATTGCATATTTAAATTAAATTCATAGTACTGCATGTACTGACCCCCCCCCCCCCCCCCCCACACACACACACACACACCCAACCCCTCCCCCCGTCCTTTCCCAGGACCATCCTGTGTGCTGTAGCGTCTGAAAGGGAAAAAAAAGAGAAAGCTCTGCCGTGCACGCAGAGAATACAGTCAGGCAAAAACGCTAAACAAATTCTTTGCCTTTTCTCAGCTTGTGATCATTTAAAAGGAATTTTCCAGAGGCCCGGGCTAATATTAGCCCCTGCAAAATGAAGTTTCCATTCGGCCCCAGCGATATTCTCACCAAGCGAGCAAGTGGGGCCAGATCTGTGTGATCAGATTGTCTTGGAGCGAGTCGTTTGCATGCAGATAGGCCTGGCTGTAAATAATGGGCGAGCCGATGTCTGTGTGTGTGTGACTGTGTGTGTGTGTGTGTGTGTGTGTGTGTGTGTGTGTGTGTGACTGTGTGTGTGTGTGACTGTGTGCGTGCGTGCGTGCGTGCGTGTGTGTGTGCGCACGTGCAAGCGCATGTGTATTTATTTGTGAAGAACACGGATGTTCACTGTTATGGCTGCTACTCTTGGAAGCCAGCCACAGATGTACTTCTTGACTCATCGTCACCAAGCTCGTTTTATTACAATGACTGCACCTGCTTGTACAGCATAGTCATTCATTCATAGGCTAACACACAGTGGTGGTGAGCACTAACTGTATGATACAAATATCTGTCCAATGGGCTATATGCAGATTATGCACACATAATAACTCTTCCTACTTCCGGGCCGCTTAATCCCTACTTCCTTCACAGGTGTTACCAATGATACTAATTAAGACTCTGTTCCATTTAGTGTGCAGTGGTTCCCTTACGGATCCATTTGTACACTCTCAGAGTTACACACCCGTACGGGGCCATTTGGAACCCACTCAAGGACACTTTGAGACCCACTGGTGTAGAAGAGTGGTTCCAGTGAGCCAACACGCTCAATATCAGCACCCTGACTCTGTTTGACCAGAATGGAACAGAGCCCAAGTTCTTTCCAAAAATGGCATGTGTGCCTAGAGCCCATTATGTGGCAGGCTGACAATGAACATTGTTTGGTAATCTCTGGGACTGGGACATAGTTGTTCTCAGAATACCCACCAAGGCCATTGTAGAGCAGTGGTTCCCAAACCTTTTAGCCTGCTGTGACCCAAAATAGGCTTTGCGTCCGTTGAGAGCTTGTCGATTACCTATTTTCACTAGGCCTACTTCTTAAACATTTAGTTTTCTTATTTATTTATGGGATTTCATTGATTTTTTTAATGAAATTTAGAAATGAATGTAATGAAATTACTGAAAAAATCTGAGCTTTTTTGGGAATGTTTTTTTAAAAATGAAAAGTAAAACCAAAATGTGTCCGCAAATCACAAATGGGTCCCGACCCAGCGGTTGGGAAACATTGATGTAGACACATGGGGCTCCATTTTTTTAGCGGTGACGAAAATGGAGCCCCTATTCTCATAATGATGCCAATGACATCTTTAGCATGTTGCTCTATCAGTGAGGGCGGGTTTTACAACAAACAAAAATATAAAGCCCCCCATTTACATTTTAGTAAATGTGGCCCAGGGGTAGAGTGGCTCGTAGAGCAGCCGTTTGGGAACATGAAGTTCCCCGTTCGATTCCTCCGCCATCGGTGTGTGAATGTGTGTGTGAATGGATGAATCAAAATGTAATGCACAATCTATGTAAAGCGCATTGGATAAAAGGCAAGCGCTATATAAATGCATCATTTATAATTTAGTAAAGGTACTAAATGGTAATGGTAAGATTACTCTGTGCCATTAGAGTAATCAGGTCCCAGAAGTCCCTGAGCAAGCAAATACTAGGAACTGCCATGGGGAGGGTGCTCGGCACAGTACAAACAGATCAATGCTATAGTGGAGTGGGTGCACTGACTGTAAACCCAAAGCGTTGGTATAACTCAGTCTGAAAATGTCAAAAATGAACCCGTAATTTGCCTGTAATCTCTCCTTTTCTTTTCTTTTCCCGTAAAGCACTTTGAACTACACCTGATCTCTTGCTTTCGCTTCCTGCCTTGCCAGTGTGGAATTTATTTCACTAACCGGAGGTTTAAATCCAGCTTCCACCAAAACGTCTATCCATGACGTGCTCACTGTTCATATGTAGGCTAATTCATTGCTGTGACAAATAAGCCAAATAGGTTTAGGCTCACAATCTGCTAGAGCAGTGGTTCCCAAACTATTCAGGTCGAGACCTATAAAAGAGAGTTTGCCCGGCCGGGACCCAAACTAGTGGAAACAGTACTGTAGATCGGCTATATTCACTACTTCTGATTTATTTTTGAGTGGTGCAAACCACTCCAATAACCAGCTTTGTCTGTATGTTTGTGTACCTGTGTACCTGTGTACCTGTGTACGTGTCCGTGCACAGGTGAGCATGGTTACCATGGTTAGTGTGTGACGTCACTGACATAGCTGATCAGACTATATAAGACCTTGCACCACTCAGTTCACACGGGTGTGATTTTTTATTCATGGAATGACTTAGATTTGTTTGTTTGTTTTAAAATGCATACATTTCTTTAAAAATAATTAAAAACAGTGTTTTAAATGTACGGAAAGAAAATGGGATTTTTACACGAGTCGTGACCCATAAGAATTGGTCCGTGACCCACAAATATAAAACAGTGTCCCAGAGACCACTGGGAAGGACATCTTCATTTATTAAACCAGCGCATCAATGGGTATTTATTGACTATTGACAGGTCACGTTTGATCAATGACAACAACCATCCAATGTGTCGGAATGTGTGCCAACATGACCTCACCTTTCAAACACAATCTCTCATCTATGCGTAAACCAACTGATAAGGACAGGTGGAGGACACACACACACACACACACACACACACACACACACACACACACACACACACACACACACACACACACACAGGTGTACTTAAGGTCAAGTACCAGTATCATATATGACCTGTCGTAAGACTTATCAACCCGTATCTTACTGATGAAACAACAGGCCAAGAATGACAAACGCTAAAACCAAATGGGAAGCTATTCAATTGAAATGCCATAGAAAAACCTGTTCATGCCATGTTTAGTTTTGTTTATCCTCCAGATTGTCCCATGGGTAACAATGTACCGTAAAGAGACGTTTTAACAAATTCCTCCCACAATGGAAAAATCATACCGCCATCGCGCCAACTATGCTACATGGTTTCCATAACATCTTTTTGAATCACTTGGGATTTGTGGAGTCGATAACAATCACTTATTTAAAGTCATACTGTATAACTCAATGAAACAAGTTATATTTGATATAATCTTTCACTGTCATATTTGTAGTCTTTAAAAAGTATGTATTTATTGCGACGGTAGTCGCAGTTACTATGAAAACCTGCATTTCCCGTCAGTCCATATATGGAGATCCCTGATGTCATCAATATTAAGCCCCCAAGGGGCACGGTGGCACAGTCGGTAGTGCTGTCGCCTCACAGCTAGAAGGTCCTGGGTTCCATTCCCGCTGGGGGTGCTGTGGGCACTGGGGGCGTGTTCCCTCCTCCGCGTCATCAGTGCACATACCCGAGGCGAGGTTGGCGAAAGGGCCTTTCTGTGTGGAGTTTGCATGTTCTCCCTGTGTCCCCTAGGGTAGGTACCCTCACAAAGAACATGCAGTAATCCTGGTCTCTAAACTGGGCAGCCAGGGGGAGGCCAGGGGGAGGTCGGAATAACGTGTTTGCACGTGCTATGTCCGGCTGCTTCTTTTCACGCTGACCCCTGCAGGTGAAAAGAAGCAGCTTGGACTCCTCATAGAAGGGAGCATGAGGTCAGTCCACTGCCCCCCCAGGTTGGCAGAGGAAGTGTAGCGCCCAGGATTACATTAGATAATCGACACTGGGTGAAATAAATGGGTTGCAAAATCGTGGGATAAAAAAATAACAAAAAAATAAAAAATAAGCCCAATGTCTGCCATATATATGGCCATATTGTGACATAATCAGTGTGTTTTCCGCAACGTTAGTCACACATGCAAATGCAAATTAACCAAGTTGGTACAACAAATGGATCTCCATATGTGGAGATGACTATCATATACCTGGATCTCCATATATGAAGAGATGCCCTAAAGTTGCCCCAAAGTTATTAGTCCAACCGCGCCCGAAAATTAAGGCCCGGTCCTACCTGGGCCCTCATCAAACCCTGTACACTCAAGACACTGCCCCCGCTGCCACCCTTAGATCTCCATATATGGAGCTGACCTGTTCTGACATTCCATATCTGACCTCATCAAACCCTGTACACTCAAGACACGCTCCATATATGGCCAGTGCAGAATTCATTCCATATGTTGATCTGACCCCCCCATGCAAAAGGGCCAGCGCTCGCCCAGCAGTCTGCTGCCTGTCACCCAGGCGGATGCGTGCACGCGACCTCGCCCTTAGGTCACTTCTCGCCCTCAGGCGTCTTACTGGTAGTTTACCTCCTGCTTCTCAACTGTGCCGTATTAAGAAGCTCTGTTGTTTCTTACTGGTTTGTGTTTACCGTTCCAAATCCTTGGACTAGGCTGCAGTGTTCCTTGTTGAGCGGAAGGTTCCGTATAGACCTCGCCAGGGGCATCGTCAAAAATACTTCTTTAAATGGATGTTGCACAGCATGACTTTTAAATGAAATAAAATAAAGGGGAAGGCAAATACCACTCTCAACAATAAACTATTGATATTCAATATGGCAAGGTGTAGTATACTATATTACTATGACTCAGACATAATACTGTTTTTTTGAGTGGTGCAAACCACTCCAACAACCAGCTTTGTCTGTATGTTTGTGTACGTGTCCGTGTACCTGTGTACGTGTCCGTGCACAGGTGAGCATGGTTACTATGGTCACTGACATTACGTCAGACCACAGCTGATCAGGCTATATAAGACCTTGCACCACTCAGTTCACACGGGTGTGATTGTTTTTTATGTTGTTGGAAATAACAAAACGATGGAGCTTCCTTGCACAAAAACGAATTTCCCCCACTACGTTTTACACCTGTAAACCTGTGATGTGACTGATGCATATAAATTTTAAGATAAGGGAAGGATCGAAGACCAATCAATCATCTGGACTCTGGAGGAGTCCCGTTGAGGAGAATTTGTAAGAATGTAATAGAGTACAAATACTCAAGAAGTCCGAATTAAGGACTGTAAACCTTTTAAACCAGTGAATATTAACTTTATCTTTACTGTTATAATGTTAAACTTATAACTCTATAGTAATACCTTTTAAGGATAAATACTTTAGAGGAAAACTACCATACTAAAAGGAGAGAATAGGCAGAGTAAAAGTATCGGAGTATACCAGAATACCTTAGAATGAGTTTGACACCAGACACGGAAGAAGACAAGTCACACCAGAGCTAAGGATTTTCCATTTGATATATATTACAAATTACCTCGGGAGAGAAATGGCAGGTCCGTACAGCGTTAAAACGATCTCTCACTGACACATCATCAGTGACCATATTTTATACTGTTATGATAACAAAACAAACTCTGACATAGGAAGTACTCAATTGGAGTTCAGAGGGTAACCAAAAGTGAATTATGGCGACACCTATTGCCGGGAGGTTCACTTGGGACAGTACAACTGACGTGGCAAATCACACTTCCGGGAATCCAGAAAGTGTGACCAAAGGGAATCGTAGTTCTTTTAAGGGTAGATGTAGTTTATAACTGGTTACTGACTAGTTAGTAGGAGACAATTTGTCTGCTCTGGCACCGTACCAAGGCCGAATAACATGTTTTTCACCAGAGGGGCAGATAATGCAAGACGTCAAACAGGAGAAAACAATCTTTTATCTTACTCGCTGACTGGGGGAGAGTGAGATTTAATACTATCTGTTTTACGCTGGGGCAGAAAGGATATGTAAACTCAGTGGGATACAGGGCATGAAAAATACATAGTTATTGAGAACATGGAAACTACCATCCACCAAAAATAACAGATCTACAGATCTAATAACTCAAAATTATCCATCAGTGACAATAAAGTTGAATCAGACAGCGGCTCGTGTCCATATGTGGGCATATACTAATGACTTCAGGAATATCCATATATGGGCATAAAAGAACAAGGGATGACAGAGATCCCCATATATGGTCGTATAGAGGGTATGCGGATGCATAAAGTGAGTGGAAAATCGAATGCAATCAGATAGGACTTTTCTGTCACACATAACTTCCGGGTATGATGATGTGACGTCATGCGCATAGGTCGGATTGGCATTTGTCACAGTCGATGTGCACAATGCACATACTGTCTGTGTCGTGACAGTATCTGCAAAAGTGGCTGTGAGGCAAGGGGAGGGCCTTATAGCCTACAACAGTATGGCAGCACAAAAATGGACACTGTCCCCTGGACCTGTACCCCCTGACACTATCCCTGAACACACACACACACACACACACACACACACACACACACACACACACACACACACACACACACACACACACACACACACACACACACACACACACAACTTGAAGGCAAAAGTGTAAAATGTCTTGCTAGAATATCGCCCTAAGTGCTCTTGTAACACTGGCTCTGGTTCAATGGCTGGTTTAGATTTTTCCTGCTCATCCTGGTACTCCAGCAACACCATGATCCCGAGAAAAAGCTCTAGATCTCACAGAACAAATTAGTTGGACAGATTCTCGAACTCATTCCAAAACACATCTTCTCTCTCTGCCCATTTCAATAGCATCAAGTGGCTCAAAGTTGAGGAAAGAGTCACTCGAATTCAAATGTGTATGGTGGTTCACAGGACTGAAAACAATGTGTATGGTGGTTCACAGGACTGAAAACAATGTGTATGGTGGTTCACAGGACTGAAAACAATGTGTATGGTGGTTCACAGGACTGAAAACAATGCTGCAAGTACCAGATTACTTTTCCAAGGTTAGTGCGGTACATAGTCATGGAACCAGAGGAAGCTCCACCAACTTTGTGCCTTGCCGATTCAAAAGCTGCAGTGATGTAAGTAGGTTTTCAATGTAATGAGTCCCGGGATGCAGGGATGGTCTTTTAGAATTTAGATGAGTCCCAGGGACATGTTATCAGTCCCACTTCAACGACGTTAGGAGTCATATTTTGCCATTTCTTCATTTTATATGGTTATATGGTTATAATGTGGTTATATTCACGTAGAAAACAGAAGAAGAAATGATTATTATAACTAAAGCTAGCAAAATAAACTAGAATAAAAAACAGTACAGTAGTGATGCAGCGGCCGTTGTTTTATTGCATGCCTTAACTATAAACTGCATTTTGGGATGCAAAATGCACCCTATTTTAATCTCTGAAGCTGTATGGGCCAAAGTTCATTTTTGCACTCTGCAGCAGTTGCATGGAATGGTCTGCCCACAAGCATTACATCCATTGGCTCAATGGCTAGCTTTAAGTCCAAGCTAAAGAGTTGGCTTACCAGCAGCTCGACCTAATTTTACAGGGGGGGGGGGGGGGGGGGCAGCATCGGTTCAGGAGGTAGACCGGCCGAGTTATTTTATTTATTAGTGTCGAAGTGTTGAGCAAGACACTGAGCGCTAATTGAATGGATTCCTCTGCCATCTGCGTATGAATGTGTGTGTGTGTGTGAATGTAATGCACATTGTAAAGCAGTATATAAATGCACCATTTACACACACACACACACACACACACACACACACACACACACACACACACACACACACACACACAGACACACGCACGCACGCACGCACGCACGTGCGAGCGCACACACACAGTCCCCATAGTCTTTCACACAGTAGCTCCAAATCATTTAGTTTCACGGTCCCACAAGATGACCGCATACTTTTCCACTTTCCCACAAAAACAAGCCTACATGGCAGAGAAAAATGCACCTACTGTCTTCCACAAATATACTAGAAGGGAAAAAAAATAGTCTGTTTATTCATAGCTCCTAAAGCTGCCATAATCACAGCAGGCTGTCTCTCAGGGGGATCAGAGGTAGAGTGGGGAGACTGACACTCGTGAACCCCTGGAGTCTGGAGCTTGGCAGTGGGCCTCCACTCTGGGAGACAAGACAGCGTGTCCTTATATTATGGAGGCCAGGGGGAGTCCTGAAAGACACCAGTGGTGGAAAGTAACTAAGTACATTTACTTACGTCCTGCAAATATATTAGTGACCCCAGACCCTCTGGTAGAGGTGGTGGTTTAGCTGCTGTTTGCGACCAGCAGTTCAGTTGCCGTTCAATAGATATTGGTACCTTCAATTCCTTTGAGGTTGTAACATACACGTGGAGTCCGACAAATTTGCTGCAGAATTCAGAGTCTTTTAATCAGTCATTTTAGTCATGTGTCTTACCACTGTTATGCTGATGACACCCAGCGGTATTTTGCTTTTAAACCCCCTGACCATAGCAAATTGTCTATTTTAAAAGATTGTCTCTGTCTTCCATTAAAGACTGGATGGCAGAAAATGTTCTCCAATTCCTTATCATAGGCCCTGCTATTATATGTAATGACATAAAGCAGTCCCTGGGTCCTTCATCGGCACACTTAGGAGTGTTATTTGACCAGCGAATGAATTTTGAGCCACATATTAAAAAAGTGGTTCAAACCTGTTTCTTTCAGCTAAGAAATGTTGGCGCTGCACTGCAGCGACATGGGCATAGGGGCTACGCTTGCATGCGGGCCCTTTGTCTAAGACACATTTCTTCCTCGGGAGACAAATAATAAAGAACCTTGACGAAACATTGCCAAAATTAAGTCGCTTTTAACCCCTCGAGATCTGGAACAACTCATTCATGCTTTTATTTCTTCCCGGCTGGACTATTGTAACTCATTATTCACTACCCTTAGTCGCTCCTCAATACACCGCCTCCAGTTGGTGCAGAATGCAGCTGCCAGACTTTTAACGAACACTTTTAGAAGGTCTCATATCACCCCCGTGCTTGCTGCTTTACATTGGCTTCCAATTGACTGCGGAATTGTTTAAAATGTTGTTAATTACTTTTAAAGCTCTCCATGGGCTGTCTCCTATGTACATAACTGAATTATTATCCCCCAAAGCAAATGTGAGAACACTTAGGTCCTCTTAAAGTTCCTAAAACGAAATTAAGAACTAAAGGCGATAGAGCTTTTGCGTTAGTAGCCCTACCTTCAAAAAGCTGCTAAAACCCATTTGTTTTGTAAGCACTTTGGTTTGTTATAGAGCGTCGCAGTCCCGCCCCCTACCCTGGACCAAGAAATGATTCTCCGTTCATTTTCCTCATAGACATTTCAGAAAGTATTTATTTAAAGACGTTTACGCCGCGGACAAAGCCAACTCGAGTCGTGACAAATCATGACAACAAACACAATCTTTTGGGCCAAACAAATAATTAGAAAGAAGAAAAAAACGGCAGGTTACAACACTTTTTTTGTTGTTTTTCTTCTTTGTAATTATTTGTTTGGTCCAAAATATTGTTTGTGTTGTCATGAGTTGTCACGACTCGAGTTGGCTTTGTCCGCGGCGTAACCGTCTTTAAATAAATACTTTAAGAAATGTCTATGGTAAAAATGCATTGGGATTCATTTCCTGGTCCATGGTAGGGGGCGGGACTGCGACGCTCTATACTGTCTATATCTATGTACTGTACTGCACGTTTATATATTTTATTACTACTCCACTACATTTCAGAGGCAAATATTGTACTTTTACTCCACTACAATTATTTGAAAACTTTAGTTACTAGTTTGTAGATTTAGATTTAGATTAGAAAACATACATTAACCATGTCAGCCAAAATAGCAGATCTACAAGCGATGCGACACATTGTAGAGCAGCTATTTTCAAAAGATTTTTAAACATTTTGAACTTGTGAAATGGGACAGTCTGCAATAGAGGGTATGCGCGTAACATCATCATCATTCACTGCAGTGGCCAGAGCACACTTCCCAGTCAGGCAATGATCATTTCCACCAAGCGTTTCACCGCATGTTGTACAAGTATACTGTATACAACTGTATACAGTATACATGTGACAAATACAATTTTGAACTTGAACACAAATATAGGAGATTGGCTTTTTTTTTCTTTCAGTTAAGTAGGATAGCATCAGAACAGAATGCTCACACAAATCATGCCCTTACACACAGTCTGAGAAGTACATTTCCATTCAACACACATACTCACTGCTCCCCACAACCACTTCCCACAAACATAACACAAAACTTGTACACACACACACACACGCTCACGCGCACACGCACACACACACACACACACACACACACACACACACACACTTCACAAATGGTTAGCTCTGTAAACAATTTAATATCCATCTCAGTTTGTAATGACATTGCATTGCAAATTACATTCCATAATATGTCACTTAAGGATCATGATCTTTGTGAATAATAGCATCATTAGCATGCATCATGTATCATCACCATAACACAAAGTACTGTGACCTACTGTGACTGAGTCATTGTTTTACTGTACAAAGCACTAAAATTGGATATGCTTTTTACTGGAGTTTGGCCGTGATTAAAACCAAAGCCATAGATTACAGTCTATTTACTGTTAGCTCATTACAGTATGTATTTTGGACCATTCATCAATCAATTCCTCCATCCATCCATCCATCCATCCATCCATCCATCCATCCATCCATCCATCCACACCCCCAGGCCAGGCCTGAGGCTGAGAACATCCACTCAGGCCTTCAGAGACTAAAGCCAGTGCTCTTTTCCACCATTCCCATCTTATTTATGGAATGCAGCTTTGTCATAGTTTTCCATAGCGCAATTTCCACCTATAAATAGGAACATAAGGGTTGGAGGGTTGAGGTTGTGGATGGGGTGGAGGAGTCAATATCTGTTGTAGACACTCATCGCACCCCCACCCCACTCCACCCCCACCATCCTGCTCTCCCCCTATTTTTCCAAATATTTGAGTTTGGACAAATATAGCGTACGCTCGGGGCAATGGGAACGCATTGGATAACGTCTTCTTTCCAAAGCCACCTCCAGTGAAAAAAAAGAATGGAGTTTCCGGTCCAGTCAAGCCATTTGACCCGTTTTTTCCATTGACATGTACTGTCATGTTGCCCTGTTGTTACAGTACATGACATGTTGACCGTTTATTAAAGTAAGGACACAGTGTCCTTACTAGCACATCATATAGTCAGACTAGTACAGTATATCTCCTACGAAAATATGATTTTGTTGCTGGAGACGTTCACCCATATTATCAAAAAAATCACACCCGTGTGAACTGAGTGGTGCAACTCCCCTCTCCCCCTGCCTCTCTCTCTCTCTCTCTCTCTCTCTCTCTCTCTCTGTAATTAGCAGGCAACAGTGCAACACTATCTCTCTGTTTCTGGCACAACAGCGCCACTTTTGCCCCTAATGGTACTCTAAACATAGTCACATAGGTTAGGACGGACATTGCTGTTCCTTGGAGTGGTTGCACCACTCAAAAATATATATACGACTGTATATCCATCTGTGTGTGTTTATGTGTGAGCATGCATGATCCTTATTCCTGCTGATATCCAATATCAATACTACAAGAACGATCATGCAGCAGAATATAGCAAAGCTTAAGGGTTCACAGAGCATTTTCTCCTCCACACATCCAGAGGGAGCCTATCGCAACTGTATTTAGCATGCTTGGCCTTCCTCTGTATTCAGACCACTCATAGTGCATTTCTATTTCTATTTATATCATTTTTTATAATATAGTACACTACAAACCAACTTGATGATGTTTGTAAGTAGCATTGGATATTTCAAACACAAAAAGCCTGTTTGATGATCAAGTCGACCACACAGGTCCCCAGGACGTTTCTGTGTTATCCTTTTAGCCCAAATGTCTCACTTTGTGCTGTTTACATTGCTGTAATAAAGTATTCAATCAATCAATCAATCAATCAAACAATCAAACAAGCAGACTTCTCTGTTACTTAATTTTGACAACCCCCACACACAGATGTGTCTAATATTTGCACAATGAGATGCGTAATTCACCTGATTAAATTAAAATGTTTAACTAAAATGATTGATCCACGCAATCTGTCCCAGAAATATTTCACACTGCTGAATTTGTGGCGGATGCGGTTGTAATAGGATCTATTTCTATCGGATGTGGAGTGGACTACCTGTGCTGCCAAACACTGGCACAGTCTGTTTCCCTGTGAAGCTCTGTTAACACAATCAGTGCCGGAAGTCCTTCAAAATAGGAGCTCTGGGGTGCCGGAAAGACATGGCCGCTTTTACTCGGAAACCCATGACCCGGAAACAATCCACTAAAAAAAGTTTACTTTACATAGCTAGCTTACATTGCGATCGTTTTAGTTTATACGATATATGATCCAAAAAGCGTTCATATTTTGTGGGAGAGACGGATGAGGAGCAGAAATGAAGCGCCAGTATATCGATCCGTTCAACACCACGGAGAGCGCCCTGGATTAGGAGAGACGAGTCATTCTTTCCGCCGCGCTAACGGTTAAGTCAATGGTAAGCTAACAATTGCCTAGAGTGTAGCATACGGTAGCCGAAAGGCGAACTGACAAATAAAAAAAAGGAAAAAATTCAGAATATTCTTATCTCGCCCCGTATCATTGAGGATGCGCTAGGACGTCCTCACACACCGGATGTACGCGTCAATTGGGACCCCTAGGACGTGTGGCGACGTCCTATGTACGGAAACGGTTAACCAGCTCTGTTAACCAGCAAAGGGTTAACAGAGTGTCTGTCCGTCCGTCCGTCCACACACACACACATGCAGGTATTCTGACAAAACCATCTAATTCCAATTCCAACTGTCTGCTAAATATGCTAACTCCACCCACTCTCATGAAAGTATCTCTGACAATATATAAAGTGTAAAGTCACAATACTAACTTTGATGAGACAGCAGTGCTTTGTTTTAAAAATATATTTCCTGAAACATTTTGGCGTTAACTGGCTTCTGCCAGACAGCAGAAATATACTTATATACATACTCTGATTTTATTCCTTCCTAAGACTCTCAAAAACATACTTCTACAGTATGTAGCTTGTTCAAAACAGAAAATTAAACAGTGAGCTATAGTGAGTGAGAACTGGTAGCAAAAAGCCTGTGCCTAGCTGGGGCTCTTATGTCAGCAAACTGCTGCCTGGCTTGATTTACCAGAACACTTCATTGCAACGCTTGCTGGGCAGCAGGAGATAAAAAAAACATGCAGCAGTACACATGCTGTTACAGTATATGCTCCCGAAAATAAATTAGTTTTAATCTCACCAAAAACGACGTGCTCACCAGCAGGACAAAAGACTTGACCTGGAGAGTGCGAAGATCCCTGCCGAAGGCATGGCATGGGTCCATGGGACACTTGGAGAGCCATACTTGGCGGCGAGCCAGAGCCAGAGTTGACATTGGCCTGCCAAGCTCCTGAGTCATAAAGGCAAATGCCTGCACTGAAGCATCACACTGTAGGCTGAAGAGGGCCTGGGACAGGGCTAAGGTGAGACGCTAGATTATCAGCGGCAGCTAGAGGCGGGATCAAGGCAGCACTGTATGCCTTGATCCCGCCTCTAGCTGCCGCTGATTGGCCAGGCCGTTTTGTGGCCGGGCATCAAGTCTGCCTGAGAGTTCCCAGATGGGAGCAGGAGGGGGGAACCCAGTGTACTCTCTGCTGCCCCATCTGGTGGAGTCAGGTTAATGCATCCCCGGCCACCATGGGGAAACGCTGAAGCGGAATGGACATGGTGGCCGAAAGTAGGTACTGCAGCTCTCGCGGCACTGGGCCATACATGAACGATACCATCACGTATGTCCCAAAAAATGGGCGGAGCCCACCACTTTTCCGACCCAGAGTGCACTCTGTTCCAACGCGGAAGAAGGGGTGAAAACGCCTCATGCGCTGCAGGGTGAGCAACCCAATGCAAGTGGATGGGAGGAGAAATCCGGTGCCGTCTCTATTATTTATAACTCTATGATCCCGCAACGCTACGCTGTATCATAAAACAGGGTTTTAGCACTGGGGCCGGAGGCAGTGAGCAAACTGAGCATCAGGCCTATAAGGGCACTCACTGTCTGGTGAAATTATTAGAGAGACAACAGAAGGTTCTACGGAGGGCATGTGGGTGGAAAATGTGTGTTTCTGCAACAAACAGTGACATTTGTAGAATTTGCAGCATCCACTATTGGTGTAAGTGAAATAACTTTTGGCTCCGTACATGCCACTCAATGTGTGATTCAAATTTGGGGTAGATTGAACACTGTGTTCATGCCTTTTTTTTAACCAGCTGCCTGAAGCTGGTTCCATCATCGCAAGCACTTGTATAGAGCGTCGCAGTCCCGCCTCCTACCCTGGACCAGGAAATGAAACCCAATGCATTTTCCTCATAGACATTTCTTAAAGTATTTATTTAAAGACGGTTACGCCGCGGACAAAGCCAACTCGAGTCGTGACAACTCATGACAACACAAATAATATTTTGGACCAAACAAATAATTACAAAGAAGAAAAACAACAACAAAAGGTTACAGGTTACAACACTTTTGTTGTTGTTTTTCTTCTTTCTAATTATTTGTTTGGTCCAAAATATTGTTTGTGTTGTCATGAGTTGTCACGACTCGAGTTGGCTTTGTCCGCGGCGTAACCGTCTTTAAATAAATACTTTAAGAAATGTCTATGAGGAAAATGCATTGGGTTTCATTTCCTGGTCCAGGGTAGGAGGCGGGACTGCGACGCTCTATGAAGGACCTACGGTAGTAGACACTTTATCATGATTGGCTGCCTCGTCTCTAGGCTACCTCTAAGCCAATAGGACGAGACTTACCCATTAAACCCATCGTCTGAATGGCATGACATAGCGTCTGTAAACACTCGATCAGTCCCATGGAGGAACGCACGCTGGAGTTACACTTTTATTTATTTGCCCTCCATGGAGCAACAAAGAACAGCAGCTCCAAACGCAAACAGGCTCCAAACATGCTGCATGCTGTCATCATACAGGCACGCACAGCCTGGGATTTTGAGGACTTATTTATTAACAGGTTACAATTTCCTTAAGGTTTACAGGTTAAATACAAAAATCCCTTTTTTCAATGTAAATGTAGGGCATTTGTATATTATTTGCTATTTAATAGCATGCTGTGTGTATTACAGCGGACGGACGCACACGGACAACATACTCTCTCCCCATTCCTTCGGCCTGGTGGAGACAACAAGAGAATGGAGGAGCAGTACAAAAAATAAAAATGTTTCACCGGTAAGCTTACCATGACTGCTGGCCAGTAGCCACACAGTTACTGTAACAAACACTAACCAAAAACAAGACCTGTGAGAAGATGACAGTATTGTTGGAACAATATTACCAGTAAAACGCCCTGAGGGCGAGAAGCATCTGCTTGGGTGACGGGGTTTGATGTACAGGGTTTGATGAGGCCAGATCAACATATGGAATGTCAGAACAGGTCAGCTCCATATATGGAGATCTAAGGGTGGCAGCGGGGGCAGTGTCTTAAGTGTACACAGGGTCTGATGAGGTCAGATCAACATATGGAATGATTTTCTGTATTGGCCATATATGGAGAGTGTCACGAGGCGTGACGGACTGACTGAAAGGTTTTGCAGGTTTTCGTAGTAAACTGCGACCTGCGGTGGCAATAAACGCATTACCGCGGTTACAGTATCTGATGCATACTACAGGGTTGAGTTCATCACCACACATTCTTTATTTTCTGCTGGTGTACATAGTGTGTAACGGGAAAGGTAACACTTGTCACCTGAATATAATGGGCCTTCATGTCCACCAGCCTGTGTCGTCACTCAACTGATAGACAGTTGTCTATGACGTATGACTCCAAATTTGGGCAAGGTTTCAACGTGATCAGAGCCCATTTGAGTTCCATTTAAAATGAAATTAAAGTTAAATATTCCAAATACTAATACATGTGAAAAGAAAAACAAGCAGTGTGCATGCAAAGTTTGCTGCTGATCAGTCCAGCGGTTTGCAGGATTAGCTCTGCACACCCACCCACACACACTCAGACACTAGACAGCTAGCCTCTTGCAGAGCAACTAGAAGCATAAACTATCATCTGCCGCAATAGCGTACTCATTATACTCCTAAAATTCCATCCTCGAGTTTGAATCCCACCGCTGACGGTTGATTTTCCACTATCTTTTTGCGGACAATTGAGACAATTTTCTTTCTCCTGTTTAGGCATAATCTTACTGAGGTTAAGGTTAGGAATAAGGTGAGGTTCATTTTACTGAGGTTAGGTGTAACGAAGACTCTCACTTCCATTCATATTAGCGGATCTGGGAGAGTGTTCGTTGGATATTCAGTCCCCATATATGGGGATATCCGACTAGAACACTGGGCTATACGACATATGATATGTCTAGTATGACAATCCCTATATTTGAGTTCGAGCCGACCTAGTGCTGATATCAGATAGATATGGTAGAACCCATATATGGATAGATTTGACTGGCTTAGTCATCACGAGGAAGGATATATAACTGGGGTTTGCTCCAAGTTAGTGAAGTCGAAGCATCCTGGTTTAAGTTCTAGTTGAACACCACTGTGGCGGGTTCTAACCTGAGTAACCAGCAATAGAGCTCTGAGCTATTTTTCATTAGGAATAGGTTAGTTTTAGGCATAATTTGACTGAGATTAAGCAGATTTAGCAAACCTTATTTCAAACCTTAACCTCAGTAGAATTATTCACACCTTCACATTTAACAAGGTTTGAACAACGATTCAATTATAAACATTTTAAAATGCAATTTTAAAATGACTCAATCATTTGTGCAGGACGTCTTATTAGCCTTTATTTGTCCTCAATGCTGCTACAGAGCTTCTTTGAGAATATAAATCACAGGCTACATTGATTATACCTGCATATTGTATTTTATTCAATAGCTCTTTCTCATAGACATATCAGCCAGTGGTGCTCAAAGTAGTTTACGGGGACCCCCAGGCCCAGGGGTCATTGGGGGGTTTCCAGGGGGCCTCCCCAGTTATATGACTGAAAGTTGGGAACCAAATGGACCCTTAAAGTTCTGTAACTCTGAGAGTTTACAAACGGACTCTTGCGGGTACATTTGGTTCAATGTTATGGGGGGGTCCATGGCCTAATCATTAATGCATGTACCTAACTTGGGGTAAACAACTGACCTGGAATCTGATCCCAAGTGAAAGTGACTGGAATGGAGCACACCATTGTGTGTGAACTGCTGCTAGCTGCTACTACTCCTCTCTTTGTGTTTTGGAAGGCCATATGTGCTGTCTGATTTTCCATCAGTAATAAATGCAGTCTCCTCCCTCACTCTCCTCCTTTCCTCGCTGAAGTTTGCACAGCAGGAAACGGATACTTTTCATCCGTTTCCTTATTTCTTATCTTATTAATACAATACAAATAATGATAATGAATAACCCAGCATGGCAAATCGACTGGAGCCATGGATATGGATAATCTTGCTCATTCATTATTTTTTGAACCTCAATGCTGAGTCTCTCAGCAGTATCATACCATACTGAACATGAGTGATGTGTTGAATTTGGATGGATTTTGATTGAAAACTGTGGGCACACATTGCAACCCTGCCTATATAGGTCATGCTACTAATCAAACGTGCTCTTTAAATAACAGGGAAATACTAGTCTGACTGTGCCAGACTTTAGACTAGGTCAGACCTACAGTAACACGTTGGGGTGCATACTTAGTTTAGACTAGTCATTGGTTAGACATAAGGTTGGTGAGGGGTTCGTTAAAACGACCGGATTAAGGTTGGTGAGGGGTGTGTTAAAACGACCGGATTAAGGTTGGTGAGGGGTGCGTTAAAACGACCGGATTAAGGTTGGTGAGGGGTGTGTTAAAACGACCGGATTAAGGTTGGTGAGGGGTGCGTTAAAACGACCGGATTAAGGTTGGTGAGGGGTGTGTTAAAACGACCGGATTAAGGTTGGTGAGGGGTGCGTTAAAACGACCGGATTAAGGTTGGTGAGGGGTGTGTTAAAACGACCGGATTAAGGTTGGTGAGGGGTGTGTTAAAACGACCAGATTAAGGTTGGTGAGGGGTGCGTTAAAACGACCGGATTAAGGTTGGTGAGGGGTGCGTTAAAACGACCGGATTAAGGTTGGTGAGGGGTGTGTTAAAACGACCGGATTAAGGTTGGTGAGGGGTGCGTTAAAACGACCGGATTAAGGTTGGTGAGGGGTGTGTTAAAACGACCGGATTAAGGTTGGTGAGGGGTGCGTTAAGGGTTGGGAGAGGGTTAAGGTTAGGTTTAAGTGTGCTGCCCCGTGGGATGTTAGGGTTAGGGTTTGAGATAGGTTGTAGGACTAATGACTGGTCATATAATTTTAGGATCACAACAACCTTGGTTGCACTGATGGGTGCCGCAAAGTACATTTGGTTGGTATTTACACAGCATTGGCACTCACTGGCTGTGAACTTGACAACTGCGTCTGTTGTGAACTAGCAATGATACTTAAGTTGCACTTTTTTCACCGGGTGTATTAACCCATTTTGGACTGAAGCCGATTCTAAAAATCCTTCTAAATCCTGACCTAAGTTTTCTGAAAAACTTCAAATATTTATATAGCAGCATCAATTTCTTGTCATTTTTTAATACTGTAAATACTGTAGAGAACCCCAAGAGGGGTGGGGTTAGAACACCTAAAGGGGTTCCCGCCCAGAATCGGTTAAGCTTGGGCTAACGTCTCAAAATTAACCAAGAAAAGTGTAATATTAGTGCCAGAATTGTGGTGGATATATAAGGGTATACATTACATACCCCTACTGGAAACAACCCCGAAGTTAAACGTGAAATAAAATAAAGAAATATAAGCTTAATTTATGTGCCCCCCCTGCTTATATGACACAATTTAAAATGGAACTTCTATGACAGTACAGTGCTGACATAATGAAGTGACATTATTCCGGGAGAGTGGCTCAGCCCTGCGGTCGCTCTCGCCTATATTAAGGCGTCTTACTGGTTTTATGTAGCTTAAAAAGAAGAGAAAAAAAGTGTATTTTAGCCTAAAAGTGGCACAAAAGTAAAGGTAACAATCAGTAAGGTTCATTCTCCAGGGAGCATGAATGTGCTATGCAAGTTTCATGGCAAACCGTCCTTTTCATTTTCAGATGTGCACAAGAGTACATTTTGGACTAAGGGTGGTGCTAGGGGAAAGGCCACGAGGTGACCAAAACAGTAGGGTTCTTCCTCTGAGGAGCACGATTACACTCAGCAAGTTTCAAGGCAATCTGCCCAGTAACATCTGAGACATCTTGTGTTTAAGTGGAAATCGTGGCCTAAAGGTGGCAACTTGCCAATGTTGTCATCACAATCAGCAGGGGTAGTCCCGGAGCCGTGGGGGTGAACGTGGTTTCGTCAGATAAAGTTTTTTTTCTCAACTGATTCTTGTAGCTTGGGGTCACCTCTTAAGAATTCAAGAGGGTGCCCGGTGATATCCCTTGGGTATTTTTTGTTATTAACCCCTTAATGCCTGAAACACTAACAAATTCCTGAAAATAAAGCTTTATGGTATACTTAATGCAAAATACTTGGTCTAAATGCATACAATTTGCTTTCTACAGTGTTTATGTGTATATGCACAGTGTGTGTGTGTGTGTGTGTGTGTGTGTGTGTGTGTGTGTGTGTGTGTGTGTGTGTGTGTGTGTGTGTGTGTGTGCATGTATTTGATTCATGATTAATGCATTAACCTATTAACCTCTTCATGCCCCAAATCCCATAAAAGATATCCTTTGAGATCTAAATGCATGACATTTGCTTTCTAGAGTGTTTATTCATGAATGTGGATCTGTACAACATATTTGATCTCAGAATAGGGCATTTTTAGATATTAACCACTTCATGCTTAACACAGCAAAAGACCATACAATACAATAATCAATGCAAATGCAACACATTTGCATTCCAAAATAAATGCTTATTTGAAGTGGTCATGTCCACCACATCTCCTTTCCTATGAATTAACTCTTTCAGGCCTATTGTGAGAATTCTACACCAAAACATCAACAGAACATTATGTTCATTGCAAATCATTTTCAATCTTACTTTACACTTACACTTTATAATTGCACAAATGTCATCTGGGGCAGCGACCGCGCACGCAAGGATTTCGGCCGGTTTTAGGTAGAGGACATCGGCCATTAGCCAAACATGCTCAAAGTTGCTACATTATGCTACATTAAGCCCCCGATTATAGGGAATAAAACAATTACGTCAATACCGCCAACGGTAGCTTTGGATTAATTAATTCACTACATCAATACCGTCAACGGTCTTAAGGGTTAAAAGTGGGCCCTCTACATTCTCAATGAATGATTGATGTGTTGGTGGTAGTGCAGCTAGGTTTGAAGTAGATGCATGTCCTTTCCCATTCTTTTTTCCCAGACAAGTAGTCTAGTTTCCTCCATAGTTTCCTTAACGGAACAGATGGCACTTGCCTGGAATGCCTAGCACAAGATGAGGAGTGTGGAAATCAGACCTCAAGAGGCGGCTGTTTGTAGCTACAGTGGAGTCAGTGCTGCCATATGGGGACAATACATTGACCCTCATAGTACAGCAGGGAAGAGACCTGGATGGAGTCTGTTAAAATTAAATGGGCTAGAAACATTGTTGATAGGAGGAGATATTTCATTATAGGACATGATATTTCTTGCTGACCCCTGTCTCTGTGGCATCTCTGGGGCGGCAGTGGCCTGGATGGTAACCACAAGGTTGCCTGTTCGAACCTGGGCTCCCCCAGAGTTAGTGTGGAAGTGTCCTTGAGCAAGACACTGAACCCCAAATTGCTCCTGATGTGCTGGTTGGTGCCTTGCATGGTTTCCGCCACCATCGGTGTATGAATGTGTGTGAATGGGTGAATTGATGCACAATCTATGTAAAGCGCCTTGGATAAAGGCGCTATATAAATGCACCATTTACCATTTATTTACCATTTATCTCTGCTGACTGACCTGATATTGTAATCACAGTACCTTCGAAGATTAGCTAGACATCACTGTCTGACAGGGTTGCCATCACCTGGATGGTCCAAAGGTCTGATCCATCAATGACAGTGACATCTGCATCAGCAGCATTCCTCCCGACCTGGAGTGACGTCTTCAATGTGGCTTTCTGAATTTGCATTCCATCCTCTGTGAACATGGCAGTTAAGACTGGCGCCAGCTCATAGGCGAGGGCATCCTCTACCATCACAGTCACTAGACAGGAGTATGATGACCCTTGAATAGATAGAACTTAGGTCATACACTTTGGAGTGTATCATTTGAATGGATTTCAAATGATACACTCCAAAGTGTTGTTGCCACCATATTCCCTTTGGATGGGATGGTTTTGTAAAATACCTTTGACCAGGTCTTTTCAAAATCTTGCAAGATTGTGTCTACATTGACAACTGGTGTGATGACCACATGTATGTAACCCTATTTTTGTGGGAAATGTTCGGGGGACGGTGCAAGATGCTCAAGATAGATGGTCTGAAAGGGTTAACCTGAAAAAAGAAATATGCTACAGTTTCACTCTAAGCTAAATGTATCAAATAAAATGATGAAGTAATTTACACTATCCTGAGTGTGCTGTTAAAAACACTGCATGATAATGGATTAATCAGGGCAATGAGGTTAAAGTCTGCTCACGGCTCCTAACCATCATTAAGGGGCCTTGGTCACAAGATCAGAACTGCTACTACAAGGCACTGGTGTTACACTACGCCCCCACAGACAGACATCCGCGCACACACACACACACACACACACACACACACACACACACACACACACACAGTATATGCACCCGCATACACAAGCAAAAACACAGACAGCATGCACACACACACACACACACACACACACACACACACACACACACACACACACACACAGTATATGCACCGGCACACACAAGCAAAAACACAGACAGCACACACACACACACACACACACACACACACACACACACACACACACACGCACACACGCACAGTGCTGGAATGGCATTGTTGTTCATTCAGAGAAGCAGCATTGCTGTCGTAGCTGGCCTGCGTTTGTTGTTAAAAGGTCCCCTGTGTGGAGATTCCAATGGGCCTCAGTCATAAGGAGAAGCGTCAATGAGAGAGTGGTGGGGGATAAGTGAATGGCCTGTGGTCAGGTGCTGCTCTGGTTATGTGACTGCTGCACAGTGAGGATCCTCCGAGTTAATTTAACTCAGAGAGTCCTGAGGACGATTCTACAAAATGTCTTCTAAATCCTGACAGTTGTCTGAAAAACCCCATGTTTCTATGTCAGTGGTGCTCAACCTTTTTCACGTCAAGGACCCCCAGAATTATCTGTATTTGGCCGTGGACCCCCATCTGAAAATATGTTGTTCCAGGCACCCCCCCAGAAGCAAAGATTTGAGTTAAAAATGTTCGCTTTGAAAGAATATATATTCAAAGATTTGCGCCCACATTTTCACGCCTTTTCAAAAATAGCAGATCTACAAGCTCGTAGCGCGGCACTCTGTGCCGCGCTATGAGCTTGTAGATCTGCTATTTTTCAATAGCTAAAGTATAACATAATGCTTAAAACACCAAAAGGGGTTCCCGCCCAGAATGGCTTAACTCAGAGAGTCCACAAAAAAAATGTGTGCACTCACCGAGTTACAACTGGATAAAATAACATTTACTCACACTGTTCTTAATAGAGTTAATGAGCTTACACCCTTTAGAAGTAAGAGTACGTTTATTCCCCCTACGAACCGCAACCCTTTGAATTCGATTGAAACGTATTGCAGAATAGTAGAGGATAATATGTCACTGCTACAAGAGAACGATAAGCATAGATCTCATGGCAACCTTGATCAAATTGAGAAACAAGCGTTGCTTGAGTTGAAGTCTGAGTGACAATTCTATTATTATAAGGGAGGCTGACAAAGGGGGCGTGATCATAGTACTTAGTAAATGAGTGCTACAGACAGTTATTGGACGACAAATTCTATACCAAACTCACCTCGAAACTAAGTTCAATTCAAGACTACAGTTGAGTTAATACTAGTTCACGGGATTTATGTTTGTCGGGTCTAGTCTCTGTCTATCTTTTCCACCTGCTGTTATTCCCGTGTTGCCGAACAATTTAACAAACACTGGCATATTCTCAGGTCTGATCAGTCACCCCATCCATGAAGCCTTCTCGGAACCCCCCTTGTGTATTCTCGACACCACCTGGATGAATCTGATTTACCCCCTCCTCCTGCTATGCCCTCAACGCAAATTGACACCCATCCCCAATGGTAATTATAGCTGTGGCTTGTGTGTCCACTGCAACTTCACTCACAAAGTCTTTCAAACACCCGCATTCCGGGTAATAGATCCTGTTTATAGGTGTAATTACATGTATCAATGGCTCTGGTCTCAGCCACCGCGGTAGATATTGACATTCCGTTTTTTTTTTTTTTTTTATGTTGCCACTACTGTTGGAGCAGCCATAAACTACACAGGTTCATCCCGATGTTCTGGGCATCTTTGTAATGTTAGTGTTAGTAAAAAGCAGGTAAAAGAGTAACGTTTGAGGCAGACTAACATCAGTCACTTTTCCATTCACTGTAGTAGAAGCTTGGTGCGGGGAAACCGCAGATGTGTCGTCTCCGCCTACAGGAAATACGTAGGCTGCGACCATGAGACCCGCTACGGAATCGGTCAATAGGTAGGTAGGTAGGTACAGTAGATAGGTAGGTAGGTAGATGCTTGAAGAATGGATGGAAGGAAGGATGGATAGTAATGGTGAAGAGAAATAATCAGCAAACGGAAAGCACCTCACATGTGGACATGAAACCATGAATAACCAATTTCAGTCATACATTCTACAGTTCGCTGTTGTTGTTCACACCTCCAAACATCTGGAAACACAGACTTCCTTGGCCCAGAGTACTTAGAGCTTTATAACTTATTTAACACTTCAATAAAAAGTAAACAATTAGCCCGGACAGAAATCCTTAAAGCTAGAATGAGCTAAGTACCAATCAAAAGCAATCTCCTATGCCTCGTACACTAAGCTGTGAGAATGTGGCCTGTTCAGAGAAAATTAAACATCGAAAATCATCCCACATATAAAACTGATACTGACAACATCAAATCTGAAACACATAAAGCCCTATATACTGTACGATGACAATCAACCGTGAACATTGCCGATCTACAAGCTCACAACGTGACAACTCATTTATATGCTCTTTACAAATCAAACTCAATATATCCATGTTAGATTCATTGAAAACACCCGTCCTATGGTGACTGATATTGGCCTTCTAATGCGCGAGGGGGCGTGCTTTTTTCATTTATTTTGGGGAGAAAAAAAGAAAATGAATAATTGAAAAGAAACACGGCCTTGTCAAATATTAGCACAATATCATTCACCAGAATCAAGGACAAGTGTTTTTGACGATGATCTATCATTACATATGAAGGGGGCGTGTCTGATCAGAACAGTGATGAAAATAGCCTGCATCCTGCATGCTTAGACTCACTAAATTGAGAAAGGACGCAAATCATGTCACCAATACTGTACTCAGTACTGTAAAAAAACAAAATACATACACACATGGATGCACCTGGGACGTATCCTCAGTGATGTATCCCAAGGTCATCGGGGTTTCGGGTCTCCCAACATCATACCCCTCACTCAGGTGACCCAGCCGGGGTGATCAAGTCCCGACTTACGTCCCAGTAGCTACCCTCGATCAGTCCCATTAGGGAAAAACCAGGGCCACACAATCCGTTCCTCCTGAACTACTCTGCCGGGACTGGGAGGTACCATTCTGGCACGTGGAAGGACGAGGCTCTGTGGGTTGATTCCTGTCTGGGCCCCTCCTACGTCTCACCAGGTCCACTCCTGCTCTCACCAGGTCAGGCCCTGTGCGTTGCACCAGACTCCCAGCACCAGGCACTTTATTCAGGAATGGTGGATTCTCGAGCCGCAACGGTTCCGCAGGCTCCACCTTGCCCTTGGTGGTGCCGCAGGCTCCGCTTGAGCTTGAATGGCCCTCCTAAAGGCCTCACCGTGGGTTTGTTGTTGAAGTAAGACTCATGAAATGTCCCTGGCTGTGACCCATCTAAAAGAGCACCCCTGGGTCCCGCGACCCATTATATTGAAAACCTATTTACATCACTGTAAGAATATCACATATCTAAATACTGAAATGTTTGAAAGTGAAAAATCCCTTTAACAAGTGGCTTGTTGGTATGCCAATATCTCAAAAACTAAGAATTATTGTATGTATGTATGTATTAATAATAATAATAATAATACAACTTAATTTGTATAGCACCTTTCATGACGTGAAAGGCAGCTCAAAGTGCTTTACAGAGCAATGGAGAAAAAAAAGAAAAGAAAGGCATAAAAGATAAAACATTAAAATAATAGCAGTAATACAATACAGTGAAGACATGAATAACAAGGAATTGAAAAGATCAATTAAAAGCAAGAGTGTAGAAGTAGGCCTTCAGCTGTGCTTTAAAAATGTCTACAGAGGCTGCCTCTGTAGAAGTAACTTCGGATTCAGATGTGTCAGGACACTGGACAACGCAAGAATGTTCGTTATTTGAACTTCACTCAGTGTTGGTGCGTTTCACACCAGCCAACTAAAATGAAACAATACGATTGCTGCATTGCGGAGCTTTGCTTAAAAAAAGCGCTGGTGTCTTTCGGGCCTGTGAAGAGCCAGGCCTGGGCTTTTCATCCTGTCAGTAAATGGAGGGACAGACAGTGTGCCTGGTGTTATCAATGAAGCCAGCCCTTTGGAGGGACAGACAGTGGAGGGACAGACAGTGTGGAGGGACAGACAGTGTGCCTGGTGTTATCAATGAAGCCAGCCCCTTAGAGGGACAGACAGTGGAGGGACAGACAGTGTGGAGGGACAGACAGTGTGCCTGGTGTTATCAATGAAGCCAGCCCCTTGGCTCTCCAAAAAGTGCAGCTTGGAAGGCGTCCACGGCAGGGCATTAGGCCTGGAGGTTTCTGTCGCTTGTAATTTACAACACTGAGGGAAACGGGCAAGAGGACAATATGGAGAAGAGAGGCAGAGAGAGAGGGAGAGAAAGTGAAAGGAGGGGGATGGGGCTCGCTGCACGGTACACAGTCCTCAAGCAAGTGGCTCTGCTTCCGTGAGTGTGCTGCAAAAGATTCTTGTCACTAGACACGACTGTCATTCTCAGATCCACTCAATGAATCAATCAATCAAACGAGACCCCAGCAAATCAAGGCCAATGATTGTCAATGAGGAAACAAATGCACCCCTCCTCAACCCACTATCTGACAACCGAGGTAGCCAAATAACTTGGCTATAGTGTGGGAAAGGAAGACCATGTTTATTTCAATCCTGGAATAAAGGCAGAATTTCTCAAAATCACACAAATATGTTTATGGTAGGACATAATAACGATAACCACATCATCATCCAGCTACACTAATGGCAGCTATTTCCTTTCATTTCAGAAGTATGACGTACACCCAAATTGCCAAGATAACATCTTAAGGACATAACTCCATTCAAAACAAACATATCCATGCACATGACTTACTAGAAATAATTAAATAAAAAACGTACAATTGTAAGCTTCTGGATTTTAGGAGGAAGAGTGAATACCATCCATCAGCCTTAAAGGGGAATATCTCCTGCATGTTTTCCACTAGGATAGCTCAGTTTGTCACTGAACTTGCAATTCCCTAGAGCTAGAAAGTGAGAGTGGAGAGTTTTTCTTTACAAACCTTAATGCCAAACTAAGGTGCCATTGAGAATGAAGAGGGGAAACAGGGGATTAGGAGAGCACCCAGGGAGACTGTTTTTGTCTATTCCAAAACATTCTATATCGGTGGTTCTCAACCTTTTCTGGATCAGGGATCATTTGAAAATCTCAATAGCTGTCGTGGTCGGATGGGTGGGTCACGTGCATTTTCAAAGTTATGATCAATTGATTGTGTTCTTCTGGTTTGGACCAATGGCAGTAATGTAGTATAGACTTCAAGTTCCTATGTATCCGTATTGCAATGAAAATACAAGACATTTTTTGACATTTTTTTGGCATACATTTTTGTATTATATAAAAAAAGAAGAGGGGATTGCAACATGTTTTGACCAGTTAAGGTTTTCATGAGTTCTCTCACTGATGAAGACCATAACTGATCAAATGTTTAGACATTTCTTATAGAATAAACTTTTTTTTTTACTTTTCATTCCCTCCACATTTGTTAAGTGCTCTGATCTTCTCTTCTTTTAAGCATGCATTCGTGTTGATCCTAGAAGCACCATCAGTATACCTTTTTACACTTATTTTGGTATGTCTCTTCTCTATGTATGTCTGTTTCGGGTACGAACAGCTGCAATAGGCCTACCACTGGGTGAACTACCTTAAAGTGGCGCTGTTTTTGTATCTTTTGAAAGCATTTGTGTGGGGTTACAGGTGGGAAGCAGAGTTTTTAGTTTAATACCAATGTATTTTCTTTTCTTTATTATTATTTAAATGTCTTTTTTATACATTTTGTATTTTTTGTTTTGTTTTTTACGTCTCCTTTGAACACCTAAAATGTTAAGATATTTAGTGTGGGCCCCGGCCCACAGGTTGAAAACCGGTGTTCTGTCATTACTGTGAAAAAAATAAAAATAATAATTTCACTAGATCTTCTGTCAGTTCCGAGTAGTCTCGAGTCGACTAGTCCAGGTCCAGTGGCTCCCAGTACCAAATGGTGTGCTGCAGAGCCAAACTGGTGTGACTGTGAGATAAGTCCAGGTGTGCCTTGGGATTTAGTGTCAACCACACATTAAAATTACAACTATACAAAAGGTTATGAATTGTGTTTTATAATCTATTATATCAATTCAGTACTGTGAGTTCACTCGTTCACAGACCGGCCAATAAAAAAAAGTTAGGTTTGGCTAAGGAGACACAGACCAGATACTGATAGAGGAAGCACAGGGCCATGGGCCAATCGGTTTCAGTAGAGTGGGCAAGAGCTCAAACTGGGCGGTCAGTTGTCCATGCTGCCCAATGCCTAGAGCTGCTGGTATACGGCACTCTTAATTTTACACAAACTTTTCAAGGTGGCCTGTTCCAAGAAACAGCACCCTGTGTTAACTCTTTTTTTTGCCAAGTCCGTATATATCCGTACCCTCCGCCTATGGGACGTTATATGCCAACTCTGTATATATCCGTACCCAGCCACCCCCCCCTGTACACCATATATGAAGCGGTTGAGCCGAAAATCAGCTTTAAACATTGGTCCGATTGCTAGGCAACGCCTCCGACTCCCCCAGCACCAGGGTCTTTGCACATGGCCCCCACTTACCTCCAATCGAAGTAGGATCCTTGGTCCTTGGTGATCGGCAATGCTAATAATAGCCGATCGTTACAATGGTGGTCTCCAGGCCGGGAAACCGGAAATGAACAGAGCAAAAATAGAAGAATCCCCCTGGCAATGGTTAGCTACACTCTGCTGCCACCTAGCGTGGCAAAAAAAATGGTAAAGAAATCTCATAAACAGTGGATGAACTTTGAATGCTGCTAAAAATGATATTTTCCCACATTGTCTTGTCACCATGGATCACACCATGGATCACATGAACCACTTCAACCCAGCATCCCTGTTCTGGGCGTGTCAAAAAAGGTGAAAAATAGCACATCTACATGCTCAGTGCGTCACAATGTGACATGATGTGAACATCATGCCTAATTTTGGCCAAAGGATTTGCCTCCTTGCTGCAGCTAATGTTTGCTTCATAATGGACCCACACTGAAGGAACTGTGGGATCTTTTTTTTCTGGTCTTGAATGACCCACCGAGCGAAATAGAGAATAGAGTTCAGCGGCCACTGCATGTTCATATGATTATTATTACTTACTGGCTGTTTTAAATGGAACATGATCATCATCATTAATATCATTTAATTATCATACTCCTGGTATTGCAAAGCAGTGCAGCAAATGTTAGCAGCCTTGGCTGGCAATGCTCTTTATTGCTTGCATATGGGCTTGTTGGGAATCTTGCCGTCTTTCCTTGTAAGCACTTGGGCTATTTTCTAGTGTCTATTCTTAACAAAAGACAAGTCATATCATGCTAGGGAAAGATTGAAAGAGATAAATATTAATTTACTTTTGTCCGGAACATAATATCATTCTCAATCAGAGCTGCTCATAGGCTCAGCACACGTGTCTCACAAGTTGAGTGAGGAGAGCTCTGTGTGTGTGTGTGTGTGTGTGTGTGTGTGTGTGTGTGTGTGTGTGTGTGTGTGTGTGTGTGTGTGTGTGTGTGTGTGTGTGTGTGTGTGTGTGTGTGTGTGTGTGTGTGTGTGTGTGTGTGTGTGTGTGGACGTACGTACGTGCATGTGAGTTGAAGTGACTTATCGTCTATGAAAAGAGTCATATCAGAATGTGTGGCTAGTGGCTTCTAGTCATACAATTTTTAAATTAAAGCATTTTAAATTCACTGCATGCATTAATGTGCAAAATCAGATGACCTACCCAGCCTCTCTTTACCCTGGGTGAGGGGAGTGAATTGTGAGGGTGAATAACGTGCACTGATTAGTCAGCTGTCTTATCTTTCCTAAGGGTTATACCGAAAGGACAAAACAAATGCGTTTTCTGTGGATAGTTTGGTAGAATTCAAGGTTGCAGTTTATCCGGGCGCAAAGAAACCAAAACATCAAGCGGAAAACTATTAACTTCAGCGGTTCACAGAATGGCACCTATCCCGATTCTGCGCAAACTCTCTGTCGACAGTAATGTTTATTAACTTAATCAAATGATTTTGTCTACCGGTAGTTGTCTCTGTGAATAGATAAGCTAATGGATATATGATCAACAAATTATCACCTGCCCATTTGTCATTGCCCTTTTTCTGTCAAACTTTGGGCACGCAGCATCAGGCTGGCAGCATGCCTGATAATATCTCTCTCTCTCTCTCTCTCTCTCTCTCTCTCTCTCTCTCTCTCTCTCTCTCATTGTATTTATTTATTTATTATATGAAAACCTTACAGCATTACTCCCCACTGTATTGACTCTCCACACAAATGCTGGACTAGGTGGAAGACAGTTTGGGGAGGTCTGTAACTAATTCATTGGTTTAATTGGTTTACAATTGAAAACAACGTTTCCGCAGAAACAAAATTCCCAAACCAAGACCAGACCAAACACAGACAGTGTTGCACACATAGAACAAAACAAAACAAAACAAAACAAAGGCAGGGCCAGACAAAGCATGAATGCCAAAATTCTTCAGGCTATACTCATATACAAATACATTGTAGCCTATTTTATGTTAAAAAGTAACATTACTTTATTTGACATACAGATCTTTATTATTATTATTAGTATTATATTTGCTCTGCATGGGCATTGTGGTCGGGGCTTGCTCTGTAGAGATTTATGTAGCTCTGTGTTCAAAGTAGTTCATGTCTGTCTTTATCTGTATCGAGCTCTCATTTTATGGCACTTCCATAATGTCAACATCCACAATAAGGTCTATAACAGGCCTATGCAACCTGTTACTGTTTTTACCCCACAAGGTTAAAAACACATTTGTCTCATACGATCTCTGTTTGGGAAACAGCTTCTTAAAAAGGAGAGTGGGGGTGGCTGGTAACTGGATTGCATAATAACACTTCTTTTCTCCTCAATAGTGCATAGCTACAGATCCTAAGCAACCCGTGTTGGTAGCAGCCTCTGCTGCTGCTTGCTTAGATTCCCAACACAACACTGCCAAAGCCCTACTTCAGGGCTTCAGAAATGAGAATCTGCTAAATGACCGCAGTGGTCAGTTGAGGGGTACGTACATATGCTGTGGTGGGTGTGAAACAAGCACAGCAGGCATTCCCTATATGTTGCAATGTCGCTGTCGGGTGGAAACGTTGTATGTTCAGAACTGTTACTTTTCAGGAAACGGGGGGGGGGGGGGGGGGGGGGACGACGACGACAGTGGATCCAATGTAGTTAACTAGTTATTTTGTCACAGGCTCTTGTTAGTACTTTTCATGGGTTCAATATTTATAAACCCCGCTGACAGATTTAATCACTTTAAATGCAAAGCAGACTTACAAGCATACACTTTGTAGTTGTGTGAAATTTGAAACAAGTTGCTGCTAATAGCCAATCTAGAAGCTCACAATACATCACTGACTCGCAATGCAATTGTGAGCTTCGCCGATCTACATCGACTATTTTCAGCTGAGAGATTTGGTGCAGAGAGAAAAATGGACCAAATGGATTTGGTGCAGAGAGAAAAGTGGACCAAGTTAAGAGGCCAACTCTGTCAACTAAGTTATTTGTTTACTAACTATAATAAAGGGTGTAAGTGGTTTAAGACAGTCATTGGTGCAATCCAGACGTAGTGGTCAAAGCTGGAACTGCAGGCGGCCCGTGCATTTAGCATCAGTAAACTCTGCGCAGCTGGGGTTTAACATTGAGCGCTCGTTAGCACTTCGGCATTTGGACCAACTGTCCAAAACTGTCCAAATCGGAAAAAAGCGGGAGTAGAGCGTTGGAGTTCGTTGGAGCCAGGCAAGCTGGGGCTGAAGTGCGCCGGAAGTGTGGAAGGCACGCTACACCATGCTGCCACTCAAGTGACTACTGGCCAATCACAGCGCATCTTTTCCGGGACTTGTCAGACCCGAACATCCGGTCTGTGACGCACGTGGATGCTTCCGCTATGCTTTTGATTGAGATATGGATCAATCACAAGTTCACAACCAAAAACAGTGCACTGAAATAATGCAGATTTGACTTCAAGATAGCCCAGCCTTACTCATCTGCGAAGAGAAAAGCCAGGTCAACTCATGGTCATGACCTAAGGCAGAGCATTTGAACCTCCCCTGGAAGTTAGCACGCTTCCACTTCCACCAAATTCCAGCACTTCCTTTAGGCACTCTAAATATCTATCTGACTAAAATATCTGTTACTAAGTTAGGTTATTTAAATGGTTCTTGACGACATCGTATTTGTTCGGCTTATTCTTGACTCACTTTGGAAGTGAAAATTGGCAAGCACAAACTTAAGGCATTTGTGAAAGTCTCTTGTCACTGTGATAAACACACTATTGATGCATTCTGTACACACGAGATAAAGGACTTTTCACCAGCAGAGTGCAGAGGAGGACAGGTCATAGAGGTTTAGATCAAAAGCTATTCATAAGGGAACATTTCTGTCAAATTTCATTCTAGGCTTTAAAAAAAATTCCCTGTAGGGGAATAGTACCCTCATTGTGATTCATTTTAATGAATAGCCAATGGCACAATTTATCTTCAAATGCTGCTTTTGCAGGCAAAAGACCGGTCTGACAACTGAGGCAAATTTGGGGGATAAAGCTTTTCTCCATCTATTGCTAAATGCATCAAGCTGACAATGACAGAACTGTTTGCAAGGTGGCCCACAATAACAGGAGTTGTAGGACACTAGCAACGAGCAGGCATCTCAGTAGCCACAGTACCAGTCCCAACTTAAGACATGTTTGTTTTTCTTTCGATTGGATGAGTGGCGTGAGGTACCTGAACGTGTGAAACCTGAAAAGTCATAATGCCCGATCAGACAAGCTTAGTGAATGCATTGGGGCTAGATTCACACTTTGCTGTGGTACTAATCAGGTCTTAAAGTCCTACTCCATGTTGAACCAGAATTTGAGGAATGTAGGCCAATTGAAAGGCCAGTGTTTTTACATATCAAACTAAAACACAAGCACAAGGAAGACCCACAGTTTTAACCAGACAACATGTCAATCACACACATCTGGGCATATTTTAACAAACCTTTGTAACTTAACCACTTAAGCCCTATTAAAAATGTACAACAATAGCTAAAATTCTACAAACTCACAATGCTTCAGAATATTTACTGACTAGGGATCATGGCCGATTAGTAGTGACCAAATAGACCGATAACCGATATTAAAAGATGATTTTTTTTAATTAATTTTAATTGTCAGAATTTACAGTAACACAAAACGGCATTCTTTAAATGCATTTAAGAATATTTATCAACGGGGGGGGGGGGGGGGTACTCTCTACTGCAAGATTGCATACAAAACTAAGAAGAAAACTTGATCAGTCCTGTCCTGATAAAGAGAGAGGCCCGCGGGGAGAAGCCATGCTGTGTTCAAAGGGGTATCCCTCACCAGGAATCATGACTGTTCTTGCCAACATGACGCCATTTAATCCCACCTCTTAGTTCAGTGTTAGCACCAAGGGTAACCAACCACCTCTTAGTTCAGTGTTAGCACCAAGGGTAACCAACCACCTCTTAGTTCAGTGTTAGCACCAAGGGTAACCAACCAAACATGCTTTCTGCACATGTACTATGATAAATCATCAGCAAATGAGCCAGGTAGGCCAAAACATTGTAAGCAAATTACTTCTCACACAGATGGCGTAAGACAAAACCTTTAAGACAAAGTACAGAGCAAGGAATCTGCAAAAGCAGTTGAATATGTTATCAAGCAGAGATTGGCCTATATTGCAGAAAGCAAGGAACTAAATCAAGATGTGTCGAGCCTCACGTAGGCCCTTCTACATCAGGGAATACAGTCTAAAGATGAGCACATGTACCCTGGTTAGGTTAGACCGTTAGAGCCAATACTACTCAACAGTGGATTCATGTTGAAATAATGGATTATACAATTATAAGAACAACCTTAGTCTATGATCACAGCGCTGCGCAACATATACGGTTGTGAGCTTGTAGATCGGCCATTTTTGTGCGACATCATTGTAGCACAATGTAGGGGAAAGAACTTATGGTCCTATAATCAGACTAATCGATTTACTTTAATATAAAAGATCCCTTTGATTCTTCTCACGTTCATGATCTTTTCATGTTCTATATAAAAAGTTTAAATCAAATAAATCAAAACTTGCTTCTTCGATGATTTGATTAATTGAAACCATAATCAACAGAATAATTGCAGTCCTAGTTCTCCGAAACGTTTTCATTATTAGTTGTTTATTAGTTATTAACCTGAAACATGCATTAATTAATGTTTAGTTGGAGCAAACTGTTACAAGGAGTCAAGGACATTTCATCCTTAAACAAAACAATGTGTAAAATACTGTGAATACCTTAAAAAAAGGTTTAGAGTAGGAATACTTATCCAATTAAACCTTATTGCACAAAAAACAGTCTTCTATAATACATGGTAGTGGCCTAGTGGGAGACCAACTTTCATTTTCATTATATAAATACAGGGCATCACTTGAACTTTGAAAAGCAGCTGATTTTCCTGAGTTGGTTGCAAGCAACACAAGCTGAACCACTCATTAATAAGCGTTAACCCTGCAGCTTGTCAAGTGCCCCCAGGTTGATAGACACTAATTGTTGCAATCACAGAAAGCAATTAACAACGGGGTCAGAAGTTTCCACAGAGGAGTCTATGTCAATTAAAAGGTTGCAGATTGAAAAACGAAATGACTACAATGTCTAAATTAAGCCTCTCATTTTTTTCTTTGTGGATTTATATCTATTACTGAACAACTGTCATACCTTACAGATACTGGAATGGGGATAGTTAACGTAGATGTTGACCAAAGCCGAGTCCTTGCAATGAGACAATTGCACTGTATACAGTATTGTCCCTTTCATACATTTATTTATCAAATGCAATACTCCGGTCCAGATTCACCGGTCTGAAGGTTTGAGTGTATTGCTTGTATTACTACACTATTCATTATTTTACTTCATTTATGTTGATGCTGGTTTAGTGTTGTTGTTGAGTAGCCTGCCATGAAATCCTGTACAATAAATGAATGGTACTGTTACTGTAAGTTGACAATATGAAATTCTAATGATATAGATCATCTAGTCTATAATTATCAAGAAAATATCTTTGCCAATAGGAAAGGTACTCAAAAATTCAAGTCAAAGGTGAAACAATGTTGTAGGCTTCCCCAGGTGCTCCAGCACACATGGCCATCCTTTTTTTCATTTTTTTTCCAACGACCATGCAGCTCCACAAGCACCGTCAAATTAATTAACAATGACTTATAATACAAAGCACTTTCGACTGTGTGTGTGTGCTGTGAACAGAGCCAGATTGACATGAAACTTTGCCTCGGCAACTCTTTTTAAAACAGTTGCTTTTGCCTTCCAAGAGAAGCTAAAGGCGAATTCCCCCTGGACCGATGCCAGGAAAAGGAACCCAGGGACCTTACTGACACTCCATCCACACAGTGCTTCATACTACCAACTGGCCTTTAATTGCTTTAGTGTATTATTGCTCAGTATATTCAAACAGATTAAGACAAGTGGACACAAATGAGCATCACATCAGCCATGAGTGGTTAAATGCATGGCCAAATATAACTAGACCGATTGCTGTAAATGTAGTGGAAGATATTGGTGTCATATTTCATCATGTTATGTAGCTGCCTGGACGTAGGATGTTATTTTAACACATCTGCCGTTCTAAGGCAAACATTGTTGTGTCTGTTATACATAATATGATTGCTCTGTAAGTATTGCTCTACTTTCACTCAGTATAAATTAATAACCAGCAGAAAATGTGTTCATAAGCCTCACACACTGCCCCTAGACGCCATGCTACTCCAACTCCTTACGCCCAGTCAGCCCAAAGAAGTGCATCCTTACAAGTTACACCCGAGTCCCCACTACAGTTTGGTCTGAGGGTGGCAATAGAGGAGAGGCCAGGTGGTCACCAAAATCAGTAGGACTCATCCTCCGGGGACCACGAAAGTGCTCTGCACATTCTATGACAATCCAAGAGTTCCACCCTTACGTCCCTGCAAACCTTTGGCCTGAGGGTGATGCTAGAGGAAAGGCCATGAGGTCACTCACCATATTAGTAAGCCTTATCCTTCAGGAACCATTAATGTGCTCAGCTCATGCAGGCAGTGGTTTTCGAGTTATCTCGCCCGTGACCAAAGTGTTGGACAGACATTGATAGCCATACAAACAAAGCAACTCTTGAAAGACAAATAATGCAAACCTCTATATTGTACACTGCTAACTTATGAACAAATGTGAAGAAAAGATAAACAAGAAACAAAACACTGTATATTATGTAATGCTCATTATAATTTGGTGTGTAAAGCAAGACCTAATTTCCAATAATGGTGCTAGGCTAGCCGTTCCGATACATGACTTTTGAAGATTGTCATATGTGTTCTTGCACGAACCCCCAAAAATCAGCATGCACCCCAAAAACACCAAGAATGGTGGGGGGGGGGGGCATGCCGCCCCACACATGATTAAAAATTAAAAAGTCCATAATCTTGGCTGCTACCTCATCATGTAGCAGCCAAGTCTATGGACAAAAAAGGCGCCCCTCACTTCACACGAGTGTCATTTTTGTTAAATGTATCATTTGCTATTAGAAGTGTATTTTTTTTCTTCTGGCCACCGGTTTCAGGCACCTTGGCTCAGTGCATCATTGCCTACTCCTACTGTAATTACATGTTTGGACATTCGTCATTACAGGGAAACAGGAAACTTTCACAAATGTACAAACAATGAGCCGGTAATAAGTTAGTCAGAGGCCACAAAGAGGGAGTAAGTATGCAAACCATCAGGTAAACTGTGGTGAGGTAAACATCTTTCTTGAGTGCCATGCACATACACACAGCACACAGGGGCTTTAGGGGCTGTTATTCATTATCCACACAACTGCATTCCAGGGGCTGGACAAAAGGAGTTATCGCCACCATCACTCAGAGGCAAGCACAAGAGAGGGAGAGAGGGATTTAAGCAGGTTCTCAAACAAGATGCCCCCACCTGATAACCTTAGCACTGCTGTTGCACCATTCCCACATGTCCTAAATGCATTCACAAATCCAAAGTTGTGGTGGTCATGGTGGGGGTGGGTGGGGGGCTAAAAAGTTGAATGAACGAAGAGAGTAAGAAGGTGGGAGAGTGAGGAGAAGGGAAACCCAAGTCAGACAGAGAACACAGAGAGGAGGAGAGCGAGAGAGAACAGTGTGAACGTGAACACAGAATGGAAGTGATGTGTCTAAAGATAACACACACCCCCTTACCCTCCCCTTTACGAGAAGCGATCAGAGGGGCCACAACAAGTGCATCTCGCCCCTACCTGAGTCGTGTGGTGACTAATATATGAGGCAGTTCCGATAAGACTGCCCATGTGCTCAACACCCCCTCTCACCCCCTCTGCCACTTTTCCTTTGAGTACCCGGAATGTCTTGTGAAATTGTGTGAGATCGGGAATTCTCCCCCTCTTTTAATTCCCGAAAATACGGTTCTAGCTGGAAATGTTGTCATTATTCACACACACCTTGACCTTGAGTACACAGTAGCATAATGGTTTACAATGTGTTTAGAGCCTTCTTAGGACAGGCTGTCTGTTAAATGTTATTCTAGTATTACACATAACCTCACCATTCTACAAAAAGATGAAATGTTTTCATGCAATCACTTTTGTCACTTTAAAATCAAAACTCTACATTGATATTGAAAACGATATGTGACTTATTATGTAAGTGTAATTACACTTAATTAATTGTCATTAATTAGCACTCAACCCAATGTTCAATCTGAAGAACCCAGCAGGGTAAAAAATGACAATGTGCTCTCTTAAAAAATAAATGTATGACTATGAATATAATTTCAGAAACCCAACTCACCTTTTTTGAACTCCTCCAGCATCGCATCTAGCTTGGTGTCATTGAATACAAAGTGCAACTGGTGACTGTAAAACTTTGTAATCGTTTTAAGTTGGGTACAATCATCTGGGTCAACGAATGCTAGGTCCTTTACGAACAGTAGATCCACTATGTTAGACCTTTCACCCTCGAACACTGGGATGCGAGTGTAACCGCTCTCCATGATTTCAGACATGGTAGTAAAATCAAGATTGCCATCAGCTGGAATCATGAAACAATCCCTCAGCGGTGTCATCACATCCTCCACCGTCTTAGTCCTAAGTTCCAGGGCACCCTGGATGATGTTCAGCTCCTCTTTGACAAGATCGTTATAGGGATCTGTCACTCGCAGCATCTCCAGAAGTTTCTCCCGGTTGTACACGGTCCCTATCTCCTGACCCAGCAGATAATCTAACAGTTTGCTGACTGGGTAAGAAGCGGGGAAGGTGAGAAGCATGAAGAATTTAGTAAGGAATATTGTGTTTGCGCCTACAGCAAGGCCATGCCTGGAACAGATAGCTTGGGGCACAATTTCGCCAAAGATGACTATTCCAATGGTAGACATCACCACTGCAATCAACCCAGAACCAGCAATATCATCCAACAATATGGTCAGTGTTGTATTCACTAACACGTTTCCGAGGAGAAGTGAACAAAGTAAATAATTCCCTTGGCTCCTGACAGGCTCTATCTTTTTGGCATAATTCTTCTCCTTTTCTGTGCCACAATTCTGGACTATTTGGAGCTCCATGGGGTCCAGAGCCATCAGCCCCAAGTTCAGCCCACTGAACATGCCTGAGAGGCAGAGTAACATGGAAATGAAGATGACCTGGAGCCAGAAGGGCAGGAGAAACTTCTTCTCCTCCACCACTATGACTCCAGTGTCATCTCCATCGTGATAGACCCATGTGTTTTCCGTCCACGGATCATGCATTCCAGCCACGGCTGGCGTCGAGGTGGCGATACACATGTAATACTGTTTACTCTTTTCCGTCTTTCGAAGTGGCTTGACCTCAATTTCAACTATCCCTGACGTCTTGCGACTCAGGAAGATGCTCGGCAATATGATTATATCCGAAGTCCTGATGCCGCAGGGATGCAAGCCAGATGTATCCTCTTGGCTCTGGTTGTCCCCTGACGAGCTGTCAACGTCCCCTATGGCTCGGCTCCGCTCGTGTTCCGTAAATGCAATTTTGGACCAGGTCTCGTTGTTTATGTTTTGCCCGTAGACCCTTAATTTCACCCGGGACCGTTCACTCACCCGCAGGTAGCCCCTATCCATGAAGGAAATGTCGTCCGTATCCTCCAGTCGGAGGCCGATGATGACAGTCTCCTCTGACCCTTCTTTGCCACTTGTCGGGGTGGCCAAACAGCCGCTGACAGTTAAGAGAATCACAGCCAGAGCTCGAAACCGGCTAAGTGACGCCATTTTTGCAGCGGCCGGTACTGGGGCTGACGGTTCTGCCATATTGATCATGGGCAACCCAACCTCCTGAATGAAAGGGGTTTTTAAAAATCAGAGCCAATCGGAGTCCGCCGTCATCTCCGCCGAGGGTGGCCGTGCGTCGTGCATCGGGGACCTGCTTGCTTCCACTCCGCGTCCGATACTGAACTGATCCTTGATGAGCGGAGGGCTGTGTGCCCCCCTGAATTGTCCCTGAGACAGGCGACGGCACCGTCCAATCAATGCAGCAGCTGATCAGGGGCGGGGAGTTCACAGCCTCTTCAACAAATCAAATTCCACAGTAAGAAAGCGATATAAACAGGACTCTCCTCTTTCAACCCGGGCCGGGGTCCTTACTTTACTTTCCGCATGTCATTGTAGGACAGTAGGCTAGGAGACATGTTTTAAAAATGTTATGTATACAAAGCTCACAATGCGTCACATTGCTACGCGTGTAGATTTTCCCACCATGCGACACTATTAAGACATCCAATATTGGAAGAGTTATTCAATCATAATTGCGATACCAAATACCCAGACTGACATCAAACTGCTGCAGGCAGATCTGAGTGACTGAAATTGCCACTGGGGTTCACTATTGTAATAGATTAATTAGTAGCGCCCTCCACTCATTAGTTTCGTTTGTTCCATGAGTGAGGGCTCTGTGCTCAAAAGTCGTGGTGCGCATGACTAGGTCTATGCAGTTTTTGCCAAGGAGGACTAGGTCTACAATCAAACTCTCTACAAGCAAAATTTCACTTGATGGAGTTGGTTATTATTAACAGTCAAGTGGTACAAGTTGAAATACCATGCCCAATGAAGAAAGTCATACATTAAAAAAAAAAGTATACAGATAATACAGTACCCTGCATTATAATTATATAACCGTTATATATCCGATTGATCTGCAAGTATAGGACTTTAACATATTATAACGTGAAGGTCATAATTATGCAGAAAAATCGGATTCACTTTATTGTATAGCAGGTGGTAAAGGAGGGGCTGTTATCCTACTTTAGGCTTTGTGCTGCTGGGTAGTTTAAACCTATAATAATCATAATTTATCAGTTAATATAAAATTTGTATCAATAATCTAATAGTCTGCAAAGTAGCCTAACTAAAGCTGGCAAATATTAAAGTGCAATGGCTAAAAAGTGAAATATTTTGTCTGCGAATGTTACTGTCCGGGTAGTTCTTGAAAATATCAGAATCTTCTGATGCACATACGTATAAACGCATAGCCTTATAGTTTAACGTTATACAAACATAAATAGAAATACTCAAGAAAAGTGTACATCAAAATTAGCTTAAGTACAGTACTTGTAGCTACTTAAGTTACTTTCCATTCCATCACTGTAACAGTCCTACACCAAAGGTACTGTATATTAATGTATAATTAATCATTATAAACAGAACAGTATCAATCGCAGTATTCATATTACATGCACAAAGACTCAAAGATATATAGCTTAAAGATTTGGAAGGGTTGATTTATTACTTTAAAAATATAACAATATTGCCATCTGTTCAGTAGCCAAGGTATGGATATCAAATTGATCACCCAATGCAGTTTGGGATTGCCCAACACAAAACAAAGGAGAAAATAGGTTCATATTTCAAACAGATTCCCTACTGACTGTATGAACCTCATGTTGATACATTTGCTTTTACTTGATTATGCAGCGGATATTAGTATTATGCAACCGAATATATATGTGTGTGTGTGTGTGTGTGTGTGTGTGTATGTGTTGTGTCAAACTTTTCAGAAAATTGCTGATCTACAAGCTCTCAATGCATTGTGTACAATAGTTATTTTTGAATAAGCCAAAATTAATAGTAACTAGTAGTTTTCAAATAATTTCAGAGTAAAAAGTACAATATTTATATAGATTTTTTTAGTAGCCTATGACATATTAACAAATGGACACACTCAACTAAATTAACAGTACCTCAAACCTGTACTCAATTAGACAGTATTTGAGTAAAGGTACTTACTGGTAGTTACTTGCTACCACTGAAATGCACCATTTGTATTTCCATGAGGAACGGAACCTATAGACTTAAAGTAATCACATGACATTGTACATCCACACATCCATCTAGGCATTCCTTTTCTGAATACATTTAAGGCATCAGAACTAAGACACAGGATAATGTAATGTGAAGCAGAAGCCACCATTTCTCTTTGGATTCTTTCATTTACAGCAGGCAGACGAACGTGGGCCGCAGCACCCCCCTGTGGTTGAAGCTGGACTTCCAGTTCCCAGTTTCTGGCTCATCAGCTCAAAAGGATTTACAGTTGCCTAAATGGACAGTAATACACGTACATACATTATACACATTATTATTGTTACCTAAATGGACAGTAACACACATACATTATTGAAAGCCCCACTTTCAGACACACACAATAATTCAATGTAAATTTCTCAACTTAAGAACAAAATAGATTTTGAAACAGAAAGGTGAAATTGGTGAGATGAAAGAAATACAGTCTACTCTACTAAATATTTCAGGTGTGCTCCTTTTCTCCTTGACTGTTTAATAGTTGACCACCCATGAGCTTGTTCAACGTTGTGCATGTTGCAGGACAATTTGTGTTTGCACTTTAAGTCTTTGAATTTATGGCTCCTTTGGCTTTACTATGACTCAGCAGCTCTTTTATCGGACATTGGTGGTTCATCCTATCAGCATGCCACAGTAGCTGTGCTTGTACGCAGTGTATGGACAAGACCAAAGGCTATTTATTACTATCCTCACGTTGCATTCCATTGATTGGAGAAAGAGATCTAAAGACTGATGTCACTTCAAAGAGGCAGTCCAAAGGTCAAGCAATGGAAAGCAGCAATTGATTTGAATGGAGAGCACGTATTTTTCGGATCTATTGAAATCAAAAGAGAAAAAGGTGTCATAGTGTCAGTTTGACCAATAATTGAAGTTTTCTCGTTGTATTCGGCCTTAGAAATATCTAAATAGAGGTGTGTGTATGGATGCTTGTGTGTGAATTGAGTGGTCACAAGAACTGATTGGCTGAAGGAAGAACATTCCTTCCTGTTCAAGGTTCACCAGCATGAGTCCACAGTCTGGTTATGAATCCAAGACAGCTGCTTGACCTTGAGCCTGTGAATAATGTATGTGTGTGTGTGTGTGTGTGTGTGTGTGTGTGTGTGTGTGTGTGTGTGTGTGTGTGTGTCTGTGTGTGTGTGTCTGTGTGTGTATGTGTGTGTGTGTGTGTGTGTGTGTGTGTGTGTGGACACAAGCATGTATGCAAGGCTAAATGCCTAGCTAGAGAGTGGGGCTCTCTAGGTGTGTCATACTTGAAACGGACACCAAAATACTGACCTCTAGTGTCCAAAGATCACGTGGTGAGATAATCTCGCATAGCATGATGAACAAAGATCTTTGCTTACTGATACATCTGGTGACATATGAATTCAAGAAGGGGCTAAAACTGGGTGGAAACCATTCAGAAATGTATAAACCCGCAGCCACACTTAAGCGTCAAGAGGCTGCAAGAGAATGCCTAGAGCAGGCGTCTCTTCATGGTTTTTAGGCAGCTGGTGGATGGAAATGACGCTAGTGTGTGGCTTCAACTTGTTGCGTAGGTAAAGCGTTTTTGTAGCCGACGCTACAAGTCATTTCTATCCACCAGCTCAGGGACGTACTGGGCCCATAATTCAGCCCGGGAAGTGGAGTTGCGGAGGCCTAGAGGGTGCTCTTCCACCTGGTCCAGTCCAGGCCCAGACCGGCCTGGACTGGACCGGCCGTTCGGGAGTTGTCCCGAATTTCCCAATGGCCAGCACGTCTCTGCACCAGCTGTTTAAAAGCCTGGAGGAGACGCCTGGTCTAGGTGTTTCTTGATGCTTAAGTGTGCCTGCACCTAATGTGTCTTCATGGCAGCATCAGGCACAAACAAATCAGCCAACTGTGCCCATATATTGAGCTGACTGGAGTTAGACAACACACTCCATATTTGGGCGTGGCATTGAGAACTCCTTATATGGTTATGGCTGAGTCATAGTGATGACTTGAGCATGCTCAAGTCATCACCACAAATGCCAAGATTTTAGGACAGTCCTTCATATAATTTGAGAGTGTATAAAGATTGGTTTTCGAAGCAGTTGGTATAGGTTTGTTATCAATGGTTTTCCCCGCATCAGTAGGTGGAGATCTCTGATTGTCTGGATACGCGAGACTAGTGATGGCAAGATAGTCAAAACTCTGGGTGCTTATTATGATTCTAACCTTAGGCTTGACTGTGCAGGATTCAGAGGGCGCTCCTGGTGGTTGGAAAGTGAACTCTTCAGCAAATCTACTATGGGTCAGAATGCTGGCCATTGCTTCATCCACTTCCACGATCTCATTCACCTGTGTATTATAAACAGGCAGGCACATGCAGCATTATGCAGTTTAATGGGGCTTAAGTGTCTAAAGACATTTAGCAGCTTGTGAAGTCCTTCAGTTGCAGTAAATAGTACTGACCTTAAACTTATACTGGCAGTCAAACTCGAGGACGTTTTCTTCCCCTGTGATGTTCCCATTGTATACAACTTGACATGCCTTGGCACCATTTTTCGGGACCTTGAACAGGCGGTATGTGGCTGAGACAAATTTGAAGTCCCCTGCACCCACAGAACAGGTGAAAAATAATTAATGTTGCCTGGTACTGAGTCCAAACCATCCACTGAGTGGACTGCTTCTCTGAAAGAAGCATTCACTTCAGACAGTGTGATATGAATTGCCTAAACCAAAAGATGAAAGATTTGTATTTGTTAAATACTCATAATACCCGTACAAGTAGACAGCTTTTGGTTCGTTAATATTTTAGCAGCAACAGTAACAAAATAGTAGTAAGATAAAAAAATAAAAAAAACTTCTAAATCCAATATTAATTAAGTAATAATATAATAATGAATATTAATTAATTATTACTTCTGTGTCTGTTTTATATTGATTGACATTCATCTATTCTCGCCAGACGTTTAGGATTGAGAAAGGTTTTATTGTATACTGTCAAAGAATTATATCAAGTTTATATATTGTATAATATATTATAAAGTTATATATACAAAAGTCCAACCAAGGATGTCCTGCAGGTCCTTGTTGTCCACTGTGATCTCACTGGCTGTGACCAGCCGTGGAGGACTGAAGCCCACCTCCTCAGCCAGTTGGAGGAGATCCTCCCACCAGAGCGCTCCCCCTATACACTCGCCTGTTAAGATAAATGCCATATATTCTGTTAGTGTGACACTATCTTGTGTTTCTCAACTTTCTCATGACAGGCGTTTGTTTGTGCATGATGCATGCAGTTCAGTCAGGAAACTGCTGCCGTTTCTTACATTGCTGCTCATCCGCCACCAGATCAGCCTTTTTGTACTATGGGGTGTTTCGGAATGCCCTATATTTGGTAGGGGAGATGTAGCATACGCCCTGAGAATACCTCAAATCAGATCCATTCATCGCCAAACCATATAATGTATTGCTAATTTTATATTCATTACAAATATTTACAATCAATTCACGAGTTGTCCTGACTGAACTGTAGGTAGCAAGCAACATACCCCACAAGACAAGCAACATACCCCACAAGACTTTGTGATTTTTTATTTCATCTGTTAGTCTGCTACTGCTGTAGACATCACTGAAGTACAGTTCACCACCATCCTAAACAACAACAACAACAACATAGCAGTAATAGGTAAATAAATTGTTAGTAGGGTTGTCCCGATCGGATCACGTGATCGGAAATCGGGGCCGATAACATCATTTTCAAATGATCGGGACATCCCTAGATTCAATATTATATCCATATGATGATATTAGACTGGATATTGTCTGTGATTTTGTATAATTGTGATATGGGATAAGTGTTCTATAAAATTCGGTATCGGCAGATACTAAAAATCAAATGATCGGAATCGGATCGGGAGCAAAACTACGTGATTGGGACATCCCTAGTTGTTAGTGGATTGTTTGTTTTGCATCTGCTGTGCATGATAACTACAGGAACTTCATCATCACTTGTGTGATCATATTTACTGTGCATATTTGTGATCTGATGCCACATGACTTAAAATAAATCCTTTAATCTCAACAGTGATTATTTAAACTCAGGGTAAAACATAGTTAAGAAAAGTTGGTTCCTTTAGGTTGATTCCTAAATAAATGACAGTCCATCATCTTTCTCATATTTGGTGACACGATTAGAGAGTTTACAAAATAGTGACCGTACTGTACAGTACCTTGAGAACATGGTAAGCTTCTGTCAGTACCCTCTTTTTGTCAGGAGAGAGATTCACGACACAATTGGAACTAAAGGACAAAATAAGCAACAAAGTTATGTCCATTATTTTACTGCATGGTACTGAAGGTCGTAAAGCCGGATTTGGCGACAAAGTCTGTGTTGAAACATTTGTTATTAATATATAAACATTTGAGTGACACCTTTGTCACTTAAGCATAAATTAGGCTTTACGGTATATTGGTGATCTTACATGATAATATCAAAGGCGTTCTTTTCAAGCCCAGCCTCTGACAGAGCTTCAATGTAACCCTGGACAAAGTTGATGTTTGCCTTCTTGTAGCCAAACTCTTGCATGTGGTAGTCCACATACTTCCTGGCAACCTCAAGCTAGAAGACAACAGACATGTTTAAGTGGTTTGGAAAGTGGTTTATCTAATCAAGGGCAAAGTATAACTCCTGACTACAATCAGATTTCTCAATTCTGATTTCTTGTTTTGAAACATTCATACATGGAGCATGAAACAATATGCTATGATTAGTATTAACAGCACCACCACAAATTGGAGAACTGAACATAATTTAGCCTCTCAAGCTACTAGCGCTATGCATATCAAAGTAAAGTAATAAAATAATAAAGTATTCAATATAATAATCTATACTTCAAGGTTAATAATATAAGAGATTATCTTTAACAATATTTACAACATCTCTAAAGGCAGGCTGTGTTACATTAGCAGATGCCCTCAAGGTCTGCAGGGGTTAACTGAGGCCACTCAGTCTGTCATCATAAAGCTGCGCAATATCACATTCACAATATGAGTTTTTGTAACAATTTATTTTATTTTCAAAGATGTGGCACGTTGTGACTTGTGATAATTTAGTTTTTTCCCCGCTTTTTTACATTAATTAAAAATAAATATATGTCACAATGCTGATAGGTGTTTGGTCAAACTGGATTTTTTCCCCATATCGCCCAGACCTTCATCCTATAGTCAAGTCAATGTACCTGGTCATCAGTCATGTCAATGCCAGTGACATGGCCCCTCTCCCCCACCAGCTTGCTCAGCATATAGCAGTCCCTGCCACTTCCACTGCCAAGGTCCAGCACCTTGCACCCCTCCAAGCACTCTGGCACCACCAGGCCACACCCATAGTATCTGAGGGAGAGGAGAAATAAATTGCCAATTTAAGACAGGATGAACCACACGATGAAACCTATACTTACCAGACCAGAGACAGTCCCCCAGGGCTCTATACTAGGCCCCTCCTGTTTCAACTCGACACTAAATATCTTTGCTGGAAATAGCCGATCTACAAGCTCACAGGTGCGATGGATTGTGATACTGTAGATCTGCGCCAGGGTTCAAGTGGTTAACTCAGAAAGGGTCTGCCCGGGGGGACGTGTGTGTGCGTGCACGTGTGTGCAATTCATTTTTTGTTTCTTTTTACCATCTTTTTTACCTAAATTGAACACAAACAATGTAACAGTAAATTATACAACAATCCACTAACTTATCTGAGACTTCAGGATGCACACTCTTCAAAGCCTGTCTTATGAAGGCAGGGACAGGCTTGGCTGGGGTCACACAGGCGTTGGTCTTCAAGTCAGAACTTTTCTTTAGAACTTTGCCGTAGTAATCCTGTGGACATACATGTGAATAACATATTTCTAAAAATTACCGAGTTCCATAATAATAGGCAGACTAAACTTTATAATTCAGTGTTTGCAACATGACTAACTTGAACTTGTAGGCACAGAGCATTACCCTTAAACACATCTTAAATCTGAGGCTTTTTAAATAGTCTTGAGAAAAATGCTATTTGTAACAAAATGACTGCAAAAGACTGCTGCTGCCTGCTGTTGCCTTGTCACTGTTATCCCACAAAGCTCAAGGACGTTCAATCATCCAACATTTAGTTTGTATTTACACCTGACTGAGTATAGCTGCAGATCACTGATAGGCTCTTTGAATATTTGTTTTTCTCAAAGCCTGTATCTGCTTGAGCTTAATTTTAAAAAGAAGCCTTATAAATGTATAATAAACGACGCAATGTGAGTATGTGACATATGTCCCTTCCAACTATATATATTTTCCCCATTTTTCTTTTATATGTTTACACTTGCTTTGGCAATTTAAACGGTATGTTTTAAGGGTAGCCCCGTTTGGAACCTCAGCCTCCGCTTAGGTTGGTTCAAACGGGGATAGGGCAGGCTTGGGCAGGCTCTTAGCTCCCCACTCGGTGGGGAGGTGGTGGAGAGGGTCGGCAGCTACAAATATCTCGGGACCACTATTGACAGTGGGTTGACTTTCAATGATAACACACAGGCCATCTTCGCAAAGTGCCAGCAGCGGACCTACCTCCTACGGAGGCTGAGATATATGGATGTGACCCCCCCATCCTCCGCAGCTTCTACATCTGCCATATAGAGAGCCTCCTTACCTTTTCTTTCCTGGCTCGGTATGGAGGGCTCTCAGAGACCAACAAGGCTAAGCTGCGGAGGGTAAGCCACGTGGGGTCTAAACTCTGTGGGATGCAGTGCTCTGCCCTTCAGCATCTCTACGACCAGAGGACAGTGAAGAAAGCAAAGAAAGATCGCGAGAGACCCAACTCATAACCTCAGCACCTGCTTCAAGGTCCTGCCCTCGGGTAGGAGATACGCTGCATCTAGATTCAAGAAGGCAAAGGGCAGTGCCAGTTTCATCCCCTCTGCCATTAGGCTCCTTAACAAACACAAACCCCCAATACCTGATTCACCTCAACTGGACTTGCTTGCCAGTGGGCACACACACACACACACACACACACACACACACACACACACACACACACACACACACACACACACACACACACACACACACACACACACACACACACACACACACAAAGGCAGATGAACTTTACTGGACTGAGCGCTGATAATGGACACACACATGTGTGTTTCATGGTGTGGAGAGAGACTTTGCTTTCTTTTAAATAGCTTTTTTTTTTTTAAATATTATTTTACTAGTACTTTGCTGGGTGTTTTATTGTATATTGTATATTTATGTATTGTCCTGTATGTTGTCCTGAATGTATGCATTTACCTGAGCAAAACAATTTTCCCTTGTGGATAATAAAGACAACTAATCTAATCTAATCTCTGGTCCAAGTGGTCGGGGTCTGTCAAATGCAACGCTATGAACCAGAGCTAGCAGGCTCTCTGAGTGCTCTCTTATATTATGTATTTTATCGATCCACGTGACATTTTCCATGTCAGTGTTTATAACATTATAACATTACATGGAGATTTGTCCGAGCTAGGTTGCAGTTTAGACCGGCTCATGATGATATTGTTCTTCTACTGTGAAAGACTATTAAAGCAAATTGTTTAAATGTTTGGGGAATGAATCAATGAAACAAAGTTTACCTTGACATCAGCATGAAGGGTGGTGTCTGAAAAGCGTGTTTCGCAGCATGCACTATACAGCAAATAGAAAGTTAATGTCAATTTAATTCTACTACAATAATTAAGTTTCCATACTGTTACAGTCAGCTCCTATTATTACTGCTCCTTACCTCTTATCAGCCATTGCTTCCCGTGTGGTGTGTGTGTGTGTAGGAGCTAGGTCGCTTATGTTCTAGTGCCGAATGCGAACGAAAATAAAAGCCTGCCTCCTGGGTAGTGGGTATCGACTACCGAGAATGGGTACCGAGCAATGCGACCATAGAGTAATGGGTATACCGACTAACGAGCCTAAAGTGGCACTGTTTTTCAGGCGCCTCTAAGAGCACTGTTCTTTTGGCAAATCTAAGTGAGCAAATATAAGACTTCCGGTGGACGATCTCTTCAAAATAAGAGTACCCTCTAGAGTATTGAAAAAAAGATTAATTTGCACATTAAAACTATAAATTAAGCATTTAAACGATGCTATAGGACACACATTATGTTTCTGTGTAAAAATAAGTAATAAGTAATGTTTCTGTGTAAAGATAAGTAATTAAAAAGTTATCTAAATGGATAAATGCTATTCACTGGAGAGCATGGACTTTATAAAGTGGACACTGGACAAAAATCCCTGCTATGTTTCGACTAGTGTGACATACGCACGCGTCCGGGGAGACCTCCTCTACAACACCACACTGTCCGCTAAGCAGCAGAGGTGTAAAACAAAAATTGGCACCAGGTCACAGGTAAAAAAACATAAAAAAACTTCCCATTTCCAGACTACAGTGGACTAAAGTGGACGCTGGACAAAAATCCCTGCTATGTTTCGACTAGTGTGACATACGCACGCGTCCGGGGAGACCTCCTCTACAACACCACACTGTCCGCTAAGCAGCAGAGGTGTAAAACAAAAATTGGCACCAGGTCAGATGTAAAAAAACTTTAAAAAACGTCCCATTTCCAGACTACAGTGGACTAAAGTGGACGCTGGACAAAAATCCCTGCTATGTTTCGACTAGTGTGACATACGCACGCGTCCGGGGAGACCTCCTCTACAACACCACACTGTCCGCTAAGCAGCAGAGGTGTAAAACAAAAATTGGCACCAGGTCACAGGTAAAAAAACATAAAAAAACTTCCCATTTCCAGACTACAGTGGACTAAAGTGGACGCTGGACAAAAATCCCTGCTATGTTTCGACTAGTGTGACATACGCACGCGTCCGGGGAGACCTCCTCTACAACACCACACTGTCCGCTAAGCAGCAGAGGTGTAAAACAAAAATTGGCACCAGGTCAGATGTAAAAAATCTTTAAAAAACTTCCCATTTCCAGACTACAGTGGACTAAAGTGGACGCTGGACAAAAATCCCTGCTATGTTTCGACTAGTGTGACATACGCACGCGTCCGGGGAGACCTCCTCTACAACACCACACTGTCCGCTAAGCAGCAGAGGTGTAAAACAAAAATTGGCACCAGGTCAGATGTAAAAAATCTTTAAAAAACTTCCCATTTCCAGACTAGAGTGGACTAAAGTGGACGCTGGACAAAAATCCCTGCTATGTTTCGACTAGTGTGACATATGCACGCGTCCGGGGAGACCTCCTCTACAACACCACACTGTCCGCTAAGCAGCAGAGGTGTAAAACAAAAATTGGCACCAGGTCAGATGTAAAAAAACTTAAAAAAACGTCCCATTTCCAGACTACAGTGGACTAAAGTGGACGCTGGACAAAAATCCCTGCTATGTTTCGACTAGTGTGACATACGCACGCGTCCGGGGAGACCTCCTCTACAACACCACACTGTCCGCTAAGCAGCAGAGGTGTAAAACAAAAATTGGCACCAGGTCACAGGTAAAAAAACATAAAAAAACTTCCCATTTCCAGACTACAGTGGACTAAAGTGGACGCTGGACAAAAATCCCTGCTATGTTTCGACTAGTGTGACATATGCACGCGTCCGGGGAGACCTCCTCTACAACACCACACTGTCCGCTAAGCAGCAGAGGTGTAAAACAAAAATTGGCACCAGGTCAGATGTAAAAAAACTTAAAAAAACATCCCATTTCCAGACTACAGTGGACTAAAGTGGACACTGGACAAAAATCCCTGCTATGTTTCGACTAGTGTGACATATGCACGCGTCCGGGGAGACCTCCTCTACAACACCACACTGTCCGCTAAGCAGCAGAGGTGTAAAACAAAAATTGGCACCAGGTCAGATGTAATTTTTTTTTTTAAACTTCCCATTTCCAGACTACAGTGGACTAAAGTGGACGCTGGACAAAAATCCCTGCTATGTTTCGACTAGTGTGACATATGCACGCGTCCGGGGAGACCTCCTCTACAACACCACACTGTCCGCTAAGCAGCAGAGGTGTAAAACAAAAATTGGCACCAGGTCAGATGTAAAACAACTTTAAAAAACGTCCCATTTCCAGACTACAGTGGACTAAAGTGGACGCTGGACAAAAATCCCTGCTATGTTTCGACTAGTGTGACATACGCACGCGTCCGGAGAGACCTCCTCTACAACACCACACTGTCCGCTAAGCAACAGAGGTGTAAAACAAAAATTGGCACCAGGTCAGATGTAAAAAATCTTTAAAAAACTTCCCATTTCCAGACTACAGTGGACTAAAGTGGACGCTGGACAAAAATCCCTTCTATGTTTCGACTAGTGTGACATACGCACGCGTCCGGGGAGACCTCCTCTACAACACCACACTGTCCGCTAAGCAGCAGAGGTGTAAAACAAAAATTGGCACCAGGTCAGATGTAAAAAATCTTTAAAAAACTTCCCATTTCCAGACTACAGTGGACTAAAGTGGACGCTGGACAAAAATCCCTGCTATGTTTCGACTAGTGTGACATACGCACGCGTCCGGGGAGACCTCCTCTACAACACCACACTGTCCGCTAAGCAGCAGAGGTGTAAAACAAAAATTGGCACCAGGTCAGATGTAAAAAATCTTTAAAAAACGTCCCATTTCCAGACTACAGTGGACTAAAGTGGACGCTGGACAAAAATCCCTGCTATGTTTCGACTAGTGTGACATACGCACGCGTCCGGGGAGACCTCCTCTACAACACCACACTGTCCGCTAAGCAGCAGAGGTGTAAAACAAAAATTGGCACCAGGTCAGATGTAAAAAATCTTTAAAAAACTTCCCATTTCCAGACTACAGTGGACTAAAGTGGACGCTGGACAAAAATCCCTGCTATGTTTCGACTAGTGTGACATACGCACGCGTCCGGGGAGACCTCCTCTACAACACCACACTGTCCGCTAAGCAGCAGAGGTGTAAAACAAAAATGTAACAACAGACATTGTAATTACTGGTGTTGGAACACTAATGTCTGCATGAATGGTAATGGTAGTACTTAACTACTGTGAAGTACTATGTAGATCGACCATTAACAGTCATAGTGAAACATTGATAGCTCTAAATTAGGGCTTTTAGGGTTTGACAAGTTGTTAACGGCATGCATGCACACTTGAGTACAGCCATTACTGCCCCCCCAACCCAACCATCTTTCTTCTGGCTGTCCACCACTGGCTGGGCGGTGCCCAGGTAATGAGGTGACAACGATCAATCGTTGTCACCTCATTACCTGGGCACCTCATTACCTGGGCACCGTCACCTGTTCACCGTCCACCGTCACCCTCCGCTAAGCAGCAGAGGTGTAAAACAAAAATTGGCATGCCATACAGCAAGGTGAAAGGTCAAAAAGTGGACTAAAATACAATAGAATATAAAAGAATACAGACAAGGCTTTGAAAGTTACAAAAAAATACCTTTTAATTAATCATTGCTAATATAACAGTGTACACTTTCAATGGAAAGAAAAAGGCATACAGTTTGCTTACGGTGTTTCTCATTCACTGTTACACAGAAGAAGAAAAATTCACAAGTTTCCAAATCCCTACAATATTTGTTTTTAAACGTAATTTGTCTTAAGGTGGACTGAGAATCTACTTTAATAGTTTAGTAGTAACTTTTGATCAATTTACTGTATGTGTGTGCATCTGTGTTAATACAGCAAACATTATTCAAACACATGCAAAACATGCAAAAACTACAAACGTCAATCAGTGCAAACGTCACTCAAAAATTCAAAATGATACTATAAGTGCAAACGTACCTATAAGTGCATACATTACTCAAATGTATAAAAAGGTAAGACGTTCAATGTACCAAGTGCAAACGTTACTCAAAAGTATAGGTACAACATGCAATGTACTTCAATGCAAACGTCACTCAAATGTATAATATGGTACAACATGCAATGTACCTATAAGTGCACACATCACTCAAATGTATAAAAAGGTACAACATGCAGTAAGTACCTATAGTGCAAAACATCACTGCAAACATTGTACACACACACACACACACACACACACACACACAAATTGATCAAAAGTTAGATGTACGTATATAAAGCAAACCCAGCTCAGTCCACATTTCAAACATTTCAAACGTTTGTTTTTAGATGATCACAGTAAGCACAAAGACTAAAAAGGTAAAATACAGCACAATAAAATACTATTGGATTAAATCACAACCCAAGGTCTTGGGGGGACGTGTCATTTGGGGTCCCTCGCATCCTCCATTGGCGGCGAAGTTCTCCTACAACATAGACAAAACAGAGCCTTTTAGTGCAGTGCAGTACTTAAACTATGTACTCAGAGCAATAATTGTTTTCCTGTCAGCTCATACAATACACAATCTCGCTTTTCAGGCTCTGTTTGATAAGTGTTGAGACTCACATCAAACAGAACAGCTTTGGAAAACAAACAAGTGTAGAGACCACAGCTACTGTTATCAGTTTGTGTTATGAAATGAGGGCAACTGTCATAACACTCATATCTAAATGTGATAGCCATACCTCTACCATGCATTGCAAAGTACTGTAAGGCTAAGTATTTTTGCAGTGGACAAAATACATTAACCATATCTTGTTCATACTTATGGAGTGAATCCATTAGAACAACATCTAAGATTATGCTATCACCCTCCACTGTCTTTGTGGAGAAATCTACGACAATTGCTACCCAATGAGACTTTATGTTGACTGGCAATATTACCAACTCATAGCTCCACCAATTCTGTGATGTTCTTGGTACATCTGGTAGTACGCTGATGTCACCACAATAAATACTCCTTAACTGTTGGCTTACAAAAGTGCTGGGACAAATATATGCCCTTTTGTCAACAACTACAGATAGCAAGAGCTGATGGTACTGATCGATTGTCTTATCACACAGCCACCCGTCAGCTTTCTCCACGCAAGCTAAGTCAGGTGAAGGAGTTACCTCTAGCTTTGGAATAGGTGTCACTTGTGTGCGTTGATTGCATCTGTCTGTGCATTTATGCGTTTGTTTGTCCTGCCGAAACTTGATTATTTCTTGATTGTTTATTTTCTCGTATGACAGGACATAGAAACTACCTGTGACTACTGTGTTTGTGTGATGTCGAGCTGATGTTAGTTGCTCAAAGGTATAGCCTGCTGTGTCATTTGATTCATTTGTCGCGATATGCCATTTATGATCTTTAAGGATGTACACTGACACATATGGTGACCTGTCGAAAAATACACACATACTGGCATACATACCGTCCACTTTAGTCCACTGTAGTCTGGAAATGGGAAGTTTTTTTTATGTTTTTTTTACCTGTGACCTGGTGCCAATTTTTGTTTTACACCTCTGCTGCTTAGCGGACAGTGTGGTGTCGTAGAGGAGGTCTCCCCGGACGCGTGCATATGTCACACTAGTCGAAACATAGCAGGGATTTTTGTCCAGCGTCCACTTTAGTCCACTGTAGTCTGGAAATGGGACGTTTTTTAAAGTTGTTTTACATCTGACCTGGTGCCAATTTTTGTTTTACACCTCTGCTGCTTAGCGGACAGTGTGGTGTTGTAGAGGAGGTCTCCCCGGAGGCGTGCATATGTCACACTAGTCGAAACATAGCAGGGATTTTTGTCCAGCGTCCACTTTAGTCCACTGTAGTCTGGAAATGGGAAGTTTAAAAAAAAAAATTACATCTGACCTGGTGCCAATTTTTGTTTTACACCTCTGCTGCTTAGCGGACAGTGTGGTGTTGTAGAGGAGGTCTCCCCGGACGCGTGCATATGTCACACTAGTCGAAACATAGCAGGGATTTTTGTCCAGTGTCCACTTTAGTCCACTGTAGTCTGGAAATGGGATGTTTTTTTAAGTTTTTTTACATCTGACCTGGTGCCAATTTTTGTTTTACACCTCTGCTGCTTAGCGGACAGTGTGGTGTTGTAGAGGAGGTCTCCCCGGACGCGTGCATATGTCACACTAGTCGAAACATAGCAGGGATTTTTGTCCAGCGTCCACTTTAGTCCACTGTAGTCTGGAAATGGGAAGTTTTTTTATGTTTTTTTACCTGTGACCTGGTGCCAATTTTTGTTTTACACCTCTGCTGCTTAGCGGACAGTGTGGTGTTGTAGAGGAGGTCTCCCCGGACGCGTGCGTATGTCACACTAGTCGAAACATAGCAGGGATTTTTGTCCAGCGTCCACTTTAGTCCACTGTAGTCTGGAAATGGGATATTTTTTGAAGTTTTTTTACATCTGACCTGGTGCCAATTTTTGTTTTACACCTCTGCTGCTTAGCGGACAGTGTGGTGTTGTAGAGGAGGTCTCCCCGGACGCGTGCATATGTCACACTAGTCGAAACATAGCAGGGATTTTTGTCCAGCGTCCACTTTAGTCCACTGTAGTCTGGAAATGGGAAGTTTTTTAAAGATTTTTTACATCTGACCTGGTGCCAATTTTTGTTTTACACCTCTGCTGCTTAGCGGACAGTGTGGTGTTGTAGAGGAGGTCTCCCCGGACGCGTGCGTATGTCACACTAGTCGAAACATAGCAGGGATTTTTGTCCAGCGTCCACTTTAGTCCACTGTAGTCTGGAAATGGGAAGTTTTTTTATGTTTTTTTACCTGTGACCTGGTGCCAATTTTTGTTTTACACCTCTGCTGCTTAGCGGACAGTGTGGTGTTGTAGAGGAGGTCTCCCCGGACGCGTGCGTATGTCACACTAGTCGAAACATAGCAGGGATTTTTGTCCAGCGTCCACTTTAGTCCACTGTAGTCTGGAAATGGGAAGTTTTTTTATGTTTTTTTACCTGTGACCTGGTGCCAATTTTTGTTTTACACCTCTGCTGCTTAGCGGACAGTGTGGTGTTGTAGAGGAGGTCTCCCCGGACGCGTGCGTATGTCACACTAGTCGAAACATAGCAGGGATTTTTGTCCAGCGTCCACTTTAGTCCACTGTAGTCTGGAAATGGGACGTTTTTTTAAGTTTTTTTACATCTGACCTGGTGCCAATTTTTGTTTTACACCTCTGCTGCTTAGCGGACAGTGTGGTGTTGTAGAGGAGGTCTCCCCGGACGCGTGCATATGTCACACTAGTCGAAACATAGCAGGGATTTTTGTCCAGCGTCCACTTTAGTCCACTGTAGTCTGGAAATGGGAAGTTTTTTAAAGATTTTTTACATCTGACCTGGTGCCAATTTTTGTTTTACACCTCTGCTGCTTAGCGGACAGTGTGGTGTTGTAGAGGAGGTCTCCCCGGACGCGTGCGTATGTCACACTAGTCGAAACATAGCAGGGATTTTTGTCCAGCGTCCACTTTAGTCCACTGTAGTCTGGAAATGGGAAGTTTTTTTATGTTTTTTTACCTGTGACCTGGTGCCAATTTTTGTTTTACACCTCTGCTGCTTAGCGGACAGTGTGGTGTTGTAGAGGAGGTCTCCCCGGACGCGTGCGTATGTCACACTAGTCGAAACATAGCAGGGATTTTTGTCCAGCGTCCACTTTAGTCCACTGTAGTCTGGAAATGGGAAGTTTTTTTATGTTTTTTTACCTGTGACCTGGTGCCAATTTTTGTTTTACACCTCTGCTGCTTAGCGGACAGTGTGGTGTTGTAGAGGAGGTCTCCCCGGACGCGTGCGTATGTCACACTAGTCGAAACATAGCAGGGATTTTTGTCCAGCGTCCACTTTAGTCCACTGTAGTCTGGAAATGGGAAGTTTTTTTATGTTTTTTTACCTGTGACCTGGTGCCAATTTTTGTTTTACACCTCTGCTGCTTAGCGGACAGTGTGGTGTTGTAGAGGAGGTCTCCCCGGACGCGTGCGTATGTCACACTAGTCGAAACATAGCAGGGATTTTTGTCCAGCGTCCACTTTAGTCCACTGTAGTCTGGAAATGGGACGTTTTTTTAAGTTTTTTTACATCTGACCTGGTGCCAATTTTTGTTTTACACCTCTGCTGCTTAGCGGACAGTGTGGTGTTGTAGAGGAGGTCTCCCCGGACGCGTGCATATGTCACACTAGTCGAAACATAGCAGGGATTTTTGTCCAGCGTCCACTTTAGTCCACTGTAGTCTGGAAATGGGAAGTTTTTTAAAGATTTTTTACATCTGACCTGGTGCCAATTTTTGTTTTACACCTCTGCTGCTTAGCGGACAGTGTGGTGTTGTAGAGGAGGTCTCCCCGGACGCGTGCGTATGTCACACTAGTCGAAACATAGCAGGGATTTTTGTCCAGCGTCCACTTTAGTCCACTGTAGTCCACTGTAGTCTGGAAATGGGAAGTTTTTTTATGTTTTTTTACCTGTGACCTGGTGCCAATTTTTGTTTTACACCTCTGCTGCTTAGCGGACAGTGTGGTGTTGTAGAGGAGGTCTCCCCGGACGCGTGCATATGTCACACTAGTCGAAACATAGCAGGGATTTTTGTCCAGTGTCCACTTTAGTCCACTGTAGTCTGGAAATGGGAAGTTTTTTTAAGTTTTTTTACATCTGACCTGGTGCCAATTTTTGTTTTACACCTCTGCTGCTTAGCGGACAGTGTGGTGTTGTAGAGGAGGTCTCCCCGGACGCGTGCATATGTCACACTAGTCGAAACATAGCAGGGATTTTGTCCAGCATCCACTTTATTAAGTCCATGCACTCCAGTGAATGGACTTGGGCACTCCAGTGCATGGACTTGGGCATTTATCCATTTAGATAACTTTTTTACGTTATTGAATTACTTATTTTTACACAGAAACATAATGTGTGTCTTCACAATAACTGTAATGTAATAACAATACTAATAATGTAATGTAATAATTATTTAATTAACTACGCTTTTATTCTGAAAGCAACCGGATGTCTTAAATTTGCTAGCTCTCTGGCAGGAAGTTTTAGATTTGCCAAAAGAACGGAGCCAAATCTAAGCTAGCAAATATAAGACTTCCGGGGGACGATCTCTTCAAAATAAGAGTACCCTCTAGAGTATTGAAAAAAAGATTAATTTGCACATTAAAACTATAAATTAAGCATTTAAACGATGCTATAGGACACACATTATGTTTCTGTGTAAAAATAAGTAATAAGTAATGTTTCTGTGTAAAGATAAGTAATTAAAAAGTTATCTAAATGGATAAATGCTATTCACTGGAGTGCATGGACTTTATAAAGTGGACACTGGACAAAAATCCCTGCTATGTATCGACTAGTGTGACATATGCATATGTCCGGGGAGACCTCCTCTACAACACCACACTGTCCGCTAAGCAGCAGAGGTGTAAAACAAAAATTGGCACGCCATACAGCGAGGTGAAAGGTCAAAAAATATCCCATTTCTAGACTAAAGTGAACTAAAGTGGACACTGGACAAAAATCCCTGCTATGTATCGACTAGTGTGACATATGCTCATGTCCGGGGAGACCTCCTCTACAACACCACACTGTCCGCTAAGCAGCAGAGGTGTAAAACAAAAATTGGCACGCCATACAGCGAGGTGAAAGATAAAAAAATATCCCATTTCCAGACTAAAGTGAACTAAAGTGGACACTGGACAGAAATCCCTGCTATGTATCGACTAGTGTGACATACGCACATGTCCGGGGAGACCTCCTCTACAACACCACACTGTCCGCTAAGCAGCAGAGGTGTAAAACAAAAATTGGCACGCCATACAGCGAGGTGAAAGATAAAAAAATATCCCATTTCCAGACTAAAGTGAACTAAAGTGGACGCTGGACAAAAATCCCTGCTATGTATCGACTAGTGTGACATACGCACATGTCCGGGGAGACCTCCTCTAAAACACCACACTGTCCGCTAAGCAGCAGAGGTGTAAAAATTAAATTGGCACACCATAGAGCGAGGTGAAAGGTCAAAAAATATCCCATTTCCAGACTAAAGTGAACTAAAGTGGACACTGGACAAAAATCCCTTCTATGTATCGACTAGTGTGACATATGCACATGTCCGGGGAGACCTCCTCTACAACACCACACTGTCCGCTAAGCAGCAGAGGTGTAAAACAAAAATTGGCACGCCATACAGCGAGGTGAAAGATACAAAAATATCCCATTTCCAGACTAAAGTGAACTAAAGTGGACGCTGGACAAAAATCCCTGCTATGTATTGACTAGTGTGACATACGCACATGTCCGGGGAGACCTCCTCTACAACACCACACTGTCCGCTAAGCAGCAGAGGTGTAAAAATTAAATTGGCACACCATACAGCGAGGTGAAAGGTAAAAAAAAATCCCATTTCCAGACTAAAGTGAACTAAAGTGGACACTGGACAAAAATCCCTTCTATGTATCGACTAGTGTGACATATGCACATGTCCGGGGAGACCTCCTCTACAACACCACACTGTCCGCTAAGCAGCAGAGGTGTAAAACTAAAATTGGCACGCCATACAGCGAGGTGAAAGATACAAAAATATCCCATTTCCAGACTAAAGTGAACTAAAGTGGACGCTGGACAAAAATCCCTGCTATGTATCGACTAGTGTGACATATGCACATGTCCGGGGAGACCTCCTCTACAACACCACACTGTCCGCTAAGCAGCAGAGGTGTAAAACAAAAATTGGCACGCCATACAGTGAGGTGAAAGGTCAAAAAGTGGACTAAAATACAATAGAATATAAAAGAATACATACTTTTAATTAATCATTGCTAATATAACAGTGTACACTTTCAATGGAAAGAAAAAGGCATACAGTTTGCTTACGGTGTTTCTCATTCACTGTTACACAGAAGAAGAAAAATTCACTCTGCAAAAACAGTTTCCAAATCCCTACAATATTTGTTTTTAAACGTAATTTGTCTTAAGGTGGACTGAGAAGCTACTTTAATATTTTAGTAGTAACTTTTGATCAATTTACTGTATGTGTGCATCTGTGTTAATACAGCAAACATTATTCAAACACATGCAAAACATGCAAAAACTACAAACGTCAATCAGTGCAAACATCACTCAAAAATTCAAAATGATACTATAAGTGCAAACGTACCTATAAGTGCATACATTACTCAAATGTATAAAAAAGTAAGACGTGCAATGTACCAAGTGCAAACGTTACTCAAAAGTATAGGTACAACATGCAATGTACTTCAATGCAAACGTCACTCAAATGTATAATGCTACTGGGTTTGGGATGTCGTCAGATTGACCTCAATGACCTCTGTGTGAGAACTGTATCCAAAGCGGCGTTCAACCTGACCCGGAAAATGTGTAGAAAATCAATTGAAAATAGCCGATCTACAAGCTCTCAATGCGTCGCTATTTTCAAATGGCCGAAATGTATAGGTTTGAAGTGGTTAATGTATGTTTTCTAATCAAAATTAAAATCTCCAAAGTAACTAGTAACTAAAGTTTTAAAATGATTGTAGTGAAGTAAAGTACACATTTGGCTGGAAATGGGATGTTTTTTTTTACCTTTCACCTCGCTGTATGGTGTGCCAATTTAATTTTTACACCTCTGCTGCTTAGCGGGCAGTGTGGTGTTGTAGAGGAGGTCTCCCCGGACATGTGCGTATGTCACACTAGTCGATACATAGCAGGGATTTTTGTCCAGTGTCCACTTTAGTTCACTTTAGTCTGGAAATGGGATATTTTTTACCTTTCACCTCGCTGTATGGTGTGCCAATTTTTGTTTTACACCTCTGCTGCTTAGCGGACAGTGTGGTGTTGTAGAGGAGGTCTCCCCGGACATGTGCATATGTCACACTAGTCTATACATAGCAGGGATTTTTGTCCAGCGTCCACTTTAGTTCATTTTGGTCTGGAAATGGGATATTTCTTTACCTGACCTCATGCCATAATTTATTTTACACCTCTGCTGCTTAGCGGACGGTGTGGTGTTGTAGAGGAGGTCTCCCCGGACATGTGCGTATGTCACACTAGTCGATACATAGCAGGGATTTTTGTCCAGTGTCCACTTTAGTTCACTTTAGTCTGGAAATGGGATTTTCTTTTTTACCTCTGACCTCGCTGTATGGCGTGCAATCTTTTTTTTTTTTTTACACCTCTGCTGCTTAGCGGACGGTGTGGTGTTGTAGAGGAGGTCTCCCCGGACATGTGCATATGTCACACTAGTCGATACATAGAAGGGATTTTTGTCCAGCATCCACTTTATAAAGTCCATGCACTCCAGTGAATAGACTTGGGCATTTATCCATTTAGATAACTTTTTTACGTTATTTCATTACTTATTTTTACACAGAAACATAATGTGTGTCTTCACAATAACTGTAATGTAATAATAATACTAATAATGTAATGTAATAATTATTTAATTAACGATGCTTTTATTCCAAAAAGACGGAGCCGGCTAAAGTTCGGGTTTAACTCTATGGTGGTTTGACTCTGATACATTGCGTTTACTTCCGGCTCAATAGCACCCTCTACAGTAAGTTGTGAATATTTGATTTCAGGTGGCAAAAGGAAACGTTAATTTCTAACTCAATACATGTTTATTGTCTCCACCAGGCCGAAGGCATGGTTGTCTCCACCAGGCCGAAGGCATGGGGAGAGAGTATGTTTTGCACTCCGTCCGTGTGTGTGTGTGTGTGTGTGTCCTTCCGTCCGTCCGTTATCAGCTAATCTCCGGCACCGTTGGCCCGATCAATGCCAAACTTTGCACACACACTCCCTGGATGCCAACGATGAACCTCTGCCCCACATTTTCCAGAACGGCCTGTTATAGCGCCACCATGAGGCAGCTTTTCACATTGTTTACCTAAAACTGCACCGATCTGCGTGATACGTTGCATGCACACTCCCTAGAGGCCAAGGACAAACCTTTCACCTGCATTTTCCGCATCTGCCTTTTATAGCGCCACCAGGAGGCCGACTTTTGTAAAACACATTTTTTGATATTACTCCTCCAGATTCTGTCCAAAAATCTCACAAATCGTTACACAGTATCTCTATGGTCATGTGCTCAAGTCGGATCTGTCCGATATTTCATATTCCATCCTAATTGCCTATAATTGGCTTTCACAGTTTGCAAGATTGCCCCGTTTTGAACAAAGCCTCAAATCATGAACGCAGCATGCAATTTACGTGAAAACTTTCACACATTTTCTTACTAGGCTGAGGAATATATCCCACCCTTTTCACATTGGCCTGTTATAGCGCCACCAACAGGTTGATTTTTGCAACACACATTTTTGGAACAAAATGCTTCAAAAACATGTTTATATTAATCCTAAACATTTTGCCAAACATCTCACACAGTCCTATCCTCCTGGTGGAGACCTGTGCCCAGAAGGGCACTTTTTCTAGTTCTTTAATTATTTTTTATTTCAGCCTACTTTACAGTACTCAATTATGTCCCTGTAGAAGAAATATTCACTCAAACAACCACTAATAATAAACACAATTACAGTTGGCATGGCTTTGAAGGATATGTTTATTGAACATCCATATTGGCTGTTGTAATAAATGGCTTATGAACAGAACATCCAAAGGATATGTGCACAGCAACACAAATGTCTTTGGCAAGATGCCCCTGATGTTTCTAAAGATGTCTAAACATTTGTCAAATGCACCATTATGTACCCTTCACACATTTAATGTTGGGACTCAAGTCTCAAGAAAGGCAATTATTTTCTCAGCTATGCAGAAAATGACCTGGTCTTTACATAACATCAAAGCTAATGATTACGTGTTAACATTTTTTAAGAAACTACGTATTTGGATCAAAATCTCAGAACATTGTATACGTGCCAATAAAGTGGTTTTAACAGATTTTACAATACCAAGAGTACACAAAGGATTCAGCTATTATGAACAATAGGCCATCTTCATACTATATGTATGGACCACAATATAAGAATATTACTTTTTTATCTTACAAAGAGCAAGCACATGTAATATACATGTTATGTATATTTAAAGCACTTCAGAAAAGTGTCTGCTTGGGTACAATATTCATTTAACTCTTGAAAGAATAATGAATCAGAGCATCTAGTTGTGATCAACAGCTATATGCTGGGCATTAAACAGTTTTTCTTACACTGTCTAAAGGTAAAGTATACAGTATATGCCTGTGAGGTTAGCTGAAGAAAATGTTGTGCTTTTAGGTATTACAGTGTTTTAAGGAGGTCCATAGAGACATCATGTCATCGACATGACACAACCCCTTTAATCTGATCATTCGAAATCTGGGCTGGCCAAACAATTCCCACACATAAAACCAACATTTTATCACAAAGTTTATGCTAACAATACATGTCAGGGTTTCACATAGTACATTCATATAGTCTAATGGCATACATTATCAATCCACTGCTAACAGCTTTTTAACAACTGCATTTTAGGTGTGCAGGCCAGATTCCGAAAGCATACTAGTGATTTTTCTTTTGACGATAGAAAGTATTTTAATGCTTGAAATATCAATGTTTTCTAAGCTTCTACTGCACCACTGCTTGTTATCTTGTTTGATATTAGCTGCCATTTTCCCAATATATTATCTAATCTGCTTCAATGTGTGCCAACCCTTGCTTTTTTGTTTAAATCTAGGTTGAAATTATAAATATAAATTTGTCTGCTTAAATAGTGAAATCTAAACAAATTCAGTCATCTTGTATTTCTATTTACTTAGTGATTAAACACCTTGAAGATTCAATGGAAAAGCAAGATGTTCAGTGTAAATATCACACAAAGATTGACTATTTGTGTGTGTGTGTGTGGGGAACTTAGAAGCATTGATCTAATGCAGCGGTTTTTGGCCGTGCACCCTCTCTTACCTCCTGACCTAGCTGACACCCCCCCCCCCCCCCCCCCCAACGCTCGTTGTATTTGGCCAAAAATGATACATTTGATAATATGGTTATGGCCAATAATGACGGAATGTCACTGCACTGAGACACACAGCTCTTGTATACTCCCAGTTGCTCAATACATCTCCTTACAACAGTGTTTACCAGATTTTGCCCTTTCTGTTAAATAACACCATTTAACCGCCATTACCTTTTTTCCTGTCACGCACCCATAGAGGGCGTTCGTGCGCCACAGTTTGGGAACCCCTGATCTAATGGTATAAACACAAGTCGTTAAGAGTCTATCATTGCTGTTGGCTAGACGGTTTGCACCCGACAGCAACGCAATGTATGTATGGGCACATTACAGAAACAAAACTAAAAGACTGCATTGCCTGTCAGCAGGCTATTGTGAAATGTGTGGATGAGACATCAGTAAGCTATTATAAATGTTTATTGTTCCTTAAAGAATGACATGAAACTTGCCATATCACTACTTTGTGATAAAATCTGAAGCTACTTTGGCTTGTTTTTTTATATAGCTGGTGAAGGAAGGTGGTGATGGTGAAGTTCCTGACACAAATTGCCAGTTAGCCAGAATGTTTATATTCCGCATTGCAGTTGAATCACAAAGGAATTCTCTATATATTTTTTCTTCTTCTTCTTCTAATAGGCAATATTACCTAGGATGACATGCCACCAGAGTTAAGTGGTTACCTTTTGGTCAATGATACCTGTATATTTTAAAGTACTGACAACTTTACTAAAACCTGATGAAAGTTCACAACAAGAAGCACAGTGCAATAATTTAGCCAACTTGATGAAAAGCTAACAAATATTTGGACAAATCACCCGCCTGCCTTTTCTATTTATCACAGGTCTATATAGCATTGCAGATTTCTTGATGTACTTTACTGCACATCGACATATTATGAAAAAGGCATTCATTACAAATAAATGGCATATTCTAAATTAAGACTGGATGTTTTTAGATATGATTTTTGTATTAATTTCTTGAAGCTAACATTCTCTTAATGATAAATACCTTATGTGCAAAATGTAATACACCTCATGAACATCTGTTAATGCACTTATATCTGTCAAAACAGTGTAGAGTTACAACAACAGAACCTTTCAATCTGAAAAAGCACGTTTAGAAAGAAGCACAAGTCTCATTGGACATTCCACACAGTCTTGATCAATGTCCCTGTACACTACAGTATCAAATTGCATAAACACACTTTGTGGTGATTCAACACATTGCGATCGTCCACAATGTTCTTGCTCCGAGTGATTCTTTGCAGACTCGAGAGTCATTTCCTGCCTGGCCAGAGAGAACAGTGCAAGAAATGTTTATGATTGGTTATCCACGCTCAATGAGCAGTGTGCTTTCGCATGCTTGTCCGTGATTGTTTGTTTGTGACATCACAGTTCCCAACTTCCCACCTGCAGAAGTTCCTAACATTGTGTCGTTGCATTCCTCTTGGCGAGTAGAACCAACAGAAGGAGGTGAGGAGCATGCGCTATAGAAGAGCTCTGTGTATGAGCAGTTTCAATTGATGCAGGCTGCAGATGGCTCATAACTCACAATACACAGTTTAAGGCCACTATTCCGGCTGAGGGGTTGGGGGTTCTAAACAACCCCACTTCCTAACTCACCCTAATATCACCCACACCTGTACAATCTGAGACAACACATTCATAAAATACACATCTGTTGTAGAAAGCACTTACTCCTCTCACATTCACAAAGACGAATGTCCACTTGCTCGACTCCCTCCCCAGAGTTCTGTTGACTGTAGTGAAGGGGTGTTTAGTGTAAGTGTGCATCAACCTTGGGGCTCAGTGTTGCAGCTGTGGTGCGGCCCCTCCTGCTCGTTGATGGTGTGGAGGAGCAGGCACACCGGAGTGTGGAGGGAGGCACTAGAGGTTTGGTTAGCTGGCTGCGGCGGCGCAGCCGCAGGTCCGACGGGCCCATGTGCGACTCGCCTCTCTGGAGCGCCCAGCACCTGCTCCTCATCCACGCCAATGGGAGTGCGGTGACCGCAACTTTCACAGAAGTCTCCAGCCTCCTCTTCATCATCGTCGTCCTCCTCCTCCTCCTCCTCGCCCTCCTCACGTCCCAGCAGGCGCTCCAGCTCCCTCAGCTCCTTGTTGTCCTGGTCAGTCCCCCCCGCTCCGCTACAACCACGGTCCCCTCGTATGCCACACGCACACACCTCTATCCCCGAGTCCCCTGTGAATCGTCTTCTCCTCCCGCTGGAGAGACGCTCCTTGTCCTCAGCGCAACCCTCAGGCACCCCCTGGTCCTTCAGCAAGGTGTCTTTGCAGGGGTCATCCCCACCTCCGCTCCTTTTCTCCTGGCTGGTGGACCCCTCCATAGTGAGCCCCTCCTGAAGCCCAGCTGACAGTAGTATTGTGCCCACTTCCCGGGGCGTCTGTGGAGATTTGTTGCCAGGTTTGTGTCTGAAGCCTATGGTGGGGGTGTGCGACTCCTCCAGGCTAGACCTGGAGCATAGGGTGTCAGACACTGGGGTCACTGGAGTGGGCTGGATGGCTGGACAGTGGCTATCTTGCTGCTCAGTGGTCAGTTGGCTAGTAGCCACTGAGGATGGTCCCGTGTGTAAGGCACTGTAAGGTGGGGGCGGAGTAGGAGGTCTGTTGACCACCTCTTCATAGTCAGGCAGGAGGTAGTTTGGGAGAAATCCTGAAGATGAGAAGAGAAAAATAAAGTTTCAGACACAAAATAATAGATATACATTTATATTGACAGGACAAAAAGGTTATTTTCTTTCATTTTAGGTAATTTCCAAGAGACTGGGCAACACAGAGAGGTTGTGTTGTAATGCAAGGAAGGCACCAACCGACTCCTGACATTTGTGGCATGTAAACAGGTAGGTTCTGATGCTTAAATTTAATTATGATGATTATGATTACATTTTTGAGCAAAAGGGTCAAAGGTCAATATTACACCCACGGCCATGGTCAAAACTGAGAACAGATGGGTATATTTTCATGAAATAGGTTTCATGTCCATGAAACTTGAAAAGTAAAAATTACATAATCAGACACATTTCAGGAATAGAGACATTATGTTACATTTGTTTAGTTTACAAAGCCCTTTGTAACGTTCTTTAGAAAATTGCTAAATACAATAAATGTCCGTCTCAAACTGAGATGTCATTATTAATGCACTAGACTTACTGAAGTAGAAAGGCACAGTGGTGTAGTTGTGTGCCTCACGGTAAGCGATGAGATTGATCTCATGCTGTCGTTGCTGTTGCTGCAGGCGGTGCTTGGTGCGACGATGGTGGCACACGCAGCAACAACTCAAGATGAAGATGATGGCCCAAACCAACCAGAACCCTGAGGTAAGAGGAGAGGACACTTAAATACTATGCATGCAGTAGTGCATAGGGCAGCAGTATGGCTGTCATCACAGACACATGAAACCCTGCCAAGGTGAAGGTTTCAGAGTTAAAGGGGAAAACCACCCATTTTCAACATTTTACTATGTCATTAATATACCTTAGAGCTGTTGTGTGGAAATAATAAAAAGTCCTCCCCATTCTGTGTTTCCTAGAACTGTAATTATGAAAATAATCATTAACATGGTGAAACACATCTTGATGACATCATCAAGATGTGTTTCACCATGTTAATGATTTTTTTCAGACCTCTAGTTCTAGGAAACACAGAATGGGGGGACCTTTTTATTATTTCCACACAACAGCTCTAAGGTATATTAATGACATAGTAAAATGTTGAAAATGAGTGGAATGCCCCTTTAAGAAGAGTAGACTGAAAAATAAATCAAACATCACAGCACTTTCGGTTAAATCTTGCATATCTGTTCCCCATAATTTGTGTATGACGTGGGAATGTAATGTAATAGTAAAAAGTCTGCATCTGTGTGTGCTACATTGTTTTATTCTCTTTTGTTCTACTGTGTATCACTTATGAAATGTCAAACAGTCTTAGCATTCCGACAGCATGTTGCCGAATTCTCAGCTGCTTTGACTATCAGGGAATTACTATGAAAATCCAGAAAATGCAACTTCTTCGACAAGGTCAGGCGAGGAGAACAGTTGCTCGTGAAGAAGTGAAGGGAAATAACACAATTTGAGAGAGGCATAATTAAAAAGGTCCTTACACCAGTGCTCATAGTAGTAGCTGCAGCACTGAGACTCGCCACAGCAGTGCCCTGACTCACAGCTGTAACTCTGGTTGTTCACCCCTTCACAGTACAGTAGGCTCTGGAGGACAAGAGGAAGAAGAAACAATGTCACTTCACAGTACAGTACTACAGTAGGCTCTGAACACACTTTGAATGCTATCATCAACCCATAATCACCAGTAGGTTACTCATCAAGACCATGCAACGGAGCAAGTAGGCTCTACTGGAGCCTACTGGCTGCGATTAGGAATCGCGGAAGTGAAATGACTGTCGCCAAAGCGAAAACATTGTGAAACTGACTTACGTGGCTGGTTAAGACTGAGGTTAGGGACAGGGTTAGTAATAGTCAGACAACGCGACAACACATCAGACAATGGCTGACAATGTCTCCACTCTATTAGAGCCTACTGGCTCCATTAAATGGGCGTGATAAGTAACCTACTGGTTGATATCACTCGAATCCGCTACTCTGGAGGACAATGGGAATTTGGGAAGAACCAATGTGTCACTTCAAACACCTTCAAAAGTACTACCCTGATCCAGTCTCTCTCTTGTCTTACTAGTGCAGGACAACAGAGCACATGACATGAATAGATTATCAATCTATTGTGTGTGTGTATAAGCAAAGAGTGTTTAGGATTGATTAATCATCTAAATAAAAAAAATATTAAAAACAAGAAGATTACACAGTAATATTTGTCAGGTGAAAGAAGCGCTGTCGCCGTTGTGTTCTTGTATCTGTTCTTCTGTGCGTGAACATGGAGTACTGTCACTGTGGGGAGTACTAGGGACTTCCTTCATCTCGATAAACTTGTAAACGTCGGAGTTCGGATTCATATTTTGCCCTGTTGTCTGTCTGCGCTCGGATGCGCTCAGCGCTGTGCCATGCCCAAAAGAACAGTGCGTGCGGTGTGGAGAGAGAGAGAGAGAAAGAGAGAGAGTGTGCCAGTGGTGAGTCTATCGTTTAAATATAATGAATTTCAAAATTAAACAAATTAAACAGATTTGGGTGGTTCATGTTTGCGTAATGTGGCACGCCTTTCCAAAAAAAATAGATTACGTCATTAATATACACTGCACCATGGCTGTCGACAGCTTGTAGATCTGTTGTTTTGGCCATGGTCGAAACAGCAGTAAAATTAAGACAAGGAGTTATATTAGCCGAATGTTCCTAAATGGCCTGTCATGGGCGATCAAAGAATAGAAAAAAAATATGGCAAGATGGCTGAAATTCTCTAGATGATACCTGTTCAAGCTACAAATCTCTTTGAGAAACCCAGCCATTGTGTTTTGTTGTGGCTTTGCTGTTGCTGCAGTTAGCTCATAACATTAGCTGTGAGCTGTCTGTCTGCCACACCCCCCACCTTGGCTGTGATGCGCTGTTTCACCCGCGTTTAGTTTGAAGTTATATCGAGGGACGTTTGAACATTGCAAACGTGTCAAATAACTGTAGTATGTGCTGTGTCGGGGACTCGGGTGAGCCCTTCACTGTGAGTGTGATCTGCTTTGCACTGTCTGCAGCCTGCATAGCTGGCAGGGATATTTGCTGTTTCATTGGCCAGAGACAACCAATCAGGACATCGCTATGATGGGCATGATCGCAATGATGGGCAACCAATCACTATGATGACTAAGTCGTCTACATTTCATGAGCTTGAATTAAGGTTGACATTAAAAGGGTCAGCTCGAACCCACAATGCAATAGGCCTATTTTGTTTTCAAGAGTGTTGTTGTGTACAAAAACATTGGTAGCATTACAAATGAATACAACAAACCCCTACCTATTCCATTTCTCCCGCTCTATTTCGCATTCCAATTGCATTTGTCTTATATGTAACGCCTGCTCCAGTATTCCAAAGTCCCCTTTCTCAGATACATATTTAAACTATGTTCAGCAATGGTTTAAAATAGGTTTTTTTTGGGTGGGTAGATCTTGTTTAGCTGGTCATTTTGAAAGTAGCTCTCAAGTCCAAAAAGTGTGGGCACCCGTGTTCTACATTATTCCAAGTCAACATTTTCAAAAGAGGTCTGGAGACCACTTTCAAGACAATACAGTAGTATGTCTGTATGGGCTCGACCCACGAGTTTGCACACTGGGTTGTGCACAGAGGTGACACTACTGCGCATGCGAGACGATGCAAAACGTGTCGTATAGGTCCCAAATAGACCCCGCCACACTTTTCCAACCCGGTATATGGGGTGAAAAATGCGCTGGGTGTGCAACTCCATGCAAATGGGGATTTCCAGTGCCCTCGCTATTATTTTTGAGGGGCGATAGCCCCTCCTATGTCCAGCTTTTAGTGCGTTTGTGTAAACACAAACTTTGTCCTAACAAACATTAAATGCCATTGACAATTTTGAGTGTTTGTGTAAACAAACATTGCGTTACACAAACATTGAAGACGAAGGTGAGGGCGTCCTCACCTTCGTGAGATTCTGATTGGCCGGAATGAGATGATTTACTATGATAAGAGTCCCCCTCACTTTACACGGGAAGTAAATTCATTTTAAAATAGTAGGGAAGGTGATTTTTTTTTGGTTAAAACAAAAGTTTTTTTGTTTAAAGGTTAAATCACTATATTCTGAATTTCTGATAGTAATCATTGCTATAGTGTTTGTTCAGTCACAGGTGTCGCTGCAACAGAAAATACATTTTCAGGTAGGTGACAAAATTTCAGCCAATCAGAAGAGAGTAGCCATTTATCAGCTTAATTCTTTATAGTGTTCTAATTCCACTTGCTTAATCTGTATCTTGACTGCTTTCTCCTAGTATCCTGACCTAAAAATGCATTTTCTGTTTTATAAAAAGCTGGAGAGACATGGAGACTCCTGCTACTGAACAAACATTTCAAAGCAATGAGTACTATCACAATATAGAGCTTTTTAACACTTATTTAAGCAAAGAAAATCATTTACCCTACCTTTAACTTACTTTCAACTGGTGTGAGCAATGGCTCTGAGCTGACAAACGCTTAAATATGGAATCACTCTTTCCAAGAAAATACCACACAAAAATATGTCAAAGAGTTAGCAATTAAAGCTCAAAATGACAGGTCTAAAGCAACATCAGTCACACGCTAATAAAATTAATCTGGGAGTCAGAAGACAGCTAGAGTTATTAATAGTTACAGTAACAAAATAAACCCACAGAAGTTACAGCACAGGTTAGAATCAACTCAAAATGGCCTATTTTGAACTGCTCTAAGATGGATCAGTTGATCATCAACCATATCTTACTTTAAAGTTTAAATGGTCAAAGATTGATTTCGCCTGGTCTGTAGTAGGCCATTAACAACATACCCGTATTGCTGACAAGCCTAACATGCAATACAACCTTCAAATGTATTCCGTCCATAATGATATCAACCACCGATGAAGAGCAGGATAGTACACAAGTGGAGCTATGCAATCACAAATACAATCCTCTCATAGCAAATGCATACAGGTAGAGCCCAGGCTGCATGCTCTATTCAATATTAAATTAATGATTAGCCACCCAGAGTTCTGCAGGTATAGGTTTCCATAAATTACCATAGTAGGTCCCAGATTGAGAGACATGGTGATCCAGGGTGCTAAAGTCCCATACAAGCTATTGAGTCTTGACCACCGTGGTCATTATTCCACAGTAAAAGGTTCAACAGCTCTCTCTCTCTCCCCTCTCTTCTCTCTTCTCTACTCCCTCCTCCCCCCCCCCATACACACCAGGCCCAAAGAGGAGACAAGGATTGCTCTACGGAAATTTCCAAGCAGCAGTAGAGCTTGTTAGCTGGAGCAGTGCATGCATGATAATAACATGCACGAAACGGTTGGCTCTGTGTATGATTGGAAAGGAGATAGAGTAACAGTTATTATAAGAACCACAAACCCATAACTTACTTAGTAAGTAAACCCATAACACAGGGATCAAATATAACAAATACCTCAAGGCACAAACTCCTCAAGTTAATCAGTCATCCCCACTTTTATTTTTTTTCTTCTTTTTAAGTAAAAAATATGTCCTGTAATTTCCACATTGTATTTATCTTAAACTTGTGTTTTCATTTACCCGACAGCTCCCGAATCCTCCAGAATCACCACCATGCCCTCTCCACTCTGTAGGCTTTGCCCTTTCTTGCAATTGGATACTGATAGCCATCTAGTTTGTTTGGGTCTTCACTTAGTATACACCCTGTGCTACAAAGATAACAGAGTCCTTTATGGTCAGGAGGAGGTGGTAAATATTGGTAAAATAGGCCCATATCCATGGGTCAAGAATGAGCAGTATGTAATATGCTAGAGCGGCTAGACTAGAGATATATATTGCAAAACAAAGCGGTCACTGTTATGACATGCTACTATCAAACACTTGGCCATAAGAAAATACTTAGGTAAACTGAGACCAGCTAGTTAATTGCTTTTTAGCACACAGACAGCGATAGACAAAAGAATGTGAACAGACTAGATTCCCCCGTCTCCGATCCAAACAGGCAACAATAACACCCTCCACCTTTCTTGTGCTATACACAGTACCATATTAAGGGAGGATATGTCTGCTGCGCCAGAACTTTGGTGACATAATAGCAAACAAGCATGCCTAATAATGAGAAGGTGTTGAAATGTTCAGACATGGAGAATGGTTAAAAAAAGACTATCAAACATTGTTCCTCAAGACCCACAATGCCACCCACAAAGGATGGCCTGTTTTACTTGGCAGATAGGATGATGCACAAAATAATCCCAGTGACCCTATCAGAGGTCAAAGGGGGTACTCAGAGATTACTGATGCTTATGCAGGATCCAAAATCATTCAGAAAAATTAAGGCAAGAGGACATAGACACAAAGCACATTGTATTTATTCAGCCATTGCACAAGGGGCAAATGTTATTGATATATAATATACACGTTCACCCCATGTTTCCAATTTCCAACAACTGCACTAATCAATGACAAATAGACTTGTTGCATGAGAGGTTGATTGGATTTATCCTAATTTATGACTTAATTTACAGCTGAATTTCATAGTCTAGATAGACTTAGTAGACTTTGTCAATTACAGTGTAGCCTTGAAATACTGTAAGACTGTTTGCACTATCAGTGGGTAACACTGGGAATACAGGCACGGCAGAGTTAAGTACTAAATACAGTCATAAAGGTTGGACCAGGTTCAACTTCAAATCACATGGTGACTGAGGGACAGGGTTGATTCAATATGGAGTATAGTTTTGTACTTGAGTTACAGATGATCAAAACATGAACAGATTATCATCAGAACGTGAACAAGGTACAGGACAGGTATAGAGCACCGAAGTCTGACGTCAATATCGGTAGAGTGCGCAAATCCACAGGTTCGTGTACTTTTTATTTGCATTATAATCCCCATAGGGGTATTTTAGATCGCCTCATATAAGAACTGTGTTTGAAAAATAAACATGTCACCCTGGCCGCTTCACTCATATGGATATTAAGAATCAACTGACTGAGAGAAAACGCTAATGAATTAGTAGTTACTGCTACTGAATTAGTTACATTTTCGCTAGAAGCAGACTATCATATATGAGTGACTGACTGTTGCAAACGATACAGAGACACCTCCCTGACAATAACGCAGAGACAGCTTGTTTATTTTTGGACCACAACGCTTATATGAAACGATTTTAAGATGAGCCCATGTTATTATCCATAGAGAAATTACTTCCACGAACCAGGGGAATCGAAGGGATGAGCGAGTTACGTCAGGACTTCGGTGCTCTATACCGTAAGCAATAAGCATTGATTGAAATATTATTTATCAGTATGCAGAATGAGGACATTTCAAACGAAAGTCAATACAAAAACTGTTACTTTGTGGACGATCCATGGTTAAGCATTACACTTGTTTACACACAGGGTCGACCATTTTCAATTCATCAGAACATTTAGAGACATACAAATATACACTTCTATTAAAAAACAGAAAATCGTCATATAAAGAGAGTAAAAAAGGGAATCACTAATGGGGAGAAATGGGTGGGGGGGAAGCTCAGACTTTACAGGGGCCAGTTTCGAATTGCAGCCGTCCGTAGGTGCTCTTTGAGAGCGGTTTTGAAGGAGTCAAGGGATTCACATTAGAGGGCAGCACGGGTCCATAAAATTGGACCCGGTCCGAAACGGACCCGGTGATATCAGAACAGAACCGATCCGGATCCGAAAACATTCTAATTGGCCGCACCCGGCCCGGACCCGGCCCCGAAAGTTTTGGATCCGGTCCAAAACGGACCCGTTAAAAACAGGATCCGATCCGAAATAAACCTACCCGTTCCGAAAGACCCGTTACACCCGTGGTGTGTCCAATCCTATATTATGCTTATTTTCACCGTGACTGTGATTATGAGACTGAAGTGAACACTGTGACTGAACGTCAGCATCACCCCCGCCTCTACAAAGGAGCGCTGAAAATAGCCGATCTACAAGCTCGCAATGCGTCGCATGGTTAAGTACAGTTGCAGCGCAAATCCTTGGCGCACACTTTAATGCAGTCATCAAGAATGACAGCTTTTCTTTTGGATGGAATTGCTTTCCGAATAGCAACAAAAGACGTGATGGCACTTTGTTGTTGTGGTTGTTGACCCTCGCCGGCACTCTCTTTTTTCTTACACGCCTTCCCATTCATGTGTTTTTTCAGTGAAGATTTAGCAGCACCAACATTTTTACCGTCCGCGTCGACAATGATAACAAAACTGTCCCAGACATCCGACTTCCCTTTAGGAGATTGCGTGCTGTAATCGTTTGATTGTAGTTTGCGTTTCACCTCGCTCAAGAAGGGGGCCGCCATGGTGATGATAGCTACTGTTCGTGTTGTGTGTGACTGTGCGCGCGCTGCGCACACACTGTGACACACCCACCACCAGTGGATACGTTCCATTTCCAAATCCTCGAGGCGTGTATTTTAGAACATAATCATTACAACGCAGTTGAACGCACGCATACCATAATGTCTATTTTCAAAACCTATTTTTAAAGTTGAAAGTTTTAATATATAATAAAAATCGGGTCCTGCACGGGCATTTCGGGTATTCTGCATTGCAGATGCCCGAAACGAGGCCTGCAGCTTTGAAATGGAACCGACCCGTTCCCCGACGGCATGTCAATATTTTGCACCCGACCCGGCTCGGTTCTCGGTTCGGATCTCGGGTATTCGGGTCCGGGTGGACCCGTGCTGCCCTCTAATTCACATGTCTTAATGGCTGTTGGTAGGGTAGCGTTCCACATTTTAGTGTCATAGGAGCGAAATTAATTTAATCCCTTGTTTGAGCCGAATCTGGGTTGCACATGGTTTGGTTTGTTGAACTACCTCTGGTGTTGTGTGTGGACTTTGTTGACATTAAAGTATTTAGACAGGTACATGGGTATCTTGGTGGTGTAGCGAATCTTGTAGACTAGACCCATTGCAAGAGCATCATCAACACATACTCACTGACTGTATCAAACAACTACTGTACGGCCAGCTGCGCGACCTTAGGTTGAATTTACTATGAAAACCTGCATCTCCCGTCCGTTAGTCACGCCTCCATATATGGTCACGCCTCGTGACATCACGCCTCCATATATGGCCATCTCCATAATATGAAGGTCACGACACTGACCCTCATCTAACCCTGGATAACCCTACATGGAGAAGACTGGATCATCACCTAGATCTGCATATATGGAGCCGGCCAGCAATCTGACCTCAAGCCCTGATATTAGATCTCCATATATGGACCTGAACTGTTCTGACATTCCATACAGTATGTTGATCCCTCCCCAGCCGTCCTTCCTGTTTTGACATTAATTACATATGTTGATCTGACCTCATCAAACCTTGTACACTCAAGACACACTCCATATATGGCCAGTACAGAATTCATTCCATATGTTGATCTGACCCCCCCCCCCCTAATACTGAAATCTATATCGGTTCCAAAAACACCATATACATTTATAGCAGATATAATTGTATCACTTCTCTCTTCAGATAGAGTACAGGGCGAATGCTGTGACAAAGGTCATTGGCTGTATATTTTTGAACAAACAGAAGTACATGGAAAAGCTTAGCACCTTAGGCTTAGTCCACCACCATTGCTCAATTTAAGATTTTATACCTTGACATTGTGAGTCCCGGCAGGAGAAAAGATGATAATCTAGGTATACGTCGTCACAGACTTACAACCTCTGCTTTCCTATTCCAAGTTATTTCACTGTTTACATGAAAAGACATATCAAGCTGTTTTCTCAATAATTTCTGTGTTATGGTTTGTGTAGACTGAGAAACACAAAACAGATGTAAAAGTAAACACAGTGGTAAGCCAGCCACTGAAAACACCTAATAATTCATCATAGTTAGAGATTTAGAAAAGATTGCTGATTTAAGTATATACAAACTACAAATTAAAATCCTTACACGCATTACCACTAGAAATTGTTTTTAGGTATACAGCCTTTTGTTAGATTCGGTAAACATACTGTATTAAAGGGTTCCCTCAAACAGTAGATTGGAGTGCTCTTCCATCCTTGAAGCTGTAGGAAAGCTGATGACATTGTAATATAGCATCATGGTGTAAAGTCACACCTAAGTTGAAAAATATCCCGACTTTGGCATGCAAGATGGATCCTTATATTGGATATTAAAGCCAGTGAGTAATACATGTCTATGGTGCTGCTGATCAAATGTTAGTTAGTACTTAGTAGTCTTTCAAAATGAGGTTGTTAAATGAGCCTGTGGTTTAGCCCAATAAGACACATTAATACTCTGCTAGTAGTCTATTAGTCAACAGTAATAGGCTATAGGATATGTTGAGCAATCGAAATCCAGAAACATAGAACAAAAGAATATATAATTTGAAGAACTTTAGACTTTGTCAACAGGTCTATGAAGGTTTTGCTGAGATATTTTAACAAGCACATTATGCTATCTAGTGATAACAAAATGCAAACCGATCTAGGTCAACACTTTGCAGTTGCACTAAATAAATGTGATTAACATCATCCTCATAGTAAAAGTTATTCATCTTTCACTTTCACTTCATATGTCCTTGCTGTGAAAAGGGAATCAGTTGAGTTGTGTTGATGCACTAATATAGGCAGTGTAGGAGTCTGTCAGATACAATGCACATTAATTGGGAAATTATGCAACAAAAAAAAAAGGGTAAAAAAAACTGCCACAATCAATGCAAGCAATTCCCACAATCACTGAATCTACCTGTAACAGCAAGAGAACTGCTTTTTGCGTCAGTAGTTTATGTGTGTCACTTTCTGAGGGTGGTTGCTCAATGATTGTTTTGTTCTTTTCACGTTCAGAGATTGTCCACTTTCATATCAAACAATCAATTAGCAAAATTTACAACATTTACACCATGGAAAGTCACTATCCTCATTACATTTTCAACTCAAATGCACCAAAACAAAAGACACAATAAAAGCAATATTTTTGGAGATAAGTTAGCAAAAAAGTAATAAAGAAATCTTAAAAGCTATCATTTTATAACCATACATACACAGCTTTTGTCATACTACTGTACAAATTCAAAGCACCCCACCAATTGTAAATGGATGTTTCCCTTTGAGTACGTTGTGTATCATACATACAACTGTAAAAACAGGAAAATGTAACCCAATCTCCAGGAAGTCGTCCTGCAGGTTACTGTCACAGTACTGTAGCATTTAGTCTCAGGTCTCATTGGCAACTTTAACAAAACTGAATTAAAACCAGGACATGTTCAGGGTGTCATTTGTGTGTTTAGCATAATGTCAGACATAATAATAATCAGACAGATCTGTCGCAGAACATGCGATTTCGAAGTTTCCCATTAGAAACTCTGGATAGCTTCAATATAGTTTGTTTGCAGTGGCGTTTCTGCTTATTAGGAATAGATGATCATAGAAAAAACACGATGTAATTGAAATAGTTTATAGCCGTCTGACTGATGTGTCAACCAACCAACTACAGCCAGGTTGTTTTCAAAGAACCTACCGTCCTCCTGTCTATCAGGATACAGAGGACAACACAACAGGCCCCAATAAAGTAGCCTACATCTGCCCTGACTTCCAACATTTTGCTATTATAGTAGCTTAGCTTTAAGCTAAACAATCGTCGTCTTTGCCGTTGCACACATACATTTCGCCCACACTAGTTGAACAAACTTGGCACACACACACACACACCAGGCGCGTTAGAGGCACAGGTACTTTACTGCACTAGCTGATGAGCTAACCCACGATAGCCAGTTTGCTAACTTAGCAAAGAAGCTAGCCAACATTAGCAACACAGCCTTGTTTTGGAAGTCTTCAGTCTTACCCCGTCAGCTGTGGGCTCCGTCGGGGTGACAGAGCCGACGACGTGCAAAAACAATCCCATCTCGAGAGCCGAACATACACCTCTCATTCCTCCAACAACTAGATAGACGGGGAAAACATACGCATCCAAAACATATTCTTATTCAAAAACACCTTTCTTTAAACTACTTTACGGCCCGGGCCGCCACTGAGAGGCCACTTCTCGCACCGCCTCCTCTGCGCGTAATTGGACATTTGAAGGAAGCACAACATTGGTGCAACTGGTTGCTCTCGGGTGCCACTGGCTGATCCAGCTGTTACACAAGCTGTTCCACACACAGGACTCTGCCTCTGCTGGGTGTGGCGTCACTGGCGTGGTCACCTCTACTTGTTCCATGTGCGCAACGTGATGGGTGCACCACTCGTTTTGCGGACTGACCGAGAAGGTAACGGCTGCAGCCTGCAGGGCTGCCAGTGCCCCTACTTGGGACTGACCTGCGATTGGGCTCTTCGTTCAGACTGGAAAGACGGGACCAATCACAGATTGATGCGCCTTTCATGAAGACAACAACAGAGCCGTGACAAACGTGTAGATAACAACAAATATTTGGAAAAAGGAGGAATGTTTTATATCTGATTCTGAATTTAATACCTAATGTTTTGACTCGTTACCCACTATAAGCACCAGAACACCTTACTTAAAGTTACTACTCAAAGTTTTAAGTAGCCTATCGTATACAATACATGAAAACGTTATAAAACTATTTTGTCAGCATCTGACCTGACATGATGCAATCAAGTAATCCAGAACTGTCTTTTTCTGTTTTGTCATAAAATATAAAAACTACAAATCAATACAAATATTGGAAAAAAAAGTAATCCAGAACAGCATAGGATTGATGAAATTAAGAGATTGGCGTCACACGCATAGTGTTTGTTTATTATCATGATGCCTGTTAAAAAACATTTTTCAACCAATATTATTGTTCAAGTAAAAGTCTAAAATCATGTATTATGAGCAGTAAGCACACATGGATGTTCTTACACAGGAGGTTTCAAAATCATCAAAAGACCACACACACACACACACACACACACACACACACACACACACACACACACACACACACACACACACACACACACACACACACACACACACACACACACACACACACAGCATTAAGAGAGAAGTAAGCAAAGATGGGTTTAGATAAATCATTGTTGTGCAAATCAGCAGTAATATGACTTCTTGTTTATCCTGCTTTCCCTTTCACATTAATGTTAAAGGACCACAATGGAAACAGGCCCCCAGGGCTTTGTGTTATCCTTTTAAAAATCTTTGTAAACCGTACCTATGTACAATCTGCCAACTGTTAATAAAGTATACAAATCAATTAAACAGTCACACCTCAAACTTTGAAAACCACCATTTTGGTGCAATCACACATTTTCGATAAAATAGACATAACATTTCCATAACTACACACTACAAGTGTGAAATCACCAGTCCCTTTCATGAGGTTCCCGGAATGGTACGCCCAAAAGGCTAAAAACATCCTTCTCTGTTAGTGTAAGAAGTGGAGTGCCTTTATACGTCTTTAAACTACCTTGACGCACCACATCCTTGTTCAGCGAGTGCTCTGAGAGGCTCATAGATTTCGTCTTCGCCAGGGCCCTCATAGAGCGATTGAAGTGTGCCGAACCGGTAAAATACAGGAGCGAACAGGCAAACTCTTTGTAGGGCACCACGATAATGTCAATCCTGCGATGGCGGCGGTCAGGTCCTGGCAGACGGCACACACCCATGTACTTCTTCTGTTCTCCATTCTCTTCAAAACCCACCAGGTCATCTGTCAGAAATCCTGTGTAAAATCAATGAAAGTGTGTTTCTGTTTTAGCTTTAGAAAACTCCAGTGGTGGAAAGATTACTCAAATGTTACTTAAGTAAAAGTATCAATACTGCAATATAAAAATACCCAATAAAAGTACAAAAGTATTGACATCAAAATGTACTTAAAGTACTTTTCAAATGTATGAAAATATTTTGAAAATAGCAGACCTACAAGCTCACAATGCGTTGCATTGCAAAAGACATAAGCCTAACCTTTTCTTAATCATACTATCCTTGTTGATACAAGTAAGACGCGCAAACGCGGGAAGCGAACGCAGCTCGTAAATTGCAATAACAATTAGAATAAATTACGTACTTTTTAAGTGTTTTTTTTAAGATTTTTTTTAAGTTACGTTTTTTTAAGTTCTTTTTTTAGTGTGTGTATGTGTGCGTGTGAGTTTTTTTGTAATGTTTTTTCTTTTTAAGTTAAGTTTCTTTAAGTTAAGTTTTGTGTGTGTGTGTGTGTGTTTTTTGTGTGTGTGTGTGTGTGTTTTTTGTGTGTGTGATACTCTGGCGGGTGGTGTTACAGCGTGACACACAGACAGACACACACACAGACAGACATGTTCTGCTAGGTCTCATAGTTAGTGCTCATAGTTAGTGCTCACTGCATTCGCAATTAGTGCTCACTGCGTTCGCAATAACGGCATTTGCGTCAATGATATATCATTATGTTGTGATATAATAATAATAACATAGCAGCGAGTAGGCTGCCTACTCAAGGGCCAGTCAACTGTCTTCCGTGAGTTGATTGATTGATTGAAGTTAGGTTTTGGTACGATGACGCGCAACGCCTACACCATTAAATCATTGAATTACAATGTTATATACTGTAGATAAGAGTAGCTAATTATCCTTTCACCCTTTTTATCCCAGGTTAGTTGTTGTTGTTCCAAACCCAGAATTACACACACAGTCATGTCAGTCATGTCACTCTAGTCATGTCACTGCTGCCCCTTCTGCCAGTGAGGAGCCCCTAGAGATGACATAGCATCTCCACCCTACTCCTCTCGTACAGCACCACTCACTGACTAGTCTCTCGAGACAGACTGTTGACTCCGTCAAAGGAAAAGAGGGTGCTGTTTTTCCTTTATTTTTTGATGATGGGTTCTCAGATTGCTCACTGACAGACACCACCCCAGCCTGTAGGAGTTGCTGGTGCTTAGTTTTTCTTTGTCGCAAAAATAGCTTGCTGAGGGTGGAAGTTTGGAACAATGTTGAATTTATTTTGTTGCAACTTTGTGTTCACTACAAAAGGGGACCTTCATGACACACATTTGGATTTCTGAGCCCACCATACTCCATTAAAAGTTTAAAAAACGTTTAAAGACCCACCTTTTCAGACAGGCCTTTGTAACAGTCCTGTATTGATTTCTCGTTTTTACCAGTGCCGATTGTTCTGTTTTATGTCTCCTTGCCTTATTGTTGACATGTTTTGCTGTTATAGTTGTGAAGCACTTTGTGACTCTTATGTCTGTGACATGTGCTCTATAAATAAAATGTACTTACTTGCATAACTTTTCTGGTTTTTGGATAATAAAATATAGCGTACCACTATGATGCAGAGCATGTAGCACTTTACTGAAGATCCCCTTGTGGGTTTTGCCATCAGGATGAGTGATGAGGACATCGACATCTCCACATGTTGCCTTCACCCGGCGGTACGAACCACATGCCATGGCCAACAGGCCTGGGTCTATGGCCAGGGCAGCATCCCTTACCTGCAGATCCAAATGAAGAGCATACAACAAAAAATAAGGTAATAAATATTACCTCCTTTCTTTCACAATTGACTTGAAGGCAGTCTAGCTTCTCTTACAGTGTGTAAAACATATGGCCCCTATTGGTCTTAAGAAAACAGAGATACATTACCACTTTCTCAATGGAGGCTGCTTCTTCCCTGGGCATCCGATGTAGAAGATCATCATAATGCTTGAGTCCAATCTTCTGAGTACTGGTCAGGTTAGCTTTTGTGCGGATATCTTCTAATGTCCGAAATCCCTAACAAAATAAAATGCAATTTCCCTCTCATTTTATACTTCAGATGTGTCATAATCATGTAATCTATATGCATCTTTAAAATCTACAAAAACAATATTGGATGAAAATGTTATTGGCAGCAGCAAGGTGTTTTAATGAAAGGAAGAATATAATACAGTATTCCAATTGATTTCTTCTATTCAACCAAGTCATCATACCTGTTGATTCCTTTGGAAAATAATAACCAACGGTGTATTATGCTTGCCTAGTCATTGCAGGTTTTAATACAATTCTAACTAGCCAATACATTAGTGAACAAGAACAACTCCAAAGGCACCCCAATATGGCCATTTTTAAAATCACTGTGCAATGTTGAAGGTTAGTAAAATGTATACAAAATATTCACACCATAACCTTTTTTCTTTTTGTAAAGAAAAACAGTCTAACTGCACTCAGAGTAGGAATAGGAAATGCAGAATGATGCCGACTTATTCACGGTGTTATTAAAAATCACACCCGTGTGAAGTGAGGGGCACTCTTGTCATCATAAGTCATCATCTCACAATTTGCGTCCTCACTCTTGTCTTCAATGTTTGTGTTACACACTTGTCTGACTTTTGCCTGATCCCATGTGAATGCAGCATTAGGCCTGTCACACCTCCAACAGTGCCCATGGTGAACTACGCAAATGTACAAATAATCTGTGTTTGCATGGATAGCTTACCTGTCGATACCATAACTGTGCAGTCTTAGCTCCTGCACCCCAGATATTTGTGAAAAGTTCTAGAATGGGCACAGCTTCCCCAATGTGATCTATTTTACGGAGATGACCACTCTCCATGATCTCGTCAATTTTGTCAGCCATTTTCTTCCCAATCCCTGGGATTTGACAAGCCTCCTGCAACAAAAGGAATAGGTAGCTGTTAAAGGATTGCATGGTGTTTCAACAATCATATCATATATCATATGATTGTAGAAACGATATAACATCATATCCTTATCCTACTGTAGCTCTAAGAGTGGTTGAGTGACCGGATGGGAAGCGCAAGGTTCCCAGTTTGCAGTTCGAACCCGGGCTCCCCCAGAGTTAGTGTCGAAGTGTCCTTGAGCAATACTCTGAACCCCTAATTGCTCCCAATGTGCAGGTTAGTGCCTTGCATGGTTTCCTCCGGCATCGGTGTGTGAATGTGTGTGTGAACTGTGAATGTAATCTCTGTAAAGCGCCTTGAATAAAGGCGCTATATAAATGCACCATTTAAGAAAGCTCAGTTTTGCTCATTCAATCTCCCATGGCCAGTGAAAGCAAAAGGTCACTACTGTATGAGATATTGTTTGCTTAGGGTTAGGCATGCTATGAGACTGGTATATATGCCAAGTGTTCTCTTATTTTATACTTACTCTTTGTCAAAGAGCTTTTCTTTTTTGAAAAATTTAAAAAATAATTTGATATATCATAATATCAATATAGTTGGTAAAGAAATATATTGATATTTTATTTTGTCCATATTGCCCACCCGTATTATGACCTTGTATATTCAGATATGAGAATCCAGTCCATAAAGTCATGAACTTATTCAATGTGTATCAAATATTTCCAAGAGTAGTTTGGCTTCCCTATTAAAACATTTGGCCCTCTAGTTTATAAACCTAGTAAGTGACCTGATGGGGTTTAAAGTGCTACAATGCGACTACGTAACAAATAGACATCAACAATAAATCATGAGATAACTTCAGTAAATGAGGTTACCTGATATGAAGTGATAGGCTTGTGGTAACTCTTGAGTGCACTGACAGCTTTGGAGTAGCTCATCGCCCTCCACTTGTCCCCTTGGTGTGTGTAAGCTTTGGCCAGTACTTCTAATTTATCTGTGATGTTCTTGTTGTAGTTATCTTTTTTGGACTCAGAGGACTGGGAACAGACCCACTTGCTCGACACCAGGGGCTGTTGTCCAGTGCTTGGACTGGGCTCGTGACTGGATCCAGAGGTCTCCTCTTTGGGGTGCTCGCCAGTCATCAGTGCAATCAAATCACCCTGTGAGACCCCGTCTTCTTCTCTCAACTCCTCTTTGTTGTCTGAGACCTATTGCACAAATGAGGAGCAGTAGAGCGAATTACATTTACAGTGAGTGCTTCATCTATCTATAAATTCACAGAATCTCTGTCTGTGTAGACTGTGTATGTATGTGTGTGATACGTTCTGCACTCGATACTGTCTCTGACAACAGGTTCAACAAGAGCAAGTAATACAAATACACAGCATCAAACTTAGCATTCAGATGGAGATGAAAATTAATGAATAAGCTGTGATAGGAAAATAATTAAAAGTTGTAGTGCTAGCCTGTACTGTATGATAACTATATTCACATACCATAATACCATAAAATCTCCATTCCTAAATCTCCTTTCATATAACATGAAAATACCATTTTTGTGCTTTCCTCTTGTTTTTCTTGATCCAACAGTGGCTCTACTACGGTGTCCTGTGTAGCAGGAAAGACACTGGACAAGTCTTCTTTTAAATCTTCTTGGTGTGTTTCAGTTTCACAGTAATCCCTAATAGAGCAGGTATGAGATTTTACACACTGAGATTACAGCATAGTATCATAATCATCCCAATCCAATCTCGCTTTTCCTCAATAACTGTCATTTTACTCAGTAATTGTTATGTGCCAGTTCACATCTTGCTTAATTATTAATGAATTATTAATGAATTCTATATATTTAACTCCTTTCCAATCTCACCATTTTTTCCCCTCTACGCCAAATATCTTTGCTGTAAATAGCCGGTCTACAAGCTCACAACACATTGTGTTGTGAGCTTGTTTTTGCAATGTTCAGCCCAGAATAGTAGTAATAGTAGTATAGGGATATTAGGGTTCAAGTGGTTGTAGGAAAAAACTTTCGCACACCTAGAAATCAGGCGTATGCACAGGTGTGTAGGCCAGTGGACATCAATGAAAGGAATAGAATACACCCGCACATTGTGTATTTGCTCGGTACATGAGTATTTTCTTTTTAATAATGCAACGCGATGCCTGAAGAAGGTCCGGAGGGACCGAAACGTTGCATTATTAAAAATAAAATACTCATGTACCGAGCAAATACACAGTGTGCAGGTGTATTCTATTCCTTTCATAGGGTTCAAGTGGTTAAAATGTTGAATGACTCGTTTTATAGCATTAGTGCTACCCCATTCTATGTCTAAATGGATAGAAACAATGATAATAAAAAGTTAAACACCACTAGTAGCATTAGCATGTTCTACCAGAAATCTTGGCACACTGACCTATCTGGAGAGATTAGACTGTAGTCAGCTACATCAAGCAGTTGTTTCTCTGTGATGCATGAACTCAGCCAGGTGCACTTTACCAGATGAACAGCAGGTGGCATCTTATCCCACTTCAGAAGGCGGAGAGCCCTGTCACAGTCCATACTGTCATCTACAATTACATGAGTAACACTAGAAGAGAGCAAACTTTCAGTCTGTCCTCCATTCTGGTGGATTTGTCTTTGGAAGATTTGGCATCTGGCATTACCTATGCCAGCAGGGAGGATATACACTGTCACACCGCTGAAAACATCCCCTGTGATGAAAGAGAGGAAAGGGTTGTTAAGGGGCAGGAAAGTGCACTTATATAAACCAAGGCATTCAGCGTTGCACCTTAGCATTCATCGGCAGGCTTCATCAGGCCTCACCTTTGGCTTGAGCTGATAGATTGGATACTGAGGCAACAATGAATGCCAGGAGATTATTTGTTTATGACATAACCATAGCCTTGTTTTTTCATGTTTGTCAGATTCAGCACCATGGCTTGAATTATGTTAAAATAGTCTGGTTTCCCACTTTTACCCCAAAATGCCTCTAACATTCACTTTTTTCATAAATCTCGCTGGTCTATAGACGAGCCTGCCCCAAAGTAATTAGTGCAGTCACGCCCGGCAGCCGGCGAAAACTAGAGTTCTCAACAGGCCCGAAAATTAAGGCCCAGCCCTACCTGGGCCCTCGTCAAACCCTGTACACTCAAGACACTGCCCCCGCTGCCACCCTTAGATCTCCATATATGGAGCTGACCTGTTCTGACATTACATATGTTTACCATATCTGACCTCATCAAACTATGTACACTCAAGACACGCTCCATATAGGGCCAGTGCAGAATTCATTCCATATGTTGATCTGGCACCCCCATGCCAAAGTGCCAGCACTCGCCCAGCAGTCTGCTGTCACCCAGGCTGATGCGTGCATGCGACCTCGCCCTTTAGGGCGACGGCCTCGCCCTCGGGCGTTTTACGGGTACAAGCAGTTCGGAAATTCGATTTCGAATCAATTTGATCAATGTGCTCCCATTATTAAAAAATATCTAGTGTTGCAAATTGAGGCTAGTTTGGGCCTAACAACAGAACATAATCTGGCTGAAAACATGGACATTCAACATCCCATGCACTGTTGAAGGTTACCCTTTTTCCATCACACCCAGAACTCCAGTGTCTCTTCAGCTGTGAATTTGACCGACTATGTTTAAAATGATGAGTCCCTATTCCCTAAAGCAGCAAGGTCACACACAGTGACAGTTCAACAGTGGCACTAGGGGTCGGGACTGCTGGTGCAGAACAATCAGCACACAGCAGGCTCATCACCCTCATTAGTCAGGGAAAATAAATGCTGTTTGTGTGATGTGCTATTAAGTTATTAGTTATCATCAACATCTATTATTTTTACCATTGCAACCCCCCCCCCCCCCCCACACACACACACACACACACTTAAGTTGGTATACATATGTAATACATGAAAAAAATCAATGTAATAATATAATCACAGCCATTAGGCCTATAGTTCTACTCTGCACCACCCTCGATCTCGACACGCACGGACACGCGCGCGCGCAGACACCCACGCGCACGCCACACACACGCACACACACAGACGTGAGTGAGTTCAAGTTACCTGCGACATGACTTGTTTCATCAGATTTCCTCTTCGCTGGGGGTGCGTCCTTCCTCTCTAGCGGCATGGCTCTCTTAACCTTTGGGAAAGCTTTCATGATCCCACCATGGCGAGGCTCCATTTCGTCAAAGAGAAGCCCTGCATGCGAAATCAACCCATGGGTTTAAATACAGCTAGCTAGCATTGTACCTTTGTACCTTTACCTATACAGAACATCATGCACATGCTAGTATCACGCCGGATTGGAGATATTAATGTCTGTTCGGGCTAAGTAAATTGCACACGAAATCTAATACTTTAAAAAATAATGTGATCTTTTTTCTCCCTCACCCAGTTTTGAACCACAACAACACAAGAGTTGGACGTTATTCTTCTTCCTCCTTCCTTTTCGCGGATTTGTAAGTGTGTACGACACTGCCACCCTTTGGTCACTTTGTCCTCTATGGTTTTTGTCACATGATTACCGAACCGTACTTCCGCAACACATGATTTTCATATTTTCAAACATCCTTGTTAAAGAGACCTGACTGACACACCCGTGAGAGAGCAGAGCAAACAGTGACTGTATGGCTGTACAGTACACAGACATGAAATAAACTGCAGTAGAAACGTTACGTGACAGACAGTATACCGATGCTCAGGATGACAAAGCAAATGTATTTATTACTCGCTGGGACAGCGCTACTGTTCCTTGGAAACTCAGTAAGTAGTGCTTTTAAAATATTTTTTCATACTTATCCCAACTACAATCATCATCTGTGGACTAGCATTTCATATAGTAGTGTTAACACCTATAATAACTGGGTTTTAACAGTGTTATAACTTAAAAACTGGGTTTTGAATTCATGCTGACAATTTATCTTAACGTTTGTTAGACTTCCATGATCAGATCAGCTGAAGGTTGGCAGGCAGGACAGGATCTGATGGCAAAACAAAAACCCTCGTTAATGCATTAGGGCCATCCACCTTTTATGAAAAAAGCATCACTTAATGATTAGATGGTGCTTTTGTCAACCTTATGCTGTTCTGATCATGTGCTCTTAGGCTAAACAGACCAAGATTGACCAAATATAGACCAAATTATATACAAGGCTCTCTAAACACTGTGAAATTGTGCTCTGACTTCTCTGTTGGCTATCAGGTCTTAGCAAACCGTTCATTTAGTGTGGACTATGATAAAGACTGCTTTCGGAAAGATGGAGAAGAGTTTCGCTACATATCTGGGAGTGTCCATTACAACAGGATCCTTAGAGCCTATTGGAAAGATCGGCTGCTCAAGATGTATATGGCTGGACTCAATGCCATTCAAGTGTAAGTTTACCTCATATTGGCTCTAAATTGACATTGATGTCATATGTGCAAACTTGTCTCAGTACTTTTCTCAATGAAGGAACGGGACCTATGGTATTTTCTATTTTTACCATGTTGTACCAGTCACTTTCATGCTATAGTATACAAGGATAAAGACTATGTTATACAGAAACTATAGTAAAATACGCACATCACTTTGTGGAGGTGCTGGGTTCGAAAAATTACATATGAAATCTGGTCAAACCAGTTTGACCAGATGAAGAGCCTTGGCTCGAAACGTCTTCAATAAATTTATCTTTTGGAGCATATGAGTGTGCGGGTTCCCTCTCTTTTTCATAAAGACTATGTTATAACATAAACATTGTAATATAAACATTGTTGTTCATTTAGAGAACAATGCATATACAGGTATGCCTTCACGTTACAACAAACAAAGACAACAGTGAGAGGGGTGCTCAAAGAGCAAAGCATAATACAAATGACAAACCACTTGTAAAAGCTTCTGGCGATGCATTCAGATTCCGTGTTGAGACAGACACTTCACTTGAGTATATCTAAGTTAGAATATTCTGTCCAAGTAAGAGACTAGACCATAATTGAGATGGAGGAACCTTACGTCGTAGTCACAAGCTGTACTCATCATAACAATAAATGTCAGGTGTCAGCTGGACAATAAAGGGCCATCTTGAGTCTACACATTTCAGATTATCAGAACACATCATAAGACAAAGGTTGGATGACACCCTCAAGTCACATGCAAGTGAGGCAGTCTAGTACACGTGATTGGAAAGATGGTAATGCCTTACCTAACAGTGAATAAAACAATTATTCCACACTTGACACTTGCAATGGAGGACTAATCCGTGGGGGAAAAAAGCTGGAGTACTGCTCTGACTCTGAGTGACTTTTCTTTCCACCAAAGAGTCCACTACTGGATGTTTTTGGCTGAGTCATTTTAGAGCATAATCTTATTTTATATCAAAGTTGCCAAATACGTTAAGAATTTCAATAGCATTTCTTAAAGCCGGGCAACTTCACCCCTTTTGCGATCATATCTTATTTTAATGATGTCTAGTACACAAGAAACACTTTCCTGGGGTTTTTATGTGTGTATAGGCTATGTGTTTTTAGATATTTTAGTCATGGCGCCATGTTCATGACCAAAATGTGGTCTTAATTCCTTCCTGGACTACAAGTCACACTTCCACACAGCCTCCCCCGCTCGGCCTCTCCACAAGGAGGAGTAGTGCACCAAGCATTAGGAATTCAGCAATCCAGTCAAACACATAGACAGACATAATATTTCTGGACAGAGGGTGCACATTTCAAATTGTGTTACTGTTACCGGTAACTACCACAAATACTATTAACATTGAGTGACTGCAGTTTCTTCCAGCGGTGAAATGTCCCTTTAAACAACAATTCAACTAAACAAGTGAAGTTTCTTCATCCACATTCACTCATTGTTTTCCATGAAGGTACATTCCCTGGAACTACCACGAACCTCTTCCAGGCCGGTATCATTTCAGTGGAGACAGGGATGTGGAGTACTTCCTTCAACTGGCTCAAGACATTGGTTTACTGGTCATACTTAGACCTGGCCCCTACATATGTGGAGAGTGGGACATGGTAAGAGAGTGTCGAGGATATGCCTCAACTGCAAACATCACCATCTGTTGTTTTCTTTCTTTTTCAATTTGGATATAGAGGGTATGCGCGTGACATCATCAAACCAGGAAGTTATGCAGGAAGGCCTACTTTCTGGCCTTGACAGCCCATACGGCCACACAGAAAAGTCCTATCTGATTGCATTAAACAACATTAAACAATGTTAAACTCACTTTGCATGTTGCTTTGCCACTCGATTGGCCACTCGATGTGCTATTCACTTTACGCATGCACATACCCTCTATTGTCGTCTTTTAGGGTGGTCTACCTGCCTGGCTACTTAACAAGAAAGACATTGTGCTGCGGTCATCAGACCCAGGTGTGTAATGATGAGTGTGAAATCTTAAACAGCAAGGTAACCCCCTGCAAAACGTGTCTTTGTGTGTAGGCTACTGTGTGCTGTCATGTTTTTACAAAATGTCTTGTCATGCTGTACAGATTACATTGCTGCAGTTGATAAGTGGATGGGGAAGATACTGCCCATGATGAAGCCTTTTCTCTATCAGAATGGTGGACCCATCATCACAGTACAGGTCAAGTATCATTGCTGTACCATTTTCTTCTCATCACTAACTAACTGGGTCATTGTGGTACCTTAAAGCAACAGTTCCCCCCGGAAATGCTTTGGCCATGTCTCGTGACCCCCGCCCCGCCCCCCTCCCCACCCCCAATACAAACTGACTGCAAAAATAACCTTATAATAGAGAAAATATATCATACATGAATACTGAAACCAGATATAATCATTAAGGAAAGTTTATGCATGTACTATGTAAACTCTTCATTTCCATTTTCCAGCCATTCAGTTGCAGATTTTTTTTCTTTCTTTTTTTTTTTAATAATTTGGGGACCCCCCAAAATAATTTGGCGACCCCCAGGTTGAGAAGGCAGGGGCCTTAAAGGAGCACATCACCCATTTTCAACCATATCTTTTTCATATAATTGGTCCTCCTCACTAATGCTCATAAGAAGGCACAGTTTCCATTGTCTCTTTGGTGAGCTATGAACAGTTCCAAAACCTGTCTACGAATTACATCATCAATGGGGGTTCCATGCTAAACACTTTCTCTTACTGGATGTTCTAATAGAAGCCATGGTTTTTGCATTAATAAAAAAATTGTCGCCAGCCCTGAGACACAGACCGAATATAGAGAAACGGTACCATCTTATAATGAGCATTAGTGAGGACCAATTACATGAAGATACAGTATGTTGAAAATGGGTGAAGTGGTCCTTCAATTATTTATTTATACACTGCCGAACAACAAAGTATCAGGCTTAACCCATTTAGACCTGAGTTAAAAACATTCATATATATTCAAAGATTTGCGCCACATTTTTACCAGACCTACAAGCACGTAGCGCGCCACTCGGTGCGCGCTATGAGCTTGTAGATCTGCTATTTTTCAATAGCTAAATTATAACATAATGTTTAAAACACCAAAAGGGGTTCCCGCCCAAAATGGGTTAATACATAATCTAAAACAACCCCTCTCTCACCATGATACTTTAGGTGGAGAATGAATATGGCAGCTACTTTGCTTGTGACTACAATTACATGCGTCACCTGGCCAGCCTGTTCCGCTCTCACCTGGGGAAGGAGGTGGTGCTATTCACTACAGATGGGGCTGGGCTGAGCTACCTCAAATGTGGTGCCATTCAAGGTCTCTATGCTACCGTTGATTTTGGGCCAGGTAAGTCTGAGTTGCTAATTTCAGGTATTTGACTGTGTTTTGTATCATTATAGCCTTAAAACCCCCCATCTCACTCCTGCTTAATTCATTATAATATGTAGTAAAGATCTTTTTACACTTCTGCACTCATTTTCTACTACAAAACAGTTTATGTCCAACGCAGTGTGAGCTTGCTTTGTATTATATCTGCTTTTTCTTTGCTATGTTTGACAATGTATGGCAACCTTTGACAATGAATATAATGCCCACATGCCAGGTTCACATTTGTTGAAAAAAGAAAAAAAGAAAGAAAAGAAAAGAAAAGAAACTAGATAAAGTGCCCCTCGGGGCACAGGTCTCCACCAGGTCAGGTTGTGGCCTCCTGGTGGCGCTATAATAGGCCAATGTGAAAAGGGTGCCATTTCTTCTTACGCCTTGGATGGCAATTAGATGATTTGAGGCATTTTGTTCCAAAAATGTGTTTTGCAAAAATCCACCTGTTGGTGGCGCTATAACAGGCCAATGTGAAAAGGGTGGGATATATTCCACAGCCTAGTAGGAAAGTCTGTGTAAATTGCATGCTGCGTTCATGTTTTGTTCAAAACGGGCCAATCCTGCAAACTTTGAAAGCCAATGTTAGCCAATTAGGATGGAATATGAAATATCGGACAGATCCGTCTTGAACACATGACTATGGAGATACTGTGTAACGATTTGTGGGATTTTTGTACAGAATCTGGAGGAGTAATATCCAAAAATGTGTTTTACAAAAGTCGGCCTCCTGGTGGCGCTATAACAGGCCGTTCTGGAAAATTTGGGGCAGAGGTTCATCATTGGCATCTAGAGACACACACACACACACACACACGGACGGACGGACGGAGTGCAAAACAATTAATTACAATTAAAGACAGAAAGAATAGGATACGTGTGCCATTAAACTGCTATAATCTTTTATCGAGGCATAACTGTGGACTCGGATATTCATAAAAAGACTTAAATTTCACAATCTATTGTACAAAGTCACAGGTAAAGATGTGACACCTGTTCTGGACATTACTAAAGTAAGTATACAGACATTCCTGCGATACCATCATTAAGCCTCGACATGCCCTTGGAGTAGGTGGAGAGCAAGTGGTCGCTTTAGAGAAGTGAAATTAAACAAATTAAAGTAGAGAAAGGCAGATTCTGATTTGATTTTTATTTGGATCTCTTTTAGCCTTTCGGCCAGAAATAAATTAAAACATTACAGAATACATTATATTACATTACAAAATAGTACATTGCATTTCAAAATTACATTACAAATTGCACTGATGCTAAAAGACAACAGTGAGTCAAGTATTACAGCGTAACAAAAAATACCTATACATCTACTCATACAACCGCACACACTCACACTCAGGCACAGCATATGCCTGCCCACAGACAGATATATATATTTAAAAAATCTGTAAAAGAATAGGTGGGCACCAAGGAAGAGCATCTGTGTTAAATTGGCATTTTCTTCCCAAAAAGTTAAAAAATTCAATATTTGGAAAACGTTTTTAAGTAAGGTAAAGTATACATGATTAGAACATGCTTAAACATTTGACAATTAAGATTCAATATTTCTACAATTGCTACAAAACCTGTATATCCATTCATTTTGGGGCATAAACAAGATGTTGATGGATAAAATTAAGTCTGATAATGATGTACCGTGCATGTCCACATCATGTATACTTTACATTATGTTATATATCGTTTTATTTTTTATAAAATACAAAATGTTACAATTTTATAATTGTACAAAATAGCCAATTTTACATTGAGGTCCCCAGATGTCTTTAGTTCCAACCTATCCTGTAGGGTAGGCTATCCAAATAATCTTAAAAGATAAACAATTTATTTTCTCTCTCTTCTGCCAAATGTTTATCTTTTTTTGGTTCAACAACTACTGGTTTAGAAGGCATTTGTAGAATCTGCCTCAGGTCTTAATGGTTAATGTGGTTAAACGCTAACGTGACATGGATGCGTTCCAGGTCTCAATGGATTAATGGGTTATGTGGTGAGACATTGAAGCAAAAGGTTAATTTTTCTGCTATATGAGAGCAAACAAAGTCAGTGCAAACAAAGGTCCCCTGGAAGCCTGTTTGGTTGTATAGCTTGCTCCTTTTCGAGCTCTTTAGCACTTCAAGCAGAGTGAGCACAGATGTAGATCTTCCCAGCGAATTCCTCCCAGTAGTGCAGCTCATCTGTGAAGCTCGTAGAGCAGGCCAGGTCTCTGCACTTGGTCTTGACTATGTGTACCACACAGGGACCAGGCAGCTCTGCAGACAGGAGCTCTGCTACCCTGGTCAGAGTAGATCCAGGGCCAGTAGTCTGGCCTTGGATCAGACGCTGGATGTTGTTCCTGTCGAGAGGCTCTGGCGAGGCACTGTAGGATACCATAACATTTAATTTCTCATCGCTTGAAGACACCTGGAAAATACGTTTTCCTGTTACACAGTGGAATTTCCCGCTGGCAAAAAAACCTGAAGGTGGCCTGTATACGCGAACAGACCAAAACACCCAGTCATACTTCTTCTTCAGCTTCTCTATGATAGCATCAGCCAGCTGTTGGTTGGTTAAGTCAGAATGGTCTCTAACCAAACGACGGGAATCCAGCTCGGCCTGTTTGGGAAAACTAACAATGCAGTCCTCAATGGCAGCATGCATCTTGGATTGCACATCCTTCATCTTCTCGCTCCAGGTATTAAGGAGCCCTTCCACCTCATCACCATACCCCTTTAGAGCAGTGTGGCCCATCAGGGCAATGATACCAAAACAGAAGAGCTTCATTAATCTGAAGCAGAAGTCCTCCACTACTCGCAGACTTTTCTCCTCATAGTTAAGCATGATCTCCAGGACAGATTCACCTAAAAACGTATCTCCTCCTGTCACTGCATTGTAGAGGACATCAAGGTGTCTGTCACCACCAGCCGCCCCCCAGTGATCCAGGAATGTATTTTTCCTGGCTTCACGATACTTGGGCTTGGCATTGAGAATGTCCATGTAGTGCCGGAATTGGCTAGTGATATTCTCCTCCACTAAGAAGTACCTGGCACCCACAGCACTTTTCTTGATCTCATCAAAGACCTTCTGGGTATCCTCGGAAACAACATTCAGACAATCACGCACTTTCTCGAAGTGCTTCTTCATGTACACAGCCTCTTTGCTCTCCACATTGTCCATGCACAACGTTATAATTGGTGCAGCAACGGAAAAGACAGGGAAGAGGTCACCAATAATAGCGGCTGCTACTTCAGATCCGTTTTCAAAAACATCCATCACAGACTCAATCATGCTCTTCTTCTCTGCAACAAATTTCTGTAGCTGGTCAGCCATCTTTGTTGAGAAAATAGTTCAGGAGAATCTAATAACAGAAACAAATTATGACATTAGAACTATGTGTGATTTTTAAGATATGACAGAACAAATCAGATTGAAAGTACAATACTACCAAATAGTTGACATTTAGAATAAGGATGCAACAGTTAATCAAACTAATCAATATAATTGGCCAGCGGACCCCCATTTGAAGAGATATGCCAGGGACCCCCATAAGAGTAGACTTTCACGGCTCTAGCAGTGATTCTCAACCCATTTAATTTCAGGACCCCCAGTTTGACATTAATAATTAGTCTACGGACCCCCATTTAATGGCATTTTCTATCTCTGGGACCCCCAATTTATATTGTAAAAGCAATGTTAATTGTGGACCAAATTGGATCAAGATCAAGTGGATCAAAATTACCTGTTGTTGTTCTGTAGATGCTGTCTATGAACTTTCTGTAGTGGCTCAGTGCAGGGTGACCGGTTGAACTCTGTAGTGGCTCAGTGCAGGGTGACAGGTTGAACTCCATGGCCAAATTGTGTCTCTTTATAGACAGAGCTTGAAACCGAACCTGTATTCTCAGTTGAGGATCTCAACTGAGAATACAGGTTCTGTTTCAAGCTCCTGACCACAGACCAGTAATGTAAATAAGCCAACCAGAATCTCAATTTGCTAACCCCGTCCCATCCCCCCTGTCCCACACAAGTGATACCAATGTCCCTCAAATCAACACTTTGGATCTAGTCACCCTATACATAGGCTGCCTACTATCTGAAGGCATCATTCAGTATAAGGAAGACCAGTGATATCAAAATCATTAATACATTTGGTTTATTACAAATTAAGGCAGAACAAAAATGTTCTGTAGAATAGATTATATGAGAAGATTGTCTGAAGTAGGCCTACATGGGTAGACTGCTACTGCCCTAATTCTTTTGCATAAAGCAGCTTGCATGTTTGGAATGTAACTCATTTTATTGCAGGGTATTTATCAATAGAAATATTATGTGGTTTTAACCCTAACCCTGAACACTATTACATATACTGTAGGCTCTGAATCTGAACAACTGAAACACAGATGCAAAAAGGTGAATTTGATGTGAAAAAAGCCTTTTTATCACTATAGAGAAAAGAAATGTACATTTATAATCATAATGTAATAAAGAAAGACAGCAATTTACATTCCAGCCTCAACAACACAGAACAGATTACAAGCATACTTGTGTAACATTACAATTCAGGTGTAAACATTCATGAATTGTATTTGGTATTTCCCCATTAAAACAATCTGCATTACTCTGAATTGTGCATAACTATTCAGGATGAATGCAGAGGTATTGGCTAATTAAGGTTATGTCAGTTGACTCTGTTCAACCTCTTGATTGGTGTACCATGGTGATTTATTGCCGCCATACATTATTAGTCTGAATTAGTTTTGTTTACGTTGTTTGTGTGCAGGGGGAAACGTTACTGCTGCATTTGAGCCACAGAGACACGTTGAACCTCATGGGCCTTTGGTAAGCAACACATATTGTCTTTGCTTGTGTTGACACAATTACATCTTCATTCAGACCCTTGAAAATGTTGCGTCCTGTATCTCAGGTCAACTCTGAATTCTACACTGGTTGGCTAGATCACTGGGGCGAACACCATTCTGTGGTATCCTCCGCCATAGTGGCAAAGTCCCTCAATGAGATCCTGGCTCTAGGTGCAAATGTTAACATGTGAGTGGAAAGAGTTTTTTTTTCAATAATATTTTTATGACAAAGACAAGACAAAACAAAGACCGATAGCTCATCTCAGACATGATGTGACACAGTTATACACATACCTACATCAGGCCATAAAATAAAAGTACAACATGTATATGGACACATTGTTTGGTGCTTGATAGATGGGTAAACATTATCAGGCAGTCCAACAATAAGACACATAGGGCTCCATTTTCGTCACCGCTAAACCCCTTATCCCTAAACTTCTTTGCCTTTTTTTTACTATTTTGCTAAACATTTTTGAATAGTTCAAATGGCCAGTCTACAAGCTCACAACGTGTCAATGTAGATTGGCTAGTTGAACTATTCAAAAATGTTTAAAAAAAAAAAAAGGCAAAGAAGTTTAGGGATAAGGGGTTTAGCGGTGACGAAAATGGAGCCCATAGGGTTATGTTCGAGAGTCTCTCAGAGTTACACATTTAAAAACCTATTCCATTGAACCAAAGTGCTGTACAGAACAAACTTCAACCATCAAAGGCTTGTGAATAAATTATATTTTTGGGCTTGACCGTTCAAATTTGTTTTTTAAATGCCAAAGAAACAGTGTGAGATATTTAGGGGCACAAATTATGTTTAGATTATGCGTTACAACATCTGCTTCCCTACTAAATGTTAATGGAAAGGGAAACGAAATACATGCAGCTGTGTGCAAGGGTGGAGCAAATGATCCTGATGCAAAATGTCTCTTGTTTCTGTGCTCTGTAAGTAATGGACATTTACACTCTATGAATATGTATATATTTATCTACCCTCAGGTACATGTTCATCGGAGGAACAAATTTTGCATACTGGAACGGTAAGTGCCATTTCACAATCACAACTTGGTTTCAGAAGATTCCGTTTCTGTTTGAGTTTGTAATCTAGGGCAGTCTATACCTATCATCATTACCAAGGCAGTATTTTCACTGTCTAATTGTCTGTTGTTGTTCTCAGGTGCCAATTCGCCATTTGCCCCTCAGCCTACCAGCTATGACTATGATGCCCCTCTTACAGAAGCTGGAGATCTCACAGAGAAGTACTTTGCCATTCAAGATGTGATCAAAATGGTATGCATGTGATGTCTTTTTACGGAATTGGCCTACAGTTGCAGTAGATGGAATGAAAAATAATTTGAATGAACTAGAAAATGTTTCCAGTAGAGAACAGACCTCTGCAAAAGAAGAAGCTTTTGCAGAAAATGTTGCAATAGCTATTAGCACACCCCTTTTTAGGAAAACATACGTATGTATACATAACCTGGAAGAACAATTGTATCTTCTTATCTTCTTACTTCAACAGTATAAGAAGATACCAGAGGGACCCCTGCCTCCTACTACTCCAAAGTATGCATACGGAGTTGTTAAAATGAAGAAGGTTGGTGTTTATTTTAAGTTATGCCTGTCTAATGTCCTTTTAGGAGATTAAACTTTGAACTTTGGTTCACTCAAATATTATATTGCAGTTGACTTCTTGGAAAGACATACAGTAGTATAATTAAATTCATAATTTACCATTTGCCATTGCAGCTCCAGACATTAATAGATGCCATAGAAATACTGTCCTTTTCCGGACCTGTTAAAAACATGTACCCTCTGACCTTCACTGAATTGAACCAGGTAACTCTCTGCTGTGATTTTTGTATGAGATTAAGAAATACTGCATGTGTTGTCATATTTGGTAGTGTAAGTGATAGTAAAAAAAAGCTATAAGAATTGTAAATAAAACTGCTTACAGAGAACCACCAAACTCACTTTTTATCAAACTAAAAGCACTCAAATTAAAAGATCTGGTCGACCAACAGTTCAAATAATGTACAAAGCAGAAAACAAATCATTACAGAAAAACATCCAAAAGTTGTTCCAGGTCGTGTGCACGCATCTGCCTGGGTGACGGCAGACTGCTGGGCGAGCGCTGGCGTATGGAATAATATCAACATATGGAATGAATTATGTACTGGCCATATATAGAGAGAGTCTTGAGTGTACAGTACAAGGTTTGATGAGGTCAGATCAACATCAGGAATGTCAGAACAGGTCAGCTCCATATATGGAAATCTAAGGGTGGCAGCGGGGGCAGTGTCTTAAGTGTACAGAGTTTGATGAGGGCCCAGGTAGGGCCGAGCGTTAATTTTCGGGCATGTTGAGAATGAGAACTCTAGTTTTCGCTGGCTGACGGGTGCGGCTGCACTAATACATTTGGGGCAGGCCCTTCTAAAGTTTTAATGTACAGTTATCAGTCAAAAGGGAGACATCGAAGAGGAAGGACGGGTGGGGAAGGATATGGAATGTCAGAACAGGTCAGCTCCATATATGGAGATCTAAGGGTTAATTTGAGGTAAGATGTAGAGTTGCTGGCCGGCTCCATATATGCAGATCTAAGACGTGATGATCTTCTGGTCTTCTCCATGTATGGCTATCCAGGGTTTGATGAGGTCAGTGTCGCGTTCATATATGACCATAGTCCTAGAGACCTCGCAGTGCCTGATATCCCCCAAGAACACACAAGAAGAGAAAGGACAGTAGGCGGGTCCGCGGGGGGGTGCCCTTGGCGCGGTGGTCACTGGGGTGTGGTCAGCACTGGTTTGCTGCACCTGGCCGACAGGTTTTTCGCACTTCCCTGTTGGCCGGGTGTGGCTCTCTCTCCCGGTGCTGGTTGCGCCTCGGTGATGGCTGCGCCCGGGGTGCCCCTCCGTGGACTTGTCTATAGCTGGAAGCCTGGAGGAGAGGGGCAGTGACTTGGCCAATCACTGCTGACCCGCCAACTGGAGAGTGTAGTGGTTGAGGGTTGAAACAATCTAAGAAGGTTGGAGACCACCTGATGACCTCTCTTCCAGGCCAAGGCATCCATTAGAAATTGATTATATTCGCATCTTTGATGTATTTACAAACTGAGATGGCCATATATGGTGGGGTGATGTCACGAGGCGTAACGGACTGACAACCATATATGGTGGTGTGACGTATTAAGAAGCGTGAGGGACTGACGGCCATATATGGTGGTGTGTCCAAGCCCCCAGTAAGGCTATCTAACGTTGAAGCTGCCGTCTACCTACTGGCGAATCGCAGCACTTTCATGGAAGTGGACGGACGTTCATGACGTCACGTGCGTAAGCCCGGACCTCAAAATTGTGGTCTGGGGCTAGGCTAAACTTCCGCTCGCTCGAGCCATTGAGTTATAATTATACTCCCGGCAGTCTTCCGGGTGCTTCAAAATGCCACTGAGCAACTTCCACTGAAATGAATAGCGGGGGGGCGGGGCTAACGCTCTGGTTCGGTCTCTATCCTTTTATTACTCTATGGGTGTGACGTGTTACGAGGGACTGACGGCCATATATGGTGGTGTGACGGACAGAATTACGGACGGGCGTTTATATTTTAATATGTTCGAAGACCAAAAAAAAAATATATATACTGTATAATGATATATTTTCCCTCTCACCTGCAGGCCTTTGGGTTTATGCTCTACAGGACCAAGCTACCTGTTAACTGCAGTAAACCAACTCCTCTGTCTTCTGCACTGAATGGTGTCCATGATAGGGGATACGTGTCCGTGGATGGGGTGAGTCTCCTGCTATCCAAACTTTAGAATATATGCGCACAGATTTTGTTTGTTCGTTTTATGGACTACTTCAGTCACAGTTCTGAATATACTTCCCTAATGGTTAAAATACATTTTCTAAGGGGTATGCTGGGTGGTGGTGCTGCAGGCAACAGTCAAATTATTTCAGGGATGAATCACAAATGTTCCATCATGCGACTCATGACTCTTCTTCTAAAGGTGGCAATGGGGATACTTGAAAGAAACAAAGTGTTAAGTGTCAATGTGACCGGGAAAGCTGGAAGTCAGGTTGACATACTGGTGGAGAATATGGGCCGAATCAACTACGGGAAGGAAATCAATGACTTCAAGGTATATTTCAAGACTACCATACAGAATGTACTGTGCAAATAGACAACCACAGTTGTCTGTATGAGGCACTAGCATAGCAGTTTTAATAATGTTGTATTTTTTACTTTGTTTATTTATTGTGAAGTAAAAACCATTTAGGTTCAAGGTGCAAGTCATTTCAGCTTTTGTGTGTGTAACTATACAAATAATGCAAATAAATAAAGTGGCCGTATGAGGCCTATTTAAACTATGTCTTAAACGATGTATGACATTACAGTTACTACGGTATTTGTTCTTGTGACGCTATTGTGCTTTGCCTCACAGGGCTTAGTGTCCAACCTGACCCTGGGGCCTGATGTGCTCACTAGCTGGACCATGTACAGTCTCAGTATTGATGAGGCAGTCAGCCAGGGGCTTCTTGGGGAAACTGAGCCCTCAACAAGAGATGCACTTCATCCTTCCAACCTGTCTCTTCCAACCTTCTACGGGGGCAGCTTCATCATTCCCGACGGCATTCCAGACCTGCCCCAGGACACCTATATCAAGTTCCCATCCTGGAGGAAGGCATGTGTCTCATTATAAAATATGTTTTAATACTTCAACTCGAGAAATATAATACCATATCAATGTATGTTAACCATTTACTGAGGCAAACAAATTACCCACACTAGGCTACAGCAGGGCAGAGGTTTTTGTAAAGTGTGTTTAGCCATCAGGTAGGCCAGTGGTTCGGCTGGTTCCCAAACTGTGGTGCGTGCACCCCTTGTGGTGCGCGAGCGCCTTCTAGGGGGTGCGCGACATGAAAAGGCTAATGGTGGTGCTATGTTATTTTAAATATATTATGCCTATATATGGCAAGTATATGCAGAATATAGCCTATGCTGCATATATATGCCATATTCAGGTTCATATATGTGCATATATGTGGATAAATAGGAAATATATGTCTCTATCTATAGCTTATTTCCATGTGGGGGGGTGCGTCAGCTAGGTCGGGAGGTAACAGGGGGTGCATGGCCAAAAAGGTTTGGAACCGCTGAGGTAGGCTAATGTTCACATTTGTGTGTAGTGTTCTTGTGTTCATCCAGTTGTCTTTAGTTCAGCTCAGTAACATAATGTAGATATTACGTTGTCCACATGACATAATGTATGTCATGTGGACTTAGGGCTGCCATAAGGCCATACCAGGTACCAATTTCTTTTCCTTTTTCCAGGGACAGGTATGGATCAATGGCTTCAACTTGGGACGTTACTGGCCCAGTAGAGGACCTCAGATGACCCTTTATGTCCCTGCCAGCATCCTCAGCACAGCTGCACCCAACAATGTGACGGTCCTTGAGCTGGAAGGGGTCCTCTGTACTACAGGACCATGCATGGTGGAGTTCACCAACACTCCTATTCTGAATGCCACTGTAGTCAATGTCTACAAACCGAGGAAGCTGTGTGATAAAGGTGATTTATTGTGATAACTCGATTTCATACAATATTCACTATAATCACTTAAAATAATCATGGGTGGCTCTACTTAAGTGATTAGGGGTGAACTGTATGACATTTTCTTATTATTCAAAGCCTTTGGTGTGTTTTGTTTTACGGTAATATTGACATTTGGCTGTGCCGAAATCGCAATATCAACAGGCTGTAAGCCAAAGAATATATTTTTGTTTGAAAATTGCAGCAGGGAAATGTGTTTTATTTTTGTATGAACAAAACAAAAAATCAGTTTATTCTGTTTTGGAAGTGCTAATATTGCCATGAATTTGTTTACATGTGACTACTTTGATCTTGTTCTTTTTTTAAATTAAAATATGTAAATATTTGTTTTTAATGCCATACAATTGTAATTAAAATGCTGATGTAATAAATCCTGCACTGTTTGGAACTAATTTCACTAGCCCTTCAACTAAATTATTGTTATTCACTGAATCGTTCTGTGTCTGTACTGTGTAATATGTACCTCTGTACAGTACATAGTTTTTTAAGTTTTCGGGTTTAGAAATTTGCCTTAATTACTCCCCATCTTCAATGACAGTGATTACTTTCAGTCTGTCCTCCATTCTGGTGGATGTGTCTTTGGAAGATCATTAGCTATGCCAGCAGGGAGGATATACTGTACATACTGTCATACTGTGTTTTATTACCCGTGTGAAATGAGGGGCACTCTTGTCATCGTACATCAATTTATGTTAGCGGACATTTGACATTGCTATACATAAGGTGGTCGGTCCCTTATTGGCCAAGCGCTCCCACCAACATGTGATTGGTTAACCGATTTGCCGTAAGTTTTCCCTTCAATGTCAATGGCGTTTAATGTTTTGATGTTTAATTTACGTCATATTTAGCGGAATTCTGATCATTTCTCCGTTCATTGTCAATGGCAAATATTGAGATGGGCGGGGACAAGGTTTAGCGGACATTTGACCTGAATTCCCCTTTCATTGTCTCGAGACGTGTGGGGACAAAAGCCGTTTATAGAAGGGGCTAGTGCCCCTTAAAAAAATCACACCCGTGTGAAGTGAGGGGCACTCTTATCATCGTACATCATCATGATGTAAGATGTCGATTTGCTCGTCCATGTATGACGTACATTCTCCATTCATTGTCAATGGGAATTTCATCTTTGTGTAGGACAAAAATAGTCGATTTGCTCATCCACATATGACGTAAAATCTCCATTGTCAATGGGAATTTAATGTTTTTGTAAGATAAAAATCTACACTAATGGCTGAATATAGGAGGGGCTAGCGCCCCTCAAAAAATGTTATTCTGTTTTGGAAGTGCTAATATATATTGCCATGAATTTGTTTACATGTGACTACTTTGATCTTGGTCTGTGTATATATGTAATGTAAAGATTTGTTTTTAATGCCATACAATTGTAATTAAAATGCTGATTTGATAAATCCTGTATAGGGACTAATTTCACGAATACTGGACAACTCACCCCGGTGAGTTGTCTTCACTTTCTGACATTGCGGGGTGAGTTGTCTGTACTTTCCGTGGCACCCCCATGCACTAATTTTCGACATTTTACTGTGTCATAAATATATTTACATCTGTAGCCTATATTGTGATGCCTTGACTTAATTATACTTATATATTATTGTAGAAATTGTTGTTGTTGTTGTAAAGTTCTGAAAATAGACTACTTCAATATCCAATAGGAACTATGTCACCATTAGTTCAGTAAAGTATATAAAAGAGCTCAAAGGCTACATATTCAGTCAGACAACTCACCCCGAAAGTGAAGACATCTCACCCCTGGTGAGTTGTCCGGACGTTCGGGGTGACCAAAAGTGGCAAAAGGGGTGAGTTGTCTTGTTACCAATTTCACTAGCCATTCAACTAATGGTTATTCACCGAATCTTTCTCCTGTGTCTGTACTGTACATGAATATGTTTATGAATATGTTTACATATAAAATCTACACATGATAGTGTGTTGAGTTGAGACAAATGCAGGGCTAGAGTAATGTGTAACCTTTATCAGTGGATGATACACAACCAGTTTATAGCATAGGAAATATCACCTGATGATACATTTGTATGGCAGGTGATAGATTGATAAATTGTAAAGCTTCAAATGTGTTTGGCCTGAACTCTAGATAAATCTAAAGAGACTCTCATCCCATCATCCCAAAATAAATGTGTTTTGATCAGGGCGGGTCTACTATGGTCCCATGGTCTCCAATGTGTCAGTGTGTCACCAAGACTCACCATTCTAGATCTCAATGGATGAATGTGTGCATGAATATGTGTGCTTTACCATGCACACATTTGACATTTCCATATCAAAGTCAAAGTCATACGATTTGTCACACACGTTACCGCAGTGAAATTTGTTCTCCGCATTTGACCCATCTCTTGGAGCGGTGAGCTGCAGCGTGCGCCGCGCTCGGGAATCATTTGATTAGTAGATTTGACCCCCAATCCAACCCTTTGATGCTGAGTGCCAAGCAGGGAGGCATTGGGTCCCATTTTTACAGTCTTTGGTATGACCCGGCCGGGGATCGAACCCCGCCCTTCCCAGTTTCAGGGCGGACACTCTAACCACAAGGCCACTGTCTGGTCATATGCCATATGCTGTAGTGTAGACCTAACCTTGCATCACCTGCAGGCTAGTAAACCCAGACCATCTCAGTAAACCTGCAAATCCACTTGATTTCAGGCTATGCCAGGGGTGTCAAACTGGAGTCATTTTAGACCAGACTGGGTAAAATGTAACTTCATGTGACCAGAACTGTGAACATACTGTACATGCCTCGAGTCGACAGACACTAGACCCATTTCAAGACAATTAAAGCTCCTTTGAATATCTGGCAAATACTGTAGGCATTATTACTATTTTTCATATTATATTTATTAACTTTTTTTGTTTGTTTACTGTTAGATTTTATATTCCTTTGTTTCATTATTATTTGTCAATGAATGTCACGAGCAATGCACCAGTAGGTGGCGTTAATTCAAGTATTTTGCCAACTCCTATGGTCTGCTTTCCCAAAGAAGAAGAAGGATCAGATGTTTGGAGGAGGAGGAACCTTGTAGCACCAAAGAGGTAAAACCAAAACCCAAATACATAGATATATATGTTATGTAGCTACGATAACAATGGTTGAATATAACTGTGTAAACACTGCGTTAAGTTTAGCGGTTTAGTTAATTGTTTGATAGCGTCGCCTATGCTTAAAGGCTTGACGTTTACGCCCATGAAAATATTTGAGCAAGGTAGCATTAGCCAGATAGCTGAAAGATGCTACACAGTACACGGCTGTCTCGCAACGTTAACCTTGATATGATAGGCCAGATACGATAGGCTATCTAATATGCTCGTCTCTAGTTGCTGTCATTTTATACAGTTTTTTTATGTAGTGGAGCAACCTTGTGAAACGTGACTGACACTCACACACACTCACTCACTCTCTCTCTCTCACACTCACACACACACACACACACACACACACAGTGGATGTGGTGCAGCGAAATGCAATGCAAAGCTGGGGATATGATTATGATGATATACGAATTATGTATGGCCAGTTGCCTGGTGCTTGGTGACTGACCTTTTGAACTGCTCTCTCTCTTTTTGTTTTAACAAGACAGCATCATGTTTTAGTCTTCAAGTCAAGCAGCACCTGTCGCATGCATCATGGTGGACAACAGGTACGCCACAGCTCTGGTCATCGGCTCCGTGCTCAGCCTCCTCGCCACTGTGTATCTGTCTGTTGCCGTGGGAACGCAACACTGGTACCAGTACCGCAGTCCGCCAGCCAATCACAAGTCCAGCAACGCCTCCGAGCTCCGTGAGGACTTCATCAATGGAGACTTTGACGAGAAGGCCTACAGTGATACGATGTTTCGTCTCAATGGCACCCTGGGACTGTGGTGGAGGTGTATACTGGTCCCGGCCCCGGGGCAGTCACACTGGTACAAAGAGCCCGGTAAGAACCCACAATATATGGCATTGGGATTAGGGTTGGGATCCGGAATCGGTTCCATCCCATTTGGAACCATTTCCAGAACCGTTTTTTCTTTCTCATACCAGACTTCACGTCTGCTATACAATTACTATACCAGTGGTTCTCAAACATTTACATTTCAAGGAACACCATAACTCTCAGAGTGTACAAATACCTATTTGGTTCCATTTGTACTCTCAGAGTTACAGCCATGTAAGGTTTCATTTGGAACCAAGGGAACCAACCGTTAAAGAATCGGAACGTTACAAGGGAATCGTTAAAATCCTAAAGGTTCTCAACCCTAATTGTTGTGATATCACTCGAGGTTTATAAAAAGGAAAAGATTATAGGATTTGTGATCGGTTAATACTGAAATAATGTAATGTCAGTTTGATGGTGTTTGCCCAGAATTGTGTTTGAGTTCTCCCTCTTGTTGTCTGTCCCAGATCCTAAGATGGCAACGCAGTGTGTGAGCTTCACCCTGCCCCAGCAGTTCGTTTCTAAGTACAAGGAACCTGGCAACCATAACAGTGGAGAGGATCTTTTGAGAACATGTGAGTTACACTCTCCTGCCCAACCCATATTTTTATTTTATTTGTATTAATTTAGTACGTCTTTGAATATTGGCTGGCAATGGTAAATTGTGGTCATTGTTATTACACTTAACTGCCCGAATAATGTATTTAGTCACACTCATTGGCTAATGTTTTTTTTTTCTTTTTGAGCAGACTTGTGGAGGTGTCAGTTCCTCCTGCCCCTGGTGTCTCTGGCCTTGGTTTTCCTTAGTTGCCTTATTGGGGTGTGTGCCTGCCTGTGTCGCAGCCTCACCCCCACCCTAGGTGTAGGAGTACTACATCTCCTGGCAGGTAAGAGAAAGGAACACTTCTTTTTTCGACTTCATAGTAAACAATATTCTTCACCTAATTATTACCTTTATGCCCCAACTAGCCAAACACGTGGTTTATTTTGTGCATAACACAATTTTTTTTTTTTTAAGTTTGACTGACTTTCAGCATTGTCTTTTACCTGTGCGTCTCCACTCTCCAGGCCTGTGCACTCTGGGTACTGTTTGCTGTTTCCTGGCAGGAATGGACCTGCTCCACCGGAACTCTGCACCGCTCTCCACTGATGGGGTGGATGGTTCACTTGGCTGGTCTCTCTACCTGGCCCTGATCACGTCCCCGATGCAGATGATGGCAGCTGCTTTGTTCCTATGGGCAGCCCGCAGCCACCGTAAGAATTACTCCCGCATGACTGCATACAGGGTTGCATAAAACAGCACATATTGAGCCTCAACAAGATTCCTGTAAATGAACTACTCTCAGCAGACTGTTTAGTGAGGTTATTGCTCGGCAGACTTCTACAGGTTGGACTCTACCAAACCACAAAAGAACACAAGGTTGATCTTCTGGAACTACAGGCCATGTAGTGCTGTTGAATGGAGAAGTCACAAATGTTAACGTGTGATGATATTTCATCCAGATTTCACAGCGCCTACAACCTGCATTAAGCCTGAATAATAACATTTATTATGACCCATTATTACAACATTCAGTTGCGCTCGTTCCATTGTTTTATGCTAATTTGTAAAGCTTATGACTGCCTTTTTCTGTTGCCATATTGTCCTTATTTGTGAATAGTTTAAAGATTTCATGAAATTGCTTAATTTAAACTTTGCCAAACTCATCTCAGAGCTGTGTTTTGGCTTAACCAATCACAGTCTCAGAGTACACAAATGGATTTTGTGTGAAAAACATTTTTCATTTCATTAGGTCATTAAATAATACGTTTAATTCACACAAATTTTAAGTCAAGGTTATTTGAGATTAATTGTGATGGCTTGCACCATTAATGCATGCCGATATTAGAACGTTCTATTTGCATAGGCGTTATGTGCATTTTCTTTGGTCTCTGTATTGCAGAGCCTTTTTTGTGATTATCTGTGGTAATTTTCACTTTTTATATGCGTTTTGGCTGAATGTCATTCATTGAAATGCAACCACTCCTTTGCTGTTTTCATCCACATTTGTAGATGTTTCTTTGAATGTAAAACATTATTTGTTGAATTTATACCACTCCAGGAAACCTGTGTTCTTTTATCCTATATGTAAAATATAATGGCCTATGGTTCAGCCCCAACTTGTAACTTGAACCAAATTACTTAATTAACTGAATCTAATCTAAATTAGATATTCACTCAAACAGATAGCACAACTTTATTTTTCTACCAGTGGCACTGACACTAATGGAAGCTTTCAAATGGCTCTTAATTCAGTTAATTATCTTGGTAATTGTTAATCTACTGCCAGGATTTGTATTTGTATATTCAATTTCAACTGTTTCACATTCATTCAATCATTCAACAAAAAATTATCTTTCCACCTTATTAATATCATGGACACTATTCTTTCTTACTAACCCTTTTCCAAGTAAAATCCTGACAAGTGTGAGGTGTTGTTGATACAGTAGCTAAGGATGCTTGCACCCCAACTACGTGCACACTTGGTACCGTAAGCACAGATTTTGTAGTGTTGTAGCCCATGGCAAAAATGATAAAACTAACTACATTTTGGAAAAAGGGAAATCTGCTTCAATCCCTGCATATTATGATAAATGTGAATGCCCATGTGCAACTTCAGATCCAACCAGTCAAACCACTATAAGCAGAAACGGAAGGATAGAGACAGTTGTATTCATTTTATAGTAGGATTATAGGATGATGTAATGTTTGTTGCTTGTAAAAGTGAAGTTTGGTAACTGTCAGTCTTTTTTCACTTGGCCTGCAACTTTACAGCTGCACTGATTAAAATGTATCATTTTTGCATACACAAATGTCTCAACATGTTGGGTACAGACAAACCTGCATCCACGGATCTGGAACTGTTTAGACTGAGTTTAACATCTGGAATGATTTTTACTGTGTATCACAAATAATAGAGAATAGGTTTAGGGCAGGCCATTTAGTAGGTTGAATTTTAGCTGAAGGTCTAATCTGACAGTTTGGAACTGCCCTGCACCACCACAAGAGAAAAAAAATGTATGGCCTGACCCCCTTTTTGAGTGGTGCTTCCGCTCCATTACGGCGCTATGTCCGTCCGTCTGTATGTCTCTGTATGTCCAAGCACGAAAATCTGCAATCACGGTAACTCATTTCTCGACCGTTTCGGACGCGGGATGGCTCGCCGGAACCGGGCAGCCCCCCTGGGCGTGTTCCTGGGAGTCTGTGTTGCGGGGACCTCCCCGGGGACCCCCACACTGTACAGTTGCACCGCTCACTTCACACACGTGTGATTTTTATATATAGGCTACTGTGTATATATAGCAGCTGGTATTAAAGTCTGTCTGGGGAAACTTGTCAAGCAGGCAGCAGCTTTCTTCTGCCTTATCTGTTTGTACTTGCCAAATATTACCTCACATTCAGAAGATTTAATCACTGACCTTTTAGGTAACCTTTTAGGTAAGTTCATTTCAAATTACACAATACCTTTAGTGTCACAACAGCAAGAACAAAATGTATGCCAGCAAGTGTCATTTAACCACGATTTCATACTTTGTCCTATATGATGGTGTTGTACAGTGGTGTTATGCAGAGAATATGATCTACAAGCTCACGTGTTGCCATGTATCACTATCACGTGTCAATCTTGTAGATTGCTATTTGTATTTTTTTATATATATTTAGGAAAAATAGGGGTGGGTAGATCTTGTTGAGCTGGTCATTTTGAAAGTAGCTCTCAAGTCAAAAAAGTGTAGGCACCCCTAGTGGTGCATTCAATTAATCGATATGGCAATATATCGATCGATATATATTCACGATAGGTGAATCAATCGAGAGGCTGCTGTATCGATTCAGAAATAAACGGCATGAATTATCTGGGTGATGCAGTGATGCCAAACGTACCTCTGTTTAACGTTATCAAAGCCCCCCTTGCAAGTTGCAATGCACTCCCTTCCCAGATCCCTTGTTAGGATGTTTAGACATTTATTTTAATTTAAAGATCTCTGTGGTCCTGAAAGTGCTTTATTCTATTTGTGCAACATGGTCATAATTTTGAATAAATGTTTAATTGAGATATATTGATATATATCGTATTGTGGCCTCTGTATCGTGATACATATCTATCATGAGATTGCAAGCAATATCCACCACTTCAACCTGTGACAATTGTGCCATCACTGTCCAATCTACTGGAACGTATTCACATTTTTGCTCATAAAGATCCAATTTGGATCAAAACTCTTGTCATTAACAGATGGAGACTTGTCCCGTTTTGTCAGTCAACCATGCGCATGCATCAAAAGTACATCATACCAGAAGGTATTAAAACATATTTACTATAAATGATAGTTGTAATTATTTCACTTCAAGTATTTATTTATTTATTATTAGTTCATTTCATTAGATCAAGTTCATTGTTTCAATATCAACTTTCTCTCTCATGGTTCTTCACGCTTCTACTCCAATGAATCCTTCTTCACACTTATGGTTGGTATGGTTAGGGTTTTCTTTTTAGCAAGATGGAATGCAATTTTCTTCTCATAGTATGCACACTCATTCACAAAAAAGGGATAGAGTTGTTCTTCCCCTTCATACTGAAGTGTGTCTCCAGAGAATGACAGAAAGATGGGGTCACCAGGACGCAGAAGGCTGAAATCTCTATCCTAGAGAAGCAAAGTAACAAGGTAAGATGAAGTGCACAGGTAAATTACAGATTCTCAGAAATAAACAAATGGCAATATGAAAATAATATATGATACAGTGTAGACAGAAAAACAAGGGCAGAGAGAAGAGAGACATGAGTGGTCCGTGTACTAACTGGCTGAAACACCAGGTGCCCCCCTGTTAGGACTTACAGTGTATGCATCTCACCTGGTAAAATATGGTGCTACACAATATTGAAATGTGCTTGTACCTGTAGCTGGGGGTGTATGGCACCAATCATTTCATGTGTCTCCGGGTCTCTTGGGTAGTCTATGCTCTTCACCAAAGTGTACACTTCCACTTCACCACCTTCAAAGGTGCTGCCTATGGAATGATGGGAAAGATAATACAGACTAGTAAATGGACTACAGTTCTGGGGTTGAACATGTTACTGTAATCTTGACAGCGACTGGGAGAACTTTGTCACTTTACCTGAGTTGAAACTCTGAATCCAATTTAACATCTGATCAACTGCCTCTTTCATTAAGTTGAAGATATCCGCTCTGACCACTCCATTGGGTTGTGGTCCTATCTCTATTGCTGTGGAGAAAAGGAGATGCAATTCTTATACCAATGTGTGTCACAAATTCAGAGCTGACACACGCGCGCGTTTTCTCTCTCTCTCTCTCTAACAACATGAACATGCACACACTGTAGGCTATATACAGACTCACCCACAAGCACTTACAGAGGCCATGTCTGCCCAGTGAATCTTGGGAATAAGTCTCAGAAGAGGGCATTTCCATAACGATTAACCTCACGGGTGCAGAGGTTATCTTGCACTGGAAACACCAGAAGCAACATATTTACCCTCAACACAACATATTTACTGTAAATTGCGTATCAAAGCCATTTTATAGGGAAACACAGCTTTTGTTTAAGCTATGCGCATGTCATGGAATTATTTGATTGAGAACATGAGTTCCATGTTTAAAGACTGAAATCCTAAATAATGCAATCGTTTTTGGCATTCATTCTGATTGGATCAGCGGTTCTTTGGAACCGGCCTTTCTCCAGACACTCGGATTGTGTGTATCGGGCATTGTGTGTATCTTATGAACCGCTCATCTGATAAACTTCACACTTGGCAGGTGTGTTGCTGAGGAGCCATGATCAAAGCTGCTATTCAAAGATTTTCCTAGAATCTTTGTCAATGGTCGATTTGCCTGTCTACTACCTGATTGGTTAGTCATTTTGACCGTTTTTTTGGACCAATGACAAAGCTTCTTGGAACATATTTGAATGCAGATTGTGGCCCCTATATATGTGTCACAGAGATTACATTTTTTTGGCGAGTGTTTTACCAAAAAGGTCATTACATTTTTTACATATTATTGCACATAGCTACTTGCCAAAACACATTTTAGTTGACAAAATCATCTCTAGATTTAGTTGACTAAAATATTACGATATTTAGTCGACTAAAACTAGACCAACACTAAAACATTTCAGATGACTAAAATACGATGAAAACTAAATGGAATTTTATTCAAAAGACCTATGACTAAAATCTAAATTAATTCAAAATGTTGCTGTCAAAATCAACACTGTTGCCCAGCAATCGGCCATTTCCGAATGGGCTCATGTTTCAAAACGGGCACGCCCTCTGACCTCTAAGATGAAATGCTGGAAAGAGTTCTCACCTGGATGTGTTTAAAGATGTGCAGGGAGATCCAGTCAAAGGGATAGCCAATGAGGGTCAGGCCCATATTGGATGTGGTGTTGTGGAGATCACAAACCAGATCCATGGCTTCTTGGCTGCCTTTGGGCCCAAGCTGAATATTCAGTTCCTGGGCTCGTCTAACCTCATAAGGGGTGGCATCTGTTATAGGTACACTGGTGGACAAAAGATATGTTTTATTTATGACTTGGTAAAATAAAAAAACATTGCAGTATTTCATACGGAAGTAACAGTATTACTCATTAGGAACCCAATTTAACAGTTAACCCCCCCTGCTCAGCACAATGTAGCTATTGTTATTAATGCAATCTCTCAAATACTGAGCGCAAAGCCTACTTTTTGGCAGGGGTCCGTTCTCAGCAAACCTTTATTCCAGTTGGCAACATTAAATGAAATTTTATGATTTTAGCCCCTTTCTGTTCACCTGAGCATGGCGTCCGTAAAACAGCGGTTGAGGTCTATTTCAGTGTATCGTCTGCAGGTTTCCACAGCCCGGGGGTTTGACATGACTGTAGTTATAGAGACTGATCCAACTTGATCTACCTGCTGTCTCTGCATTTCCCTCACTAGGTACACACCGGACATCTCATTTCCGTGTGTGCCGCCACAAATGGCAATGCGAGACAATGCAGGGAGGGACACGTGCTCCATCTGTGGCCAAGAAAAAAATAACCAAAAAAAGATTAGTTTATGGTGAGTTATTATGTCTTCCTTTTATGTTCTGGTATTTTTAATTCAAATTAATATTCACTATTAGAATATTTGCAGAACAACAAGAGCCTTTTCAGAAATGCCTTAAATGTCATGAATATATGGGTAACAACAAGGCTTGACTCAATATGATGAAGCAATCAAGTAGTTGATTAAAGTTGATTTATTGCAATCATATGGTGGCCTAGAATTCAAGGTTCAGAGCTTCAGCACATAATGGTGCCTACTGTCTTTTCATTGGGATCAGGAGGATTACATTTCTTTACATCTCATACACATTGTTTACACATTGGAGACAAACTCCAACCCATTGGTCTTCGTCATTGCATATAATTATCAGTAGCCTATAATCGAATGAACACCTTTTGCATATACCTGCATGTTAACCAACCACTCACTACAGTATACCTTTCATGCCTGACCTATATATTGCTGCCATTCTAACATGTTGCTGCACCTGCTACAGTTATTCATTATTATTATACAGTGTCTTATTTCAACTTATGCCAATGGCTCCGTGAGTCAATGATTTCGTTTTTTTCCCCCCAAAATGGGTTTTAACATCCTCTTCATGTGGAGTCCTGCCCATCAGGGAGGCGGTATATGTTTCCCAGGAGGAGTAAATCAAACAGATATCTGAGATCACTTGTTCTTGGGATTTTGAGCAAGCTGTAGGCCTGTTGCTATTGCGTATACATTCTAACAGAACTGATGGACTGAATATTTATTTACAGTATGTATTCTTTGGGGGAATCACGTTTACAGGCTACTCTTTATCGATGCATGAATCTGTCAGGTCAACATGACATTCAGACCCACTTCTTTCATGGACATCATGCACATGTTTCAAACATTTAACTTCTTGTCAAATGGCCAGTCAGTGTTAGTTTTAGTCATAGTCTCTCGAATAGTTTATTTAGTTTTAGTCACATTTTAGTTACCTGGAATGTTTTAGCGTTAGTCTAGTTTTAGTCGACTAAATGTCATATCGACTAAATCTGCAGTAGATTTAGTCGACTAAAATGTGTTTTGGCGGGCCTTCATGCTGTCGTAATAACTGATTTTACACTTGCTGAAATATTTTTGTCATAGTATTAGTCGACGAAATCAACACTGTGGCCAGTACCGCACACATGCAAAAACGTTAAACTCAGTAAAACTCAGGCATAGAAAGCTGTCTTGTCAGTTTAGGTCAATTAGCTTTGACCTCCCACTTCGACTCTCTCTGCTATAGTGCAAAACATCTGGTTTCACTATGTCAAAACACAGCAGTGGTGGAAGAAGTACTCACAGGTTTTACTTAAGTAAAAGGATCAAGTCTGGCATTCAGAATTTATTTCAGTAAAAGTACAATAGTAAGGGCATCAAAATACCAAAAGTAAAAGTACTCATTATGCAGAAATTCACTAAGTCTACATTGTGTTGAAATGGTTAACATATGTTTTGTAATCATATGTTAAATCTCTACAAAGTAATTAGTAAAGTAATAAGGTATACGGTAGTTAAAAGTATTGAAAATTGGAAATAATCCAGTAAAGTAAAATACCTCGTATAAGTACAGTACTTGAGTACACGTATAGTTACTGCACTGCAAAACAGCACATACCGGTAGCCTATAGTCCTGGGATGTTCTGAGGGGGGTAAGCTGTGTAGTTTTTAAGAAATATGTTTTTCAGCTCAGAATCATGACCACATTGCACTAAAAAGAAAAAGCACAGCAGCAGTTATAGCACATGGCTTTCCAGGATATTGCATGGACAGCTAGATTTCCAATGGTACAGAACACAAAGGACACAGGGACAGTTGAGTTGCATTCTACAGAATCTGGTATTAAAAGTTCAAGAAAATACCATTTAAGGCTAGATGTCAGGGAGTTGTCTTACCTTTCTGTTGAGTCAATACTAGTTGGCAATGGTTCTTGATCAGCTTTACATTCAGCAACCTTTGAACTTTTCAAAGGAGAGTTGCATAAAAATGTAGTGTTTCACAATGTGCCTGCAAGTTAATCTTGCAGGCACTCCACCGATTACTTTAAAGCCAGAAGCACAAACACACAACCAGCTTGGTGTTTGACATTGTAAAGTGAAACCAGAAGTCATAGACCACACCCACATAGGCACATACTGACTCTTAAATTCCTGTCTCTGTCATTTATTTATTTTTGTTCTGGTCTTTTTACCTCCCCTATTTACATGTTTACAGTACTTCTTCCAGCTGAATCAGCAAACGCCCCATGCTGAGTCACTCCACCGACATGGGAGAGAGTGAGAGAAAAAAAAGTCATAAAAGTAAAATAGCAAAAGGGGCTGAGAAAATATGAGAATATAAGAAAGACAAAGTTAAAAGACTTACAGTAGAAGAGAGATCTAGAAGACATATTCAGATGAATCTCTTACTAGTCTCTTGAGACAGACCATTGGCACACACACAATTTTCAAATGTCTCCACCATTGTAGTTATCTGCTTGGCTTGAGAGACTAATCTCTTAGGCTGCTATTATGCAGTATCAGCAGCTCATGATGCAATGACTGTGTGAAACCAATGCAAATATTTAAGTATCAACATGAATTAAAATAGAAATGGAATATATTCTAGCCTATAACACATGCCCTTGAACCTTACTACATTTTGATGCTGCTCTCACTATACTGTGCAGGTTCTTGCAATAATGTTTTTCAACACATGGGGCAAGAAAGTAACTAGGATCCACCAATGAATCAACCTTCACAGCAGAAAATGTAGCCTACATTGTGCACTTTTGAATCAAACTAAAATGAGAATGCACATGCCGCTTATTAAATGTACACAGCTGTGTTTTATAACAAAAAATAAAAAGGGTTATTGTCATTGACAAATGACAAGGATACATTGTCTTTTTTCTTTTGTTTCTCACAGAGTAGCCTTACTTACTTTCTTACTTTACTTTATTTACTTTCTTTTCCTCCTCATTTTGTATTGCGATGCAGATTATGATGATAATGTATGTTATACAATATTCCCATAATAACTTCTCGCATAGCTTCTTCACTCACACGCATGCACACACGCACATGTTATTTGTCATTTTGCCTTTAACCAGTGCTGGAATTTTAATACAATGGCTAAGCTACTTAACAAGTCCTTTCGCCAGTACTAATCATTCTTCCTATTTCACACAATCTCTACACATGGCGTAATTTAAGCGTTTGAACATTGTCTCAACCAACCAGTCTGTCTTGAGACACTATTATGCTATTATTTCATTTTCCTCAGCATCATTTTCATCAGTAGCATCAGTGGTGACATTATTTATGTAATGGCTCAATCAGATCGATGAGAAACACGTCATCTTCGTTATCCACGTCATCCAATATGTTAAAGGTGTGAGATGACAGAGACCAGCCGAGACTGGGTGAGGGCATTTCAAGCAGAATACTCCCCTTGTGATTACTAGAGATGATGTCTGAATAATTCATGAGAAAATTGTTAGAACATCTTTATGCAGGTAGCACTTAAACTTGTGAGCTTTTTAGTATGCGTTCCGTACAGGCACTATTTCTGAGAGGCTTTGGCTGTCACATTGCAGACTAAAACAGGTGACTTGTGGGTAATTATAGGCAGACTTTTTAACCTTATGGAGGTATTTTCTAGAGAGTGTGAATGTGTGCAGGTGTGTATAGACTAAATTGTCAGGAAAGACAGAACCCTACTGTGGTACCTACAAGTCCTTCCTGCATTGCATAAATCCCTTTACAGCAAAGCAATGTCTTTTCTGGAGATCTGTGATTGACATTCCAGTACAGAATTATCTAAATGTAACTGTGAGAATATGCAAATTGACCCATTTGTATACAATCCAAGCTAATTGGCATTATAACGACCATGGGGATGTGCTGTGCGACAAGTCCATGGGGGTGGGCTACATTACTGGCCTCACTAAGCACCCTTTGGCATCTGTGACCTGGCCTGCTGAACTGTCTGCGTTTGGGGTTTGGGGCAATAAAAGTAGATTTTTTACTTCAAAGTTTCTGTTGCGTTAGGCTACATGGTTTTTCATTAACCTTTTTAGTAAATGTTTATAGCTTTCATTCACCAAGTGTGTAAAAACTGACATAGGCCTACACATTAACCTGCACATTTCTGGAGTAATGGCTAACACTCTCTCACTTACACTTGATGTTGTAGCCTGTAAATAAAATACACTTTTTAAGAGTGTGACGTCTGGGAAGTCTGGCGTGGCATTGTGAAATCCATGATCTCAACCGCGGTTGAAAAATGATGACTAGTATACTAATAGTACAGGTAGTATACTGGTAGAAATAATTCCTACAGTTTTAGTACGCCTATACTAGAGTGGTGCCTGTGGGGCACTGGCCTACTTGGAAAGATACAAGTTGGAAAGTTGAAAAGGCAAAAAGCCCCAAAAATATATTTAAAAAAAAAAAAGAATGATGTCAGAAGTCGGTGGGACGAACGCATATATGGAGTTCTTTGTCAGGCATGCCCATGGAGTCTGGCCCGGGCAGAGGCCTTTTCTGGCGGTTCTGGACAACCGTGGCGTCCGATCAACTCAACACCGGGCACTGCACTCCCTGTGGGGGTGTGGAACGCGTTAAAGTTGGTGGGGCGAACGGTTCTCGAGTTACGTGGATTTCAGACGTACGTACACACATGCACACCTGGTGCATTTATAGATAAGATGTTCTTTAGTAACAGAATCCATTGAATTGTTTATTCTATCAATTATGGGTTTATGGTTGACTTATCTAACATTGGATTCATTGCAAACGGACCACTATGAGGCGAGCCCAACTCGTTTGCGTTTTTGAAAACCTTATGCCCATTGATAAATTGATTGATTGATTGATGAATTTATTAACAGATTGGAGAATTACAGTACATTTCAAGCACAACTCAATACAAAACTGTTAACTGTGGACGACACCATAACGGCACTGATCTTTGTATATGTGCTTTGAAGGAAATTGTAAACAAGTAGGGCAAAACTCAACAGTCCTTATGTCTTTTATTGATGCGTCAAGAGCCTTTGATCGTATTAATCATAGAAAGCTTCTTATTAAACTAAGCCTAAGAGGGGTGCCTGGGGGCATAGTTAGGATCTTGGCCTATTGGTATGCCAACCAGACCATGAGAGTCAAGTGGGGCAATAGTGAATCAGGCCCATTTGGGGTCACTAATGGGGTCAGACAGGGAGGAATTTTGTCGCCTATTCTTAATTTATATATGGATGATCTGTCGAAACAGTTGAATGCTTGTAACACTGGTTGTATGCTGGGTAATGATCTGGGTAATGAACATTTGATGTATGCAGATGATTTAGTCATACTGAGCCCAAGTAGCACTGGACTACAGTATGGCATTGAAAATGATATCAAGTATAATGCCAGTAAGAGTGTTTTTCTTATTTGTAGAACAAAAAGGACAAAAGTAAAACATTTCCTGATTTTAAACTCTCTTTAAGGTGGACCCTCTTGTAAACAAGTGTAATGCTTAATTGGGTCGTCCACTCACAGTTAACAGTCTTTGTATTGAGTTTGTGCTTGAAATATACTGTAATTCTGCAAACTGTTAATACATATTGCAATCAATCAAAACACTCTCGGTGTCTGTAGTAAAGTAAAATATCTTGGACATTTTATTACAGAACAGTTGACAGATGATGATGATATGCACAGGCGAACACCCTCGCACGCAAGTTCAGTATGTGTTCAGAAGCAGTTATAGTCGGGCAGCCGACACTAGGCTTCTTTTGTTTCAAGTGGGAAATTTGGTATAGATATAGACGCCTTAACAGACGACGTCACACTGATAAGCAACAGCATGTGCGCGCATCACGGCAGCAGAAGAACACCACCTCTCATAGCTCTGACCCATAGCTCTAAATGCGTTTCATTTAAGCATTTAGAGCTATGGATCAGAGCTACACCTCTCATAAGATGCAATGGAAAAGTTCTAACTGCACTCACTCACGTGTAAAAAATGCCCCATCAAACTTTCAGATGCTGTTTTTATCCCAGTGTGGAGGAAGAATGATTAGGATTTGTATTGTGATCTCTCGCCCTTGAAATATATAATCCTTGGTTTCTGTCCTCAAAACCACACCTCCAGTCGCTGTCATAAGAACGGGAGGTGCGCTCATGATCACGGCAGCAGAGCCTATTTGTGCACGGCTGCACGCGCACCTGCAGCCCATCAAGTATAACTTATGCTTCGTCCCGCGATGGTGTCGTGCACGCAGACCTCTACGCTCACAACAGTCGCATCTGCGATGCGATGTGAGCTTGTATATCAGCTGTTCTCTGTGCGCAATACTGTTGGGCTTTGAAGTATAAATGTCTCCTAGGGTGCATCTCACTAGCCAACTCACAAGAGGAGGTTGAATGGACTGAAACCAGCGCTCCCCAAAACAACAGGTTTGGAGATCTGTTGGGAATTGATTACATGAAACAGTCACCCGTGCGCCCAGTCCCAATGTTTGTAAACAATGACTTGGTCTATAGTCTTTTTTTTTGCCTAAAATATTGGACCAGTCCTTTAATTATTCCTGCTCTTTCTCTCTGTGCACAGATAGTGTTTGACTGTTTGTGTGTGTGTGTGTGCGCGCAGGGTGGTGCAACTGCATTGTCCACTTTGTCTAGAGCTTAGAGTATACTCCAGAGGCATGTCTATATCGCGCCCCAGTGGCGTGGTGGGGAACTTTATGAACATAAAAACAAACACATTGGACATGCATTGCAATGAGTACTTTCTACTTTTGGTACTTTGAGTACATTTTGATACCAATACTAGGGATGCACCGATGTATCGGCCACATATCGTTATTGGCCGATATCGGTATCTGCAAATTAAAACTGACATTAACCGATGGCAGTAGCCGATATGTTGTTGTTAACCATACATTTTGCGTTTGCTATGTTGGTGTGTTGTAAGGTTGGGCGATATTGCAACATTTTAGCCTATAAGCCACAGTACAATAAATTCATTTGATCACCATGCTAGTTCAGATGCAGTTGTTTCTTTGTTAGCCCCGTTAGCCACTAACCCACTGATCACTATAGCAGGGCATTTTCTTCTACAATAAGATTACCTTTAGTGAGATCATCAGGGGTTTCTCGTCTTCTTCCAACAGTTTCGTGGTACGGTTCAAACTCCTCATCGGAGGACGGTGGGGAGACAAAGAAAAACCTTGGCCCACGTGTAATCCACGTGGGTGGACGTTGCAGGGGGGGTCTTCACTCGAGTCAGGCCGGGGAGAGGGAAACGGCAGCCGGCTGCCACCGGGCTAGTGGCTGGGAGATGGCCGATGGTACCTGGCTGAGTTGTTCCGGCAGGCTCAAGGTGGTCCCCACTCTGCTTCTAAGCCCAGCCACCGGTCCCAGCCACCGGGCTGGGACTGGAGAAGGCCACTGGGACGCGGATGGATCAATACTACTACCGCAAAACTCGCTCAAATAAATATTACTGCTTTCAACTTTTTGTGGTTGTTACGGCTTCCAAATCGATCGGCAGGACGGCAAACCGGCTGAACAGTAAACTGTGAAGCCTGCGGCTCTGCCCCTTAGAGTATATATGAATAGAGACGTCACCCGAGTTCTCCTCCCATCCACTTGCATTAAGTTGCTCAAAAGCGCATGAGGCGATTTCACTCCTCCTTCCTTGTAGGAACAGAGTGCATTCTGGGATTGATTGGGCCAAACACATGAACGCGCTGCCATTGCACTGAAACCGCGTTCACGTGTCATCATGAACGTGCGCAATGATAGTCAACGGACCAGCGCGTTCATGTGTTTGGCCCACGCTGCAATACCAAATTCAGCCACTATGTCCATTGCGCCTCAGGGTTTCCTCCGGGTGCCGTCTCTATTCATATATACTCTAAGCTCTGCCCATACTGTTCACTGGGGGGTGGGGGCAGCTTCTATAGCAAAACATTGCACGTGTGTCACCTGACATGGGATTTCTGGGTATTGTAGTTCGAATCTAAGCTGAGGCAGTTCAGCAGAGGTGCGGACCGAGTTAATCTAAACATATTAATACAAAATGAGAATCCTGACAATTATCGGGGTTCTCAGAGTACAGTAATGAATCTCTTAACGATTTTTCGCATGAAAAACGGCCAAGGAGTTAATAGCACCATCATCCATACATAAACGACACACACATGAAGTTACAAAATATAAGCTGGGTTGGCTCTTAATAATATAATGAGGCCACTCACGGAATAAACTCGACAGTGTGTTCAACTCATACATATAGTCAACCTCCTCCATGGCGTTGCAACAACCTTTCAGAAATAGACTATATGCCTGTAGACTCTACAGGCATATAGTCTATTTCTAAATCTGAAGAGCCTTTACATATTCAGATTTGATTGCTGGCCATGAAAGTGTTTTTTCCATGTAGGTGGAGGCGATTTTATGTGCATTCCCAAAAGGCTCCAATAGCAACGCCTTAGCCTTGGCATATCCTTGATCATGAGCCATATGCTGACAGCTTCTGACAAGCTCCCTGGTCTGCCCTCTGGTGTACTGCTCAAGATAATACAGACAGTCTGTAGGGTTGTCATTTCTTGTTTCGATGCTGTGCTCAAATGCCTGAGTGATACTTTAAACAGTCACCATCATAAGCCCCAATTTCTCTTTTCAGCAGGAATGACATAGATTGTTGTTGGACAAGCAGGGCTGTGATTTGATTTTGTTGCTCCAAAACTGTTATGAGTTCATCACTGCTACTTGTTGAGGGCTGATTCCTTGTTGGTTGAATGTTTTGTATGGCTCAGCCTGCCAGATCCCTTGCTTGAAATATTCGACACACTGTCATGCGGACTGATCTCATCTTCTGCACAGATATCAACATGTTCTTCAGAGTGGATTGACACATGAGCATTTTTAAACCAGTTTCAGAGAGCCATCTTTTTCCATCTTCAATAAACCCATTATTGTTTTTGAGCACATTGTTGAACCATTCGTTTTGTCTGGTTCCTCCTCGGGCAGTAAAGGAATCAAGGTTTGGTGTAACTGAGTGCATTCTCACCATTTTCATTAGCATTTCAAGTTGACATTTCACTTGTGTGGCATTTTCATCACATTGCATTTGGTCTTTCATTGAATTTGTCACATCCTTCATTTTGTGCACCATGACTTTACGTTCCTTTTGTAAAGTTTCAATTATGTGCTTTTGCAGTGAGTTTGCTTTCTCCTTTTGTTTCACCATTTTTGAACCATTGACGTTTGACATTTTCAGCAGCAGTGCTCGGCGGCACACAATGATCGTTCACTTCCACAGCGCAATACAATTTCAGTCCTTTTGTCAACAACCAATCAATCCACAAAATCCACTTCGTCATTCCACAGTCATGGTCAACGTCATGTTAGTTACCGCAGTCAATAGCCTACCGCAGGGTTCCCCAATAGGCGGCCCGCGGGCCATTTGCGGCCCGCGGAGCGCCCCCTTGTGGCCCCTGGAAGATTAAAAAAAAGAAGAAAAAAATGGGGGTCAGTAGCCTATGCATGTCAAACTGGGCACCCCCCCAAGGACCACTGGTTGAGAACAACTTTTAATGAATTAATGAAATGAAATTAATAAAAAACCCAATTCTTTGCGCGTGCGGACTCGGCCCCCAGCCTGGTACCCTAGTCAAAATATGGCCCTTGAGGAAAGTTAATTGGGGAACCCTGGCCTACCGCTTCTGTTGCGCTCTGCTGTTGTTTGCCGACGGGCTGTTTTCATGAATGAACGAGGCGGCTGTCCAATACAGCGGTGAAGTCCATTTGTGAATGAAAGCGTATAGTCTTCCGTGTCACAAACAGTGGAGATCGAGTCTAGCTGTCACAATCTAAACTCTAAAGTATCCCAATGCGATCCAAGGAAGCCACGATGTAACGTCGATTTCCCACAGATCCACACTTCAATGGAACGACTTTCTGTTGACTAATGTTGCGGCGGTTTAAAGGATCGCCGCGATGAGCTAAACATTAGAGTAAAGAGATGCTTTGTATGACGCGCACGCAATGAAATCAGGTCTACTCAAGCTGTAAAGTTTGACCATTTATTCAGTCACCACACGTAAGTTACAACTGTTCCCAGGCTTTTAGCTATAACTAACGTGGATGTTAAAGGTATATTCAGTGATTTGACTTAATTCAAATATCACTTATTTTTTCTTTTTTTATGGATAATCCCTCTACTATAGAGTGTGCTGACCATATAAGGAGTTCCTCCCTGTCCCCAGTGAGCCCCTGGGGTCAAAAAACCCTAGTTTCAGTTTTGGTGGCGGGTGGCAAAGCCTTCATCCAATCATGATCGAGTGGGGGCGGGCCTTGGTGCACATGCTGTTGGCCTGTTGCACTTCCCCCCACTGTAGAGCTGATTTTGTTACCGGGGCGGACCGGGTGGTTTTCCAAATCACCCAAATCACTGAATGCTCCTTTAAGATGATAAAGTGCGTTTGATATGGTCAACAGAAAATGTCTTCTCCCACGCTCGCCTCCTCTCTCTGTCCAACTTCCCTCACCCAAGTGACAGGTAAACGCCATGAATAGGTAGAGTGGCAGCGCCCCAGCCCCGGTAACACGCCCACTGGCCACTACCTGTGCAGTGCCCATTAAAATGACATACTTTACGTCCATCATAAAGGCACATTAGAATGCAAACACATTACGGCTCCTACACCATGCTTTGATCCGATCTGTATTGACTTCAGACGTGGTCCCCGTCCCACCCAGAACACTGATATCTGTGGCCAGCCAGTGGAAATCGTACCCAGTTATAAATACCTGGGCACGATTATTGACAACAAATTGAAATTTGATGTAAACACTGACATGTTGTGTAAGAAGGGCCAGCAACGCCTTTTCTGCCTAAGGAAATTAGCCAGATTTAATGTCGACAGAGACCTGATGAAACAGTGTTTTACAGTGCCTATGTACATTCAGTTATCTCCTTCTCTATCATCTGTTGGTATGGTAACCTCTCCATTAAAGATACAAATTCTCTTAGAAGTATTGTGAAAACTGCCTCCAAAATTACTGGCATCCAGTTGGAGAGCCTCGATCCTTTCTACAATAGACAGCTGCTCATGAAGGCCAGGGCCATTCGGCAGGATAATGCCCACCCACTCGAGTCAGAGTACAGGCTGTTGCCATCGGGCCGTCGTCTGGGTGCCCCCGTTGTCAAAAATAACAGATATAAGCACTCCTTCGTCCCTGCCTCGATTCGTGCAGTCAACGCTGCCACGTAAATGATGTTGATATGTTGCTGATGATGATGACGATGTTGAAACAAGCACTTTATATCCTAGCACTTTTTCTGAATGACTTGTAGCCTTTTTTATTTTTCTATCTTTGATTCTATACTTGCACTAGATGCGCCCAGACCTCTGTTTATGCTATGGTGTCTCATGTCTGTTTTTGTCCTGTATTGTTTGTATTGTTTGTATGTTTTAAACCACTACTCTTGCTGTAAACCTAATTGCCCTTCTGGGACACTAATAAAGACCTTGAACCTTGAACCTTGATCGTATCGTTAGCTGCCGTTCGTTAGCATAACAGTCAAAGTGGGACAGTGGCCGCGTCTCGGCGCAATGAATGTCGTTTCTGGTGAAAACAAGGTTTTTCAACGACCGACAGCAGGCGCTGTGATAGTCGCGGTCGGGTTTTCCACAAGGGGGCAGTGAGGCTATTCAACGTTGAAGCTCTGGGTCCTAGTGGTAGGAGGAGGGACTACAGGCGGACCCGTGGATTCATGACCGGGAAACCCTGTGCAGCTGGGCTTTAACGTTGAGCGCTCGGTTGCCCTACGTCACTCAGGACCTCAAAGTTGAGGTCCGGGGAGGGACTTCCGGCAGTCTTCCGGGTGCTTCAAAACGCCACTGAGCAACTTCCACTGACATGAATAGCTGGGGGGGCGGAGCTTCGCGCCAGTTCAGTCTCTATTATATATATACTCTATGGTTTTCCACCACCGACCGAGAGAACATCAACCGGTGAAGACACCAAACAGCATTTTGTCATTGTAACATCCGGTTACAGATATTTGGCTCTTCAAAATAAGGGTTGCGCGCGATAAAACCTTGGCAATGCGCGATAGATGGATTAATTAATCCTGGCGGCCAGATTTGATTTGATTTATTTATTAGATCCCCATTAGCTTACTGTGAGTCACAGCAGCTATTCTTCCTGGGGTCTTAAACATATCATCATTACAACATTTCTTCCATATTATTACATACATTTACATACAACATTCATCCAACACAATACAACACAAAACAACTCATGATCCGTCTACTACATTTGATAGCTAGCTCCACAGTACAATTAAATCTTCAACATTGATAATAAAGTAAATATACCAGACGGTTAGTAAAGATGATCTTGCCGTGGGAGGTCGGCAAGAGTAAGCTTAAAAGATATTTTGCAAATTTGAAAATGTTATCTTTGTGCTTCTGTATTTTTCTTTTGTATATACCGTTATTAATTATTGCCTACAATGTACATTGTTAAATGACTTAACTGTTGAAATGTAAATTAATGTGATTTCTTTTGGACCTGTAAATTACAACAAAACAAAAACTAAGGCACTGGTGTGGTACTCCTGGTTTACCAGAACGGGGTTCAAGTCCCTGCAGTGCCCTGCTCAATTTGTTGTATTTACATTTTTATTTTCTGCTCATTGTGTTTTTCATAGATGATAACCCCCAGGTTCTTTACTGTGTTTGTACTCCCTACAGTTAGGCTACCACGTCTATTTATTAAGGGACCATGCCCGAAGAGACTCTTGGTCCCTTATTGTTTGTCTGTATTTCTCTTCTCCTCCTGCCAAAAATGGCAGATCTGGCTGAAAAGTGCTGCCGGGATTTTGCGAAACTTGGCAATATGGTAGAGGGCTATGCCAAACGGTGAGGATGTGAAGCCAAAGGGTGGTGCTATAGCACTGAACTGAAAATGCAAACTTTAAACGGGAAAAGCTCACGAATCGTTTGACCGTGAGCAATAAAACTTTGATACACGTGTCTCATGCCGAATAACTTTGTGTTCTGGCGTTTGATGTCACTCCCACAGACAAGGCAGATTGTTTTCTTTACTGGTGGTTTATTAAGCACTTCAACACTAATAAAGACATGATCAGAATAATCGCCAACTATACAACATAAACATGATAATGATATGGAAAATGCGCTTTACAAATTAATGTATATACTTCGCCGGCTGCATAGCGATGTAAAGGGAATGAAGTCCATGGAATGCCCAAAACAATCAAAAAAAAACTGTCAAACTGAAACAAAAGTAAATCGATCAATTAAACTCATGAACAAATGTAACATGCAATGTAAATGTAAGCTGAGAACTCGACATGTTGACACAAAACAATTAAACAAACCTTTTAACCCTCTTATGGCCCTTGACGTTATTGATGTAATGAATCAATAAATCCCTGATGGCCATTTGACGTAATAGACTAAAGTTTGTGCTATTGCCATTGAGAATGCATTGGTTAAGTTAAATAACTCATAAACTACAAAACATTTCAAAGTAAAAAGTGTGCCCACAGTAAGCTGAATTATAAAAAAGTGTAAAAGGAGTTTCTAGGTGAAAGTGCTTTTTTGACGTGCCAATATCTGCCATTGAGCCCCATTGTAAATGTCTCAAATTTGAAAGCACTATATTTCTAAAACGATGAAGCATTTCAAAGATTCCTTTTCAGGCAAACATGTCCACCGTAAGATGAACCTAAATAGGTTTGAATGGGGTTTCTAGGTGTAAGTATGTAGGACTAGTAGCATGCCAAAGTTTGTGCTATTGCCATGGGAATGCATTGGGCGTTTAACTTAAATAACTCAGAAACTACAAAACATTTCAAAGTAAAAAGTTCCAGCATGTGTCTCCACAGAAAGCTGAATTATAAAAAGTGTGAATGGAGTTTCTAGGTGAATGATTTTTTGACGTGCCACTATCTGCCATTATAAATTTCTCAAATTGAAAGCACTATATTTCTAAAACGATGAAACATTTCAAAGATTCCTTTTCAGGCAAACATGTCCACCGTAAGATGAACCTAAATAGGTTTGAATGGGGATTCTAGGTGTAAGTATGTAGGACTAGTAGCATGCCAAAGTTTGTGCTATTGCCATTGGGAATGCGTTTAACCTAAATAACTCAGAAACTACAAAACATTTCAAAGTAAAAAGTTCCAGCATGTGTCTCCACAGAAAGCTGAATTATAAAAAGTGTGAATGGAGTTTCTAGGTGAATGATTTTTTGACGTGCCACTATCTGCCATTATAAATTTCTCAAATTGAAAGCACTATATTTCTAAAACTATGAAACATTTCAAAGATTCCTTTTCAGGCAAACATGTCCACCGTAAGATGAACCTAAATAGGTTTGAATGGGGATTCTAGGTGTAAGTATGTAGGACTAGTAGCATGCCAAAGTTATAATTTTTTTCGGACGGCATACTATAGCATGTCGTTTTTCGTGATTTTGGACTATTTGAAAAAAAGATGAAAATCATGAAAAAACGACATACTATAGTTCATGGCTTCGGACGGCATACTATAGCATGTCGTTTTTCATGATTTTGGAGGATTTGAAAAAAAGATGAAAATCATGAAAAAACGACATACTATAGTCCATGGTTTGGGACGGCATATATATATATTTTGTCATATTTTCATGATTTTGGGACACTATGTCAGAGCCAGGACTTGAACCTGCAGCCTCCTGATTCCCAGGCAGGCTCTGTACCCAGTGAGCCACTGTGCATGCTGTTCTTAAAAGGCCGAATAGATAATGACAGAAGAGCCAGAGACTTGTTTCCATTGTGGTTCATAAACATTCGAACGTCTAGAGATAAACAACAGCAAAAGAAACAATAGACAAATCTCCTGTTATTTTATTTTTTGTATTTTATTTTTGTATCAATGTTGTACTCAAAGGGAACAGCAGACTGTTTTGTGGCAGGTAGCAAGTAGATCAGTGACTTAGCACACTGGCTGCATGATCTGGAGATTGTGGGTTCAAACCCCACTCAAATGTTTACTTGCCAAAATCTGCCATTGACCCCCATTCTGAATTTCTCAAATTTAAAAGCACTATATTTCTAAAACGATGAAACATTTCAAAGATTCCTTTTCAGGCAAACATGTCCACCGTAAGATGAACCTAAATAGGTTTGAATGGGGTTTCTAGGTGTAAGTATGTAGGACTAGTAGCATGCCAAAGTTTGTGCTATTGCCATTGGGAATGCGTTTAACCTAAATAACTCAGAAACTACAAAACATTTCAAAGTAAAAAGTTCCAGCATGTGTCTCCACAGAAAGCTGAATTATAAAAAGTGTGAATGGAGTTTCTAGGTGAATGATTTTTTGACGTGCCGCTATCTGCCATTATAAATTTCTCAAATTGAAAGCACTATATTTCTAAAACTATGAAACATTTCAAAGATTCCTTTTCAGGCAAACATGTCCACCGTAAGATGAACCTAAATAGGTTTGAATGGGGATTCTAGGTGTAAGTATGTAGGACTAGTAGCATGCCAAAGTTATAATGTTTTTCGGACGGCATACTATAGCATGTCGTTTTTCGTGATTTTGGACTATTTGAAAAAAAGATGAAAATCATGAAAAAACAACATACTATAGTTCATGGCTTCGGATGGCATACTATAGCATGTCGTTTTTCATGATTTTGGAGGATTTGAAAAAAAGATGAAAATCATGAAAAAACGACATACTATAGTCCATGGTTTGGGACGGCATATATATATATATTGTCATATTTTCATGATTTTGGGACACTATGTCAGAGCCAGGACTTGAACCTGCAGCCTCCTGATTCCCAGGCAGGCTCTGTACCCAGTGAGCCACTGTGCATGCTGTTCTTAAAAGGCCGAATAGATAATGACAGAAGAGCCAGAGACTTGTTTCCATTGTGGTTCATAAACATTCGAACGTCTAGAGATAAACAACAGCAAAATAAACAATAGACAAATCTCCTGTTATTTTATTTTTTGTATTTTATTTTTGTATCAATGTTGTACTCAAAGGGAACAGCAGACTGTTTTGTGGCAGGTAGCAAGTAGATCAGTGACTTAGCACACTGGCTGCATGATCTGGAGATTGTGGGTTCAAACCCCACTCAAATGTTTACTTGCCAAAATCTGCCATTGACCCCCATTCTGCATTTCTCAAATTTAAAAGCACTATATTTCTAAAACGATGAAACATTTCAAAGATTCCTTTTCAGGCAAACATGTCCACCGTAAGATGAACCTAAATAGGTTTGAATGGGGTTTCTAGGTGTAAGTATGTAGGACTAGTAGCATGCCAAAGTTTGTGCTATTGCCATTGGGAATGCATTGGGCGTTTAAAGGAGCATTCAGTGATTTGGGTGATTTGGAAAACCACCCAGTCCGCCCCGGTAACAAAATGTGTACATGCACGCTCTACAGTGGGGGGAAGTGCAACAGGACAACAGCATGTGCACCAAGGCCCGCCCCCACTCGATCATGATTGGAGGAAGGCCCCACTCATCCTGATTGGATGAAGGTTTTGCCACCCGCCACCAAAACTGAAACTAGGGTTTTTTGACCCCAGGGGCTCACTGGGGACAGGGAGGAACTCCTTATATCGTCAGCACACTCTATAGTAGGGAGGATTATCCAGAAAAAAAGAAAAAATAAGTGATATTTGAATTAACTCATATCACTGAATATACCTTTAACCTAAATAACTACAAAACATTTCAAAGTAAAAAGTTCCAGCATGTGTCTCCATAGAAAGCTGAATTATAAAAAGTGTGAATGGAGTTTCTAGGTGAATGATTTTTTGACGTGCTAATATCTGCCATTGAGCCCCATTGTAAATGTCTCAAATTTGAAAGCACTATATTTCTAAAACTATGAAACATTTCAAAGATTCCTTTTCAGGCAAACATGTCCACCGTGAGATGAACCTAAATAGGTTTGAATGGGGTTTCTAGGTGTAAGTATGTAGGACTAGTAGCATGCCAAAGTTTGTGCTATTGCCATTGGGAATGCATTGGGCGTTTAAAGGAGCATTCAGTGATTTGGGTGATTTGGAAAACCACCCAGTCCGCCCCGGTAACAAAATGTGTACATGCACGCTCTACAGTGGGGGGAAGTGCAACAGGACAACAGCATGTGCACCAAGGCCCGCCCCCACTCGATCATGATTGGAGGAAGGCCCCACTCATCCTGATTGGATGAAGGTTTTGCCACCCGCCACCAAAACTGAAACTAGGGTTTTTTGACCCCAGGGGCTCACTGGGGACAGGGAGGAACTCCTTATATCGTCAGCACACTCTATAGTAGGGAGGATTATCCAGAAAAAAAGAAAAAATAAGTGATATTTGAATTAACTCAAATCACTGAATATACCTTTAACCTAAATAACTACAAAACATTTCAAAGTAAAAAGTTCCAGCATGTGTCTCCATAGAAAGCTGAATTATAAAAAGTGTGAATGGAGTTTCTAGGTGAATGATTTTTTGACGTGCTAATATCTGCCATTGAGCCCCATTGTAAATGTCTCAAATTTGAAAGCACTATATTTCTAAAACTATGAAACATTTCAAAGATTCCTTTTCAGGCAAACATGTCCACCGTGAGATGAACCTAAATAGGTTTGAATGGGGTTTCTAGGTGTAAGTATGTAGGACTAGTAGCATGCCAAAGTTTGTGCTATTGCCATTGGGAATGCATTGGGCGTTTAAGTTAAATAACTAAGTTAAATAAGTGTGAATGGAGTTTCTATGTGAAAGTTCTTTTTTGACGTGCCATAGAGCTGCTATTGAGCCCCATTATAAATTTCTCAAATTTGAAAGCACTGTCTATATTTCTAAAACTATGAAACATTTCAAAGATTCCTTTTCAGGCAAACATGTCCACGGTAAGATGAACCTAAATAGGTTTGAACGGGGTTTCTAGGTGTAAGTATGTTGTATGTAGGACTAGTAGCATGCCAAACTTTGTGCTATTGCCATTGAGAATGCATTGGGCGTTTAAAAATGATGAAAAAACGACATACTATAGTCCATGGTTTCGGTTCATGGTTTCGGACGGCATAATATAGTATGTCGTTTTTCATGATTTTTGAGGATTAAAAAAAATGAAAATAACGAAAAAACGACATACTATAGTCCATGGTTTCGGACGGCATACTATAGTATGTTGTTTTTCACGATTTCAGAGTATTTGAAAAAAAGGTGAAAATCACAGAACAGCGACAGGCTATAGTCCATAGTCTGCCATTTTTCATGATTTCGAAGCACATATATTTTTTCGTGATTTCCATCTTCTCTCATGTAAACAAATTGAGCAGGGCACTGCAGGGAGTTGAACCCCGTTCCGGTAAACCAGGAGTACCACACCAGTGCCTTAGTTTTTGTTTTGTTGTAGTTTACCGGTCCGTCCGTCCGTCCTTCCGTCTGTGAACAGCTAATCTCCGGCACCGTTAACCCGGTCGATGACAAATTTTGCACACACACTCCCTGGATGCCAATGATGAACCTCTGCCCCAGAATTTCCAGAACGGCCTGTTATAGCGCCACCAGGAGGCCGCTTTGTGCAAAACAGGTTTTTGGACAGTACACCTACTGATTTTGTCCAAACATCACGCAAATTGGTACACAGTCTCTCTCGAGCCATTCAACGAAACGGGTCTTTCAGATTTCTCAGACTCTATCCTGATTGGCTAAGATTGGCTTCCAAAGTTCGCAGGAGTGCTCAGTTTCAAACAAAATGCTGCAAATCATGAACACATCGTGTGATTTCCGTGAAATTGTGCACGCACATTCCCACTAGGCCGAGGAAGAAATGCCACATGAACATTTTCAACTCAGCCTCATGGTGGCGCTATAACTCGCCGAAAAGTGTTTTTACCTCTGACTGCACGGATCTGTGGATAACTTTGTATGCCAACTCCCTAGAGGCCAAGGAAAAACCTTTGCCTGGAATTTTTCACATCTGCTCTTTATAGCGCCACCAGGAGGCCGACATATGTAAAACACATTTTCTAATATTACTCCTTCAGATTTTATCCAAATTTCACGCAAATCGGCACACATGCTCTTCATAGTCATGTGATCAAGACGGGTTTGTTTGATTTCTCATAATCCACCCTCATTGGCTACGATTGGCTTCTAAACTTTTCAGGAGTAGCCCGCTTTGTACCAGTTTTCTACAAATCGCCACAACTACTCAACGCAGCGTCCGATTGTGGTGAAACTGTGCATGCATATTCCCACTAGTCTTTGGAAGAAATGCCACTTGACAGTTTTCAAATCAGCCTCATGGTGGCGCTACAACAGGCCAAGCCGCGTCACACACACACACACACGCACACGCACACACACACACACACACACACACACACACACACACACACACACACACACACACACACACACACACACTCCTATCCTCCTGGTGGAGACCTGTGCCCAGAAGGGCACTTTTTCTAGTATTCACATGTTTTCTTCACTTTTTTTCTAATGTGTGTACTTTGGACATGTGTAGTTGGAGACATTGTTATAGAAAATGTGATGCACACTTCCCTATTTGGAATAATTTTAAGGTGTAGGCCTATAAAGACTTTTCCCAAGACTTTCTTTTATTAAAATACAAAAAAATAAAAAACTGACTGTTCCATGCAGTGAATGCAAAATGACTTGTTTCCATACTAGTGAGTAAAATTGCTTTACAGCATTGATGGTCTTTATTAAAGGCGGATGGTTAAACAAAAATTATTAAAGTTAAACGTGTTAAATTACAATAAAGGTACCCCCATCTCTATACAAAACACTGCCATGGTGTATGAAGATATATCGAGATGCAATTTTACAGAAATGTAATCATTTGTTTTGGTTTAATTGCATTTCATTTGCACAGGCTGTTTCTGATGAATCAGTGTGCACTGTGCGGCCAATCATATTCTATTTATTTCCCATGTTATTTCTCCTATATCAGTGTGCACTGCAGCAAGACAAGGTTGACTGATGCCAAAACTTTGTGCAGCAGTAGGCTGTAACAATTAAAAATCACACCTTTGTGAAGTGAGGGGCGCTCTTATCGTATATCATCCCTTCATTGTCAAAGGACAAGGACAAATGTAGGACAAATGTAGCCGATGTTTTTTGTGCCACAATAAGGCACGAAGTGGATAGGTAAAAAGGTAAGAGCCGATGCGGTGCTCGTCTACATATGACGTAAATTCTCCATTGTCAATGGGAATTTAATGTTTGTGTAAGACAAATTGTTCAAAAACATTCCACATTTGTCACTTTTTTCCTATATTTGTTTTGTTGAAAATATCAGATCTACAAGCATTGGGCTTGTAGATCTGATAAATAACTAGAAAAAGTGCCCTTCCGGGCACAGGTCTCCACCAGGAGGATAGGAGTGTGTGTGATGTTTGGCAAAATGTTTAGGAGTAATGTTTAGGAGCCTTTGATGGCAATTGGATGATTTGAGGCATTTTGTTCCAAAAATGTGTTTTGCAAAAATCAACCTGTTGGTGGCGCTATAACAGGCCAATGTGAAAAGGGTGGGATATATTCCTCAGCCTAGTAAGAAAATGTGTGAAAGATTTCACGTAAATTGTATGCTGCGTTCATGATTTGAGGCTTTGGTTCAAAACGGGGCAATCTTGCAAACTGTGAAAGCCAATTATAGCCAATTAGGATGGAATATGAAATATCGGACAGATCCGACTTGAGCACATGACCATAGAGATAATGTGTAACGATTTGTGAGATTTGTGGACAGAATCTGGAGGAGTAATATCAAAAAAGGTGTTTTACAAAAGTCAGCCTCGTGGTGGCGCTATAAAAGGCAGATGCGGAAATTGCAGGTCAAAGGTTTGTCCTTGGCCACTAGGGAGTGTGCATGCAACGTTTCACGCAGATCGGTGCAGTTGTAGGTAAAAATGTGAAAAGCTGCCTCATGGTGGCGCTATAACAGGCCGTTCTGGAAAATGCGGGGCAGAGGTTCATCGTTGCCATCCAGGGAGTGTGTGTGCAAAGTTTGGCATCGACCGGGTTAACGGTGCCGGAGATTAGCTGTACACAGACGGACGGAAGGAAGGACGGACGGAAGGACGGACGGACACACACACACACGGACGGAGTGCAAAACATACTCTCTCCCCAACATACTCTCTCCCCATGCCTTCGGCCTGGTGGAGACAATAATAACAGATCTATGACGAGTCGATGCTGGAAATAGTGCAGTAACAGTTGCTTGTTTTGGGGCTTGTTTTCATAGACCTGGTTGCTTATTTCTCCCACAAGATATGGCAACACTGGGAGTAGACCAAATGAATTCATCTCAGAGAGAGTGGATGAGAACAAGGAAACAAACAGCAGAGGAGAGACGAACAGAGGACGTTTTATAATAGACATGTGCTGCAGTGCACAAACCTTTCTGTAACTTTGTGTCTGAGATTGTCTTTGCACGACAGTCTGCGTAAAGTTGTGAAAACAGCAGGATCAAAAAAGACTGTTTGCTTTGTGAGATAATGCTACGCTAGCCTCAAGTACAGTCCGTCTATACAAGTGAATAGAAAGTTTAACGTGAACCGAACCAGTTGGTCGCCGTTTAGAGGGACAGTCTGTCCTTTTCAACCTGAAGACACAAAGAGGACAACCCAGATAAAGCTTTGAGCAACCAGGGCTTCACTCAAAGTTCCTCTGGCAACGTGGAATGAGATTGAGAAGGCAGTGAGTGGACTGAAATACCACATTAAAGGTTTGGTTTCTCACATTCATTTTTCATTCCTTTTTCTTTTAGCAGGGGGCGGACTTGTAAGAAATCAGCAATATTTGGCTTTTGGTGACTAGTTTCTGAATTTTGGTGTGGTGTTAGGTATGGGTTTTCAAAAAGCTGTGCAAACGCATTGGGCTCGCCCCCTAGTAGTCTTGGATACGTCCACGATGGAGCTGTCGGGAGCTTAAAATGCCTATGGTTTCATTGCAAACCGACCACTAGGGGGCGAGCAAAATAAGTTTGCAATGTTTTTTGAAAACCTTATGACCATACCTAACAGCATGCCAAAATTCAAAAAGCAGTTACCAAGTGCATAATTGTTATGATTTTTTACGTGACACTGCCGGGAGCTAAAATGCATATAAACTGTGATTAATGTAAAAAATTATAACAATTATGCACTTGGTAACTGCTCTTTGAATTTTGGCATGGTGTTAGTTATGGTCATAAGGTTTTCAAAAAACATCGCAAACTAATTTGGCTCGCCCCCTAGTGGTCGGTTTGCAACTTTGGAATGAAACAGGCATTTTAAGCTTGCGGCAGCCATCGTGAACGCCATCTTGAAAACGATCCCTTTCAAGCAAGGGGCCAGTGAGGCGCTCCAACGTTGAAGCACTGGGCCCTAGTGGTAAAAGGAAGGACAGGCGGACCCGTGCTTTAACACGTAGGACCATCACTCCCTACGTCACCCATACGTCACCCCGGACCTCAAATTTGAGGTCCGGAGGAGGTACTTCCGGCAGTCTTCCGGGTGCTTCAAAACACCACTGAGCAACTTCATCGAAATGAATAGCTTGGGGGCGGGGCTAGTGCTCCAGTTCGGTCTCTATCCTTTATATACTCTATGCTTTCAAGTTGTTTGTTTTCCGTAAAATGTTAGTATGTTATTTAGCACACCCAATGGTAACAGAATCCTTTCATTGCAAACCGACCACTAGGGGGCGAGCCAAATTAGTTTGCAATGGTTTTTGAAAACCTTATGCCCATACCTAACACCATGCAAAATTCAATTCAAAAAGTAGTTATGAAGTGCATCATTGTTATGATTTTTTACATTTATATTTTAGCCACCGTGGACGCCATCTTGAAAACTATGCCTTTCTGGTTGTTCGTTGTTCCCAAACTTTTAGTATGTTATTTAGCACACCCAATAGTAACAGAATCCATTGAAAAATCTATTTCTATTCTCTATTTTAAGAGATTAAAATAGGGTGCATTTTGCATCCCAAAACACAGTTTATAGTTAAGGGACGCAATAAAACAACAACCTCTGCATCCACGACCACGGGAGGCACTACGGTACTACTGTACTGTTTTTTATTCTAGTTTATTTTGCTAGCTTTAGTTATAATATCATTTCTTCTTCTGTTTTCTACATGAATATAAACACATTATAACCATATAAAATGAAATTGGAGTTAAATGCTGCAATTTGTAAAAATGGCAAAACATGACTCCTAGCGTCGTTGAAGTGGGACTCATAAAATGTCCCTGGGACTCATCTAAAAGACCATCCCTGCATCCCGGGACTCATTACATTGAAAACCTATTTACAACACTGCTTTTATCAATTATTTTGGTTTTCAACGATACCTATACGTATCTAATATTTGAGTCTGTGCAAACAGACCACTAGGGGGCGCACCCAACGCGTTTGCACAGCTTTTTGAAAACCTTATACCCATACCTAACGCATGTATCAAAATGACGGAGCGGTTGCGCAAAGACCCGCCCGACAGCACTGTTTAATGCAATTTATTTGTGCAAGTTATGGGTAGACCTACTGTTGACTTTTACAACTTTGTCATGAGTAATTCAACAAAAAATACTTATAACTGGAACAAATAAATTGCATTAAACAGTGCTGCCGGGCGGGTCTTTGCGCATCTGCTCCGTCATTTAGAATTAGGCATAGCCGCATAGCCTACCTAACACCACACCAAAATTCAGAAACTAGTCCCCAAAAGCCAAATCTTTACAAGTCCGCCCCCTGCTATTTTTCGTTTTTCTTTTTAGGTTTTATGACCTCAATTACACCCCAAAAAAACCCTGAACTGTGAACATTCAGTGGATTTTCTGTGGTCTGACGTTTTCTCTGGGGTTTGGAAGCATTTTGAGCTGCAATGAAAATAGGCAAAACAATAAAAACAGTGACATCTGCTGGCAAATCCCATTGACATATATGGAATTTGCAGGTTGTGACATCATAAACAGCAGGAAGATCAGAGCACTTGTTTGAGCCAGAAAACACCAGACCACAGAACATCTACTGAATGTTCTGTAGTTCAGGTTTTTTTGAGTGGTGTAAACTACTCCTACAACTGGCTTTGTTAGTCTGTGCAGAAAAAATGAGCATGGTTGCTATGTTCACCCTGTTCACCCGGGTGTGATTTCATTACGTCAGACATGATTTCATTACGTCAGACAGGCTATATTACACCACTCAGTTCACACGGGTGTGAGTTTTTGGGTACAATTGAGCTCAGAAAACCAATTTCTGTTTTTTACAAAAAATACTTTTTTATGTCACCTGTAGCTCCTAGCCAGACCAACATGAAGACCAGCCATATCTCAACCAGTGTGTGGAGCCCAGACTGCAGGTGAAGATGAACTCTCCAGACTCAGCCAGGGATGTTTCTATTAAACAGGAGGAACCTGAAGACATTTCTATTAAACAGGAGGAACCTGAAGACATTTCTATTAAACAGGAGGAACCTGAAGACATTTCTATTAAGCAGGAGGAACCTGAAGACATCTCTATTAAACAGGAGGAACCTGAAGACATCTCTATTAAACAGGAACCTGAAGACATTTCTATTAAACAGGAGGAACCTGAAGACATTTCTATTAAACAGGAGGAACCTGAAGACATTTCTATTAAACAGGAGGAACCTGAAGACATTTCTATTAAACAGGAGGAAACTGAAGACATTTCTATTAAACAGGAACCTGAAGACATTTCAGTTAAACAGGAGGAACCTGAAGACCTCCCACAACTCAACATTCTGCACATGGTTGTGTGCAAAGAGGAAGTTTCTCCTGGACAGGAGAGGATCCCCAGTCTGCTTCAGGAGGAACCAGAGCCTCCACACATTAAAGAGGAACAAGAGGAGCTTAAAGAAGAACAGGAGGAACTACTTCAAAGACCAGAGGAACCTGATGGGTCAATGTTGACATTACTAGCAGTGAAAGGTGAAGTTGATGAAGACATCTCTTCACACTGCTCCGAAGTTGAACTCGAATCTGACACTGAAGTCACTGATGACAGTGGTGATTGGGGGGAGGCAAGTGGAGGTGTCGAGTCTGTCGACACTGTAGAAAGACCTTTCCAGTGTAAAATGTGTAACAAGAGTTTCAGTAAATTGAAGACGCACCAGCGTATCCACACGGGAGAAAAGCCGTTTCAGTGTAAACAGTGTGACAAGAGTTTCAGTCACTCAGGTGACTTTAAGAGACACCAGCGTGTCCACACTGGAGACAAACCTTTCCAGTGTAAACATTGTGACAAGAGTTTCAGTTTGTTAGGTAATCTGACGGCACACCAGCATCTCCACACTGGAGACAAACCTTTCCAGTGTAAACAGTGTGACAAGAGTTTCAGTTTGTTAGGTAATCTGACGGCACACCAGCATCTCCACACTGGAGACAAACCTTTCCAGTGTAAACAGTGTGACAAGAGTTTCAGTAGGTCAGATAGCCTGACGGCACACCAGCATCTCCACACTGGAGACAAACCTTTCCAGTGTAAACATTGTGACAAGAGTTTCAGTAGGTTAGGTAATCTGAAGGGACACCAACACGTCCACTCAGGAAACAAACCTTTCCAGTGTAAACATTGTGACAAGAGTTTCAGTAGGTTAGGTAATCTGACATCACACCAGCATCTCCACACTGGAGACAAACCTTTCCAGTGTAAAGATTGTGACAAGAGTTTCAGTCGGTCATGTGACCTTAAGAGACACCAGAGTGTCCACACTGGAGACAAACCTTTCCAGTGTAAACATTGTGACAAGAGTTTCAGTCTCTCAGGTGACTTTAAGAGACACCAGCATGTCCACACTGGAGACAGACCTTTCCAGTGTAAACATTGTGACAAGAGTTTCAGCCAGCTAGGTAAGCTGACGTCACACCAGCATCTCCACACTGGAGACAAACCTTTCCAGTGTAAAGATTGTGACAAGAGTTTCAGTCGGTCACGTGACCTTAAGAGACACCAGAGTGTCCACACTGGAGACAAACCTTTCCAGTGTAAACATTGTGACAAGAGTTTCAGTCTCTCAGGTGACTTTAAGAGACACCAGCGTGTCCACACTGGAGACAAACCTTTCCAGTGTAAACATTGTGACAAGAGTTTCAGTTTGTTAGGTAATCTGACGGCACACCAGCATCTCCACACTGGAGACAAACCTTTCCAGTGTAAACAGTGTGACAAGAGTTTCAGTTTGTTAGGTAATCTGACGGCACACCAGCATCTCCACACTGGAGACAAACCTTTCCAGTGTAAACAGTGTGACAAGAGTTTCAGTAGGTCAGATAGCCTGACGGCACACCAGCATCTCCACACTGGAGACAAACCTTTCCAGTGTAAACATTGTGACAAGAGTTTCAGTAGGTTAGGTAATCTGAAGGGACACCAACACGTCCACTCAGGAAACAAACCTTTCCAGTGTAAACAGTGTGACAAGAGTTTCAGTTTGTTAGGTAATCTGACGGCACACCAGCATCTCCACACTGGAGACAAACCTTTCCAGTGTAAACAGTGTGACAAGAGTTTCAGTAGGTCAGATAGCCTGACGGCACACCAGCATCTCCACACTGGAGACAAACCTTTCCAGTGTAAACATTGTGACAAGAGTTTCAGTAGGTTAGGTAATCTGAAGGGACACCAACACGTCCACTCAGGAAACAAACCTTTCCAGTGTAAACATTGTGACAAGAGTTTCAGTAGGTTAGGTAATCTGACATCACACCAGCATCTCCACACTGGAGACAAACCTTTCCAGTGTAAAGATTGTGACAAGAGTTTCAGTCGGTCATGTGACCTTAAGAGACACCAGAGTGTCCACACTGGAGACAAACCTTTCCAGTGTAAACATTGTGACAAGAGTTTCAGTCTCTCAGGTGACTTTAAGAGACACCAGCATGTCCACACTGGAGACAGACCTTTCCAGTGTAAACATTGTGACAAGAGTTTCAGTCAGCTAGGTAATCTGACGTCACACCAGCATCTCCACACTGGAGACAAACCTTTCCAGTGTAAAGATTGTGACAAGAGTTTCAGTCGGTCACATGACCTTAAGAGACACCAGAGTGTCCACACTGGAGACAAACCTTTCCAGTGTAAACATTGTGACAAGAGTTTCAGTCTCTCAGGTGACTTTAAGAGACACCAGCGTGTCCACACTGGAGACAAACCTTTCCAGTGTAAACATTGTGACAAGAGTTTCAGTTTGTTAGGTAATCTGACGGCACACCAGCATCTCCACACTGGAGACAAACCGTTCCAGTGTAAACAGTGTGACAAGAGTTTCAGTAGGTTAGGTAATCTGAAGGGACACCAACACGTCCACTCAGGAAACAAACCTTTCCAGTGTAAACATTGTGACAAGAGTTTCGGTCAGTTAGGTAATCTGACGTCACACCAGCATCTCCACACTGGAGACAAACCTTTCCAGTGTAAAGATTGTGACAAGAGTTTCAGTCGGTCATGTGACCTTAAGAGACACCAGAGTGTCCACACTGGAGACAAACCTTTCCAGTGTAAACATTGTGACAAGAGTTTCAGTCTCTCAGGTGACTTTAAGAGACACCAGCATGTCCACACTGGAGACAGACCTTTCCAGTGTAAACATTGTGACAAGAGTTTCAGAAGGGCAGCTGTCCTTAAGAGACACCAGAGTGTCCACACTGGAGAAAAGAAAAGTACTGCCGAAGCAGTAGGGCTTTAAGCAACTAGTCGACTATTCAACTAGTCTACTAGTAAATCCACTAGTTGACCTTGTTGGTACTAGTTGATAGTTGATAGTTTTTTTTAGGCCTCAAGCTAGATCAGGGGTTCCCAAACTTTTTTGGCCCAGGTACCCCTTGGGGGGAAGATCTTTTTCCAGGTACCTCCTCATCCTCGCAACACCGATAAGCATATTTGCAACCTTACATTTAGGCCCAGGCTACACGAATATAACCTGACTCCGCCAGATGGGGCAGCAGAGAGTCCCCCCTCCTGCTCCCATCTGGGAACTCTCAGGCAGACTTGATGCCCGGCCACAAAACGGCCTGGCCAATCAGCAGCAGCTAGAGGCGGGATAGCTGCTGCTGATTGGCCAGGCCGTTTTGTGGCCGGGCATCAAGTCTGCCTGAGAGTTCCCAGATGGGAGCAGGAGGGGGGAACCCAGTGTACTCTCTGCTGCCCCATCTGGCGGAGTCAGGTTAACACGAATATGGATCTTTTGCTAAACGCAATTTTTTGTGTGTGTGTTTGGGCCTTTCAGCCACAAGCAAACGGCGTTTTCGGCCACTCAAACGGAGGTTTTTGGAAACGGATAAATAAGTGAAAATCTTCGAAAATATCCGGATCAGTGGATCTGTGTAGTCATGCGAAACGGAGCTTTTGAGAAACGATGATGTCACTGCTTATTAGTGCATATAATTTTTACTATAATTAGGTGATAAATGCAGCTTGTGCAGGCCTGCATGGAAACTACATGGATATCTATCCAATTGTTCATGTTTATATATCACTGTTAACAACTTTAAAACGTATCACATGTTGCATCAACTGCAAAGGCTCTGCTCTGCTGCATCCAATAATACATATATCAGCCTACTAGTCCAGTGCGGACTGGTGATTTAATTTGTATTGGTGCCGAGTGCGAAGCTTGAACAATATATAGGTTAATTGCGGACCGCTACAGATAAACTGTGGATATTAACCAATAAGGACCCAGGCCAAATGCCATTGCAGTACACCTGCAACAACAAGTCTAACTGTCTATGCGTGGTGTGTGCATAGCCATGTGAAACTATATTCTCGTGCTGTATTTTGCTCTCCATTTCATGGTCATGGTCATGGAGGGGAGAGAGGGGTGGTGCAGAGAGAGAGAGAGAGAGAGAGGTGTCAATGGTGAGAAGAAAGTATACAGTGGGTCGCCGTGCGCATATGGCTCTCTCCTGTTTAGGTAATAAAGGGCGCACCCTTGACTGCATTTGTCACTGTGCCTACATTATAACATGACATTTATTATACATCTCGAAAATATAGCCACTCTACAAGCTCACAAGTGGTTGTGGACACTTCTATAGGTCTGACTCTGCTATTATTTTCTGTGCAGGACTTGCCAAGTCACCAAAGTGTAAGTGTTTCGGCTCGTCATACATTTTCAGTAGCACCGAAGAGCCGACTTTAGGACAGTACCCGCCCCCCCCAAACCTCAAATGACGTCACATTGTAGGCTCTACAGAGCCGAAACGACTTTTATTCGGCTCTAAAATAGGAGTATGAATCGTGCCAGACTAAACATTAAAGGAAGCAGCCCAATAGAAGCTCCTCATTGACACTTCTTGTCAACGCTTCCCTCTGGTCACAATTGTATACATTGGAAGAGTGAGTCAGTTCTACACCCACATTCGGGGAAAACATATGCAGTTAAAAGGCAGGATTTCATGCAAAACAAAATATGTGGTATACCTTTTGAAATGCCCCTGTGGCCTATGTTATGCTGTGTTGTGCTGTGATTTCTGTACGTTTTCTGTTTTGAATGTGTCTATGGAGTTAGCATTACTCTAAGTCTAATAGACCCCCAGGTGTGGTTAGAATATTGAAATGTCTTCCCTGTGTATTTTTGGTTTCTCAAAAGGCCCAATGGAGGCCCAGGTCAACTCAAAAGGCCCAATGGAGGTAACTCGGGTGGCCCATCAAGGTTCTACAACTGAAATTGTTTGACTCATTTTTGATGAATTGAACAAGGTGGACCCTCTTGTAAACAAGTGTAATGCTTTATTGGGTTGTCCACTCACAGTTAACAGTCTTTGTATTGAGTTGTGCTTGAATTGTACTGTAATTCTGCAAACTGTTAATAAATATTTCAAATCAATCAATCAATCAAAAAATTCATCAGATGTCTGCCACAAGAATAAAAATCAAAACAATTGTTAACATGATTATAATTCATATTTGAGTTCTGGCATGAACAGTAGCTGTGCCATGTTGTCTTACTTATTCAAATGTTTTTTTTTTCACTTTTCTTTAACACTTTAATTGCCCGGAACTATTTAATCCATTACATTCATGCGCCCAGTCGATTTATAAACACGGACGCCTTTTCCGGACGGACCGGCCGGAAGTTCATGATGTTGTGTAGCAGCTAACAATAGCCACAGCACTATAGAGTCGATCGACAACAACGAGAGACAAGAATAAATCTATCGAGACTAGCGACTGGACCACGGAGCGCCGTCTAACACAGGATCTTTTTTCAGAAAAAGACGGGATGATTTAGATCGCGATTTATGAACGTTTTAAGATTTTCGTTTTCATCAGCTAAACAGGGGAGGGAGTTTTTCGATGACGCCACACTCTTGCGCGTCACCGAGCAGAGCCCAGGAGGCGCGCCTGGGCTATACAGCCATGCGATCTGTTCTCGTATCAATAAACTTCGTCTTTTGGACAATACTTCGTCCTGGGCGACGGGCGTTACTAATAGAAAGGACAAAGAACTTCGTCCTGGGAGTTCGGAGTGTTTAATGTGTGTACTTTGGACATTTGTAGTTGGAGACATTGTTGTAAAAAATGTGATGCACACTTCCCTATTTGGAATAATTTTAAGGTGTAGGCCTATAAAACCCTTTTCCCAAGACTTTCTTTTATTAAAATACAAAAAATAAAAAACGGACTTTGTTCCATACATACAGTGAATGCAAAATGACTTGTATCCATACTAGTGAGTAAAATTGCTTTACAGCATTGATGGTCTTTTAAATTAAATTAAAGGCGGATGGTTAAACAAAAATGTTGTATTACAATAAAGGTAGCCTACCCCCATCTCTATACAAAACACTGCCATGGTGTATGAAGATATATCGAAATCGAAATCAAACCTTTCGATATATATCGAAAGGTTTGATTTCTGTAATCGAGATGCAGATTACAGAAATGTAATCATTGTCTCCACCAGGCCGAAGGCATGGGGAGAGAGTATGTTTTGCACTCCGTCCGTGTGTGTGTCCGTGTGTGTGTGTGTGTGTGTCCGTCCGTCCGTCTGTGAACAGCTAATCTCCGGCACCGTTAACCCGGTCGATGTCAAATTTTGCACACACACTCCCTGGATGCCAACGATGAACCTCTGCCCCAGAATTTCCAGAACGGCCTGTTATAGCGCCACCAGGAGGCCGCTTTGTGCAAAACAAGTTTTTGGACAGTAGACCGACAGATTTTGTCCAAACATCACGCACATTGGTACACAGTCTCTCTAGAGCCATTCAACAAAACGGGTCTTTCAGATTTCTCAGACTCCATCCTGATTGGCTAAGATTGGCTTCTAAAGTTTGCAGGAGTGCTCAGTTTCAACAAAATGCTGCAAATCATGGACACATTGTGTGATTTCCGTGAAATTGTGCACGCACATTCCCACTAGGCCGAGGAAGAAATGCCACGTGAACTAACTGCACGGATCTGTGGATAACTTTGTATGCCAACTCCCTAGAGGCCAAGGGAAAACCTTTGCCTGGAATTTTTCACATCTGCTCTTTATAGCGCCACCAGGAGGCCGACATGTGTAAAACACATTTTCTAATATTACTCCTTCAGATTTTATCCAAATTTCACGCAAATCGGTACACATGCTCTCCATAGTCATGTGATCAAGACGCGTTTGTTTGATTTCTCATAATCCACCTTCATTGCCTACGATTGGCTTCTAAACCTTTCAGGAGTAGCCCGCTTTGTACCCGTTTTGTACAAATTGCCACAATTACTCAATGCAGCATCCGATTGTGGTGAAACTGTGCATGCATATTCCCACTAGGCTGAGGAAGAAATGCCACTTGACAGTTTTCAAATCAGCCTCATGGTGGCGCTACAACAGGCCAAGCCGCGTCTCTCACACACACACACACACACACACACACACACACACACACACACACACACACACACACACACACACACACACAAAACATCCTCCTGGTGGAGACCTGTGCCCAGAAGGGCACTTTTTCTAGTTCCCTCTATTTCCCATTCCAAGTGTGTTTGTGATGTAGTCTCAGCACATAACAGCTTTGCGAGATAGGCTACAAATTAGTGTCCCCCCAGTGCCTCCCCAGTGTCCCCCCTGTGCCTCCCCAGTGTCCCCCTATAGTGTCCCCCCCAGTGCCTCCCCAGTGTCCCCCCAGTGCCTCCCAAGTGTCCCCCCCCAAGTGTCCCCCCAGTGCCTCCCAAGTCTCAGCACATAACAGCTTTGCGAGATAGGCTACAAATTAGTGTCCCCCCAGTGCCTCCCCTGTGTCCCCCCAGTGCCTCCCCAGTGTCCCCCCAGTGCCTCCCAAGTGTCCCCCAGTGTCCCCCCAGTGCCTCTCCAGTGCCTCCCAGTGTCCCCCCTGTGCCTCCCCAGTGTCGCCACAGTGCCTCCCCAGTGTCGCCACAGTGCCTCCCCAGTGTCCCCCCCAGTGCCTCCCCAGTGTCCCCCAAGTGCCTCCCAGTGTCCCTGCAGTGTCCCCCCAGTGCCTCCCCAGTGTCTGCCCAGTGCCTCCCCAGTGTCCCCCAAGTGCCTCCCCAGTGTCCCCCTAGTGCCTCCCCAGTGTCCCCCCCCAGTGTCCCCCCCAGTGCCTCCCCACCAAGTCTAAAAGATGAAAATCACGAAAAAACAACATACTATAGTCCATGGTTTCGGATGGCATACTATAGTATGTCGTTTTTCATGATTTCGGAGGATTTGAAAAAAACATGAAAATCACGGAAAAGCGACAGGCTATAGTCCATGGTCTCGGACCGCATACTATAGTATGTCGTTTTTCATGATTTTTGAAGATTTGAAAAAAATATGAAAATCAAGGAAAAGCGACAGACTATAGTCCATGGTCTCGGACTGCATACTGGTGTGCCATTTTTCATGATTTCGAAGCACATATAACGATTTTAATCGTTGAACGATTGAACGATTTTAATCGTTGAACGATTGAACGATTTTAATCGTTGAACAATATTAATCGTTGAAATCGTTCAATAGCGATTAAAACGTTCAATCGTTCATCGATTAACGATTAAAAAAATTTCCTCCAGAGAGACCGAGTCTGCTCACTAACCCTACCCGCCTATGAGCACTCATCCTGGGTATAGATTTGGGCTAAATGGGGGAGTCCAAAAATGATCCATAAAGCACCAGGGAGAGCTCCGGACAGACCCCTACCCACCTTTGAGCACTCATCGTGGGCATAGAATTGAGAAAAATGACCCATGGGGACAACCAGGAAGGACCTCCAGAGAGACCGAGTCTGCTCACTAACCCTACCCGCCTATGAGCACTCATCGTGGGCATAGATTTGGGCAAAAAATCTGATCTATAAATGAAATCATGAATGCTATGAATCATGATTAACTAACTACAGTTAATTCATGATGAATTCATCATGAATTAATGATGAATTGTGATGAAATAATGATTAACTAATGATGAACTAATGGTTCATGAACCTTATCTGCAAGTGTTACCAAATGCTCTGTACATGATCCCAAGGCCCAATTTGAAAAGTGACACCAAGAAGGAACAACTGAAAACAAAAAATCACAGAGAGCTCAGTGGCGCCCTTGTTAAGATGACGTCCAGCTGAGTTCCTCCTACTTTCACTCTGCAGCATGAGGAAATTCTCAGAGAGCATGGTGGCTCTCTGTGATAAGCTGCTGTCTATGTGAGCAACAGGTCGTGGGTTCAAGTTCAGCCCATGGCCTAGTACAGCACTCCGAGACCATGGACTATAATATAGCCCATGGTGTCGGACGGCATACTATAGCATGCCGTTTTTCATCATTTTTGAGGATTTAAAAACAATACGAAAATCACTCCGAGACCATGGACTATAGCCCATGGTCTCGGAGTGATTTTTGTCTCTTTTTCAAATCCTTGTTTTTCATCATTTTTGACCCTGCAGGCTATAGCCCATGTCTCGGACGGCATACTATAGCACGCCGTTTTTCATAATTTTTGAGGATTTGAAAAAAAAGACGAAAATCACTCGAGACCATGGGCCCATGGTCTTGGAGGGACACTGGGGAGGCACTGGGGGACACTGGGGGGGCACTGGGGAGGAACTGGGGAGGCACTGGGGGACACTGGGGGGAAACTGGGGGAAAACTGGGGAGGCACTGGGGGGGACACTGGGGGGACACTGGGGAGGCACTGGGGAGGCATGTCCACCGTAAGATGAACCTAAATAGGTTTGAATGGGGTTTTTAGGTGTAAGTATGTATAGGACTAGTAGCATGCCAAAGTTTGTGCTATTGCCATTGAGAATGCATTGGGCGTTTAAGTTAAATAACTCAGAAACTACAAAACATTTCAAAGTAAAAAAGTTCCAGCATATGTCTCCACAGTAAGCTGAATTATAAAAAGTGTGAATGGAGTTTCTAGGTGAAAGTGATTTTTTGACGTGCCAATATCTGCCATTGAGCTCCATTATAAATTTCTCAAAAATAACTCCAGAGGTTGTGAGTTCAAATCCAGCTGAGTTCCTCCTACTTTCACTCTGCAGCATGTTTTGGAGAAGAACATCTGGAAAGAGATGGAAAGGCTGAGGAAATTCTCAGAGAGCATGGTGGCTCTCTGTGATAAGCTGCTGTCTATGTGAGCCACATGTTGTGCATTCAAGTCTAGCTGAGTTCCTTCTACTCTTCACTGTGGACCACATTTTGGAGAATAACACCCAGAAGAACAATGGAAAGCTGAGGAGATTCTCAGAGAGCATGGTGGCTCTCTGTGATAAGCTGCTGTCTATATGTGATCCACAGGTTGTGGGTTCAAGTTCAGCCCATAGCGGCTGTAGGCAGTGTAAGTTATGTGGAAATATGGCAAGTATTCTTCACAAGTTGGCGAGTACAGGGCCGGATCTACCATATGGGCACTTTGGGCACGTGCCCAGGGGCCCTTGGGCACCAGGGGCCCCTAAAAAAAAAAAGAAAAAAAAATTATATATATAATTTTCCCTGCTAATACGAATGAAATAAATGGTGTATAAAAAGATTAGTGTTTTATTGTTGGTGAGAAGGGCAGCTGAAAAGTGCAATTGTGTGTAAAGCAGCAACAATGTGCTAGATTGGCTGTCACTCTGGGGGGGGGGGGGGGGGGGGGGGGTAGGCGACCAGAAATAGGCCAATATAACGGCATAAAACTGCCCCAAAACAGCTCCAAAACAGCAAAAATGTTGCGCGCGCGTGAAGGGGGGCCCTTCGAGCTTCAGTGCCCAGGGGCCCTCAGAGGTGTTAATCCGGCCCTGGGCGAGTACATGTGTGGCGTACAGTATACTGTGCACCATGAGAGAATGGTGCAGGCAGGGCAGGATTAACCCTTTGTGGGGCATAGGGCTAAGGCCATGTTTATTTTCATTTATTTGTATTAACCTGCACATTTATTTCTACATTAATTTCTATATTATTTATTTATTCCTTTATTGTCTCCACCAGGCCGAAGGCATGGGGAGAGAGTATGTTTTGCACTCCGTCCGTCCGTCCTTGTGTCCGTGTGTGTGTGTGTGTCCGTCCGTCCGTCCGTTTGTCCGTCAGTCCGTCCTTCCGTCTGTGAACAGCTAATCTCTGGCACCGTTAACCCGGTCGATGCCAAATTTGCACACACACACTCCCTGGATGCCAACGATGAACCTCTGCCCCAACATTTCCAGAACGGCCTGTGCCTGTGCCACCAGGAGGCCGCTTTGTGCAAAACAAGTTTTTGGACAATACACCTACATCACGCAAATTGGTACACAGTCTCTCTAGAGCCATTCAACGAACCGGGTCTTTCAGATTTCTCAGACTCCATCCTGATGGGCTAAGATTGGCTTCCAAAGTTCGCAGGAGTGCTCAGTTTCAAACAAAATGCTGCAAATCATGAACACATCGTGTGATTTCCGTGAAATTGTGCACACACATTACCACTAGGCCAAGGAAGAAATGCCACATGAACATTTTCAACTCAGCCTCATGGTGGCGCTATAACTGGCCGAAAAGTGTTTTTACCTCTAACTGCACGGATCTGTGGATAACTTTGTATGCCAACTCCCTAGAGGCCAAGGAAAAACCTTTGCCTGGAATTTTCACATCTGCTCTTTATAGCGCCACCAGGAGGCTGACATATGTAAAACACATTTTCTAATATTAGTCCTTCAGATTTTATCCAAATTTCACGCAAATCGGTACACATGCTCTTCATAGTCATGTGATCAAGACGGGTTTGTTTGATTTCTCATAATCCACCCTCATTGGCTACGATTGGCTTCTAAACTTTTCAGGAGTAGCCCGCTTTGTACCCGTTTTGTACAAATCGCCACAACTACTCAACGCAGCGTCCGATTGTGGTTAAACTGTGCATGCATATTCCCACTAGGCTTTGGAAGAAATGCCACTTGACAGTTTTCAAATCAGCCTCATGGTGGCGCTACAACAGGCCAAGCCGCGTCACACACACACGTTTATATTGCTCCTAAACATTTTGCCAAACATCACACACACACTCCTATCCTCCTGGTGGAGACATGTGCCCAGAAGGGCACTTTTTCTAGTTTAATTTAAATATGACACCTCTGGCCCTCCATAAAAAAATCATGGACTTCATACTACTTCTACTGAAAATGAAATTCAAACTTCTCCTCAATCAATTATGGGAATATCATTTATCGATGAAATGATCAAATAAAGACTCACTCATTGGTATGTGATTCTGAAGTTTACAGTTCAGAAAACCTCTTAAAATACTAATTCATTGCAAATTGAGAATTGTTATTTAATTCACAAAAGTACTTATCTGAAGTCTTTAGTACACTCATCTGAGCCTCAGAGGGCTATACAAATAATTATACAGTCATGAATCATCACAATCCACATACAATTGAAAATATAAAAAGCACGACCAAAAAGCTGAAGCATAAAACATACCAAAAACAATGATACCTCACATTTTAAAGGATTGTTTTTTGAGCTCCCCTGTGTATTTTCTATCCCCACAAATATGCAATTTTGAACAATCATCATATAGAGGCTTTTAATGGACATTTTTTATCAGAAACACTGTCCTGTACAGGTACCTCCAGCCTACAGTACATACTGCTCAGTTCCTTTCAACAAAAAGTTTCCTATAGTTTTTTTTCTTCTTTGATACAACTGTGATGAGGCACATCCTTCAGGAAGTTCTGGCGATTGAACTTACCACCCTGTGGGCAGTATTATGCGTGTCTTAAGTATCAGGTCTTATGACTTAACGTAAGACCTGGAGGCGTGGTCAATGCTGTTTGGCCACTCAGAATAGCCAAATGGCATTGATCACGCCTCCAGGTCTTAAGTTAAGTAATAAGACCTGGTACTTAAGACACGCATAATACCGCCCTGTGTCTTTCAAACAGTGCTCCATGTGTGCCATGGCAGTGAATCCCCATTTACTGTCATCAATCGTGTAACTACAGTATTTTATGAAGTTTTAGGATTTTCTGTCATCTATCATGGCTTTCTTTTGTATATTACAGCATAGTTTATTTGTAACAAAGTATTTTCTTTTTTGGGGAGTATAATAAGCCTATATGGGATTTCCCTTTTTACCTCCTCTATGATGATTTCCTGTTTTGACTATATAGTTGTGTATATTCGTACGTCTCTAATTGTTTTGATGAATTGAAAATGGTGGGCCCTATTGTAAACAAGTGTAATGCTTTATGCCTTATGGTGTCGTCCACTCACAGTTAACAGTTGTTGTATTGAGTTGTACTTGAAATGTACTGTAATTCTGCAAACTGTTAAATCAATCAATCAATCAATTTGTTTTATGATATATTACAGTTAGATTTGTTTTCTTCTTTTTTGACACAGTATATGAACACACTAGCATAGTAGCATATACAATATTAGCTATGTTTCATATAAATTGATATTAAAAAAAAGAAATAGAACGTGAATTACAACTACTTACAATTTACAATTTAGGCATTAGCAGATGCTCTCTTAATCCAGAGTGATTTACAGTATACAGCAAAAACAATGGTATTAAGGGTTTGGGGTTCTAAACTTTCCACAGTCCTCTGAGATGCAAAGCAAAAAGATATATTAATGAATTTCAAAATACTTAACACCACCTACAAGGTGCTCAACAACCAGGCTACCTCTCTGACCTGCTCAAGCGCCACGTGCCTTCCTGTTCCCTCAGGTCTGCTGATGCCAACCTCCTGGACATCCCCAAAACAAAGAAATGCAACGGGGGTGACAGGGCTTTCTGAGTTGCAGCCCCCTCCCTTTAGGAGTCACTCCCACAAGTCCCACCTCACATAAAAGCCCCACCCACCCTTGCCATGTTCAAAACCTCCCTCAAAACGCACCTTTTCAGACTCATTTGTCCCGCAGCCCCGCTAATTCAAATCCCCCTTTCTGCATTTCATTTTGAATGTTTTTTGTGTTTGTTTTTAACCTTTTAACTAGTTATTCTCTTAATAAAGGTGTTTCTTTTAATTGTTCTGTTGTGTAAAGCGACTTTGAGAACTATAAGAAACAAATTGGATGTATTATTATTACAGCCAGAAATGGTGCCATCTTATAATGCGCATTAGTGATATATGAAGATGTTCGTTGAAAATGGGTGATGTTCATGTTCTCCGTTAACTCTTTAACAGTTAGAGTTGATGATTATTTATCTTCAGCAGGTTAACAAAAAAAGAGAAACTGCCATAAGCACCATCACAACACTGCCCAGATACTGGGTGGAGATGCCAGCTAGAGTGGAGGCACCAGGTTTAGTGGTGGCGGCGGCATCAGGTAGAGACCTAGACACGAGACAGACAGACAGACAGACAGACAGACAGATTATTCATACAGTAACATTTCAAAGAAGGTTATTTACAGTAATACAGCATAGCAGCGTAATTGATCATAACGTTGGATTTAAAAAAGCAATGCTGTGTCTTACCCAGTTTCAGGGAATAGATAGCAGTTGTTGTTGCTGGAATAGTTTGAATGTTTCAGAATTATATGTTTGTACGCCTCATCATCATCTCCTGTGACATCCGTTACGGCCTCCACCTTGAACACTTCAACAGGGGATAAGAGCATCTCAATCTCACTTCCTGTATTGCATTTGGTGTCCATCAGGTTGAGAGTAGAGCAGGAGGTGATGCTAAATAAGACTCCACCATCTAATTCTCCTAGTAATGCTTTATCAGGTGTAACTTCGAGGAACATTCCAAACCTAATCTCTGAGCCTGGTTGCACTTTGTATTTGCCGGTCTCTGCATACCGGTACACAGTCTGACACTTCCCTTTATTCAGCAGCTTCATGGAATCCATAAGGAGGAAGTGGAGGGACTTGAATTGAAACTTGCTGTCGTAGAGAGTAGAGTTCCCACCCAGAGATTCAACAGCACCATTAAATTCCTTTAGGAAACCTTTATTCCCATTCTGATATGCCAACATTGCAGCAGTGTGCTCCATTACTCCCCCAGGGATCAGTGTTGTACATGGCTTGTTTGCATTCCAGGCTGCCTTGAAATTTTCACTGCTCTGCAGCTCCTCATCCAATAGCCCCGACTTGATCTTCTTTAGGACCTGGTCACGGCACCCATCGTACTGGTCATCCACTGCATCTGGAGCCATGTCCAGCACTTTTATGTCTGCAGTCTCTACAGCCATCTGTAATTCATTGTTGCATTCATTTTAATTAGCCAGTCCCATGTTGACCACTAGGGAACTGTTAACACCTTAATAGACAGTACGTGCGCGCACGCACGCACGCACGCACACGCGAGCACACGCACACACACACACACACACGCACACGCACACACACACACACACACACACACACACACACGCACGCACGCACGCAACGGAAACTTACCTTGTAATAAAAAGCTGTAAGAACCACTGCTAGGAGTCTTCCTCTCATGTGCCCCATTTTGTGCGTTGCCCTCGTAAGTGAAGTCACTGAAGTAGATCAAATTAATAAATTGTAGCTCGTAGGAACATGTTCCGTGATGACACATACATTTGACATGACATCATAGGTAATGGGCACAAAGTATAGTTGCCGAGATTCAAAACATTCAGAAAAACAGCTAAACCGGATTATGCCTGATTCAATTATGTTTTTGTAGAAATGTGACGGAGTTGACAAAGATCTTGGACACAACTTTAAAGGTCCAACATTTCTTCTATGTATGTATACTGTAGGCACATACAAAAATATGCCAATCTGCAGAATTTCCATGACATGCAGACCCCCCGGCCATCTCCACTGAACCACAAAAACACATGACATACAGACCCCCCACCTCCACTGAACCACATAAACACATAAATAGTCCAAACTAAAAGAACAAACAATCAGTTTGTTATCAGAAGCACATACCTTTTTTTTAGAATAGATAATTCCTCACAGAAAGCCAAACATGGGAGGAAAGTTGAAACGACAACAAGTCCCATGAAGCACAATAGACTTCAGGGGCGTTTCCACACTGTGATTTTCTGATGGGAGGAGGAACATTATTTATCTAACTCAGCAACTCCTTTTCCTTCCGAGGAAAAGGAAGGAACAATTGGCATTTGGCCTGGGGTCTTTTTCTTCTCCTAATGGCATAGCTAGCTTGTTATTGGCAGGACTCAGGAGCAGTACAGTTATGCCATCAATATAATAATAACACTTCTCTGTACCCAAATTCTATTATTTATTATACTCCTGTAAGCTTTCCATTTTTTCAGTGCATTGGCGGTGTAGAATCGGATAAAGCTATCGGCTTTCCAGTGAAGGTTGTAGTCGATCAATATGCATTATACAGCTATATCTTTTTTTGGGGGGGTGTTTTTTGCCTTTATTGATAGATGTACAGTAGGACGACAGGAAACGGGGAGAGAGATGGGGGAAGACAAGCAGCAAAGGTCACTGGGGATCGGGACTCGAACCCACGACACACTGTCAAGCCTGACAGTGTGTCGTGGGTTCGAGTCCCGATCCCCAGTGAGGATTACCAGCCTAGGTGCCCGGACCACTAGGTTAGGTTTCCCTAAACTGAGTGGTGTTAAAAAAAAGTTACAATGTTCTCTGAATAGAAACTACAAAATATACCTCAAAGGCAGACAATAATTTTGTACAGTGCCTGTGATCTATCCTACACTTCAATGGATTATATACACTGTGTATATATTTGTCTACTAGCACTCAACAAATAAGAGTTTCATTTCAGAATATATATTTTTTAATTACAGTATATTATAGTCTAGTATAGTGTCTGATGATGAGGCAAGAGAAAAAACACACCAACACCAATAAAATAAGCTCTCAGTCCAAACACTTTCTTTATAAGGAAGCATTTTCTATTTTAAGTCAGCATTTGGTCTTCAGCCAGTACATTTGTTGCATGCTCTCCCAGACTCCCACATTCCTGAACGTATTCCTCATCTCTCTTTGACTGTGAAACATGTTTCCATTGCATTCCGTCTCCTTAAACTTAAATGCACACAGTAGAGTAGACTATACTGGTTGTAGTGTTTTGCTTACCAGAACAAGTAGTCTAAATTGACAATGAAGATATTTTTATTTAGCTATAGGCATGCCTCTATTTAAGTTAGTATGTTTTAGGTCTGAGACTTTTGCTCCAGAATAAAGTAGCTCTGTGGACTACTATTTTAAGATAAGACCTTTATTGATCCCACAAAAGACAGTACAGCAGTTAAGAACAGGCCAAGGAGAGAAAAAAGTACGGATACAGCATGATGGCGAACAAAGAACAAAAAGGCAACAAAGAAAGCTGGGTTTATCATCTGGCCCTCATTTGTTCAGAATGCCACAGTAATGCTCCTGGGGAACCATATATACTACTAACTGTGTCAGTGGTCTTGAGTATATTGTATTGCAGTTATCACACCAGTGTGAAGTGAGGGGTGCTCTTATCATCGTACAGTACATCATCCATTCATTGTCAATGGGAATTTAATTTAACAGCCTTCGTCAGTGTCAGAATTCTGACACTGACGAAGGCCTGCACGCCGAAACGCGTTAACATTATTAAACAAGACTCTTTCTTGTCTTTCTTATTCTCTTTCTATTTAATGTTTGTGTAAGACGAAAAGCTACACTATAGTTGAAAATAGGAGGGGCTAGTGCCCCTGTGTTGCCTACTTGTTTGTTGATTTTTGAGGGGTGCATGCCAGCCCCTCCCACGTCTCGCTTTCGGATATAGTCATATGGCAGCCAAGTCTATGGACTTTTTTATGTTTTTCTTTTTGAATCCATTCGCCCCTCCAAACAAGGGCATGAAGTCTACAATGTTAACATTGTTCTCAATTCCAGCCTTAAATGATATAACTCTATGGCCTTACATTATCCACAATTCCACACCAGTGTTTCCATGCTAACAACTGACATGCTGTCTTCATCAGTGTAGTATGTCAAACTCACAGATGTTATAGTTCCTTTCCAAAGTGATCAAATTATTCTGTGCAATAAAATGGTCAGCTATATAAAAAGGTGAGTGATAAGTAGGCCTACCAATGACCATTTCAGGAATTGTTTACTAATGAATTACTAGCCCCATATGTGCCCTCTCCCTACGCTCATTCTGTAGCTCCGAGATGAGGTCACAGAAAGGGCCCCTCCCACCCCGTTCAGAGACGGCGCATGTTTCCACAATTCCCCATTTCTTACCCTTTTCTAAACAATATATCAAAAACGTGAAGTGGCTTTCAGGGTTTACACTAATTCAACGTCAACAACGCCAAAGAAAATCCAACTTTAAACGGTTACGAGCGTTACAGCGGTTGGTTTAGTCAGCCGCTTCCATGTTTATCAAGGGATTGGTGCGTGTGCGCGGGCATGTCGAGTGAACTGAAGTCAGTTGGACATTTTCGACCAGGGGAGGCGCTAAAGCTTTTCAACTTCCTTGAAAAACATGCTAAACAACCGCTAGACGCTCGTGTAATCGTTTAAAGTTGGATTTTCTTTGCCGTTGTTGACGTTGAATTAGTGTAAACCCTGAAAGCCACTTCACGTTTTTGATATATTGTTTAGAAAAGGGTAAGAAATGGGGAATTGTGGAAACATGCGCCGTCTCTGAACGGGGTGGGAGCATAGAGTATGGGTGGGAGGGGCCCTTTCTGTGACCTCATCTCGGAGCTACAGAATGAGCGTAGGGAGAGGGCACATATGGGGCTAATGAATTACATGGTTTCGGTAAAACTATCCTCTCTCTATCTCAATTCAATTTAAATTATAGCTGAAGAAGTCAAACTAAAATGCACTAAATCGCGGCGAGTTGGTAAACTGGCGAGTTCTCCGGATAGCTCCACAGCTCCGCCTGTGCACCTGCAGAGCCGTGCCATAAAGAAAGACAATGGATAAAACATTTTGTCATATGACTGATGGATTTATAATTAAGATAAAACCCATTTGTTGCATAAAATGCCAAAGGGACCAAAGATATAAAGGACTGTATTATACTGAATTACTGAGCCACACAGGGCTAAACTATAAAAAATACTTTAGAGAAAGTACTCAAAGAGTACACAGAAATACTCAGCACCACAACAGGCCGAGAGCCTATGACCAAGTTAACAATTAGCTTTTAGAAAAATACCTTTAGTAGTCAATTAAAAAGATGAGTCCACCAGAAGAAGGATTGTCGAGTCAGAACAAATATGGTTTAGTTAATTCATTTTCAGATCAGAGAGACAGAACAGATCCGCATACAGCCAAATTACACTCTCCCCTGTACCACCAAAAGGGCACAGGGTAGTCTCTCTCTGCCGGACACAATCATGTGCCAGGCATTCATACTGTAGAATACAATTGTTGATACACATTTCATTGGCTCAATACACAGTTAATTTCCACTAGGACACGCTGGCACTAGGTGTCGAACGCTCATTGGACCAGCACATAGATGATGAGACTGATATCGGGACAGCTTCCTTAATTCCGTCATGAAAGCCATAGACCGGGAAAGCGTGGACGCTGGCGTTGCCAGGCAACCTGTTGATAACATTCTTTCCCTCTTCGCTGTGAACTCTTAACAGAGAGAAATACTCCTATCTACTTTCTCACTGGGCACCAAGGTCAAATGCATGTAGTCTCAAATCAAAATAGACCTCTCAGTATGCGACTTAACTTGACTGGGGCCGGACAGTATGGAGACCGAATAAGGAGTCAACAAGATATTAAATGGGACAGATGAAAACATATTTTGGCCATAAACATGGATGACATGACATTTATGATGATAAGGAGAACACGGTCTGGGTCAAAAGGAAACATATTGACACAAGTCCACAAAAAAATACCAATATAGCAGATCTACCAGATCCATCAACTCCATCACGTTTTGTGGATGAAGTGTCAAATGTGATCAATAATCAATAATCAATCTTCAGGGAATTAAATTTAAAATAATATAAGGGTCAATTGGGAGATGAGAAATAAAATTCACTCTATACTAAGGCTCAGGAGGGGAATGGAACCAGAATGGAAACCGTGGAACCAGGAACAATGAAAAATAAAAAATAGTTTTGACTTAAGACTAGGCAAACAATCACTCCTTATTTAGATGGTACTGTGGGAGAGAGACAGAATGACTTTTCTCTCTCGATCTTCGGTCTTCGGGGTTCTCAAAGAACTCAGCAATGTTGCAGCGTTCCTACGCCGTCGAAAGTGTCAGAGTTTGACAATGTTCTTAGTAGCTCATCAGAGCAGACACTGGATGGTTTGGCTCGTTGTCGGAGCCGAATCTTCGCCCCGCCCCCCAGGATGGGTGACATAACAGGTGACCCATAGGTGACAATCTCAGCCTATACTTTCTCAGTGACAGATACTTGATCTCTGTGATTCAAACGGGAGAAAACGGCCGGAGATGCCCCTAACAGTTCTTATACCAAGCAGAGCTTGGAGAAGGGGGGGGGACAGGGTAATTGCAATGATGTCGTGTCGCTTCCTGGCGAGTCCATTAGTACCATGAAGGCCAAATATAGAATCAAGTCTATTCAGGGGAGGATATATATGCCTAATCAAGTCAAACTCAAGGTGATGAAAACAAAATAATAAAATGAAATGGAAGGGAAAGATGTCCCTATTCTAAAATATCTCAATGTAAGGTCAAGGGGTGGTTCGGGGATAATAAAGGTTAAATGTTTACAATGGAGGGATATTCCAAATTCAGAGGTAAAATATGAATCAAATTTAAAATAATAAAAATATGATGAGGTGGGATAATGAATCATAATGGAAGGAAATTTAGATTGTTCAAAGATGGGATAATTCAGTTTACATAATCTATATAATGAAGCAGATCTGGGATCTGGAAAATGAATAGTCAAAATACCATATTAATTAATTGAGGGGAGAAGGAATGATCAAATGAATCCTAATACTAGGTAGGGAAGGGTAACAGCGTTTTAGCAAAATACAGTGTCTTAAAAAAGAAAAACATAAAACAATTATGTGCATGGTGAAACATGAGTGGAATTCTAATTTGTTCCCGATGGGAAATCTATGGGCAGATGGCATAAGGCCTATACTGTTCTAAGGGGTCGGGCCTAATACTGTTTTTTAAACGGTTCTGAGTGGGTCGGGGTCTAAGGGCAAACCCTAAACTTAAGGGAAAAGGGATCTCGAGGTCGACAACACATTCCTTCACTCTATTCTCCATCACTTTTTGTTGACCTCAGATTACTCTGTCCCGGGTTTGTTCCTGACCCACGAAACCACCAGAAATCCGTATCTGTGAGATAAAAACAGAAAGAGAAAAACAAACTGGTGAATGAAATGAAACAACAATACTTATAAACAATTCATCAACAGGGTAAACATCCACAGGGTATAGTTTAAAAAAAAATGAAAATGACTGTTCTACCAACCGCGCATGTTACACAGCCAAGGTGAAAGTAGGGCGTGTAGGTAGACAGGGTATGGTTTAAAAATGAAAATAAAAATAATAATAAAAAATAATATTAATATTTGTACTTCTCCTGACCGTTCTTTCAGTACGTATTTCACAGTTATATGGAGGGAGAGTACTTAGAGAGACAGACGTTCTCACAGCACGCATTTCACAGTTATATGGAGGGAGAGTACTTAGAGAGACAGGTCAAGGAGAGAGAGATAGAGAGAGAGAGACCCAGCGTTCTACGTACGCATGTGCACCTTAACGATAAAGGGCAGGGAGAATACAATAAAACGATATCTCGAGTAGAAAACAAAGTATATAGACGAAGATTTGCCCAAAATGGGGCGCAGAATCGTTTATATGTTCTGCATAGGATGGGAAGCCTTCTGAACGCCTAAGAAAAAAAATCAGTGAATACAGAGAACTGTACCACTCTGGGATTTAACTTAAATCAAGACCCCCTTCCCATGTAGTCCGGTGGCTTATACGACCCCCCTAAGAAAAAAAAATCAGTGAATACAGAGAACTGTACCACTCTGGGATTTAACTTAAATCTGGGTCGCACACTGTCCCCTGCGCGTCATTAAGACGTAGCTAATCGCCACACGCAGGTTAGCCAAGGTCAAGATAGACCGAAATTGACCATGATTTGTACACATCAGGTCTCAGAGAGATAGAGCAAAAAGTTTAAACCAAAAAAAAAATCCAACAAAATCTAAAATAACAGGAATAAAATGTCTTGGGAAAGAATGGTTGACACCACTCAAAAAATAAATGAAATGAAATAATAACAAAATAATAAATGAATGAAATCAATAAGGGGATTGGTTGAAATCAATAATAAATTGTCATGATAATGGGCATTTAAATGTTGAAGGGGACCTATCTGAAATTGAAAAACCATGGCACAGCCACTAGGCAATTATAAAGTGTATGAAATGATGATAAATGGCGGGACACGGAGCCTGACAGATAAATAAATCAATAATCAATAGTCGTCACGCATCCCTAATATTATCCCTAATCATTAGAATGGAGGCTATACGCAAGTACCCGTACTGTCACACTCTTAAAAAAACAAACAATCAAATGGTGTTTCACCCACACACATATACACCTGAACACGGACAAACACATATGCACGCACACACGCACCCTGTGCGTAATTGTCTCAGCTACTGACACACGCACGAACGCATGCACACACATAGACAAGGGCAACATATCCGCCCACAGGATAAACGTACTCACTCAGTCATTCTAAATACAAATAAAATTATGTACAGCGTAAATAGGTGACATTGAACGAATGGCACGCTACACACACACCCACATCATTCAACTATTAGGCCTAAAAGAAGAATAACTGTTCTACGGGACAACATATACATCCATCCAAACACAAGACAGTGATATACACAGCTACGCACGAACACGCACGCAGACAGACAGAGAGGAGAGAAGGAGAGAGAAAGAGACGGAGCCATGCGTTCTAATACGCACGCACACGCAAAGGAGAGCCTGTTGCTCTCCTCCCTAAATTCCTTAGATAAGGAGCCTACACACTCTAAAAACAATGTAAAAAGGGGTGTTAAAAAAATGTGTAATCATATGGTGAAAGGAATCACAGACCTTTTTACGGTATAAAAGAACCTTTCTACTCTCGCACCCCGGCCGAGGTTTGAGAGAAAGAAGACTATAAATTAAGTAACATGTATGGGTTCCTACAGCGATATATCAACATAACAGGAACGCATAAATACTAAACAGATAAGAACTCGGAGCAGATAGATAAAATAAAATTAGGACGCAGCGCCCGCGGAGCGTTGCCTCCTGAAAATAAAAGTAGAGGAAAATAATGTGACTGAGACATGTTCAAGGATTAAGTCCCAGACATGAATGTACGGCAATAAATTATAATAACAGTATAATCTAAGAAAGATACAGAAAGGGTAAATTACTTAACTTGAGAAAGGCAAGCTGGGAGAATCACGTAGGCAGACCGGACCCAGACAGAGGGCACCGAAGCGGAGAGGAAGCGTCGTTCGGACAGACGACAGGAGGGTAGGGGGGGAAATCTGTGCAGGACCGTTCAAGCTTCATGCTTCGTCCGTTCGTCCACAGATCCGCGGCTTGTATGTTCCCAAAAATGGGGAGGATAGGTTCCAGAACTGAACATGCATCGACCAAAACCACTGCTCCAAAAATATGACTATGGACTTTGTTCTTCCGGCAGAAAAAAAAAATATGAAAATGGGGATGGGGCTGGTTCCTTTTTGTCGGAGGTGCTAATTAAATAAATTAGACTTATACTCGGAAAAAAGACGGTTCGAAATGGACCAATTTGATGGATTTATAATTAAGATAAAACCCATTTGTTGCATAAAATGCCAAAGGGACCAAAGATATAAAGGACTGTATTATACTGAATTACTGAGCCACACAGGGCTAAACTATAAAAAATACTTTAGAGAAAGTACTCAAAGAGTACACAGAAATACTCAGCACCACAACAGGCCGAGAGCCTATGACCAAGTTAACAATTAGCTTTTAGAAAAATACCTTTAGTAGTCAATTAAAAAGATGAGTCCACCAGAAGAAGGATTGTCGAGTCAGAACAAATATGGTTTAGTTAATTCATTTTCAGATCAGAGAGACAGAACAGATCCGCATACAGCCAAATTACACTCTCCCCTGTACCACCAAAAGGGCACAGGGTAGTCTCTCTCTGCCGGACACAATCATGTGCCAGGCATTCATACTGTAGAATACAATTGTTGATACACATTTCATTGGCTCAATACACAGTTAATTTCCACTAGGACACGCTGGCACTAGGTGTCGAACGCTCATTGGACCAGCACATAGATGATGAGACTGATATCGGGACAGCTTCCTTAATTCCGTCATGAAAGCCATAGACCGGGAAAGCGTGGACGCTGGCGTTGCCAGGCAACCTGTTGATAACATTCTTTCCCTCTTCGCTGTGAACTCTTAACAGAGAGAAATACTCCTATCTACTTTCTCACTGGGCACCAAGGTCAAATGCATGTAGTCTCAAATCAAAATAGACCTCTCAGTATGCGACTTAACTTGACTGGGGCCGGACAGTATGGAGACCGAATAAGGAGTCAACAAGATATTAAATGGGACAGATGAAAACATATTTTGGCCATAAACATGGATGACATGACATTTATGATGATAAGGAGAACACGGTCTGGGTCAAAAGGAAACATATTGACACAAGTCCACAAAAAAATACCAATATAGCAGATCTACCAGATCCATCAATGACTTCGGAATCGGTACTCTTAATTTACAAAATACATAAGACTGCACTGCTGCAAGAAGGCAAGGCATCCATTCTTAAACACATGAATCCTAGCATCCTTATTCTGGGCATGTCCATAATGACAGAATAAAATAGATCTTCAAGCTCACATGTCATCATGGGGGACCATAAGTCTAATTTCTGTTTTGGGTCCCTCACGGCCTAAAAGGTGGACTAGTCTCCAGTTTGCATATCTGGTCCAGAGCGGATACATCTTTGTTATGCGGATGCGGTAGGCGGGCTCTATGGACCGGATATGGAAAGTGTATTTTCCTGGGCTTCCCGCGCGACAGCCTCCAGTAGGCGTGGCGTGGGTAATGTTTTCGTTTTTGAACGACTGCGCGAGTTTGCAAAAACAGTCTATATCCATAAGTACGTCCCACCAGCAGTGAGCCTGGTAAGTGTTGTTGTCATGTTAAGTAACGCGTTAATCGTTGAATGGCAGCATTCAGGAGGCAGATCAGATGTGGTACAGTCAGTGACACAGTGATAGTTTATTTAGCTCTGGAACATTTTATAAATATACATTCTTCTGATTCCAGGAACAGACATTACAGTCAATGCTGTTTTCGGCTTACATTGCTCTTTGCTTTATTTACGAGGGTTAGAGCTGCAAACCGAAACGTATCTACAAGACGGAGGATGTCACATATCTCTTTCTTACTATAGGGATTGAGGAAAACTTCCTCTTTGAATGTTCCATTTTCTAGTAGCCTACTGTTAGTCTCCATTGCGTGTGTTTTGGGTAAGTTATGGAAGCATTATGTAGGCTTAGGCTACGTGACCGTGACGTGACGGTGTTACTATTACTGTTTAATAGTACCCAAAACTCACGTCTCTTTAGAGCAGTGGTTTTCAACCAGTGGTCCGGGGACTACCAGTGGTCAGGTCATTGAGGGGGTCCCAGGTGGTCCCCAGATAAATGATTGAGAGTTGGTAGCCCTGGTCCAGTGTGACTGTGTCAGCGAGTCTCCCAATGACTCGCTGACGCACTGAACCAGGGCTGATTGATTGATTGATTGAAATATGTATTAACAGTTTGCAGAATTACAGTACATTTCAAGCACAAAGACTGTTAACTGTGAGTGGACGACCCAATTAAGCATTACACTTGTTTACAAGAGGGTCCACCATGTTCAATTCATCAAAACATTTAGAGACGTACAAATAGACACTTCTATATAGACAAAGAACAGAACAGGAATTCATCATAAAGGAGGTAAAAAGGGAAAAGAAACATATACACTGAGGGAAAATGGGGCGGGGGGGTTTAGGGGGGGCTAGAGAGTTGGTAACCAAATGGAGTGGACCCATATAGATCTTTAACTCTTGAGAGTGTTCAACATTATTGTTAAACATCTGCATTATTTAATTGGACAAAATCGTATCCAATATGAATGATATGAAAATATGCTAAGTTTTGGGTCTGAGAAATGTCATCAAATGGTGGACCGTGGCTCAAATGCTGAATTTTGGGCCTTGATATGAAAAGGGTTGAAAACCTGCACTGCTTTAGAGTATTGTGGAGGTTGTCTCTCGAGGGTATCTCTACCCCCTTTGGTAATGTTTAGATGCTGGTGGAACACCTGCTGGTTGACCAGTAATACTGACTGAAGCTTCATTGTCATAAATTAGTTTTTTGAAAAATGTGAAATTCGTTTTTGTTGTGTTCAGTATGAGAAAGGGAAGAAAATGTCACAGAGGGTATATAGGCAGTTGATAACAGATATCTACATACACATACCAGCTACATTCGACATAAGTTGCATAATTTAATTTGTCACAAACTCACAAAGGTGGGAGCACATCGGTATAGGTCCGCATAGCAGCAGCTATGTACATGCGATTAGACATTAAGGTGCGAAAGAGTGTCAATAATGGAAAATAAAGTGTAAAAAAGTAACTTCTATCCAATTTAAATTGCTCCAAAACCTAACCTTTCCCTCCAACATCAGTGGATTTGATTGAATGCTGGTTGCTTTTTTTTATGTAGGTGAAGCTTGTTCTGTAAGACACGGTTGATCATCAGCTAAACACCTACATGATATTATGACTGACGTGAGACTGAAGAAGAGTGAAGAGCGACGGAGGAAGGTTGAGCTGCTGGCTCAGTCTTTCCAGAAGAGTCCTCTTCCCTCCTGCTACAAACCCAGACTGCAGCCCCAGCAGCCGTCCTCCGTGTGGAGACTGTTCCCTCGTCAGTGTCTGGCCATCAGCTTCGCTCAGAGCTCCAAAGAGGTAAAGTTTACTAAAGCAATAAGCCACAAGAGGTGTGAGGTTACCTTGTATTTTATAATGGCGGAGAGGCGTGGTGAGGCACGAGACGTGGTCGAATACCCTCTCAGACCCTTCTCAGTTTTAGATACATTTGCTTACATTCTGTTCTCAGTTACAAATGGATAAAATTACATTGAGGATTTTACAATGTAGTTATCTTTTCCGTACCTCAGATATTACTAAAACTCAAACGTCATACATATAACTTTGTGCCCTCTATATCAGGATGTGCATGTTTTTGCGCTGGAAAAGGAAAATGCATCCTTGGGTCAAAGGATGTATTTAGTCACCAGTTACACCGAGCTATGGCATTACTACAGGTATGTAACATTACTGCTGCATACTACAGAAATCTTGTATGGGGTCCCTACTCCCTAGCACAAAATAATGAGAGTCCACGACCAAATACATATAAACTTTCACCAGGACTTACCAGCAGTCCCTGATGCATTGCTATGAGGTGATTCCGGAGGGGGCAGTTTGTAAGCTGTACTTTGACCTGGAATTTCATAGGCCCTCCAATAAAGGGCTTGATGGGAAATCAATGGTGTCCTCTCTTATCCAGGTAAGCTATTGTTCAGAACCTTTATCCACAATGTACATGTCAGTAGCCAAATACCACCTTCCCTGTCTTCAAACTGAACCAGATAGACATTGAGCATTCACTAGTCTCTGCTTTGTGTGTTGTCAGTATGTTTGTGATAAGCTGTTGGAGGTTTATGGCATTGCATGCTCCGGAGAAGATGTCCTGAATCTAGACTCCAGTACAGAGGACAAGTTCAGCCGTCATCTTATCTTCATCCTACCAAATGCAGTTTTCAAAGACAACCTACATGTTGGTATGTTATGTTATACACATTGTAGCCTCGAACGCAAATACAAAGTATAATTCGATACGGTTGCAAATGCTTGATTCAGAGGGAGAGTAGTCTTGCGGGCCAAACTGTTCTCCCACATATTCCAAATGCTTCCGTCATACAGTCTCTGGAGCAATGGAAGCTCTGAAAATGATCCGGAGGTAAAGCAGATGTGACACTGTCCGCTTCCGTTTCGTCTTTACAGTCTCACAAATTTGTCTTAATTAATATAAATCTAAATAATTGAAGCCTATATAGCTTGCTGCTTATCAGAAATGGCAATGTAAAAATAAAATATATTTTTGTGAACGGAAATGACAAACCGATGACTGCTTCCTTTCTCTGCGTTCAGGAGGTGTAGTTCCAGACTATAGCTATAGCATTCAGGAGGTGTAGTTCCAGACTCTATATAGCATTCAGGAGGTGTAGTTCCAGACTCTATATAGCATTCAGGAGGTGTAGTTCCAGACTCTATAGCATTCACGAAGTGTAGTTCCAGACTCTATAGCATTCAGGGAATGTGGAATAGTTGCCTGGCTACGGTGAGACAGGGACTAGGAGGGGATCTTCGGTTTCAGCTTCGCCCAGCTGATGGCTGTTCAAATGATCATGATGAGCGCTCATGGGGGAGCAGTTAGGGGTCAAGTGTCTTGCTCAGGGACACTTCGACACTGGGGCATTGAACCGGGGACCCTCTTATTTCCCAGACAGCCAGTGTCTACCTATTCAGCTACCGTATGACCGCCCATTAAGTTGATGTTGCTACATGTTTGTTAAACACTTCATTCACTCTGTGATTTACCTAATATTCTCTCCGATATTCACTTTAGGTCGATTCATCCATGCCATTCTACGACCAGTTCTGATTACCTCTAAAAGAGGAAGTCAGTCGGATGTTGGTGTGACAGAGGAAGTGGCAGAGGGAACTGGAACACAGTATGTTCTTTAGTTTGTAAATCTAACTCAACATAACAGCTGTAATGACTCGTATACACAGACATGTATCTGTATATTGTATATGCATACGTAGGGTATACGGTACAGGTGTACTGGTCGTTGAGAGGGTTCCAGGCGGTCCCCAACAAAATGAGTTAATATAGCACAAAAATCAATTGAACCACTTTAAAGGGATATTTCACTTTCAAAAAATGTTAATTTTATCATCTAGTTTGAAGTTACAGTGGGTTAGTATAGGAACGGGGCGTGTCTGATCAAATTAATATCAAATATCTAAATACTGAATAAAGCAACTTAAAAAACTGTCCGGGGTGCTCCCGGAGTAGACAATAAATGGACCCAAAAATATTTTGAAAGTGAAATATCCCTTTTACATCGGTGCAAAGCGATGTGTTGTGAAATTGCAGATTGGCTATTTTCCAAACATCTTGAAATATTTTACATTTTAACAACACAAATCTTGTAGGATGGCCCTGTCACAAAATACTTTTTGATGGGGTTCCGCAGCCTAATACACAATTAATTTGGGGGTCCTTGACATGGAAAAGTATGAGAACAACTGCGACACAGTATATACAGTAAGACAACTCCTCAATAAGTTTGTTTATTGACAGTGGAGGAAAACCTGTTCCCACGGAGATGGAGAATCCACAGGCCAAGAGGTGGAAACCAAACGAAACAGATCTCGGCTTCCTTGTGGTCAAAAACAAAGATGGACAAGAATGTCTCTTTGTAGATCTTGGTAAAAGATATTTGTTTTGTTGTTGAATTAATTGTGTAAAACTTGCCAGAATGTCCTTTTTGAATTTGTAATCATTTACATAAACAGGTGTATATACCAAGAACAGAAACTTTCGCCTCTACAAATCATCAAAGGTTGGAAAGAATGCTGCGTTCAGTGTTGCAGAGGACAATACGTTTGTCGCCAAGCTTGAAAGGAACATTTCTGCAGAAGAACGCATATTCTTGTCTTCCTTAGTCTGCAATGTGAGGTACAATCATGATGATCACACTTATCCAGTTATAATTTTAACCACTTAAATAGTATACTTGGTAAAACTAATGCTTAGTTCACTCGGGTTGGCTCTGTACTTGGTCTGCTCACAACACATACCTAATTACGAATGCTAGGGTTAACGGAGCTTCTGCATTGGACACTATGCTTATGTCACCAGGTACACCGGTCAGAGAATTCTAACGTGGGACATTTCTGACACCGAGGAATCTAGAACAAGGATGCCTTGTCAACAAAGATCAACAAACATTTCATGTAATATTAAATTGAGTGTATTTTCAGTAATACTCGCCTTACTGGATGTGTAGAATTTACGATGCTTTATTTTCATTCCTCGCCGGCAGGTGCATTGGATGGCCACCAGTTCTCTCCCTATCAAGAAGTGGACACATTTGTTCTCACTGAGATTAAAAAGGATGGGATACAAGGAAGTATGTGCTTTCTATATAGACTTGTTGTATCAGAGTATAGGTCACTAGCAAACATTTCCCATTTTCCCCCCTTAACCCCTTTTGGTGTTAGCATTATGTTATTATGCTTTAGCTATTGAAAAATAGCAGATCTACAAGCTCATAGCGCGCCACCGAGTGGCGCGCTACGAGCTTGTAGATCTGCTATTTTTGAAAAATCGAAGAACGACTGACATAGAAACATAGCATTTTTCATAACATAACATTTTTCAGAAAACTGTCAGGATGTAGAAGACATTTTTAGAATCTGATCTCAGGTCAAAATGCGTTAATAGGCATAAGGCGATGGAACTACTTTGTCTCTGAACAACTGCTGGTCTATGACATCCTGAAATACCGCTGGTGTGAGAACGTAGACAGGTTCCATAAAAGCAACAACATCATGTGAGTCTACTCTTATTCATGTCATGTAACAAGAGCTTGTTTTACCTTTGAGTGCTCCATCTATATATAGTATATTCTTTGGTCTTTTCTGTAGGATTCTTGTGGATCTCAAAGAAGAAGTCTGGTACCAGAAGTGTCAAGATCCTGCTTGCAAGAATTTCAGATCCTCAAGTATGGAGTGGCTTTAAGGGTTGTTACTGTTTGTCAAAGCCTGTTTAGTCCACTGCATGCATGTATTAATGCAGTATCACACATAGACGAATCAAAGACGATCAGAGTTCTTCACCTATTGATATGCAACATCTACAGTAAATTCAGTGAATGGCTATTCCGAAACAGAGAAATTGGTTGTGCATTCCACAAGACTTTAGGGCAGTCCTCTCTAATGGGACAGTGAACATACTGAACATTGAATTTAGATTTCCTCAGACGTATCAGTATGCAGATATCTCTGATCTGGCTATGCGAGACAAGCACTAATGTTATTGAAACCTGTTCCTGCTCAGGTTACCCACTACCACTGGACATCTGCATAAGCCACCTCATGACAAAGGTTTGTTTCTTTAATTTCAGCAAGTTGAACAAAGCACCAGTGTCTGGGAATCTTAACCAGCTTTGTTTAAAATCCTCAAATAAGTACACAGTTCTTTGTGAAATAAAACAATATTGTCATTGTCCCATATTTTTTTTACGACAGGACGAGCAGCACCAGGCGTATCTGATAGACGATGTTGGTAACATTGAGCTCAGTCAGGCATCGGGCCAAGCCTTACAAAGCACAACACATCTAGAAGAGGTGGCTGAGGTTTTGGAAGATGGAGCAGACGACAAGGCCTACTTTGAAGCAATGCAAGAGTATGAGAGGAGCACAGACTATACAGAGATGGTCTCGGATCAGCTTCTGCTCCAATGCGTGGAGGAGTTTGAGTCCAATTAGCAGGTTTCAGATCAGCTTCTGCCCAAATGTACGAGTCTGGTTAGCAGGTGTCGAGTGCTACATTTAGTGTCACTGGGCGTTGCTGACAATTATTAAATTATTAAGACTGTAACTTAAGGACGATTTTCTGTTTTGACAATTTATATATATAAAAAGAGCTAAACATTTATTGAATATATTTTGTTGAAAGTCACGGTCATGTCATAAAGCATAACAACCATATTGTGAAACAAGACATTTAATAGAAGTGGTTATTTGGTACAGTGGAGTATGATATTTAAATGTTTTGCCCAAGCACAAAACACTTGTCCTGTACAGTTTGGACCCCTTATTGTTAAATAACTTTAGAAATGGGCATGATTGGCTTACAGTGGTGTTACACCCAGCGTCTATAATATTGTGAGATCCTTGCAATGGTAGTGGAGGTCATGAGTTGTTTGGAGATAAACCGTCAAGTAAGGATGGCTTGAACAATCAATGACATTGCCTTGAAACATTACATGGCCTCTATATGAGAGATAAAAACCCTTTTAATAATGCACAGAAAAGACCATTAATCAATATGCACAGTGATAACAATTCATTCCAAACATGGAGTTCACAAAGTAGTTCTGCTTTTCTCAAGATGCCAAAAATATATAATTTCTTCTTGTCCAAGGCAGTCTGTAACACTTTTGATTCTACACATGTAAAATCCTGTTAAAAACAAAAAACAGCAAATGAATGGACTGCTACATTATGCAGAGAGAAAAGGGTCAAAATGTTTAGAGCCCTGCCTGATGCATTGCATATGTATGTGTGTGTGCGTGCATATATATGCCATTTTATTTTTTGGACGACATCAGTAACTGCAATCATGCAGCCGCTGTATCCCAATCATCCATAGATAACGGGTTCAAAAATACCAGTTCTACAAGCTCACAACGCGATGGGTTGTGCAATTTATGACAAAATATTGGTCAAAACATTGATTATCGGTGGTCTAGGTACTCTAGGACTAAAAAAATGTAATGTAAATTGAAATGCGAGACCAATTCCTATAAAAAAAAATACATACTATGATGTTGCTCACCTACAAGGAAGATTAAACTGCAACATCAAATTGTTGTTATCCATAAATACATCAAACATTTGATGGTGAAAGACATTTGAATCACTGGCTCTGAGAACATTTACATTGAGATCGCAGTCGCAGTATTAAACTTATTTCTGTACAGTGACCCTTTTAATAAAGGAGAGACAAGCCATAAAGTATATGGACCACAACAATACCATAAGAAAAAATTACTTATTTCAGTCCAACTTGTCTTGTAACAGTCAACCTCTCACAAGAAACCCTGTTAAATCATGCTAAACAAACAATTCTGCTATCGACTACACTGAAATCTAGATGAAGTCTAGATGACAAATGGCACCTCTTGCTTACACATTAAAATCCTCTGTTAATTTAACACTGATTTGACTGTGTACTGTACAGCATCAAGAACCATGGGAATGCAGAAAATGTCTAATGCATTATCGGCCATTATACAAATAGATTTTCTCTTCAGACATACTATTTACAGGTTCAATGATGACATTAAATATAAACTTAAATATAAATCCAAAATATTAAATACAATTGTATATAAATAGCCAATGTTTGTCTTTGTTGTGGGGGGATTTTTTTTTGTGGCAGTGGCACGTTTGTAAATTCTAAACATAAAGCAAAGAGTAAAAACAAAAAAGGCTCATTTTAAAACGGGGGAAAATTGACTGGCAGTTTCTGACCAGGCGACATAACATTCCATATAATATAATTTTGACATATAGTCAAAATGGAGTTGGCGAAAGGGCCTTTCTGTGTGGAGTTTACATGTTCTCCCTGTGTCCCCTAGGGTAGGTACCCTCACAAAAAACATGCAGTAATGCTGGTCTCTAAACTACCTCCCCCTGGCCAGCCGGGCCATCTGGTCGGAATAACATGTTCTTTCCACGCGTTACGCCCTAGCGGTGAAAAGAAGCAGCTTGGACTCCTCATGCATGAGGTCAGTCCGCTGCCCTCCCCAGGTTGGCAGAGGAAGTGTAGCACCCAGGATTACATTAGATAATTGACACTGGGTGAAAAATGGGTTGCAAAATCATGGGATAAAAATGTAGTAAAAAAAAAAGAATGCAGTTAAGGCATCAATGAGGCACATGTCTCCTTGTTTGCTAAACCTCTTCTCCCAAGATGAGTTACAAATGGCATTAACATGTTTCTGGTACTGGGACACTCATATTTGACAAGCCATTTACTACAATGGACATGGAGGATATTGTTCCCCAAAGAAAACGAGACCGGGATAAAGCAGGTTAACCTGTGATTCCAAGTTTGTGTGACATTATCCTGTTAGATGGCAATCCACACAAATCAACTTACTGGTGGATGAGGAATATCCGATTCAGGATTTAGGTTTCAAATGATTGTCATCATTCCCTTAATCCATCACCAGGACTCACATCTTAATGTTTGCATAGAGAGCATCGATCTGCTCTCTAAAGTGGCTGCGAATCTCATTCCTCTTGGCCTTCAAAGTCGGGGTCAGCAGACCATTTTGCACAGAAAACATTTCTGTTTGCAGTACAATGTCCCTCACCTGCAGAGAAGATGATACACAATGTTGTCATATTATGCATAAGTGAGTAGTTTACTCAAGTAAATACACAATAACAATAATTACCTGTTCAAAAGACTTAAGTCCCCCTTCTTTCCCCAACATCTGAAGGTCCTCCATAATGGCCTGCTTTATATCCTAAAATAGTCATGACAAACAGTCAGATGGAAGTATGTAACAATGCTTATACCAAGTGCATTCGGATCATTATGATGATAAATATAACCTTGTTTTTGCAGAGTTCAGAGTAGGATCCCTCAATCCCTCTTTTCTGGGCCCAACCAGGTAAAAAGTCAGGATCAGGTACCACTATGCCCACCAGGCATGCCTTAAAACAGTGACATTATACACTATATTACAATCTGCATTAACCTGCCCAAATGTATTAGTAGCCAAATAGTATTTAATAATGTTAAATAATATTCAGATAACAAAATTGCTCACCTGCAAGCTGTCACCATGGACAAACACTTGAGCCACTGGATCACTACGATTGTAGATATTTTCAATTTTCTCCGGGGCAATGTATTCACCTTGGGCCAGCTTAAAAATGTGCTTCTTTCTATCAATGATCTTCAATGTGCCATTCTGCAAAATAGTGGGGAGGGTCATTGAAATAATAAGGGCTGCAATTGGTGTTGTTGACAAAGGTATGAAAGGTTCCACCATATGGTTATGGTCGTACCACACTACATGTAAACGATGCCAAATTATTCAACCATAGAACCATCTAATTTGAATCAAATATTTGTCAGGTCCAAGGAAAATACGACAATCCAGTCTCCTCTGCTTTCATAGAGATGCTTACAGGTAGCCACTTCCCAATGTCTCCTGTGTGCAGCCAGCCATCCTGGTCAATCGCCTCAGCAGTTTTCTCTGGGTCTTGTAGGTATCCTTGGAATACGTTTGGTCCTTTAACACACACCTAGCAAGGAAAGATATATCATAAAATAAATGACATACAATATGTACAGTACATGACATGCTGGAGAAGCAGCATGCCAGTTTAGCTGTAATCTAAACAAGTAGAAAGTTCAGAGCAGTGATTTCTTACATTGTAAAATAACTTTTGAGATGCCATTACAATCTGGCTAAAGCTCTACAATTTCTAACCTCTCCCTGCTTTTGCTACTCATATTTGTCATTGGTTTTTTCTGTTGTGATTTCAATAAATCTACCTCCTGTTGTGGCCCTACAGTAACCCTCTCTCTGAATGGTCATTCATTGTTGTACAAGGGTGAGAGGATATGTGAAAGTGGTGCTTGTCTTGTGTTAAGTTCCCATATTCATTTATTTCATGGCTAACCAAACCAAACATCCTCACCTCGCCCTCCCCATTGGCTGCCAGGTAGTTCATTTCAGCCACATCCACCAGCTTGATAGAATTGCAGGGTAGAGGAGGCCCAACATGACCTGAAACATTATAGCAGTCAAGACAATATGGTATCAATTAACACAACTTGATTAAGCAACGCTGACATTTTTAGTTTTCCACAACTGCATACTGTATAATTGTGCTCATCTGCAGTAATATCTCATAACTTGCAGCAACAATATTGATGTAATTACCTGCTGTCCAGTCCCCAGGCATTGACATGGAGCATCCTGCTGTGCATTCAGTCTGGCCATAACCTTCATAAAACTGGGATGAAGTAGGACATGTTATATTTAGACACAATCACCTATGAAAAGGAGTGACAACAAAAGAGGAACAGGCAGACATACTAACCTGACAGCCGAGGGCAGCCCGCAGGAAACTCAGGACGGTTGGGGACACTGGGGCAGCTCCTGTAATCATGAGCCTCACCTTGCCACCCAGGCTAGCCTGATAAGAGCAACCAAACAAGAACAATCTAAGATCTCATTTCAATTTCACAAATCATCAAGACACTGGTGTGTGAACTGTGAAGGTCATTTATTTTAATGCAATATAAAACTCCACAGAACGAAACAGCTTCTCGTGTCAAACGCTTTTTTTTCTCCAGGAAAAAATAAGCAATTCTCGTGACATGGTGGAGTTAACAGACTAGATGTATGCTTTCAAGTTTCAATCACATCGTGATGCATTTAAAGAATAACCTTGGGATGGTAAAAATGACTTTTACCTGAACTTTATTAAAGATGAGTTTATCCCAAATGCTGTTCGTTCTGACTATGCCACTTCTAAGCTCCGCTTCCTTCCTCCGGGTGGCAAAGTCCAGCAACCATCGCTTGAGCGGCGTGTTGGCCTGGCCAAATATCTGGAAAGAAGTTGCAAAAATCATGACAAGTGTAAAGGTTTAAAGTGAATCGTACAACAGTGAAATCCTCAGTGTTCATTTATTCATCTGTACCTCCCGAGAGCGACCCCAACAGGTCCATTTAATTACATTTGTAGTCTCTCCGAGATAAATTAACAGAGTATTTTACTTTGTAATGCCGTCGTGCCGGAAACATGGATCTTTGTCTGACCTTATCAAACATGCGGTTGAGAAGACGCGGGACAACGGGGAAGACCGTTGGCTGCAGGGCCTTTAAATCGTCCATCAGCAGACGGATGTCCCCCTGGAAGTAGCCTATTCTTCCACCATGGATCAGGATGACACCCTGAGTTAAATGGTTAATGGTGTTATTCCCTCACTCATGAGTGTTGTCATATTTGGCCACAAGAGGGCACTGTTGTTCTGCAAAGAATCTCTGTGTGTGTGTGTGTGTGCGTGCATGTGTGTGCACTGCCATGAGTCATGACTGAGCCTGAAAAGGTTCAGTTATTAGTGACAGACAATAAAGTTATCTTGAATCACAAATATTACCAATAGATCTGTACATCTGATGTTATATAATAATGTCTGTAGCCTATTACAGTTAACAACACCTCCTCCAAGCAGAACTGTTTATGCAAGAACATGCCATACTGGCCACCATGTAAACATTTTTAGTTTGCATGTAAACACACACACACACATCATCCCCATGATATTTCAGGGCAAATCAGCTCAAAAAAACATACCTCCACAACCCGCTCAAACATGTGTGCTAGAGGGAGATATGACATATGAATATCATTTACGGTCAGCATGCAGTGCACCTGTGGAAGACACACAAAAACACATGCACACAACACACACACACACAGCACACACACACAGTCACACAGGTCAAGCACGGCATACCTCTACAACCCTCTCAAACATATGGGCCAAAGGAAGGAAGGAGATGAGTACATCTGTATGACTGGGCTCGAGAATGCCCTGGATCACACACACAAGACAGACAAATGGAGAGTAGGAACAGAGAAGACAAGACATGGGAAAATGACAACCAACTACTGACCTGGATGTTTGTCTCAGCATGCATTCAGCAGTGTAATAATAACAATAACAGAAAACCTTTCACAACTTATGACACGCCCAAAATATCTTAGTCATTATATTGTCAAAACAAAACGTTGTCAAAGATTTCCAAAAATAGCAGAAATATCTCATCTACAAGCTCACAATGCGTCGCAACTTGTAGATTGGCTATTTTCTCTGTTCATCGTATACAACCAATTATATAGGGCTTAAGGTGGTTATCATTTGAAAAGAAGAAATTGGTCTGAGTCCGAGTACAGAATCTGAAACCCAAGGTAAGATTCTGAATAGGGTAAATGTAATAACATCATTTATATGAATAAAGATAAAAAGCTCTCACGTATTTTGTTTACCTCTGTTATTCTAATGAAAGCTGCAGTGTTGGAGATGACATTTCCATGGGTAAGTATTGCACCCTTTGGGTTTCCTGTGAAGAAAACAGTCAATCAACCTTAATTTATATAGCACATTTACACAACCGAAATTGACCAAAGTGCTTCACAGTAGATAAAGTAAACATGGTAAAAAGAATTACATCAAGAAAGTGATAGAATAAAAGAAGAATACGTAACCATTCAAATCAGACAGCATTAAAGGCAAATTTAATTATATGTAACCATTTCGATCAGACAACAGTAAACGCCAGAGAGAAAAAGGTGAGTTTTAAGAAGGGACTTCAAAATCTCAATGGATTCGGCAGCTCCAACAGTAGTTAAATCGTACTGATGATATTAATTAACTGACCGCTACTTATAATTATATAAGAACATTGGGTGAAAAAATAGCAGAGCTCATAACACATTGCAATTGCAACGCGAGGATTGCTGTAGTAGAGGGAGAAAATGTGGGGCCAAAGATAGACCCTTGAGACCGAGAGTCACCAGTCAACAAAAGGACTGTAGTTACTATGGTGTATGTGAATATAAACTCCGTACCTGTGGTTCCACTGGTAAAGCAGATTAATGCAAGGTCTTCTGGTGTAGGTGGCTGTCACCAGATAACGAACAAATCAGAAAATGAAACCATTAAACCCATACCAACAACATATGTGTTAGTAAATTGCTTAAATGAATAAATTGCTGTACTACTGTATAACAAGTGCTGAAGTCTAGTGCAAGTCAATCTAAAACATAATACTATCGTCCTTTTAGACGCAGTACAGTAGAGAACATTAAAATTGATAGTCAAAATTAAAATATGATTGCTTCACCCTAGATGGATTTGAGCTGATGTTCTCATATTTTATTTCAGTTAAAATACTGTTTAAGTAAAGGACAAGTATCAGACGAGTTTTCTTTTCCCCCCAAAGGCCCAGACTGCCAAGGACGAGTTAGACGAGTTTTTAGGTTTTTATTGATCAAGTTAGATCGCGCTCTTCACTACCGTATGAATAGCTCTCAGTTGCTAGGCGATCGATAAACAGGAAATTACTACCGGTTCACAGCCCATGAGTTTTTGGTCTTCAAAAGAATTAAGAGTACCATCTGAAAAGACCGTGGCAGAAGCTAAACGCAGCGAGAAATAATTCTGGCATTCAATAATTTAAATACTGTTCAAGTAAAGTATGTTAAATACCATTTAAGTACAGTCTGTTAAATAATGTTAAACAATAAAGCAAGACTTTTGGCACACCTACAATGAGACAGGTACGCGAAGCCCAGTCCACACCAAGGATGCGTAACGCCTCTCGTTGCAACTCGCATCCAGTTGCAGCGGTCTGAATTGACCCGTTGCAGGTCAGTGCAGTTTGGGGATTCTGTTTGCTAGTGGTTGCAGTTGCAACTTATTGCATTGCGAATCATTGGTGTCGACTGGACTTAAGAGAAGACCAAGGGCCGATTAACAGAAGAAAAAACAACTGTACACAGTCTTCAAATGCAAAAAAAAAAACAGTGTGTCAGTCCAACGTACCTCTGGATCCTCATGGTTGGCTTCACCAATCGCCTGGGAAGACAAACATTTACCATACAATAAAACTTTTTGACAAATATGACTCAGTCCAACTTTTTTTACATATTCACCTGGGAAGACAACAATTTACCATACAATAAACCGTTTTGACTAATATGACTCAGTCCAACATCTTTTATAAGATATTTGTGACATGAGAAATAACAAAAACAAAAATGAATATATGCAATAAAACAAATGAATAAATAGTTAACAACAAAATCCTGCAATCAAATCAGTCTAATTGCTCTCACCTCAAACGCACTCAGGCTAACAACCTCAATGCCACATTTCTGCCCCTGAGACACCAGTTCACCGTCAAAGGCCTCCATGAGGACAATGGCTTTCACTGTGTGCTGCTTTCCACTGACACAGTCAAAAATGAGCCTAGCCTTCTCCGGTACATCACAGATCACAGTGGAGATGTTCGCTGGAATCACAAAGAACCATATTGAATTGACCTGGATCAAAAGAAAAGCTCAACAACAATAGAAGACAGGGTGATATGTGATCAGACTCTAGATGGTGTGGTGCTTTGCGAGGAAGATTTCATGGTGCCCTCTAAAAATACCTTTGTCAATAATGTAGCCAATGGCTTCCGTGCCTAGTGTGTCATACAGTGGAACTGCCACAAGGGAGTACGTGTAGCAGGCCAGCTCTGAAATGGTCCACTGAAAAAGACAACATGGATCAGTAACAATAGTGTACATTAAGTATTAATGTAAGATATTGTTGTTGTCGGGTAGAAACCTCTTATCTCCATATTTCAACTTTGTGTTCTTTCGTAAATGAATGGCCTAATTTGATCATAGTCATACCACCAACTACAGTGTCATACAATAGCATCAAAAGAAGTAGCAGATACAAGCTCGAAACACGAAGTGTCTTGTTTTGAGCTTTTAGATCTTCTACATTTGAAGCTTTGGATTTTGAATCCTGAAAAGTAACAGTTTGGGACATATGAGGTTTTCACCCGACAGAGACGATGTACAGTACCATAGTCTGTAGCTACACACAAAAAGCTAAAGATCTAAGGTAACAACATCTGGAACAATATCTAACCAGTAAAATGGAACAATGATTTGTAGTGAAGGCAACAATCAATAACAAGTTAGCGAGAACTGAAGAGCTACAGTATACATGCAGGACTTGAGCAGACACACATCAACATTCCAGAATATGCCACCAAAGACACCAAAGAAAAATGTTTCATTAAGAGGCTTAAGCACAAGCTTTGGGGGACATTTGTTCAGGATGTTGTTCCTGCTGTCACACATAAATGTTCCTAAAAGTTTGTCTTTCTTCCAAATTTTCCATTTGATACAATCATTTTTTCAGCTGATGCAAGTAGCCCACAGCAATAAGAAAAGCAAGAGTTTAGGAAAGGAGGAGAGTTTAAAGTAAAAATTCAACAAAGCTCCTTTTATTTGTAGAAAATCTTACCTCTGGCCTATTCTGGCCAAAAATGCCAATATTTTTGTCTCCTGCCTTAGAGTGGCCTCTGTGCAGTAGAGCAGAGCCGACATTCTCTGCTCTGTCGGCCACCTTGACAAAGAGATCAAATAACTTCATTTTCCAACATGTATGGTAGGGTTGGGTGAATTTACCAAGACTATCAAAACCAATACAGACATAACAGAGGAGCATGTTTTTGAGTGGTGCAGCCACTCCATTACAGAGCTTTGTGTGTCCCTGGGTCCCTGTATCCCTGGGCTGGCTGGGTCTGTCCGAGCACGAAATTACGTTTGCTTGGTTTTCACAACCAAGTGTCACTGTTGTGCAGTCTAACGCACACACACACACACACACACACATTGACACTTTGACGGCGGCTAATTGTTTAATCCAGGGTTCCACCACGCGTAATACGCTAAACCCGCTATTTGTTTAATGCGTTTAATTCGCCATTTAAAATAATGAAAAAGAAATAGCGGATTTGTCCCGGACCTGGTGACGAGGCCGTCGCGTTATGATGACGAAACCGGAAATCAAGTCATCCTCTGGGCTGCTAGGGCTTCTGGGAAATTGAGCCCAATGCTTATGAACGGGCCGTTTGTTTAGACTACAACATGCTGTGCAGGGTGGTTTCGTTTCGCATTGTCATGGCCGCTGGTTCTTCTGATCAACAACAAACCATCAGACTATTTTTCGCCATAGTCGCTAAGGTAATAAAGCGATCTCGGCAGCGTAGAATATTGGATTAAATAGCGGGGAACGCAGGTTATGCAGTAGAAATGTTAACTATATGATTTCGGGTGTGACAGTACAGTGACAGTACAGTACAGTAGAGGGACCCCCTGGGGACCCCCACATGGTAACTCATATCTCAACCGTTTCGGACACGGGGCAGCTCGCCGGAACTGGGCCGGCATCCTTGGCGTGTTCCTGTGGGTCTGGAAGTTCCGGGGACCCCCACACAAAGTTGCACCACTCAGTTCACACGGGTGTGATTTAAAAAAACATACATATATATATATATATATACACATATATATATATATATATATATATATATATATATATATATATATATGTGTATATACACACACACACACACACACACACACACACACACACACACACACACACACACACACACACACACACACACACACACACACACACACACACACACACACACACACACACACACACACACACACACACACACACACACACACACACACACACACACACACACACACACAGTATATTAATTTCTTATATACACACGGAAATCCATTAGACGGATTAACCGATAACCATTCAAGTCCTGTATTATAGTTGGTTGTATAATGGTTGCGTGGTTAGCGTGTACAAATAGTCAAAATAGACCATCTACAAGCTCAGAACGCGTCACATCACGACGCCTTGTGAACTTGTAGATCTGCCATTTTCATTATTTAAAAAAAAGGAGTTGAAATAACCGTGGTATTGATTTGATCGCCCAGCCCTAATGTATGGTACAGTATGATGACTGATGTAATTAGTTTACTAAATACCAGTTTCCCGTATCGTATCTCACCTCTTGGTATGATAACCACTCATAAGGCTGGTTGGGTTTTCTTGATCCTAGGCAAGGTCCATTGTCTGTGAAGCAAAAAGAAAATTGCACTAAATGAATCATCATAAAGTTATAACATTATTAACCACTTACTCTAAGCTCTTTGTCTTTATACTTCATTGTATGACACATAGCGAAAACAATCTACAACAATCTGCAAGCTCACAATTCTTCCCGTTGCAATGCGGTATTTTGCCATGTTAAATTTCTTTTAACATTTCTAAAACATTAACTTATTGGAGTGGATATTGTTTGTTGAGAGAACAGTTCTTACTTGACACCCGTATCCCTCGTAGAAACACCTCATACATGGTCTGAGCATCACTGTAGTAGTAAACCATGGGTTTGTCGCTGTCGTTCAAAAGGGACCTCCGCGCAAATTCACCTCCACCCTGCAGGGAAAATAAATTGTTAAGAATGGTTTACTACTACTTACTCGCTTAAAAGAGGTTTTCGATAACAAGAACACATTTCTGACCATTTCTGCACAGATATGCAATTAATGTTTTCCTTTAGTGTATTAAGGTTGTACTTTATTGTTACATCTTGTGTACAGGTACATAAGAGTAAAGCTTATGGTTTGTTTTTCGTATTCTTATTTGGTTTGGCTTCCTTCAGACAATGCAGCAGCATAGATAATAAAGAATAGTGAATAGTGATACAAATTCACTTTGGTCAAAAACGGTCTAAACCTAGATCAAATACCTGGCTACGGTGTGTAGTACTAGTACCCTCATTTTCAACTGAGGGGGGTAAAAGATGTCTTGCTTTCTTTGGTCCCTGGTCGTGGAACGGCCTGCAGATTAGACTAAAATTGGCCTTGAAAGTTCCATTGAGGCGTTTCAAAAGGATCACCTCTTACATACACATATTCGGACAGGTATATATCTATTCACTTATATATTGTACATTTCTAAAATAATGTAGCACTTTGCCCTTTTTGCGTCTCTTAGGGTTGTACCGCTTTGTAGATTCTTATTTTTAGGTATTCTGGAGGATAAAATGGATGTATTACTCTGTCTGTATTCTGTAATGTCATGTATTGTCATAGCACTGATGTGTAATTTTATTTCTGCCTCTTGGCCAGTTCCCACTCGTAAAAGAGATTTCTGTCTCTGTGTTTTTACTGGTTAAATACAAGATTTTTTAAAAAAGGGAAAAAAATAAAAAATATTAAAGAAAGGAAGAGAATGCAACAGAGAGCAAGGAGAGAGAAAAATATTTAGAATCATAATCAAGAGCTTCAAGATTCAAGAGCATTGTCAAATCAAATGTACATATAGTCTTGGTATATTGAATCATAATTTTTCGACCGTGGTCGAGATCATGGACTTCACAATGCCATGCCAGACTTCCCGGTCCTTCATTGCCATCCCCAGTTCCTGCTTACTGATGCATGTGTCCCTAGTGATCAGGGAACGACAGTTTTCTACCTCTGGTTTGCCTTTAGGCAGGATTCCAGAGAAGGGAAGATATACTGTAACCTCATTGTCAGCTCTGTAGCAGTGGCCAGCAAACTGTGTTCTTCTGGATCGGACTAGTGAAGAAACACAGGGAAGGTTGCCGTATATTAGATTAGTCGATGGGTGGCTCTTCCAAGAGAGATTTTGCGCTCTCATTAGAAGGCGGGTGTAAGTGCCATCTAGCCGTTTCTCCAATTTCTTTGAAAGTGTCCATGTCTCTGAGCCGAGTAGAATCGGCTCGACGGTCGTCCTAAATATTTTTACTTTGAACCTCTTACTAAGCTGGGACGACCAGATCTTATGCATGTCATTGCAGGCTGACCAGGCCATACACTTCCTAGTTTGAAAGTCCTTTTGAGAAGATATATATATGAACCCAAATACTTGTAGTCAACCTGTTTCAGAGGAGTGTTGTTAATTGTTTTGATAATGTGGATTTGCATATATTTACATATTCAGTTTTTGTAGATAAAGACGAACAGAGACTGAAGGAGAGCCTGAGCGTACTCCAATGATTGACTGATAAGCGCAATGTCATCAGCGAAGTCAGTATCGGTTAGGTATTTAGCAGGATGACGAGAGCTTCTCCTAGGTTTTAGTTGGTAGCCCTTATCATTGATATTATCAACTGACATACGAAGAACATAATCAACAACAATATTGTATATACTGTAACAGGGGTTTTCCACTGATTCACACCCTGTCTCTCTCTCCCCATTTCCTCGATATACTGTATATTAAAGACTGTTTTCTCACACAATTTTCTTATGCTTCCGCAATTCAAGATTCAAGAGCATCATCAAATCAAATGTACATGATATGGATATAATATTGATACTAGGGATGTCCCGGTCACGTTTTTTTGCTCCCAATCCAATTGCGATCATTTGAAAATGACGTGATCGGCCCGATTTCAGATCACATGATCGGATCAGGAGTCAACCCACAGAGCCTAGTCCACACGCCAGATTGTTCTACGTCCCAGTCCCGGCAGTGTAGTTCCAGAGCAACGGATTGTGTGGCCCTGGTCTTTCCCTAATGGGACTGATCGAGGGTAGCTAGCTACTGGGACGTAAGTCGGGACTTGATCATGATCACCCTGACTGGGTCAGTGAGGGGTATGATGTTGTGAGACCCGAAACCCTAATAACCTTGGCATACATCACTGAGGATACGTCCCAGGTGCAGCCATGCCATGTTTGTTTTTTTTGTTCTACATATAACAGGGGTTTTCAACTGAGGGACCACCACCCTGACTAAGAATCAAAAACATATTTGAATTAATAAGCTTGGGGGAAAAGGCTTAGAAATTAACAATTGGTTGCACGATACTACGTAAATCTTAAACATATCATCATCAAAAACATTTCTTCCATATTATTATTATTATTATTACTACAACATACATTCACATTCATCCAACACAACAAAACACAAAACAACTCATGATCTGTCTACTACATTTGATAGCTAGCTCCACAGTACAATCCAATCTTCAACATTGATAGTAAAGTAAATCTACATTATAATGGGATATATAGCTCATATGCATCTCTTTCACATCTCTTGAGTGAACAAAAACAACTTCAGCTTCTTCTTAAAACTCATAGTTATCCTCATAAACAACAAACATGGGTATGTGAGTTCCATGCCACCATTGCTCTGTAATTAACTGTTCTTTGTTTAATCATTTGTTCTACATGAAGGAAGCAGGAAACGACCCTCTGATGACTGCCGAGTAAAATAATGATGTGTATCTGAGTACAATGATACATTATTATAAAATATTGCTGGGGTTTTAGTTGTGATGATGTTTTTCCACAAAACACAGTAATGAATAATCCAATCCATATAGGTATTTGGCATAAAAATTGAGGCATTACATTTATCACACAGCCCCAGAAAGTAAAAAACTAATAAAACCGTGTTCAATTGAACGATAATTCAAATTGTATCTATCATTTTATAATGGACGATTTACTTTTCAGGCAAGAGGGCATGACCTTTGGACAAGTAGAACATGACCTGTACTTGACCGACAGGCAAGTGCCTCCGAGACCTTAGTGTCAACCCCTGGGTGCGCAACAAATTATATCAAGCCCTTATCGGTCAATATTGACCTGAAATATGCTAGTGGTCCAGAGCTCACAAAAGGTAGAGAACCACTGATCTATTCTTATATCACGGTTACCATAATTCTGTTCTTACTTTATCCAACCTTCATATAAAACTTATTTTATATTAATATACTGATTGTATGAGCGTCGAGCACACACGTGCAATACGTATACATTTCCTAATAATAATGACTGGACTGCCTTTTTCTGTGGAATTTCTTCACCTCCAACTTCCAAGTAAATTACAACATTGAGGCCTCATCATAGGCCACCAGGTGATTTAGCTTCTCAGGAAAATATATATGTAAAAATCACACCCGTGTGAACTGAGTGGTGCAAGGTCTTATATAGCCTGATCAGCTGTGGTCTGACGTAATGTCAGTGACCATAGTAACCATGCTCACCTGTGCACGGACACAGGTACACAAACATACAGACAAAGCTGGTTGTTGGAGTGGTTTGCAGTTTTGCACCACTCAAAAATAAAAGACACCCTTCACTTTCCTATGTTTCCAAATGCATGATCAGGGACCACATGAAATTCCTTCACGGACCACCAGTGGTCCATGGACCACCAGTTGAAAACCCCTGCTATATAACATTGTGTACAAACGGCACAGCAGTCAAGGCGGGAAAGAAAATGTAGAAGCTCGTTCCACAAACGGCGCACTCGTAGGGTCTCTCTGATCACTTACAAGCAAATTATATCCTCTGACAGCAAAACCGAAATAATTATCTTTGGCCATGACAACCCTATCCCGCCCCATACTTTTGGCACTTTCACCCCCAACATCCGTCCCCATGTTAAAAACCAGTCCATGGCATAATTATCGACATCTCTTTTAAATTCAACAAGCAAATATTCTCTGTCATCAAAACCAGTTTCTTCCAGCTGCGTTTGATTGCTAAAGTAAAACCATATCTTCCCCCGAAACAACTAGAAACACTAATTCACGCTTTTATTTCCTCTAGATTAGATTATTGTAATGCTTTATAATCTGGCATCGACCAGTCCTTGGTCAGACGACTGCAGTTAGTACAAAATGCTGCCGCGTGCCTCATCGCAGCCACAAAAAAAGCGCAACCATATCTCCCCTATCTTGGCCTCACTCCACTGGCTCCCTGTCAAATTTAGGATTGATTTTAAAATTTTGATAATTGCTTTTAAATCCCTCAATTGGCTGGCCCCCTTTTACTTGGCAGAACTTGTTGAACACCATAAGGGCCAATTCATACTCCTATTTTACTGCTGTTTTGGCACTGTAGTGCCGAAATGATTTCGGCTCGTCAGAAATTTTCAGTAGCACCGAAGAGCCGACTTTAGGACGGTACCCGCCCCCCCGAACCTCAAATGACGTCACATTGTAGGCTCTACAGCGCCGAACCGACTATTATTCGCCTCTAAAATAAGAGTATGAATCGGCCCTAAGCCGGTCAGAGCCCTGAGGTCAGCGCACCTCTCACTATTGAACCCCAAAACAGCCCTAGTTAAAACCAGGGGAGACCGTGCTTTTGCTGTATGTATCTGGAATAGCCTTCCTCTTCACATCAGATCCGCCCAGTCCATTGAGACTTTTAAGACCCATTCTTTCGACCTGGCTTTTAATCACAGCCTAGTTTAATTCCAACCTTTTATTTGTTCACCTTAGTGTCTTATTATATCCATATGTACCAGCTTGATATTGATGTATTGATCTTATTTGATTTTATTGTTGGTGCTATATGTTTTTTGACTTGTACAGAACTTTGGTTCGATGACAGTCGTTTTTAAATGTGCTTTATAAATAGTTTGATTTGATTTTTACAAGCTTGTTTCACAGACGGCACAACCGTAGGGGGTCTCTTAGCTTATTTATAGGCTGTATAGCCACACAACAATCTCCCTAGTTCGATTAACTCCTTCAATATCTTTAAAGTGTCTATCGTTACTCATCTTCAAATACCCTGCTCCCGTTTCTGTATGCCTCCGATTGTTTTCTTTGTCTCATATAAATCATGCTGCTAATTTACTGTAATTTAACACGCTGTCATTTAACAACCAAGGTGCATGTGCAATTGTGCATGTTTGTACTCTGTGTATTAATTTAATTTGGGCGGGAACCCCTTTTGGTGTTTTAACTAAGCATTATGTTATACTTTAGCTATTGAAAAATAGCAGATCTACAAGCTCATAGCGCGCCACCGAGTGACGCGCTATGAACTTGTAGGTCTGCTATATTTGAAAAATCGTAAAAATGCAAATCTTTGAATATATATCCTTTCAGAGCAAACTTTCTTTTATTTCGACGTCAGGCCTAAATGGGTTAAGGATGTGGTTAATGCAGGATATCGCATTTTCATGTCTGTTATGGTCTTTGGCTTCCGGTTTATGTTCATGATCTTTACATCATTACATGAATATATTGACGCACAAAGTCTGCTATGTTGTGGGTGATTAGGTGGGGTGGGAGCAGCTAGTTGTAGGAGAGCTTTTGTGTTTGTTTTTGTCCTTGTTTATGTATGCATGAATGTATTTGTTGTTGTATTGTTCTGTATTTGCTGTATGTTGTTGGACCCCCTCGAAAACGAGATAATACATCACAAGGGGATATCCTTTTCTCAATAAAAGGTTGAGAGTTTCTACAAATGAGTTGAAGATAAAGCAGATGTCCCCCACTTCTGTTTCGCCTTTGCAGTCACGCACGTAATACAAGCTACTGGAGATCTTTTTTTTAATTTCCTGTCGGAACTTTTGTGAGGTGGAGTTACATACTGTACTGTAATTCATACTTACATGACATTTTGTCCTGCATCTTCATCCATCAGAAATATGCACTACCTGCACCAGGGGAGCAGTTGGGGGTAACCTTGAGTTGTCTCTCAAGCCAGTGAATTACAGTACAGTATGTAATCTCCAGTAGCTTGTATTATGTGCGTGACTGCAAAGGTGAAACAGAAGTGGGGGACATCTGCTTTATCTTCAACTCATTTGTAGAAAAAAATATATATATATATTTTATTATTATTTTATTTTTGAGTGGTGCAACCACTCCAAGGAACAGCAATGTCCGTGTTAACCTATGTATGTGACCATGTGACCATGTGACTATATGACTATGAGTAGCAGTAGGGGCAAAAGTGGCACTGTTGACAGAAACCGAGAGAGAGATATAGTGCTGCACTGTTGCCTGCTAATGAGAGGTAGGTAAGAGAGAGAGAGAGGGGGGGGCAGCAGGGGGAGAGGGGAGTTGCACCACTCAGTTCACATGGGTGTGATTTTTAAGGTTCTGATTAAAACATCTGTCAAGTTCAGCATCATACAAAAGATCATTGTCCCAAACACAAATGACGTGCATGCTCACTCATTAGAACATAGAGCCGCCTCAGGGCAGGGTGGTTTCAAAAGGTGCCCTTTTTACCAACAGTCTATTCATGCAATATAACCATGCATGTGCACACACGGCAGCCATTTTGCGCTTAGACAAATACATATTATGCACTATGGATGTCACTGGCTTATAAATTACGTGATATGGCAGCCAAGTCTATGGACTTTTAATGTTTTAGACTTGGAGCACTTTTAACAGAGTGGCAGCCAAAGTCTATGGACTTTTAATGTTTGTTCACAACATTACATGATACAATAAATACCAAAGAAGTGAGGCGCCCACAAGTGTGATTTTGTTTTTACACTCAACTAAATCAAATTGGTCAATTAACCCTGTAATATACTTTGTGCTACAATGGTTGTGTACAAAAACAGCGAAAATAAAATCATTAAAGGTTTGAAATAATCATGATATTCCTGAAAACGGATGTCGTGTGAGCATTTCACATTTGACAGCCAGCGTAACTGTGGTTAACACCATCGATGAAACAGTACTTGCAGACAGTCACACAGTGCTTTACACATTCAAAGAATGATTCCTCTTTCTGTGGTCAGAGAAGACTTGTCTGTGCGCGCATCTGTGCTGAAAGACATGACGGGTAACATAATAATGCTACTGGTGATTTCAGGTCTAGTATAGGAACAAACAGGAGTGGTTGTGTACCCCCTTTCAATTAGGGTAGAAGGATAGTACATTACATTACTTTCTCATGTGTGTGAAGGAGGTTTATGCCTGCAGTGTCCAAGCATTCAACCTATAAATGACGGAGCGCATGTTCAGTCGACAACCAAAATAGAGTTTTAAACATCCAGCAAGCATGATGAGTGTGACTCAGGACAAGACACAACATGCCATGTCAACATCCCAGTTCCCACGTTTTCAAACACACGTACATTTTCCTCATACCAAACATAGCATGCCTCCGTTGTATGTAGGCAGTAGTAGCATTATACAATGCTTGTACACAACAGCTTCCATCATAGACAAGGTCAGTTTAATATGTCTGTAATTAGTTAATGATCCACATTGAGTTAACCACTGATAGTAAACGAATTTGCGTGCCTGTATCATCCATTTCCAAGATGGTTCACACTAAAGTGCGCCCCGTGGCGGTGACATTTTACAAATATAACAGGGTCAGCATCGTTTTCAAATGTCTCCATTTTATGTGGGGCAGAAATGCTTGATTATGATTAGTGTGCACGACAGGTGCCAATGTAGCAAAAGGTATGCGTTTGAAAAAACGAATACAAAAATGACCTAGTGTAGATGTAGCATTACTATGTCGGAATCAATGAACATAATATGGTTGAGTATATCCTTAAAGTCGGCCATACCAGCCCTGACAAAAAAGGATGGTCATTTTGTATTTTAAAACAAAATGCCAGACGCCAGAGGGTTATTTAAACTGAACAGCTTGTGCCAGTAGATTTTTACAGCTGAAGGAATGGGTTGTAGTTGGTTATATGCCTACTTATATTTACTATATTTGTCACTGTAACATGCAATTGCTTTGTAGTTTTTTTTTGTCATTTTGGATAGTGTAGTATAGACTGTAGAGATACATCTCTCTGGTATGATTTTATGCTTTTCATATGCTTTTTCCCAAAAGAAAACATTTCTTGTAACTTGTGCCCTTTAATTACCGCTGAATCTAATTATATTAAGGATTAGCGACACATGATGACACTTAACCCATTTAGACCGTAGGACGTGTGGAAATTAATCCAACCGACGGATTGCTAGGATGTGCGTGTACACACGTCCTAGTGCATTTTCATTGATATCAAACAAGAGAAAGATATTCTGATTTTTTTTTCTTTTTTAGGGGGTTGGCCTCTCCTTCTGCACCATACTCCTTGCTCTTCGCGCATGGGCGTTCACTTCCCTGTTTACGGCTCAGAAAGAATGCCTCGTATCTCCTAATCTAGGGAGCTCTCCGTGGTTTTGACCAGATGGAGCTCTTCATTTCCGACTTCAACATGCCTCTCGTTCAAAATATGAACACGAGGGATTATTCAGCGACTTTATCGTAATGATAGCGAGGTAAAGCACGCAAAACTATTTCTCCCGGTTTTTGTCCGGACATGGTCTCTACAAGAGGCACATCTGTTTCCGCTTTGCACTGTATAAAGTGCCATTCACACTGTATAAAGTGTCATTCACACTGTATAAAGTGCCATTCACACTGAGCACTACAACTAACGATAACTCTAACTATATCGTTCACCACTGTATTATTTTAGTTGGTGTGAACTCTATGAACTCTGCCATCCACTTGACTTAGAATTATATTTTTATAGTCATAGATAGTTATAGTGCTCCGTGTGAATGGCCCTTAATGCTTAGGAAGACTGTTGTTCTGTTTGCTACCTGTGCCAATTAATTAACAGCACCTGAAGGTCTTTTCCATGCATGTTGGTAATCCCCCTGGCTGTAAATAAACAGGACTGTCACAGACCAGACACTAACAACACCAATGGAAAGGCACACTGTGGCCTGCATGCTCACTCATTACCAAAACAGCCACCTCAGGGCAGGGGGATTTCTATCGTGCTCCTCATCCAACTATCTATCCACGCAATGACCAGGTTTTGCTTACTTACTGTATGCCATGCTTGTGGTGGGAAACCCCACCTCTTTGTGAGATCAAGAGGTAATTAAAAATCCCAATACAGGAGGTGCAGAGTTTTGCTGGATATTACTATTATTAGGAGAATTCCATACTAAAAGGCTTTCTTACCTTTCTTTGTAGTTGTTACGTCCCCACCAAAGAGGTCCAGGTGTTATTTTGTGCAAAAGCTCCTTATTGGCTATTTCCCCTACCATAAGCCCTAAATGAATTGCATTGAATGGGAATTGAATGGGGATATGGGGTGTTGTGCTAATTCGCTTATTTCCATCGCACAAAATTATTATTTTTTTGTATATACCCCCTCTTCATAATGTAAATAATATCCCAAGCGGCACACTTTACTACTTATTTCGATGGAAATAAGCGAATTAGCACAACACCCCATAGCCCCATTCAATTCCCATTCAATTCAATGCAATTCATTGAGGGCTTATGGTAGGGGAAATAGCCAATAAGGAGTTTTTGCACAAAAAAACACCTGGACCTCTTTGGTGGGGACGTAACAACTACAAAGAAAGGTAAGAAAGGTAAGAAAGCCTTTTGGCATGGAATTCTCCTTTAAGATTAAGAATCAAGATCAACAATACGTAACACACTTAAATAGCTACAGTAACAATTGTGTGCTATGGAGCAAAAATAAAAAAACAGCTATGGAGCTAAACTTTAAAACACTAAAATATATTGATTTGCCCTTTGTAGCATCACATAAGTCCTAGCAGGGGCTCTGTAGAAAATAATGCGCAAAATGTGCAAAATGTTCATATTATACTGTAACTAAGCAGTATTCAATATGACCCAACACGACCTCTGTATAGTCATTTGGCTATACTCTGGCCAGTTGACTGCTGATAAGAGACTCTTATCATATTCGGGGTCAGCTCATTGCTTCTATTACTTCATCGTTGCTGTCGGACAGAAACCTTGTTATCTCCATATTACGGAAAATCAATGCTCTACTTTGCCAACAGTGTCACCACCAGAAGTAATAGAAATAGCTGATCTACAAGCTCACAATGCATCGCCCCTCGACACGTGAAACTATGATGTGTTCTCTTCTTTAGCAAGTGCAGGTCTGAATTTAACTTTATGGTGATTTTCAACATTTTTATAACACTTTAAAACAAAATGTGACCAGTGTAACTGTGGTTAATTAGTTGATTCCAAACTAAACTATTATTATTATTTTGAAAATAAAGCTAAACTAAAAACACAAACCAAATACACATAGCAGGTTTAATATGTGGCTGTTCTCAGGAAAACAACAGAGGCCAGCAGGCGGCAAAACACATTGCAGACTAGACAAGTCCTGGCACGCGAGCGATGCTAAATTGTTTGAACAGCAATCACTTGATGTTTACAAAAAACAGATGTTAGCTGTTACAAAAATGGAGTGAATAAAGCATAGCATGAACTGCAAACAGTTATAGTTCCGTTTCACAGCTTCCATTACTAGGTGCCAGTAGGTAGGAACTTGTTGTTCATAGTTTGGCTTGTTACTGTATTTAAAACCATGATGGCTGAAAGGAATGTGCTCTGTGCTCAAGTGCTTTTAGACATAAACACATTACACATTAAGTACACACACATGTTCTACTCCTATACACAGAGAGAATACAGTACCAGGTACCAGGAAGATACCAGGAATGGAGACAGGGTGAATAAAGTTCACCACGTTTTTACATTTAGCCTATTAGAATAATAAAAAAAGTAAATATGCTAGAACTTCAGTAAGAATTTAAAACATATATATTTTAAATGTTTACAGAATGTATGAGTAGCATATTCTTTTTTCTTTTTGCATTTTTCTTTTGCAATTGTGTTACCAACTGCTAAAGACATAAAAAGAAACTGGAATTACTATGGAAACTACGAATATTAGCCACTGATGGCTTTGTATATTTAAGCATTGCTTGAGTTTTAACCCATTTTGGGCAGGAACCCCTTTTGGTGTTAGCATTATGTTATGCTTTAGCTATTGAAAAATAGCAGATCTACCAGCTCATAGTGCGTCACCGAGTGGCGCGCTACGAGCTTGTAGGTCTGCTATTTTTGAAAAATCGAAGAACGACTGACATAGAAACATAGCTTTTTCAGAAAACTGTCGTACACAAACGTAGACTGTGACTGTTGTAGGTGCGTGCAACAGAAGAGAACACATTACCTCCACTTCCACAGACTGCATGGCCAGGTCACAAGGTGGTTTGAGGGCTTTGGGCCGGGTGGCGTACCAGTAGGTGGTGATGGCAGCGAAGGCTCCCATGCCCAATATGGCATTGGTGGGCAAGTTCCGCAGGTAATTCCGAAAGTCGTCCAGCTCGGGAACCCGCAGCTGCCTCAGGACTTCCTGAGCCTGCATGGCTGCTCTGTGCTGTTGGAAGAGGGAGGAGAAGATGAGGGGCCGTTTAAGGTAAACGCAGTCAGCTGCACAATTGCACATGTTTGGTTTTTTCACCACAATTTCCACAGCTGCAGCCTTGCTGCATCGAAAAATCAAGAAGCACGGCACTGTCAGTGGCAGAAATCTGTTCCATCGCACAATATCACCCATTTGGATCAGCACTGGCTATCCTTTCATCAACATTTTGACGTGCAACAGGCCAGATGTGATGTTTCCATTATACAGAGCACAATTTGTAAGACACACACAGTACTACAAGAAGTAACTGCGTCTAGTGTCTGAAATGTATCTCACAGTGCCGCCATGTTGACCATACATTTTGATTTCCATTTCTTCAAATAGACAATAGACATAGTGTCGTGCTATTCAAGTGCACTGCACTTGAAATCTGACCAGGGAAAGAAATATAAGACCAAATCAGTCCTGAAAGGCGCTGTCAGGACAGTGAGGACACCAAAGCCACATGTGTCTTTTGTGGGGATTCGGGGAAGTGAGACTTCCTGCCTTGGAATGCTTTGAAAATGAGCTCACGGAATCTCCTGTTAGTGTTTTTACGGTGCACATGGAAGCCTCAAGGCTCCGTTCTACTCCAAAGTTAGTGAGCAGTACATTGTGTAAAGATTTACACTACAGGATGACTCATTTTAAAAGGGGGACTTTGCCCATTTTCAACCCGTTGTCTTCATATAATTGCTCCTCACTAATGTTCATTATGAATGGTAAATGGTGCATTTATATAGCGCCTTTATCCAAGGCGCTTTACATCGTGCATTACATTCACCCATTCACACACACATTCATACACAGATTGCGGCTGAAGCCATGCAAGGTACCAAACAGCACATCGGGAGCAATTTGGGGTTCAGTGTCTTGCCCAAGGACACTTCGACATGTAGACAGGAGGAGCCGGGATTCGAACCGCCGACCCATGGATCATTGGACGACCTGCTCTACCTCCGAGCCACAGTCGCCCTTATTATAAATAGTATGGTAGAATTGTTGAGGGCCCCTCATACGTCCAGCTTTGAGGGTATGTGTAAACACAAACATTGAAGACAAAAGTGAGGACGCAAATTGTGATTGGCCAGAATGAGATGATGTATGGTGATAAGAGTGCCCCTCACTACACATGGGTGTGATTTTTGTCTACTTTGTCTGTGTATCAGGAGGGCTGTGGGCAAACTCACTTACCAGTGAGGTAATTTCAAACAAGATTTCAAACCATTTCTTTTTTCTATTAATGAGAAAACAATGGCTTCTATTATAGCATTCCAACTTCGCAGGAATAGTAAGCCTGTGCTTTCCATTAGCCTGGATTCCCCATCGAAGATGTCAGTGCTAGGCAGGTTTGTGAACTACCCACAGCCCTCCTCGGAGAATACACAGACCAAGTAGACAAGAAAATGGTACCATATTGAACATTAGTGAGGACCGGTTATACGATAGCTTGAAATGGGTGAAGTTGTTGCACTGTACATTTTGGTTCCATTTGAACAATCTCAGAATTAAATGAACACAGATGTGTTAGATTTGACAATACTGGAAAAAGCAAGGTCTTATGCACAACTGATCAGCTCAGGGATGGGTGCGTAGGCACTGGGCAGGGATCAGATCATGTCTAGAATACAATAAAATAACCTGCACACCATCTACACTCGCATGATAAGGACAACTTTAGGCAACGTCGGTCAAAAGCCCCTCTATATGGTCTGTTATAAAATAACATAGAAGGCTATATCCCATGAAAAGAATGCCCATGAAAGAATGTTCAATAACCTCATGCAACCATAAAACCTGCACAAGGACACGCGGACACACAGACACACACACACGTGTAGTATTGCAGCAATTATAGGGTCATCTCATTTGAACTCAAGTGTGAAAGGTAACAGTAGTGCACAACCACAAAAAATGACCCACTACTTCTTCTATTATTATCACCAAGACTACGGCAGATGGGCTTCACGCCAACTACAACCAAACACTGTATAAGAATTGGCAAATGGGAAACATTTCTAAACTTGATTTGATTTTATTAAGAGATAAGCCCATTTAAAACAGTTCAAAGAATGATCAATATCAATGAGAATTTTTGGAAATTGTTTTGGTTTAAAGTAAAAAATAAAAAAGTAAAAAGTAAAATAAATGGGTTATCATGTAACCATCACTCAGGCCAAACCTGTGTAAACGTGTCACAATACAAGCTTCAGGTGTCGACACTGAAGAAATGATGAGCGTTCCAATAATTATCAGTCTGTTACAGTACGAGACGAAAAGCGTAAATCAGAAGTGCATCTTATAATATTGATTTAATAAGAAGTAGGTCTACAGTATATTATCAAGGCAAATTTAGAAGTAAATGAAGCATACTTACAACAACACAGTACAGTTGATGAGAATTAGAAAGCTAGCCAAAGGAAGGGAAAGAAGAATACTGCAGGTGTCTTTAAGGCTCTCTGTAGTAGCAGTTAATAGAAGGGTCTCGAACTACGGTAACCTCTAATAGACCTCTGTCAACTATGAATAGCAGAGCACACCCCCTTTCAAACAGAAATACAGGTGCATAATAAGACAGCAACACTGCCAGTCACTGGAGCACAATTCAGAGAGTATGTTCATTCAATCCCTCAATGTAATTCATACCCACAAGACATCATTGAGTTCAATTGAACGATCTGGGTATTAAGTTACAAAAAGAAAATCATAACTATCCTATAACCTATATATATATATATATATATATATATATATATATATATATATATATGTCAGGATCCTTTCAATTTCACAGAAGAAAGTCATTTGTACTACTACCAATGCACACATATGGATTAATCTGGCAATCACATTGATTTAATTACCACATTATCAAATTAAATTAAGAAATGCAAGATTTGCTGCTGCCTCTAGTCAACCCTATCCATTCTGCTTGGCCTTGTAACTGCTTCAATGCCAAAAAAGAGCTACTGAGAGCTTCTTTACCAACTGTGCAGACACCAGGAAGTCCATTATTCAAAATAAAGCAGGTTCATAGAGTTGAGTGATGCCGCTACGCAAATGTATTCATACAATGTCTGAGCCAACTTTATCAATGTGGAATATATATATATATATATATATATATATATATATATATATATATATATATATATATATATAACTAATATTAAGCGCAATATCTAGTGCATCCACCTTTGAACCTCCCCACAAACAGATTTTAGGCAATAATAACACTTGTTATTATAACACGTGCTGTGTGTGTGTGTGTGTGTGTGTGTGTGTGTGTGTGTGCGTGTGTGTGTGTCAGCTGGCCAAGAGAGTGGCAACATGCCATGGGTGTCACATGGTCAGCAGTGTGAGTGGTTTGAGGCGAAAGGTAACTCTCGCAGCCCTCCCCCAAAACACCACCACCATTCTCCATACTTGGCCTGGGAGGGTGACAAGCCAATGGCAGTGCTTTCCTACCAGTCACCCCACTCGACAGCAAACACAAGACTGTGGAAAGAGGGGGGGAGGATGGGAAAAAGGGAGAAACCAAGCTGATCTGTTTGACACAAAGCAGAACATCAAGAATACAGATCAGCCAGCAGTTGTGGGTGGAAGCACACTTTGCTCAACAGAGAGGAAGTTACCATATCAGACTCTTAAATGAGTGGTAGATTGCAGATGATAAACTAGTGGGAATATGCATGATTGCGTGCACAGCTTTACCACAATCGGCACGGCATTTTGTACAAAACGGGCCACTCCTGAAACCTTTCGAAGCAAATCATAGCCAATCAGGATGGAATATGAGAACTCGAGTCTTGATCACATGACTATAGACATCATGTGTACCGATTTGCGTGATAGTTGGATAAAATCTGAATGAGTAATATCAAAAAATGTGTTTTACATAAGTCGGCCTCCTGGTGGCGCTATAAAGAGCATATGTGAAAAAAGCAAGACAAAGGTTTTTCCTTTGCCTCTAGGGAGTGTGCATACAAAGTTTTACACAGATCGGTGCAGTTATAGGTAAAAACACGAATGGGCCAGTTATAGTGCCACCATGAGGCTGATGTGTAAATTTAATTTGCAAGTGGAATTTCTTCCTCTGCATAGTGAGAATGTGCATGAAATATTTCCCTGAAATTGCACTCTGATTGATTTGAGGCATTTTATTCAAAATGGACCAATCTTGCAAACTTTGGAAGGCAATCTTAGCCAATGGGGATGGTATATGGGGAAGTGGACAGGTGTTGATCACATGACTACAGAGATGGTGTATACCGATTTGCGTGATGTATGGATCAAATGTGTACGAGTAATATAAAGATGTGTTTTGCAAAAATCAGACTCATGGTGGCGCTATAACAGGCTATTGTGGAAAATTGGGGCAGAGGTTCGCCATTGGCGTGTGTGCACAATTTGGCATCAGCTGGGCCAACGATGCTGGAGATTAGCTGTACGGACACACACACACACACGGACGGTCGGACAGACGACGGCGTGCAAACATACTTTCCCCATGCCTTTGGCTGGTGGAGACAATGAAGAAAGATGGCCTAAATGCAAGCATGAAACAATGATGTTATCTATAACAAGGCTTGTATTTCCAGCCCACCCATATTATACTGTGTAAACTCATGCATTTGTATTTTAAAATGTATTAAAATTATTAACAAGAAAATTGCATTAATTACAATTATTACTGGCGAAGGAGACTTGCAAAAAAGAATCGGCTACAGTACATCTGAAAATCTGAGTTAAGTAGGGCCTGTTCATGAGATTATAGAGATTGTCAACTAGGGTGTTGAGAGTCAATTTAAAAGCCTTCTGATCCACTGAAGCTTGTTATTACTGCCTGCCGAATGGGGGATTAGCACTATGGTCCTTAAACATACTTAGCTTAATCCCAACCTCTCCAGGATCAGCGAATCCGCCAACTAAATTACCCATCATAATCTCATCAACTCTCTTCTCAACATGGCACTTGCCGACGTGCCGTAGCACTTGCACTAGCCTCGACGACCTTACAGGCACATGCAAAGGCTACATTTATGCAAGATATTTATACTAGGATGCTTATGATCCTTGATGACTATTTCTATGTATTTGATGTATTACCATGTGTTGTTTTTGCTTAATGTAAATCGCTCTGGATTAAGAGCGTCTGTTAAACGACCAGTTCAGCCCTGGCCCTCTACGTTGCACAACATACTTACTGTATTATCATCTTTATGTCATACAGAATTAAGAACACATTCCCATCGAAGATATCAAAGAAAATTCTACACAATGGAAATGCCCTACTGCTACTGGCAGCATCAATTCAGAGTAAAATAAAAGTAAAGAAAAAAAAGTAACTGTCTATGACATGGCCCCACATGTCATGCTAAAATGTTATGCTCTTAAAACAAAGAGCAATTATTAGCAGCATTGAAATGTTGATGAAATTCTGATATGGTCTAATGTGGAACTGGGAATAACCTTTGGTTTACAAAGAATCTGTTAAAGCGATGTCCAGAATATTAAGATATTAAAAATCAATCAGCAGATCTAACAAGATCCTTTTGAGAGTTCTGTTGTGGTTGGTCAATATCTCATTGATAATTCAACAGTCTTACAAATAGCACAGCATGCTAGTCTTTGAAGAAGGGTAGCTCAATATCTGTGTACTGTAGGCCAGCTTATACATTTACCAAAATTAGAATAATCGCTAATTCAGTCTTTGTCGCTCACCAGATGAAAATTATCTATGTTGTTGGTTGGTTACGACAAAGTATAAATTGTCCTCAATGCACAACTCTTTCCACCCCACCCCCTACTCCATCCTTGCTTTGGACACAAAGGATGACCTTGGGTGGCAAGATTCTCTGTGTCCAAACAGACGTGAGAGACCTGCACTGTTGGTCACATGAGTGCAGACTGAGTCATGTATGGGGAGGGGTGGAGTGTGGGATCTCTGAAATGGAGCAAAGGTCATTCATCAACTGCTACACACAGTGTTGAAATGACCTTAAGAATGACACTTACGCATACTGACCACTGGTGTCATTTATATACCACTAGTGCCATTTACTGCATATAGTACCACTGCAAAATGCAAGCGTTGAGATGAGTGAGAAACATCCTCCCATTTGTCCAACGGCACACACCAAGAGCATAACATTGAGACAGTTGCCTCAAATTAAGGTTTTCCTATCAATTGAATAACACACGATTATTGTCTCCACCAGGCCGAAGGCATGGGGAGAGAGTATGTTTTGCACTCCGTCCGTGTGTGTGTGTCCATCCTTCCGTCCGTCTGTGTACAGCTAATCTCCGGCACCGTTAACCCGGTCGATGCCAAACTTTGCACACACACTCCCTGGATGGCAACGATGAACCTCTGCCCCACATTTTCCAGAACGGCCTGTTATAGCGCCACCATGAGGCAGCTTTTCACATGTTTTACCTAAAACTGCACCGATCTGCGTGAAACGTTGCATGCACACTCCCTAGAGGCCAAGGACAAACCTTTGACCTGCATTTTCCGCATCTGCCTTTTATAGCGCCACCAGGAGGCCGACTTTGGCTTTCACAGTTTGCAAGATTGCCCCGTTTTGAACAAAAGCCTCAAATCATGAACGCAGCGTGCAATTTACGTGAAATCTTTCACACATTTTCTTACTAGGCTGAGGAATATATCCCACCCTTTTCACATTGGCCCGTTATAGCGCCACCAACAGGTTGATTTCTGCAAAACACATTTTTGGAACAAAATGCCTCAAATCATCCAATTGCCATCAAAGGCGTATGAAGAAATGGCACCCTTTTCACATTGGCCTATTATAGCGCCACCAGGAGGCCAGAACCTGACCTGCCCTGGTGGAGACCTGTGCCCCGAGGGGCACTTTTTCTAGTTTGCAAATACATTTTGTAGAAAATTACTGAATGTCATGAATCATACTTTTTATGAGACCAATATTATCAGTAGTTTACTACTAACTATTAAACACTTTGACTTGCACTCGTGCAAAACTACAAACATGACATTGTTCTTTAGAAAATCTGTTCTTTTCAAAGAGCGACACTGTAATTCATTGATTTACAAAATAGGCACTGAATTATTAGCTGGCAAGCGCCAGGAAATAAAAGCGAACATTCAAATATATCAAATTCAAGTTCAATACTCCAAACAAATACTTTTCCTTCCCTAATCTTACACACGCGTGCCAACTTCCTGTTTCACAGTTGCTTGCAGGTCAAAGCCACAGTTGACTAGGAAGTGTTGTGTAAATAATGGCAAGCTCCACTTGTACTGGCCTGAGGCTTGTGTCCGTTAGTAACCCCAAGACAGACACACAGGCTGGCTGTGACTGCAGCGTCACAACATCATTCATGACACAGTCAGCCTCACACAGACAGCAGAAAGTAATAATGAAGCCCATGTTGTTCTTGACTGTAAAGAGTTCCTTCTGATGAAAGCCATTACTGGATTATCTGGCAACTGTAAAAATCATATCTTAATATTAACATGCTTATTAATAATTGAATAGGCTACTATTATTACACGTATTAAGTGGTTTTAGTTTCTCTCTGAGTTTAATATAGATTACAGCTTCTTTGTGCAATGCATGACTGCCACGAATAAGAGAGAGAGAAGCTGGATAGAGAAGAATATAGAGCCTATAGTATGCTACTGTATAGAAAGAACAAAAGCTATTGTGACGATGCACAAAAGATTTTGAGATGCAGAAGAAAATTACATATCTTAAATTTCAACTGGACCATATTGTAGGCTATGCTGTACATGTATAGGTACACTTGGGAAGCCACACTGAAAGGAACAGTCAATTGCATCTGCAATTAAGGTATGTGACTGTCAATGTCATAATTATATTGACACTTACAATCACTACGACCAGTACAAACAAGAAACCTATGGCATTTACTGTAGCTGCTGTGAACAGACGGTGATATCAAGTAAAAAAAAAAGTCTCAAGCCACACATTCCACAGATTCCTGTCATGGGATCTTTGGGATATTTTCCATAAAACGTGCTGCTCCCCCGGGCTCCACAAGTTACAACTGACCTACCTTTGCACCATATAGTACCGGGTACCACCTAGATAACTGCATGTCTAAACATCAACACACTTCCTGCTCGAACATAACTAACAATATACATAACCTAACGTATATAATTCGTTCATAAATATACATACACAGGAGGTATTGTTACACAAGTCAACACTGGGTGTGCCATGATTATAAATCACTTATGTTTCAGTCACACAGGTAAAATAAGCACATATTCAACACTTCTTGTGGGGTGTTTTTATAGGTGGCAACTTTCTTAATCCCATTAGACGCCACGCCACACAGACATGACATGACGTGGTGTCTCCTCTTACTGCCTCGTACCATAGTTATAGCTTGCCTTTGGTCTCCACTCTCCAGTCTCCACCCTTCCGTCTAATCTAGTGTTTTGTGTATGTTGGAAGTTTATAGACTCACTTAATCCAAAAGAGAACGGAAAGCATGGCATACATACTGTATACAAAAACCTGAACTTGTACATATACTTATAACCGATGGGCTGGCTGGCGGCTATGTACGAACTACCAACAACTTAACAAGTGAGAGGCGCAAGCAAGCCAAAGTCTGTCAAAGATGGGCGCCTTCATTCGCGACATACATTGATTTGTCAATGGTTGCATTGTTTCTTTTAATTCGTTGCCATAGAGTTAAATGGCATCAACCGTCGCCTATTACACGCATACCACACACACACGCTTCCAGTTCCAGCGCCTTCTAAACAAAGCTGAATGTCACACAAACTCTGCTATGCAGCACAGCCATGTCTTCCACGTCCTTGCATTGACGAGAAACTTTGTGCGAAACTGGTGGTGGCGGGGTTTAATGAGCACATTGGACATCATCAACACATTATAGGCCTACATGTTGAATGTTGATTGAATCACACCGCATCATCAACTTCATGTCACTGCGTTAGCGGTTCGTGCAGAGGCGTTATCGACTAGCCTATATAGATAAAAGCGACTGAAGGGAAAGTCTGATTTATACACCATGGCTTGATCACAGACACAGGGTACGGTCTGTCAACAACGTTAGAACAAGCCCCGATGAATGTAGCGCGCAGTAGCACGAATCACTGTCTGTAGTACGTTTGTAACAGGCCTGCTACTCCACACAGACGTGTAGACTAATTGGAAAAGTGAGAGCACTACAAATTAAACCTGCGAAAAGGCAAAAATGACCAACAAACAAACCTGTGATGTGAAGCAGTTCCGAAGGCTCGAACCACAAAATCTTTAAGGGGCTGTGAGCGCGTCAGGCATTGTATTCCGTTTGTAGAATGCTTTTAGCCAATCAGGGATGGTCTCAAGTGTGTTTTTCCTGTTGCGTTTGAGAGGCTTGTTGTCATTGGTCAATATTTTGTGGCCATCAGGTATAAATAAAAACGCAATGAAATAAATAAAAACTCAAATTAAACGAATACATTTATTTATTTAATTGTATTATTTATTTGTTTATTTAATTTCATTTTTTATTTATTTCATTGCGGTATTTATTATTACAGTTTTGGTATTTATTATTAATTGTGTGTGTGTGTGTGTGTGTGTGTGTGTGTGTGTGTGTGTGTGTGTGTGTGTGTGTGTGTGTGTGTGTGTGTGTGTGTGTGTGTGTGTGTGTGTGTGTGTGTGTGTGTGTGTGTGTGTGTGTGTGCGTGTGTGTGTGTGCGTGTGTGTGTGTGCGCGCGTGTGTGCGTGTGCGCGCATGCGTGTGTGTCCCTATGGTGTGCATGTGTGTGTGTGTATAAATTACAGGGAAACTTGCAAATAGTTGAGCTGAGCAACGGAGCATGTAGACACACAAACATAAACCCATGATTTTCATTCTGAAAATAAATAAATAAATAACTATGCCCCCCTTTCCACAAAAAAAATATGAATGGTTCCAGTCTGAGAGCTTCTGAGTCATTTTACTTCCACTGGCTAGCCGTAGACTCAAGTTTAGTCTATGGCTAGCCAGTGCCATCTGGTGTAAAGTAGGCCACATTAATAGGGTTGCTGTTTTTTTTCCCAACTCGCATGTATAATGCCCCAACTTTCCTACATAACATGATAGGCCTAATCATTATAGCCCCAGCCCCAAATGAAAAAAGAAGAAAAAAAATAAAGTCAAATAAATAAATACAATTAAAATAAAACAAAATAAAAAAAGGAAATGCTTAAGGAGCCTTTCACGGATTTTAAGAAAGCTAGGCTATAAGCACCTTGCATAGTTCAGTTCATATGCATATAGTTATGTTTTTGCATATAGTATTAAATTATTACATAATACATTACATTAGTAATTACATTACTACATTATTGTTTGTCTTTAAATGTCTTGATGAACTGAAATACACTCAGGGGGGGGGGGGGGGGGGGGGGGCATGCCATCCCCCCACTTCTCTCACGTCTAAAATTATTATGTATTTTGACTTGTCATTTACTTTTATGGATACGATTAAGCATTTTAAACCTTGTTTCTATAGGCTATACACATCTGCATGTTTTAATAGTAGTCGCACGCGTTGCGCACATGTATTATGGGGCGTCCCCCCACTTCAAAATGTAGCACTACATCACGGCATTGTTCTACCCCGGATTTGACATTGATATCCTGCTCAAGTGCTGACATTTTACGACTGAGCTGCTTGCTTGCTCTGGGGAGAAATAGCTATTTGGACCTTCAGGCCAAACATAAACCGGGTTGTGTCAAAGGTCATGTCTAGGCCCAAACCGCACCAATCATTCGCCACGCAACTCCTTGCAACATGCAACTACTTGCAACCATTATCCCCAATGGCAGTTGCAAGGAGTTGCATTGTGACATGCCTAAAAGCTGTTTAGGTGCAAGGAGTGCAAGGAGTTGCAACTAGTGTGGTTTGGGCCTATAGACACAGGGCACAAATGTCTCAGTAGAAAAGCAGGGAGACCAACACCACCTCAATTGTTTAAGTTGTAATGGATTAACATATGCTACTCTCATTCACTGATTGGACTAAATAACATTTTATTCACTACAAAAAGTTACATAATACCACTTTAAGTTAAAAAGGTGTGTCACCTAACCAGATCCATTGCTAGTCTAAATTATACTGTGTGTAGGTGGATCACAATGGAAACAAGCTTCGGCTTTTTTTGTATTGTCCACGGTGGGCATCGTTGGCGTTTTCTAAATTGACGACACTAACTTTTGAGTGGTGCTATAGCGCCACTCCTATGCAGAGATATGTGTGCATGCATGACTGCATGTGTGTATGTATATGTGTATGTATATGTGTATGTACGTGTACGCTTATTCAAGTGCTAATGGGGATCCTATAATAAAGTACAGTACAGTACAGTACAGTACAGTACAGTACAGTACAGTACAGTACAGTACAGTACAGTACAGTACAGTACAGTACAGTACAGTACAGTACAGTACAGTACAGTACAGTACAGACTTTAACTGACAATCTGTCCATCCGTCCGTCCGTCCGTCCGTCCGTCTGCGTGCGTGCGTGCGTGCGTGCGTGCGTGTGTGCAGGCGGTAAAAAATCACATGAAATGATTCTGTTTAGGCCAAAACACTTTCTGCACTTTCTGTCATAGTAGCCTAGTTAGAGAAATGTATGGCAAATGCGCAAAAAAATGCACTAGTTTTCTTCACAAATGCATTCATAAAAGGTGTCTACTATGACCTATCAATTTGTTCCAAGCTAACTCCCTCTGGGAACTTTGTGACAGCTGCTGAAAGTTTCTGTACCATTAACAGCCGACAAAATGTTCATAATTTCATTATGCTTTATAGCATGCATGTGATGGGTCAAACTATGGAGTTTTCATAATTCTGAATCCATTGCAAGCATTAGTTTTACATGAAAAACACTCCTTGGGCTAAATTCGGTCATAGCCACTTGCCCAAATGTGCTAACCTGATGACGGCTATGGCCATTCTTTGCTGAAGGAGCGTTTTTCGTGCAAAACTAATGCTCGCAATGGATTCAGAATCATGAAAACCCCCTAGTTAGACACGTCACATGCTACTTAAAGCATAATGAAATTGTGATAATGTTGCCTTATATAGGTGGTTAATGGTACCCCAACTTTCAGCAGCTGTCACATGAGTTTCCCAAGGGAGTAGGGTTGGAACAAATTGAGAGGTGCACCTTTATGAGCACATGTGTGAAGAAAGCTAGTGATAAGCATTTTTTTTGCAGATTTGCCACACATTTCGCTAATTTTCCCTAAGGCAGCCTAGAGATAGCCTTTAAAATGTTTAGAATTAGAATCTTCACATACAAGCCTATACCACAAGAGGGAGCCTATCCTGACACCAAGTGCTATACTAATGCCATTCCCAAAGCAAATGGACATAGTTAAGTTTAAATCATTACTATGAAAACTTAATTATTTCCAAAGCACCAGCATCAGTATAGGCCTACTCAACATTCCGAATGTCTGGCACATTTCTTATATATATTGTTTATATATAGTCTTGATGGATAGGGTATATTTTTTTCTAGCAAGCTCCTAATCTGTTGAAAAAAAATAAACATATATGGTCTATGCATGATGCAGACCTGAATAATGCATTTAATTCAGGCGTCCAGCCACTCCAGCCTACATTTTTGACAATATCTTATTTTTTTTAAACAATGTATTTATTTTGCATGTTAAGATTATTATTTCTGCACTGCAACAGCAGCACTGCTGTTTGCTGCAGCATTTAAATCAGTGTAGCGCTGTCAGATTTGTATCAGTTCAGTGGGGCCGTGTGAACTGATGCAGCTCAGGCTGAGGGTGGCGCGCCAAGCTAAAGGATTGTGCCATGGGGACCCACCAAGGTCACCACGGTTCAGAGCGCAGCGCTTGACAACACGGCGTCACATGGCTGACACTTGCACACATAGGACTTTGTGTTTTCAAATCATAAATTCCAGATGATTATTTGATCCTCTGTTTGATCTGAGAATATTGTTTGCAGGAAAACAATCACGAATAGGCTATAAGTATAGCCTATAGGCAAAGCTAACTATTTTTATTTATGTATTTATTTGTATTTATTATTTATTTTTATTATTTTTTGTTGTCTATTCTATATAAACAAGAGTTGAGTTATAGTAACCATCAGAGGTATATATAGCTATAGGCCTATATCACTAATATTTTGGATGGATTTGTAGCCTGCTGCCATTATGTTTATTAAATTGCCATAGTCTACATTAGTGTAATTATATGTAGCCTACACTAATGTATATAATTATTTTCTTGACCTTATACCCTGCAGGTTCTTTACAGCCTAATTCCCTTATCTTAGATCTTTACACAGAATTTGAATCATGCAATAACTGGTCAGACATGAAGCAAACACGATGAAGTCTATAAAGGAATAATCAGAAGTCAGAACGTCTACGAAGTGTCAGACAGTATACAATTTACAATTTAGTCCTGCAGAGCGATAATTCAGTATCAAGTCAAGCAGCTGCATCAAATTTAGAAATTAATGCAGCAAAGGAAGATGTTGATTGATATCCAACCCAATTTGGTGCATGTTGTCACTCGGAATATGTGCAGGTACCTAAAAGCCTATGGCGTATATAAGGAGAGGGGAAAAGTTCACTTTCAGTTATATAGGTCTATGACTCCCTTAATTTAATGCATCAGTAATGCGTTGATGCTGTGGTCATATTTAACAGGCTATTATATGGTCTATATCCAGCATGTGTCAACACTAAATCAAGCAAAGCCTATATACACGGCCTGCACGTGACCTTCTGGATAAATTCAATCACTATAAAATAGTAACAATTAAATACGCATGACATAAGCTTTTCCTGAATGCGCAATTTGGTATTTGTCTTCTTCTAGCTTCGTTCAAATAGACTATTGATATAAGCAGGGTTGCGAGAAAAATAATGTCAAATGTCCAAACCCGAGTCGAGAACAAGGAGTGACTCGTCTCGTTAGTGACCTTGTAACAGTTTTTGCAGAATTGCACCTGCAGGTTATCCTTATACACGTTATGCTGTTGTAAAACGTGTGCAAACGCACGCTGGTGCCCAAAGTAAATTAAATACAATTATGCTTACATTACATTATGCTACAAGTAGGCCTATTACAAATTGTCATGTGTAGCCTATGTGCATAACATTTTGAACGATTAAATTAGTATAGCTACAATAATTGCGAATATAGGATAATTACGCGTCATTCGGTTTAATTTGCCGAGGTGATTATAGTGTATTTCTGATTAATGACATCTGATGTGAGAATTTTTTTTTTATATATAACTTAATGAAAAGCAAAATACGTTATTTTTCTCATATTCAAATGTCAAATACAGAGAAACTCCTCGTGTAATGGGATTTTATGCCCCTGCTACTCTCTTGCGCCTTTCGCTCCATGGGCGCTATAAAACTCTCCAAATGCTTCTTGTGATCCTTTCTTTCATTTCTTTTTTTTCTTCTTTTTTACAATTTCCATTGCTCTTTATTCTTCGACATTGCTTACAGGATCAAATGTACGAAAAACACAGTGAAACTTTAAAGATTAAAACGTTCTCAATGGAAAAAAAGTATCCAAGCGAATTGTTTTGGCGCATGAAACGAGTTGAACTGGTGAGAATGAACGCACACAATAAACCTGTTGTTAACCTTGCTGTGAAAATATGTTTGAAGAAAACAGGCAATTGTTGTATGAAATGTATTCAAGTATAAAATAATACCCTTTGTTGGGGGAAAAACTTGAGCAATGTGAGGGTACAAAAGTCCCCTGTGGCATTTACTAGCCCCCTTTGTGAAGTTTGCGCTTTGGCGTCTCCACTTGGCGCATTACCCAGGCCCCTTTAAACGCGATTGTTTCTTTCTTTCTAATGACATTTACCGGATCAAAACATGCTGTTAATTCGATCAGAAAGCTTCACCCTTCATAACAATGGCAGTATAATTTCTTCCAAAGTTTGTTAAGTTGACCGAAATTAGGCAAATGAATAGGGGTCTCCAGGCTACCCATCTTGCAGGTGACGGGGAATAATGCACGTTCACACCAGCTGCATTCTTCTTTATTTCTCGCTTTCTTTCACAGCATTATTAAAATTTAGGCCAATGAAACTATTCATTCGACTGAATAGACATTTTCTTATAGGATAATAGGATACAAATTGAGCCTCTCCAAAGAGTCTCCAGTGGTGGGTAACCCTCGTGTGCCAGAGACTGCTGGAGACGCCGGCCTTGACGCAGACGACGCTCGTGTGCCAGGGCTAATCACACACCTGCCGAGGACTTCAACAAAATAAAGAATGTAAACAAAAAGCTTGCCATCTCTCATAAAAGATGGACGTGTCACCAAGTCGTGTGAGAAACGCTGAGAACAAACGGGGGACTCCGTCTCCAAAAGATCTCCCCTGAACTTGGCGGAACAGCCTATTAAAGGCTTACTTAATTACTCTAATGACACTGGACAGGCCTTAAACCTCAGACTGAGCTTGGATGAGAGTTAAGATCGCTTGCTGAGATTGTAAACAGGCGATCGTGTGAGAAACGCGAGTGGAAGAAAGAGGGCCCTTTTTTTCCAAGGCTTTGTTTTCAGTGCGCGCTGTGCGCCCGGTCGCATGAGGCGAACCCAACGCTCACTTCTCATTTCCCGCCTGAGTTGTTACTATGCAAATAATATTCCGAAAATAATCACGTGTCTTTTGAACAGCCACGTGGATTAACAAAGCAGGTTTGCCCCCCTGCCAGCCCATGGCTTGAGATTTTTACTATTTCTTTAACTGATCCTAAACGCACACATTTACCAAAAGCTTGCCTCTTAATCCCATGGAATAATTTGCATCATGAATGCCAGAGTCTCATGGATGATCCCTTTATAAGGCCCATGGGTTCCCCTAAAACTTCAGTCTGGCCCATCTTCTATATCAGAGGAACATCTTACTCTCACAACTGAGCTGTTGGATAAGACGTCTGTCACAAACTCGCCGATGGCATCTAAGATGAAGGATCGAAAGGTAAGCATTATATTGGCGCGCTCCGCATTTTAAGGACTGACCCAGGGAATTACAACGGCCTCTTATGGACAAGTTTGGGTTTCTTATATTGGAATTTTTTTCGAGTTCAATATTATACATCAATAGTTGAAATAAATAATTACTGGGACTCCACCTAAAGGAAAACTCATGCTACATGGGTAAGGAGAAATGCATCCGACTCCACGCATGTGCCGTGCGTCCTGGGGATACTGGCTGGTTTTCCTCGGGTTTGAGGCTTGAGCTCATATCATTTTGGTATAAATGCTATAATAAACTACAAAATTAACACTTAAATGACAACATCTGCCAAACATAATCTCAACCTCCTTCACAAATAGTTGTGGAGTAATAGAAAATAGCCGTGGAGCACACACAGTCACTGTTGCGCACTGGTGCAGCAGAGCGCAAAAGCGCAATTCCACAATGTGCGCTACAGCCTGCATGGACTATACTTGTTCTGTCTTTCTGTCGTATTCGAGTTGATCATTAGCTAAATATGTATACATTTTCATATCCTAAAGACCCAAACTACTCCGTGCGTGGGTATATTGTTTCAGTTTCTTTGATGTGTATAGGCCCATGGGCCATGGCTAATGAACAAATTGCGAATTGTATTTCACCTTCTCATTTCCCTCATCCGCTCTTTTTGACAGAGAACTCCCATCTCCCACAAAGTCATTGAGAAAAGAAGACGGGATCGTATTAACCGCTGTCTGAATGAACTAGGAAAAACAGTGCCCATGGCACTTGCTAAACAGGTGAGGCACTTTAACTTTATCAGATTGATGTCTATATACACGATACGCTGTATCAGTGCCAGTGGCTGGGACTGCATGGTATATTTATTAACCCATTTATATTTTGAATTATAGAATTCTGGGAAACTCGAGAAGGCAGAAATCCTGGAGATGACAGTTCAATACCTACGGGCACTCCACTCAGCGGATTTCCCGCGGGGGCGAGAAAAGGGTATGTATAACCATTAACCGTGCGTATGTGCCTGCATGATATTGATATTTAGCCTGCTATTTTGATAAATCATTTATCAAAATAGCAGGCTAAATATCAATATCAATATACATTTATCATAAATGTATACCACATCAGCTTCCATTGAGTAGGCCTATGTGCCAACAACAAATATAGAAACTTAGGTGAAGTGGGACGGAGTCGAGGCCCACTGCTGCGACTTTAGAAATAGGCCTATATTACCCACGTTACCAAAGACAAGAAACCGTGCAATGAAGTCAATACAAAAGTCTAAAAGGTCTCATGTGTTGTTTCAGGTGAGCTGCTGGCTGAGTTCGCCAACTACTTTCACTACGGATATCACGAGTGTATGAAGAACCTGGTGCACTACCTCACCACCGAGGACCGGGCCGAGACCAAAGACATCAAGTACGCACGGATCCTCGCCTTTTTGCAGTCCAAGTCGCGCGTTATCACCGAACCCGTGTTCGGTTCCGTTGGCGCACTGCCAGAGCCGGTCACCGACTACCTGGGCCACCACCTGCACTCCTCCCCGGAGCACCAAAGCCACAGTCCCAGCGACTCCATGTACCACCACCAGCAGAGCCCACCCACGGGACACTTCTCCTGGCACAGCGCGACGCGCAGCCCCACCATCACGTATCCAACGGTGCCACTCTCCGCGCCCACGCAACAGCACGGCGGATATCTGTCGCCGGTGCAGGGACTCGATCACCATTATTTCAATTTCATCGGTCACACGCACGCAAACGCGTTCAGTCTGCACAGTGCACAACATGCCATGTAAATATTTTCTCGTTTTTTTGTTGTCTTTATTTATATATTGTGTGTGTGTGTGTGTGTGTGTGTGTGTGTGTGTGTGTGTGTGTGTGTGTGTGTGTGTGTGTGTGTGTGTGTGTGTGTGTGTGTGTGTGCGCGCGCGTGCGCGCGTGCGTGCGTGCGTGCGTAAAATAGATACAGATTGTGCATACTGAATGGAATAAATATTTCTTTAAACAACATTATGTTTGTCATGATTGAACAGGAATTATGAGGATTTATAACCTTAAATATACGGAATAGATATAGTAGTATAGCCTATATCACAAAAAATGTATCAAACTTCCAATCACACCAAAAGTGACCTCTTGAAAACACAAATGGAGTTCAGTATTGATTAAGCAGTGATTTATAGTTTATGATGTGGCCAAGACATATTTTCCAATAATTTCCTACTATTAACCTATTGAGAACAGAAGGAGGGTACAAGTCTTATTTGTCTAATGTATTCTGTATAATATGTAAAACTGAGGAGATATGTCTTGGAAGATCAAGCTATAGCTTAAAGACCTTTATATTCTATAGTGCGGCATTTTGAAATGACTGCAAAATGTCTATTTTTGAGGGGTGCTAGCCCCTCATGTCCAGCTTTTAGTGTGCGTGTAAACTCAAACTTTGTCCTAACACAAAGATTAAATGCCATTGATAATGAATGGCCATTTTTACGTCAATGTCCCAAAACAAACATTACATGCCATTATAATGAATGAGTTTTGAGTGTTTGTGTAAACACAAACATTAAAAACTGGACATAGGATGCAATGTGATTGGCCGGACTGAGATGATATGATGATAAGAGCACCCCTCACTTCACACAGGTGTGATTTTTGAGGGGCGCCAGCCCCTCCTATATATTCAGCTAGTGTAGATTTTCGTCTTACACAAACCCATTGCCCATTGTTGAATGGAGAATTTACAGTACGTCATATGTGGACGCGCAAATAGTCTATTTTCTTTCCTACACAAAGAGAATTTACATCATATGTGTCTGATGATGTACGATGATAAGAGCACCCCTCACTTCACACGGGTGTGATTTTACTTTATATAGTCTTGTTCACTGACAGGATATAAAAATCTTTAGCTACAGAGAAACAGTGTTTGTTCCAAGGGCACTCAGCGAAGCAGCATTTTCATTTACAACTTAACACATACTTGTACAACTTAACACACTTAAACAATCCACAATTCAGAAGGAAGCAGGAGTCTCATATTTATTTGGATGTAAAAGAGATATTTCTTAGCATGTGAAATATTATGAATGATTTCGGGAAAATATCAGTGTGGAAAAAAATATAACTCAGCAGTTAAAGGGATATTTCACTTTCAAGGGGCAGCTACAATGAATATCAAATATCTAAATACTGAATCGAGCAACTAAAAAACTAGTGTTACATAAGCCTGAGTAGACAATAGAATATCCCTTTAAGTTTCAATAGACAAACATGGGTGCCATTCATTAGTGTGTGGTAAAGGTGTTATTTTAAGTGCATATTCTCAACCATGCATGCTGCAGGTGGGGCATGGATTCTCAATCGCTTAATAGCTTAAGACAATAAACTGCTCAAAATTGGGGAGATTCAAAAGAAACGTGGATGTGCATTGAAATCTGTGACTCTTAAATGGAAGAAATTGTACTAACATGCTTTTATCTCATGTTCTCTCAACAAATCTGTGCCATGTTGGGAGAAACCACACTATAAAAAGCCAGTGTTCATTTTATCACTATGTAAGTTTGAAACTGCACCGATTTAACCAAATGCACCCTAATGGGCAAGGTCCAAAACAAGGTCAGCATTTGACTGTGCAATGCATCTATGCTGCCAGGGGTCATATTAATCAAGAAATTGTTCGTTTTAGTCTGGGCCATGTGTGATATATACCAGCCCTGTCTCAATAACTGGACTAATCTCCTGATCGTCTCTCTGTTTTTGAGTAAGTTGTATTATTTTGGGTTCCAAGCATTATGCAAGTACCAAAAAAGAGAGAAGAGAGAGAGAGTTAAAGAAGAAAGGGTGCCATGAAGACTGCAGGGTGGAACTCCTTTTTTATATTTATTTATTTGGAAAGTCTATTGTCCTGCATCTGAAAGGAAGAAAATATCAAGATCCTTGGGCTTCATCCTTGAGTGATTGTGAAGAAACATAATCAGAACCATGAAATCAAAGTTTTCTTTTCAAGGAGAAGGCTGAAGAAATGCTTCACTCACGCAGGCTTATTGTAGAAACAGAACTAGAGTCGTAATCAGAACTTGTCTGTCAAATTAGTTAAATGTACCGTGGCATGATAATCTTCAGTCCCATGGGTCATGCAGGTGCTTTATGTAGATGGATGGATGGATGGATGGATGGATGGATGGATCATATGGATAAATGAATGGATGGATGGATGGATGGATGGATGGATGGATGGATGGATGGATGGATGGATGGATGGATGGATGGATAAATCCACATTAATCGCCTGGATGGCTGGATAAACCCACATTAACCAGCCCTAACCAAAAGACAAGCAACAAGAGAGCAAAAGAAAGAAATGAAAGTGCCATACAGATGGAAAACTGACAATATGATAAAAGGCAAGGGCTTTGAAGGAACACTTGGGTCCCTACAGCCCCAATATTGGTTTAAATCCTGACTCTAAACAGAGAGTTTAGCAGAGAAAGAGACTCATGCTCAGCCAGATGAGACAGATTTGCCACAGCACATCACATGAATAATAATAAATTGAGCAAGAAGAATGAGTACAAACCATATTGTAATGTGAACTGGCTGAGCCTCATTGGCAAATTTGAAAATATTTATCTTCAACATTAATATCGCACACAGAAGATTCACAATCCACTCCTTCACCACAATACAGAAGAGAAAGATAATCAATATATCATGTATGGAATATGTAGGATATACATGAAAAGTTTTCTTGTTGAATGATTTCAATTCAGTTTGTGCTGTGCAGAGATGTAAATCATTCTTATAATATATATATTATAAGAATTATTATAAGAGACAATGATGCCTCTTATCTACAGTATTATATTATATATTATATGATATAATATAATATATAATATAATACTGTAGATAAGAGGCATCATTGTCTTATTAAGTAAAACATAAAAGGAAATAATAAATAAATATTTACTGGCAGTGTGCCAACACTTAGATTTAGCAGGAATAGCATTTTAGCAACAAAATACAACAATGTTACACGTAATGTTTTTACATTTGACATCACTTTAAATTGAACAGTGCCCCAACAGTGTCTCTCACCAAAAATGACAGTTATTTTCGGAAAGCCACACTGTAGTATGACAAAATAAGACTTTTAGCTAAAGCGTCTGAGAATACTTATAGTTTCCTTGTTCATGGGATGGAGTGTGGTGTTCGGGGATGGGGTCAGGGTCGGTCGGGGCTGTGGTCGGGGCAGTTATGGATGGAGGGATGGGGGGGTGTTGCATGGTGTTTAGTCGTTGGGGAAACACACAGGGTTTTGGGAGCGAAGCCAAAGTAGCGCACAAGCTGTGTGAAATCCAACAGTCAGCGCTGGTCTGTAATCAAAGTGCCTCAATGGCATCATCAGATCTCCACCGGCTCACCTCAGGATGGCTGTCTGATGCGGCGTATGAAAAGATAGAGACAGGGGTGAAGGAAAAGGGAGACACGGGGGAAGGAATGAGAGAGGAGGAGGGTGAGCAAGATGGAGAGAGTGAGAATAGGGGCGAAACTGGGGATGGAGATCATTCCCACAACAGATACCACTATCTCACAGGGTTTAAAGGGCCCCCTTTCTGCAGCCCCCCTCCCCTCACAGATAACAATGCCAAAACTTGGCAACCAACCCAACCCATAAAGCAACAGTTTCCCATCAGGGAGAGGCAGTGCCTTGGCACCAGTCTGAATAAGGGGCACTGTAAGAACATAACAGACATGAATAGAGTCTGTAAGAAACCTTAAAGGAAAACAATGCATATGTATCAATTCATTTAAAACTATATGGGAATTCTTAATGTGAAAGCACACCACTCTAATCACATATACTGTAACACTCCAGATACAGTATATACAGTATGCAGTAGATATATTTAGAAATAAGACCTGGTTTAAAAACATGTCAATAGCTGTCAATGCTGAGAGAAGAAAATTTAAGTTCAATTTAGATAAATATAAACAATACAATATTGATTTGGGATATTGTTTGCCCAAATCATCAATTAATGTAAAACACAAACTATAAAGTTTGCCTACTAACTTGTTGGACTAAGATTCTCAAAGCACCCACCCCCTGCCAAGGGATGAGGGCTTTACCTTTTTGCAGTTGGCACAACCCACTATGTGCTCACCAGCAATCCAACCCCAGTGCCACCAGATTATGCAAATTCATGGAGATGTCCTATTCAACACTAACCTCTATTTAGAGCAGCGACCAAGATATTTGAGCCAAAAATGGAGAGATAAAAGAGGTACTGTTATAAAGAAAACACAGAGAAGGGTCAAACACATTTCAGATATAAATGAACATATAATGAATACTGTACATAAATGTCCTACTGTGGCACTGAATTTCAGCCATGCCCTCTTGTTCTATTTACAATATGTTATGCAATTTTTGCTACCCTGTAACTGGGCACTGCCACTCTTCATTGGCAGAGACATTGAGCCAAAGGGGAGCAGACAACAGCATGGGAACTTCCCCAAAAAAGAGCTGACAGATCTCTTAAAGTAGTAGAAAAACCCACAACATTACACCAAATGCTTTGTTATTCATGGGAAAAAAGAGCAAGCTTGTTAACTTGCACAATTAAGGCATCATTTGCCAAGAGAAAGTGCAGTGCTCTGTTTGCCATTGTTTTTTAAGACAAAGGGTTGAAAAAGCGAGTCTTAAATCAGTCCTTTGAGCATCATGAGGGTGACTGTGGTTATCTGTGTGCCACAACAAGGGGCACTTTTGTCACAAGCACAGACAGTGTGACATTGGGAAAGTGCTCAGGATAAATCAAGTGATTTTGCATGGTAGATCGGTAAAGAGCACACTACACATTCCAGTTCCTGTGTGCTTTCATCAAAGTGCTCTGTGTCAAGGAGAGGCAAATAGCAAAACATGATTTACCATTTGAAGGCTTTTTGTCGACAAATAATTCATATTTTGAAGAATATCTTAAAAACCAAAACCAATCGAGTTATTTATTAGCACAAAGTTAAAAAACAGGTGAAAATATATGTAACCATATTGTGGAGGAGAAGTTTAGAAAGGTTTAGGAGAAGATTTAAAGGTCGAAAATGCTGTGAAGTGGTCCTTTAACGTTTAGCCAACTTTGACTCAGTTATTCAGCTATGTTCAGTTCCATTTGATTTACTTCAGGCAATATGTTAACAAAACAATAAGGACCATTGAAATGGTCTGCTTAGTTACCAATAACTTAATTAATTTCTCAAGCTGTCAATAATAGACAAAACTAGAAAAAGTGCCCTTCCGGGCACAGGTCTCCACCAGTGTGTGTGATGTTTGGCAAAATGTGTAGGAGTAATATATAAACGTGTGTGTGTGTGTGTGTGTGTGTGTGTGTGTGTGTGTGTGTGTGTGTGTGAGACGCGGCTTGGCCTGTTGTAGCGCCACCATGAGGCTGATTCGAAAACTGTCAAGTGGCATTTCTTCCTCAGCCTAGTGGGAATATGCATGCACAGTTTCACCGCAATCGGACGCTGCGTTGAGTAGTTGTGGCGATTTGTACAAAACGGGTACAAAGCAGGCTACTCCTGAAAAGTTTAGAAGCCAATCGTAGCCAATGAGGGTGGATTATGATAAATCAAACAAACCCGTCTTGATCACATGACTATGGAGAACATGTGTACTGATTTGCGTGAAATTTGGATAAAATCTGAAGGAGTAATATTAGAAAATGTGTTTTACATATGTCGGCCTCCTGGTGGCGCTATAAAGAGCAGATGTGAAAAATTCCAGGCAAAGGTTTTTCCTTGGCCTCTAGGGAGTTGGCATACAAAGTTATCCACAGATCCATGCAGTTAGAGGTAAAAACACTTTTCGGCCAGTTATAGCGCCACCATGAGGCTGAGTTGAAAATGTTCATGTGGCATTTCTTCCTCGGCCTAGTGGGAATGTGCGTGCACAATTTCACGGAAATCACATGATGTGTTCATGATTTGCAGCATTTTGTTTGAAACTGAGCACTCCTGCGAACTTTGGAAGCCAATCTTAGCCAATCAGGATGGAGTCTGAGAAATCTGAAAGACCTGTTTCGTTGAATGGCTCTAGAGAGACTGTGTACCAATTTGTGTGATGTTTGGACAAAATCTGTAGGTGTACTGTCCAAAAACTTGTTTTGCACAAAGCGGCCTCCTGGTGGCGCTATAACAGGCCGTTCTGGAAAATGTGGGGCAGAGGTTCATCGTTGGCATCCAGGGAGTGTGTGTGCAAAGTTTGGCATCGACCGGGTTAACGGTGCCGGAGATTAGCTGGTAACAGACGGACGGAAGGACACACACACAGACACACGGACACACACACACACGGACGGAGTGCAAAACATACTCTCTCCCCATGCCTTCGGCCTGGTGGAGACAATTAAAGGGTATCTTTGAAAAACAAGGTCCCGCACACTGCAGACACTTGCCAAAATGTTGCTCTTTATCAGGTCGACGTTTCGGTCGATTAGACCGAAGCGTCAAATGACATGTACACTATTGATGGTGGCATGGTCTTTTAAAACCAGGACACTTGATTAAGAATAATATACGTCAGGCACAAACTATATGAGCTGTCAGGGCACTCAGGCACTCATGGCATTTTGTTTACCACTGCCACCGTCTATCATAATCTTAAATATAATGTGATACACTAGTTAACAATCCTGTTAGCTTGTGTCTCTGGCCATATTTGTTCCGTGTTTCTAATTCTGTATTTTTCTTTTAGCTGCTTCTCCTGTGTTCTTCGTATAAGCGTCAACAGAAATTCCCATCAGAAATTGCATTTCATGAACAGAGGAGTCTCTTCCATTTCAATCGCTCAGTTTCCTCTGAGGTTCTATTCACTTGAAAAGGTTCCTTAAAGAAAGACATTAAGAGGACCAGGAATGCATCGTGGCTGGCTTTTTTGTTGGGTCCTGCCAGCACCATTCTCCAACATAATGCTTCAGTGACAAAATGGAGAATATGAACACCGACAACGCAAATCAGATAAATCAAACATGAAGTGCACAGGCAGCCTGAAAAGGGTGTGGGTGATGTGGTCAAACAGTCACAGCTGAAGCATCTGACAAACTTGACGTCCCAGTAAGCCCTTTGCACAGCCCAGAAGAAAGGATAAATAAAATCCAGTAGTCCTAATATGCTCCCGGTGCGCTTGGCTGGACTCATGAGGGGCCAGAGAGGTGTGTCCCCACAGACAGACTGTCTTTTGTCTGCAAAGATGACAGCCGCTCCTATGCATTTAGCTGTGTCCAGGGCCAGCAAGGGAACACTGAGGGCGTCACAGGTCAGCGTCTGAGGTCATGATCTAAGTGACCAATCCGGTAAAAAAAAGAAGAAGCTTAAATTAGACTGGTAGACCATGCAGCGATGGTGCATGGCCGAAGGGTTGTTGAAGACTTCATTTCAAGTTATTGTATTCAAACTAAATAAGTTGTAACTTCACAAAAGTTGTTTTTTATCAGTAAAGCATCATGTATTTATGTATATATTCATTTTATAGAATAAATTGGTTAAAGCCTTTAATCAGAAGCAAATCAATAATATTCACTGAGGGCATAATCAGAATGAGGATAGAAACATAGCACACAAGTTCTTAAAAAGTTCTATACCTTGTTGAATGAGACAATTTCACTGTGGAAGGAGGTAAGAAGGTGGCGAACTTAAAAGAGGGTCCAAGGCAGCTCTGTCCAGTTGAAGTAGAAAATCCTTTATTTCATCAAATTTCAACAATTAAAAAAAACGACCAACGCGTTTCGGCCTGCATGGGCCTTCATCAGGGTCAACTAGAAACATGTTCGGTAATACCATGTTTAACTTGGTGATGTTGCATTATCATGGACATGGTTTTGGTGAATTGGTCATACCCCAGCAACCTTATCATGACCTTCACAGCAGGGCACCGATGTCTTACACCCAGAACATGAGACAATAGAACAAGTGTCAATTACTGCAGTCATCAGCTCAAACAACACACAGTGTAGTCCAAATGGTATTTTATTATTTCCGCCAGGCCAGAACAGCCGGGGACTGGGAATATGTTTTTCCCATGGATCTGTCCGTGCGTCTGTGAGCAGCTAATCTGGGACACTGCTGGACTGATCGGTGTGAAACTTTGCATTCAAACTCCCAGTAGCTACGCCAAGAAAGAACCTCTCATGGTGACTCTTGACAGGAAACTTCACTTTTTGGCCTATAACTCTTGAACCGTACAATATAGTTGTACAATATATATTTTCCGCCTAGATTAGTTTCATCACGATGCAACTTCCCATAGGCCACGCCTGAAAATCTAATTTCTGCCTGGCAAGATTTTTCACCATGTCAGCAAAGCACCAGAGAAGCTCTGACAATTTAAAGCCTATTTATTAGAGGTGCTAAAAGACATTTCGATATCAGTATAACTTGCAGAGTCATGAGTTAGTCGATGACTGACATGAGTGATACATAAATATACCAAAACACTTCATATGTGTATTTGTATTATAATGACACTTCAACTGAGTAGTCACTGATTCATGCTGGTACGATGTATAGTGTAGCAACCCTGTAAAAGACCCAGCCGTAACTTACTCGAGTACGGTATTGCTCTCCTGGCATTGCTTTTTCCCACTTTTTTCTCCCCAATTTAGTCGCTATGCCAATTATTTTATCCCCACACATATTTCACCCTGATGAAGGCATTGTTGCCACAACACGTAGGTGTATTTTTGAGCGGTGCACACGGCTCCAATGACTGGCCACGTGTGAGCTTCACACTGTGCACTATACAGTATAACTATTACAATAGTATACAGTACAGTAGGCAAACAGTTTAGAACAGTACAGTCAGTACAGTGCAGCGTACAGTACTGGAGTACAGTACTCTGCAGTACAGAACACAGTACAGAACAACCAGTGCTTAATTAATGCCGGAACTTGCCGAAGCTCAGCTACGGAAACTCCCTCCTGTGCTCCGCTACCTATAGAAGGGCTCCGGTACCCCTCTAGTCTAGAGGGCATACCGCCACCCCAAATGCACATACAATATACAATATGTCTGTATTGTTATTTTAGTTTCATTTTCAAGTCAACTATGTGTCTTCATGGTCATAGCTACTTCAATTTCCAGTACGATTCCAAAATAAAACATGGGTTGAATGATCACATTCCAAGTACAAAAATAAAAACACCCTTATTTTGAAATGCCCGTCCGCTTTGAGAGGAAATAGGTGGCTATGGGTCCCCCTTGACACATTGTCAAGCCTGTGTTATGACTAAAACAAGTCTCAGTCTCTCTCGTCGACTTTTGCGGGGGTTTTTTCTTTGTTCGTTGCATATGGAATATTGAACATACTTTTATGAAGCAATAGGTCCGTCCCACTAGCCTTGGGGACAGCAGGCGTTTTGTTTTCAAAACAAATGGTGAGTTATGAATAGAACTGGGTCATTGGACTATGGTCAACAACATTGCCATCGTGAAATCTCGCAAAGACAACAGACTTTACAGCATGGCTCAGAAACGAATATGTGATTGCTTTGGTTGGCCCAAATAAAAAAAAAGACTTAAAAGGAGCATTCAGTGATTTGAGTGATTTGGAAAACCACCCAGTTCGCCCCGGTAACAAAATGTGCACATGCACGCTCTACAGTGGGGGGAAGTGCAACAGGCCAACAGCATGTGCACTAGAGACTGACACGGGAGTGGATTTTCACTCCTGTCCCATCCCACTCCTGCAGAAAAAATCCTGTCCTGTCCCAATCCTGGGCCAGAGTAAAAAACAAAATCCCATCCTGTCCCACTCCTGTAGAATGACTCCTGATCCCATCCCGCTCCCACTCGAAATTACTCCCGCTCCCATCCCGCTCCTGTTTTTTTTTTTTTCTAGGAAAAGTTATTCTATATCTATCCATCTATCTATCTACCGGTATCTATCTATCGCTTCCTGCTTCTCAAGACAGATAGCCTACCAATACAAAAAAATAAAATAAAGTGGGCAATGGTGGATTTAACTTTGACTACCAAATACAGTATATCCTATTCATATCAATATTAAAACAAAACCAAGAACAGTTCTGACTGTTGACAAGTGCTTTGTAAATTTTTTAGATATATAATAGCCAATAAAAACATATATAAATATTTTTTACACACAGTAATAAACGTAATACAGATCTTCTCTTATGGGGGTCCCTGGCATATTTTCAAATGGGGGTCCGCGGGCTAATAAATGTTGATTTAGGGGTCCTTAACATGAAAATGTTTGGGAACCACTGGTGTATGGGACTCGTTTGTGAGAAAGAAGGGAGACGATGTATTGAACATTCGCTCAGCCTAAGACAGCTGTTCAGGGAGCCAAGCAAGTGCCAACAGTAACAGCGTTAGCATGTAGCTAACGTAGCATCACAATTGCAAGTTGCCACTGCCAGGGGAAACAAATGCATCAGGATGATCTGGCTATAAATAATCGATTATATCACATCACCGGCGCGATGCAGAATCATGCAAGGCCGCACTGCGATGTCTTCATATTAAATGAAACGTCCACTGGATTGCATGAAGGAAGTTTTCATCCTCTCCCGGTTGGAGCGGACTCAGCGGAGCCTGGAAGCATTAGCACTGATGGGGTATGTAGTTCTTTTGACTTGCGTCAGCAAGTCAAAAGAGTGTTGGCTCACTGAAAGATGACTACAACAAAGATGGGCGCTTCTGTTCTTTTGGTTGGCAGCGCGACCAGTTGAAAATGTCATTCACGATCCTGCACGCTCCTGTTGATTTACATTCCCGTCCCGTCCCGATCACGGGATTAATACAAATATTAATCCCATCCCGCGTGAATCCTGCGGGAATCCCGTGACCCGCGGGAGTCCCGACAAAATGTCAGTCTCTAATGTGCACCCCACTCGATCATGATTGGAGGAAGGCCCCTCTCATCCTGATTGGATGAAGGCTTTGCCACCCGCCACCAAAACTGAAACTAGGGTTTTTTGACCCCAGGGGCTCACTGGGGACAGGGAGGAACTCCTTATATGGTCAGCACACTCTATAGTAGGGAGGATTATCCAGAAAAAAAATAAAAATAAGTGATATTTAGATTAAGTCAAATCACTGAATGCTCCTTTAAGTAGTATTAGCGTTGATGAGGTTGTCATCGGAGAAGAGGACGACGACAACACACGGTGCAGGTATTTATTTAGCATTGCTTTACTGTTCTGATAATGGGCCACGGCCACCACATGTGCCTGCTGCTGCTAATGTTTGTTAAACTGTATTCTCAGTTGGGACGCTGTGCCAACTGAACTGCAAATGTTATATAATATGCTTGGTTGGTCGACGCGTGGCTGCAGGTAAATGCCGGCGCGCCATGAGTCGGCGGAGCCTCTCCGATCTCTGACTGGGGAGGAACTGCTGGGATGACTGGGATGTGGCCAGGCTATAGGAGCAAAACATCTGGGATGCGGAGAAGGGAGGGGGCACGGGACGGAGAGGGGGACAACAGTCTTGTCAAAACTTGACTATTGTAATTCGCTCCTTACTGGCCTACCGGCATGTGCACTTAAGCCTCTCCAAATGATCCAAAATGCCGCAGCTCGTCTGGTCTTCAACCAGCCAAAATTCTCACATGTCTCCCCCCTGCTCCGCTCCCTGCACTGGCTCCCAGTCGCTGCCCGCACAGAATACAAAACTCTGATGCTGGCATTCAAAGCAACCAAAGGTATGGCTCCCCCATATCTTGCAAGCATGATTGAACCCTACAAACCCTCCCGCGCACTCAGATCAGCCAACGCAGGAAAGCTGGAAGTACCCTCACTAAAAACGCCGGGACAACGCTCCACACGTCCCAAACTCTTCTCCCTTCTGGCCCCAAAACTGTGGAATGCACTCCCCGTTGCAATCAGAACTGCAGCATCACTCCCAATCTTCCGCCGTAGTCTGAAGACCCACCTTTTCAGACTCCATCATGGCCCATAGCACTTATCCTACCCCCTTAGATAGCACTTTTTAGACAGCATTTGAAACAGACTTATAGCATGTCATGTAGACAGCACAATAATTGCATTGTATATAGTCATAGCACATCATAGTACATATGTATAGCATAGTATAGTATATATGTATAGTTAATATGTATAGTGTCATTATATAGATATGTTCTAGTTACGTTCTTAGCTTACGCATGTTTCTTGATAAATGCATTTTATATATGTGATGTATTCCCATACTTTTGTTCCTGCCTAATGTAAGTCGCTCTGGATTAAGAGCGTCTGCTAAATGCCTAAATTGTAAATTGTAAATTGAGGTATAGCTGGAGATGGAATGAGCACAGCTACATGCTGGGCACTGAGGGGGTGAGGCGGAAGGGTCAATGCGAAAAGAACAACGGCGTGCTGGGTGGGGAGAATGGGGGGAGGGAAGGGAGGGAGAAGAGGGAGGGAGGAGAGAGGGTCTGGCACGGGTTGGTGCCTGTGGGCATCAGGTGAAGGAGGTGAGGAAGAGGACCAATGACAGCGATGGCGTCCACCAACTACAGCGGACGCATCGCAGAGAGATGTAGAGGACCAATCCTCAAGCCAAAAGGGACCTGTCACCTGCTGCCATGCTCCCGACGATGGTCTCGCCTCGATCGGCTGGGCCGGAGGGAGGAAACGGTCATCGTGGGTTCCATGAAGCTCACTGGAGCTGGTGGACTCATCGGAGCTGTGGAGCTGCTGCAGGATGAGCTGCTGCTATTCCATTTAGAACAATAGAGAACTGAGGTGTTGGAAAGACAATTTAAGGCAGCCAGTCAGTGTGAAACTGTAACACAGTAAAGTGTACAAAATACAATACAGCATGATGTATACAGGCATCAAAAAACGTTCAAATAATTGTCAGTTAAATTTAAAAAAAATCAATCACAGCATTTCTGTCTAAATCCAAATATGTGTTACACTTTACATAAAATAAAACTAAAGAAAACTTACAAAAAATGCTTCCTCTGTAGTGTTAAACAGCACAGACAACATCTTTCAGCATATACAATAATTTTCTGCCTTCTGTCCCTCCCACAGGTGCAGACTGATTACCCCTTTCACAGGTGATACAATCAAGGAGGGTGGGGTGACGGGGTCACAAACAGCCACACAAACTACTTCAAAATAAAACAGAAAATTGTTTGGATGGCAAAACAAGAACAAGTTAAAGCTGGAACAAGCTAAGGTGGCAATACCAAATATCAAACACTTGGATATTCAAAAGTGAGGAGCAACGATACTCACAACCAGTTTGAACCAACATGAACCAAGGAGGCAGTCAGACAGACAGAGCTCTGTCTTGGAATCACAAGGTGCCCAGTTTGATCCCTGACTGTGTGTCCTTGAGCAAGAATCTGATCCCCTATAACTGCGCCTCATGAAGGCGGGTGGCTTGGTTTCCTCTGCCGGCTGTCGCTTGTGAGTTTGAATGGTTGAACGTTAATAAATACATTGTTGCCTAAATTAAATTAATACAAAGTCACAAAGTATGCAGGGACATGCAGAGGGATCTGGATGCAGGGGCTGGAATTTAAAAACGGCACTCATTTGTTTTTATATTCCTACAGCAGATTTTGAGAAATATCTCATTTTAAATTAAAACTATAGGAATTCCTAGCATTAGGAATCGTCGTCAAGAGGCTCAATAGAAATCGGTTTCCTCTTGAAACGGTGCACATTTCAAAACAAGAGTTTGTTTTTAGTCTGTAATGTGACACAAATGTGTAATTTAGAAATTGTACGACTGGAAATAGAAGTAGCCAGGTAGCCTATAGTTTTAACTACCGGTACTTCACGCTATTGGGGAAAAATCAACTGCTACATCATTGATTTACCTACCTCGGGGCTCCACGCAATTGCAAGTAATTCATTAATTTAGTCAAAGGTTTACTCAAATACTCAAGTAAAGTAAAAGTTTCTAAAACTGTACAGTACTTGAATATACTTAGTTACCTTCCAAAACAGGAGGACGGAGCCAGCTCGCAAACATCATAATCATCACACAGAAGATGCCGAAAGTGAGAGATTGTTTTAATCCCCCATGCCACGTTTTGTACACTCGCACATGTATGATTTGGATAAATGGTTGTTTTTCCTCTATTATTGAGCATCAAAGAGACAATGCTTCGTAATACAATGTATTTACACTGGTAAAGTCCTTTAATACCAGAATGTTGTGATAAGCATAACATACGTCAGGCAAATAACATTTTACTAAAATTTATAAAATTAACTGTTAGGGAACTCATGGCACAAATGGCATATGGTGCCAATGTTTAAAACATAGAATTCAAAACGGAATCCAAGATAATTTGTTATTAAAGTTTTGAATCAACATTCAGATCGGAAAAATAATTAACTTTCACTTCTTCTTATTTGAAATAAAACACTTGTTTGAATAAAACTCTATGAATTATTCCTTTTACATTGACGACCCACACAAGAGAAATTATTTAACAGTACATGGTTTGTGTAACATTTGTGGGTCGCGGACACATTTTTTATGGGTCCGTTTTTAAATTTTGTTTTTTTAAATGCATGTAACTTGAGAACCGTTCGCCCCACAGACTTCAAATTCGACACGCGTTCCACACCCCCACAGGGAGTGCAGTGCCCGTTGTTGAGTTGGTCAAACCCATGGTTGTCCAGAACCGCCACAAAAGGCCTCTGCCCGGGCTCTGGACAGGTCCCCTGCCCAGGCTCCATATATGGAGCTGGCCTGTTCTGACATCACAACACTCCATATTTGGGCATGCCTGACACAGAACTCCATATATAGGAATAAAGCCAAGGACACAGAGAGACAGATACAGAAATGTTCATATATAGGCATAAAAGGGACACAGACAGATGGGTGGAACGGGTACTCTGACACGGGTACAACGGGCATTGCATAGCCGGGTGCATGGGGCATGGATCTCCAACTTCCATCGTTACTGACTCGGTGCACTACAGCCGGAACCGGTCTAGTCTTAGATGCATCTGATGCTTAGTCCAGTTACCCTGGGTAAATATAGTAACTTTGCTTTGCTTTGCTTTGCTTTGCTTTGCTTACCACGTCTCTGTGTGTATGTACATGTGTACGTACGCCTGTAATCCACTCAAGAACCGTTCGCCCCACCGACTTCAAATTCAACACGTGTTCCACAGCCCCACAGGGAGTGCAGTGCCCGGTGTCGAGTCCGTCGGATAGCCAGTTGTCCAGAACCAGCACACAAGCCTCTGCCCGGGCTCTGGACCTGATCACCCTATATCTCCAAATATGGAGCTGGCCTATTCTGATATCACAATGATGTTCTGACATCTGCATACACTCCATATTTGAGCATGCCTGACAAAGAACTCCATATATGGGCATAAAAGGACACAGATATAATTTGATTGATTGATTGATTGATGTATTTATTAACAGTTTGCAGAATTACAGTAGGCCTACATTTCAAGCACAACTCAATACAAAAACTGTTAACTGTGGATGACACAATAAAGCATTACACTTGTTTACAATAGGGTCCACCATTTTCAATTCATCAGAGATTAATTGAAAATGAAATTAAAAAATAACTGTGTGGTAGGGTTGTTCCGATCGGATCGGGTGATCGGAAATCGGCTCCGATCACATGATTTTATTTATTTTAATTGTCTAATGTAAATCTCAAAGAAAGATGTATAAGCAATGAGATTTTGTAAAAACTGTTGTGTTTATGCTAGTTGTTTTCCTTCTGGTCCCAGTCAGAGATCATCAAACAAGCAAAAAAATGAAAACGTGATCGGGACATCCCTACTGGGTGGGGCATGCATTTCCAACTTGCATCGTTCCAAGTAGGCCAGTGCCCAACGGACACCGCTCTAGTGCTTAAGAAGTCGTGGAAATAGCCGATCTACAAGCACACAACGCAGCGCAAAGCGACGCGTTGTGTGAGCTTGTATATCTGCTATTTTCAATAGTTTGGGTCCCGGGCAAACGTCTAATTTCTCTTTTGGGTCACGGGCTAAAAGGTTTGGGAACCAGTGCTCTAGATGAAAATGATAGACCTGCCCCAGTCAAGCCACACTGGAAAGTAGACATATTTATACCTTTGTATGGAGACCCTGAACTGCCTGCGTACATATGGGAGCCCAGGTCCACTGTGAAGCAAACAATGAAGAGTTTGAGATTCTTCCCCTCAGTGAACAACAAAACTAAAAAGAAGAAGAAAAAAAAGGAGAAAAAAAACTGAGCTTTATAAACAGATTAAAAACAGACACAGGACAAGTTGGAGGGAGTATAGGGAGCGCTGCTGCAGCCCTTTGGGGAGACAAGACACCCAAAGATAACTTTCTGAATGGGTACGCTTTCTCCTTTTCTCTAGCCATCATAGGATAGGAGGGGAAGGAGAAAGGACTAACTAGATGCACATTTTACATTGAAAACTGTTATTGTCCCGTCCCTAATCTGGCCCACCATCTGAGAGAAGGGCTGCGCCTAAAAGCCGTGGGCCTGAATGGGAGGACGAGAGCCAACTTAGGGACAGGGGACGGACTGGGGAGAGACCGGGGGCGCCGGGTGGGCTGGTCTTTAGCTTTAAGATGGGATCAGTAGGGAAGTGTAGAATAGATATTTCTTTTTCTGTCTGTCTGTGTGTGTGTGTGTGTGTGTGTGTGTGTGTGTGTGTGTGTGTGTGTGTGTGTGTGTGTGTGTGTGTGTGTGTGTGTGTGTGTGTGTGTGTGTGTGCTTGCGTGCGTGCGTGCAGGCGTGTGTGTGTGTGTGTGTGTGGGTGGACTTTGTATTTGACTGTCTTTCACTGCCCTGATCCCTGTGGGCCTGGACAGTGAGATGCAGCTATATATATATTATGTGTATAGGTTACTGAGCGTGCATGTGCGCGTCATGCGTGCTTGTGTGCGTGCGTGCGTTCATGCTTGTGTACGTGCATACACGTGGGTGTGTGTTCGAGTGAGCGAGCATACGTGAAGTGCATGCATGTGTGCATGTCTGATTGCGAGTGAGTGAGTGAGTGAGTGAGTGAGTGAGTGAGTGAGTGAGTGAGTGAGTGAGTGAGTGAGAGAGAGAGGGAAAGAGAGATAGACACAGAGAGAGAGAGACTGATGGTGGGATCTACCCCTCTTCTTTCCTACAGCTGCAGCTCAGCGGATTAGCCGTCATCCACAAGGCAACATTACACAAGTAGCCTTTGAACAAAAGTCATGGATACAATTAATGATATGGTAATCCTTAATGGAGCTACCTCCCAGTAGTGATTATACTGACATGGGAAGAATGTCCGAGTCCCGGGCGCAACTATAGCCAAACAACACTGTGACTATTGTTATCAGCCCTGGTCTGAGTCCTGCACCTACATCCACTGGCATCAGCCAACCGACAATCCCTTCCTCCAAACACCACAAATACTCACATAGATGGGAGATGACACACACGCGCACGCACGCACGCACACACGCACGCACGCATGCACGCACGCGCACGCACACGCACACGCACTCACACACACACACACACAAACACACAAACACATGCACACCTCTGCCTCGTGTTTTTGTGACACCCTTCTCTCCACCCCTATGAATAAAAATGGAAAAAAAAAATGATGGAGAGAAAGAGAGAGGGAGGAGGGGAAGAGGAGGGTAGAAAAAGAAAGTGTCTTGGCTCGGATCAGCCAGGGATTTCTCCTCATGTGGTTCCCACACATTGATATGGACTGCATCTCTCCTCTCCCCATCTCTCTCGCCCTGTGTTCCTCCCTCCTCTCTCTCTCTCTCTCTCTCTCTCGCTCTCTCTCCCTCTCCCATCCATCTCTCCATCCTCCATACAGCCAGCGAAGACCACACAAACACTAAATTATTTCATGATTTAATCTCTGCCTGTTTAAGGAGTATGGTGATGGAGCGAATGAGAGCTCCTCCATTTCAGTAGTGCTGAACTTAAGTGACTGGGGAGGGGTGTTCTGTTTGCCTGCGTAAATGTCCTGTGTTGGATAGGCTAGGTCACAGCAGGGGTTTGAACCCTAAAAAAAATGTGCCTCTCTTAAATACAATTGCCAATTACTCTGTTTATTTGCACTCCTGATCCACTCGGTCACCTTTGCACCAGCGTTACACCAACTTTGCTACTGATAGCTTTATTGTTAATACATTCAAGATGACCAGATCCCAGAATGCAATTAGGTATGACATGGTATAGTAATAAAATATGTGTATGTCTGAAAAATTGCATCATTTTGGAAAGTCTTCCCTGTGGCACAACATGCATGCATGATACGGAATACATCATTTGCCTGTAATGTGTACATAACATAATACTGAGATAGATGTACTGTAACAAAATACTACTCGTATGCAAAAAGAAAAACAAAGTTTAGTTAAAGCTCTTAGTTAAAGTTTCCACTTTACTGTATACTGGATATTTTTAAGATACATTTCTAAAAAACAATGTCTGTAGTAAGTATAGCAGATTGGTTACAGAGTAAGTGGTGTCTGATGACTTGAAGTGATTGGTTCCAAGGGAGCTTGTGCCATGCTAATTTAAAAACAACTACATTTATAGTGCCACGTTATTGGAACCATTAGGCTGGCTCTGGATCAGTGGTCTTTGTAGCAGCTCTGTTGTTGTTTGACTGATATGTCAAAGTTGGGGACACAAGAGCTGGAAAAAAAGAGAATAAAAATACCACACAGGCACTGACATAGGGATCAATCCGATTGGAATGATTTAGCATTTCTGCGTTTTGAATAAAAATGAGAGCGCTAGACGGTGGAGCAGTTTGATTAGTGAGATCCTTAAGTCCCTAGAAAGCTGGAAGGCCCTTTCTCTCTCTTCCTGCACTGCAAGAATAAAAGTCCTCTTTCTCTCCTTTCACAAGTCCCTTGGTACCCCAGCTTTTTGCCCCACTGTTGGTATTACAAAATCCCCATTGAAAACAAGCCTTGTCACCTGTCAACTAAGCCAGGCTGGTTTGCTAGGTCTTTATCCTCTGCACATACACACATATAAGCCCCTCCCCCAGCTCCCATTAATGCACATATCCCCTACATTCATACAAATACATAGACACAGACACATCCACACAATCCCACCCACGCTCACACACTAAAACCACATGTCTGAGAGCTGTTACTATAGCAGTTTAAAATTCATTACCCTGTTCACTTTTACAAATGTCCACACTGGGTTGGGCCGCTTTCAGCTATTCTTTTGCCAGTGGTTGTGGTGGTAAAGCCTAAGTCTTAAGCCTAATTTATACTCTGTTGTATGACTGAAAATAACAGATTTTCTATAGCTAACAATGCCACACAATGTGTTGCGTTGTATTCGACGAGCAACACAGTCGTGCAAGTGCAACAGAGTATAGATTAGGTTTAAAAGGACCATACCATTCTAATTTTGTACATGAATGTAGTAGGCCTATGTTTAGCAGATCTCCGTCTACATTTTTTTAAATGAGACTTTACTGAATTACTCTAATACAAGCCATTTCAATGTGTGCATCAATACATCTCGAATGGATTGTGGGGGAAAGTGCTGCATTTCAGATGTGAATTTTAGCTTGAAGAGAATATAAATTACAGCTAAGATTGGCAAATGTTTTAAGGAACATTCTGTTACGTTTACTATATATATATATATATACACACACCGGTATATTGAACTATGTGGCCAATATTGACAAACTGGACATATAGTGACATCCTTTAACATCCATCAAGTACTATAGAAGTGACACAGTATTAATCCTGAAGCATGCAGGTCAAACATTCAAAATGAAATATGAAGCTCAGTATGGATTCACATTGAGACACTTAAACCCTAGAGTTGACACTTGAGGAGTTAAGTCGCCCATGGCTCCATACCAGGCCCCCGACTTCTCCTCCCTACACTAAATATTATCAGCCCAGAATAAGGATGCCTGGGTTCTTGTGGTTAAGCAATTTGCAACTGCTGGCCTCTGTCTCCTTCTTTTTCCCATTTTTGTCAAAAAAAAGGATGATGTTCAACCAACGAATGTTGCATTCAATGAAAGGAAAAAAGGAGAGTTACAAAATGTAACCATTTGGTTACATTTTGTACAGTGAGTTAAATTAACAGTTACATTTTTAGTTTACATTTTACAGTTTACTGTACATGTTTACTGTACAGTTTACTGTACATCCTGTTTTGACTATATAGTTGTGTATATTCGTGCGTCTCTAAATGTTTTGATGAATTGAAAATGGTGGGTCCTATGGTAAACAAGTGTAATGCTTTATGGTGTCGTCCACTCACAGTTTTTGTATTGAGTTGTACTTGAAATGTACTGTAATTCTGCAAACTGTTAATAAATCAATTAATCAATCAATCAAAACACTTTTGTGATGCTGGTGTGCTGTGTAGTGTGCATGTGTACATTTTAATCTTTATGTGCAAGAACATACACTCAGTGTGTGTGTGCGTGTGTGTGTGTGTGTGTGTTGTGTGTGTGTGTGTGTGTGTGTGTGTGTGTGTGTGTGTGTGTGTGTGTGTGTGTGTGTGCGTGACTGTGTGTGTGTGTGTGTGTGTGTGTGTGTGTGTGTGTGTGTGTGTGTGTGTGTGTGTGTGTGTGTGTGTGCGCACGCGTGTGTGTGTTTGTGATTACGCATGCACATGGAGTTAGTCCTCGGCTAGCATAAAGATGGCTTACGGTACACTTCCGTTGTGGTCTGCAGGGAAAGGCTGTGCAGCAGCTGTACAAACCCAGGCTTTAGCAGAGAGCCTCAGCCTCTCTGCAAGCATCTGGGAAGGGACAGAAGAAGAGAGAGAGAGAAGGGGGTTAAAGGGGTAGAGGGGAGACCATCCAGAGGTAGAGGGGTCAGAGTATAGAGGGTGGTCATCCGGCCTGGTCATCTAGCCGAGTGCCCCTACAATGCCCCAAGCAGCCGTCGCTCATTAACCCACTGACAGGACTTCTGGATGCTGAGGAGCGCTGGGCCATGCCGAAAGGTCACGGGGTCAAACAGCCCCCTCTCCCTCTCCGGCCATTACATCAAGATAGACACAGCCGGTGACTTATCCCTCCATCAAAAGATCACCGATGCATGGCGGACAGGCAGGCATGTTAACACACAAGTGTAGCACGCACATGCACACGCATGCACGCACGCATGCACGCAGGCATGCACAGGCACCCAACAAATTGATTTATCAAACGTAATTAGGTATTGTGTAACAACAATCTACTTTTCAGGTCTTTGGACGATCTTGTGTCGACTGATCAGGAATCAGTGAATCAGTGAAAGAAGACAAATGTCAGATTTCTGGAAGGTGTTTGCATTGTAAGAGTGTATGGTAAGACTGTATATTAAGCTTGAGTCTATAATGCATTATAAGCGCATTTATAATGCATTATAATTATAAATGTTTATAATCATGTATGACAACATATAACATTTATGGCATTATAAGTGCTGGTCATAATGCATTATAAGCTCAGTGGAACAGCACAGAAAAATCAAAGAAATTAGAAAACAATATTAAGAAGTAGTGAAAATAGCCCATCTACAAGCTCGCAATGCGTTGTGCACTTGTAGATCTGTAGTTTGGGTCCCGGGAAAACGTGTAATCTCTCTTTTGGGTCACAGCCTAGAAAGTTTGGGAACCACTGCGTTAGTCCATTTCAAACATTCATAATTGCATAATGCAATAATTTTTTGTACCAAAATGCCATTGATTTACATATATTTACATATGTATATATATCTGAATTACAGATGTAGTGTCAGAAAGGTGTGTTGTAAATGCACTCTGACTTCCGGACAGTTGCTTTCTACTTGCCAAGACATTGGACTTGTTTTAATAATTTAATAAAATACACTTCATTACAGAGAATGTAGACTAAGATTATAGATTCAGAAATAATCATAAAAGCAAAACTTAACACCATAGTTGCTAGTGTGCAGATTATGTCAAAATCTCCCTCATTGCCAGCAGTCATTCTAAATACGGATAACCCCCATCGTTGAGTGTTGTTGAGACTGTTCCCAGCAGGTCTTAAGAAGGGATCCTAAGCTTTGAAGAGGTTGTTGTCTTCTTGAGTAGAATGAAGAATGGAAAGCACTTCTGTTGGTCTGGTTAACACACTTGAGAGGGACCATCAACTTGAGGGTGCTATGGATATTAGATATTAGGCCTATTTCCTGTGAATTATACTCTTGTTGTGACTGACTACTAGCCAAGAGGAGAATTAGCAAGAGAGGCCAACTTTGCTTTACTTCCCGTATCTGCGTGAGGTGGGCGGTAACATTATTAGGAGACAGGAAGAATGTTGGAGTCTATTCATTTCCAATGGGAGAATGAACGTGAACACAGCTTCTGAACCATTCCTTAACTCCATGGTCACTGAACTAAATACTGGACCCAATCATCACAAGGCACACAATATTTACGAGATATTCATAGTAAAGTGGCTTCTTTTAGCGAGACAAATCAGGAGAAAATCTACTTTGTTAATGACATTTCTTTATCCCAGCAACAAACTCTCGCGAGATTTGAGATGAGTCCGGAAGCCTCTCTCTGTCCATCTGCAATTTCACGGACAACACATAGGGGGCTCTGACCCCATATTTAAGATGATAATATGTGAATATGTGAATATTATAACGTGAAATGAATGGACATATTTAAAACGATTAGAAACGATCCTTATGTGCCCAAATTAGAGCTGGTCTACTTGGTCTGCATATTGAGACAGGCAGATATGTAGGCACGGTTGAGGAGGATAGATTATGTAGTCTGTGTGATCTAAAGGAAATTGATAATGAAATGCCATTCTACAACTCTATTAGGGAAAGACTTTTTAATAAGATAGATCCAAATCATGAATTTATATTGTATATAAATACAATACAATACATATATATGGTTGGAGGACTTCGAGAAACTGAAAGGCCTATTTCAAAAGTACACCTTTTCATTTGCCTCATTCCTTGAAAAGGCCTGGTCAATGAGGAGGAGGGCCATTTGCATGTAAAATGGCCTTGTTTATTTGTTTTCATTTTGTTTTAATTTTTGTTCAAATACTGTACAAATATGTATTTATGTATTCATAATGCATCTTCTTCTATCGGTTTCATGGCGGTTGGCAAACCTAAATGGTGCATTACCGCCACCTACTAGACTGGGTGTGGAAACAGTGTTGTTGTCAGGTGGAGGTCGGGGAGAAGCAAACCACGCCTACTATATTTAGGAGACCATTTGTAGGCTTTGTGTACCATTTCGCGTCTAGTGGCTCCAATGAAGTTGGCCCATCTTCATACATAAACCATCTTTGCTACTAGCTTGAGTGGAACCCTTTCTTTAAGAGAGGGCAGCCAAGGTTCACAAGGTTTTTAAAAGAATGGAAAAGAGTACTTTGTTGCTTGCTGGCTTGTTGTGGATTCTGTCTTGTGTTCCTTTTCTTTTTGTCAGGTGAAACCTGACATACAACAGGCCCGTTTTTAATAGCGACCTAGTCATCAATGGGAGTCGCCCCCATGCCACCTTAGCCAATGGGAGCCGCCTAAACCCTGCCAGCCAATTGCGTAGTAGCGACCTAGTCATTGGCTGCCTCCTAAGCTATGGCACGGGCACGGCGGAAGTCTGCAAATCTGCAATGCCCAGACCACACTCTCAACCATAGACATAGGCACCGCAGCGGAGCGGACTCAGCGGAGTGCCTGATAACACCGCCTAATGTTATGAGCAAACTTGAGAGCAAGAAAGATGCACAAAGGAGCCAGCATTTGTTTCACCTGAAAAATAAGACTATGTAATATTTCTTGTTTGTGTATGTGTCTTTGCAATGTGCACACATATAAAATTGTGAAAAAAATTAAATATTGAAAGAGAGAAGAGAGTAATTCCTGCTACAAACAGAGAGCGATTTACCAAGAAATCAAATGCTGTGTTGCCTGTTGTAATAATAAGCTATAGATAGTGTAGATGTCATTAATTTATTTCACCCGTGGTTTATCCAATATTAATTCATGTCTAAGGCATCAACATGGCATATGAAAATAATAGCCCCCGGACACTATTTGGGACGGCGTTTAATTCGCCAAATGCGATAAAGCCCTGGCCGCTATTTGGGACCCGGCTACTATTTGGAATTATACGGGTGCCCAGAAAATCAGAAAGGCTTGTTTACATTGGGCGTCCTCCATTTTCAATTGATCAGTGGAAACAAGCCAATAGGCTTTCTTGGGTTTAAATCCTCTTAGCAGACCTTATGGAACTGTACTTTCCTGTGCTTTTTCTGCAACTGTTAAAGTATTGAATCTATAAATCAATCACTATACCCATGAAGCTAGATGCCTCATTGGCCGCTGCAGTTCATTGAAGCGACATGTATCGCACTGTAAAGGAGGAAGTCAAGTGGAAGTGCGGATGGGGAGGATTTCAGTGTAATATGTATGGATTTGGGGGTTTTCTAGTAGTTTATGGACGGAATTGCGGTTTGCCAATCTGTGTTATTTCACCGCGTTGGGGAGAGACTGCAAGGGTACTACAAATGTTTACAGAAGAGGAACAGAAATAAACCGGTATTGACAGCAAAAAAGGCTATTTTGGGCAAAAGTTTAATTTTTGTATTTTTTACAAAAATAGCTCCCACCACCCATTGTGAGGTTGTAAATCAGCTATTTTCACTGCAATTGTATATGACCAATTATAAAAATTGATATAAGTTGTTCACAAGTTGCATTTTGGAATATTGTAACCGTTAGTTAGTGGCAAGTTTGCATTTGCAAATTGCAATTGATGTATCTATATTGATTCTGACCAATTAACTTGGTCAGTAGGCCATGCATTACCAAAGGATAATAACCATACACGGATCTGAGTCCCATGGAACAGACCTGTCACTCACCCAGACATTACTGGTGCCAAATGCCAATGGATATTAATAAGATTAGAGTTTGCAGACATTTGACCAAAACTCAAGACGTCTTGGTCACGGGGATTGCTCAGATTTCCTCCTTCAGCACTGGACACTGTGTGTGTGTGTGTGTGTGTGTGTGTGTGTGTGTGTGTGTGTGTGTGTGTGTGTGTGTGTGACTGTGTGTGTGTGTGTGTGTGTGTGTGTGTGTGTGTGTGTGTGTGTGTGTGTGTGTGTGTGCCTGTGTGCCCACTAGCTCTGCTCTGCTTTTTCCATCACGCTGCCATTAGTGAGAAATCCACACCCTGGTCATCATCATCATGACACTGAGTTAACCTTGTCTAGTTGGCACACATCGCACACACGCGCACACGCATACACACACTGCACGTGCGAAGTGTTTGTGTGTGTGTGTGTGTGTGTGTGTGTGTGTGTGTGTGTGTGTGGCCTCCAGTCACTTTCTTAGATTTTTTCCTTAAACAGATCAACAATGGCACCAAAGAGAAGAGGGAAGCACTTAAATAATCCCTGTTACTCTCTGCACCGAGGAGTGCCCAGTGTGCATCCCACTCTGTCGGACTGGAGACAAGGGGATTGCATTAGAGCGCTGTGAATTTAAACAGGAGGCCATTATGCGTCCAGCATTGTTGTAGAATAAACAGCTCGTACTCCCTGCTGCAGCCCTCGTGCTCCTCGCACTGGAAGGCTTCTGGCTTTTGTTGATCGGCTGCACCGTTATCAGTGGTGGAAAAAGTACTCAAAGTTATTACTTAAGTAAAAGTATCAATACTGCGATTTAGAAATACGTTACAAGTAGAAGTCCGGAATTCAAAATGTTAGGCAGTAAAAAAGTATATTGGCATCAAAATGTACTTAAGGTACCAAAAGTAAAAGTACTCATTATGCAGAATGTGCCATTTCAAGTTTTCAAGTTTATTTTCAAATGGCTGAAATGTATATAGGGTTGAAGTGGTTACTGTATGATTTGTAGTAATATTCAAAATCTAGTACCAACTAGTAACTAAAGTTTTCAAATAAATGTAGTGGAGTAAAAGTACAATATTTAGATCCGAGATGTAGTGGAGTAGAAGTAAAAGTATTGGAAGTAAAATACAAATACTTGAAAATTGTACTTAAGTACAGTACTTAAGTAAATGTATACTTAGTTACTTTACACCACTGCCGTTATGCTGTGCATGCGAGTCTGATACACGCGCACACGCGCACACACACACACACACACACACACACACACACACACGCGCAAAGGTCACACACACACACACACGCAAAGGTCACATTCATGCCAGATTTTAACATCCAGGTACAACGGTATATGTCGTTTACTTTGGAAATTATGAGAGAATTGTTGGCTGGTGAAGTGAACTGAAACAATTTGTTCTTTGTGTGGAATACATGTCTGCAACTGCAATATTCATTATTTTCAATTCAGTGTTGTGCATGCACAGTAAGTACACAGTGTTGATGTTACCCATTTGTACTCTCTCAATGAAATTAACGGGGTATAGTTTGTGCTCAAATCTTTGTGTAATAGTGAAAAGGCAGCTGTTAGATTCTGTGCTGAGCTTCAACCTGGATTCTATTCTGAAGTCAGCTAGAAGCAGCGGTGGTTCCATGCTGGTGAGTTATGACCCTATAATGACTGTGGGTTTTAACCCTGTCTGACTTTCATAATCCTTCTTATCCTGGAATCTCTACTGATCTAAGGTAGACTGTAGGGGGTGCTAGGAATAGAAAGATTGTTGCCATTGTTGCCTTTTAAGACGCAGTATCGTGGATGGTGGTGTGGTGTTCATCTGAGTGTGTGTGTGTGTGCGCGCGTGTCCCTCTATGTATGTGTGAGTGTGTGAGTACTGTGTCCATATGCATTAGTGTCTGTGTGTGTGTGAGTGTGTGTGTGTGTGTGTGTGTGTGTGTGTGTGTGTGTGTGTGTGTGTGTGTGTGTGTGTGTGTGTACGTGTATGTCTGTCTGTGTGTCTGCTGAAGACAGAGGGTGTTAACAGTCTGTCTGACACCTGCAGCTCTTCGTCATGGCCCTGCATACTCATAATGCAAATCTACCCCCCCACCCCACGACACACACACACCCAACAATGATCTCACCAAACCAACACGTCACACCGTATATCCTTTCACAACTGTGTGTGTGTGTGTGTGTGTGTGTGTGTGTGTGTGTGTGTGTGTGTGTGTGTGTGTGTGTGTGTGAGTGTGTGTGTGTGTGTGTACGTGTAGCCTGGCTTAGTGTGTGTGTGTGTGTGTGTGTGTGTGTGTGTGTGTGTGTGTGTGTGTGTGTGTGTGTGTGTGTGTGTGTGTGTGTGTAATAATAGGCCACCACAGCTGCACAACAAACGGACTGATTTGCTTATCATTGATAATTAGAGATATTCAGTTATTAAACATATAGTTATGTTCTGTGAGCGACACTATATTACATTAAACTATAAATCCAGGATGATGAACAAGAAGGATTTCAGCTTAATTAATAATGTAGAGAGCTAATAGCTCTCTGCTGCCACCCACTGGCCAGATTCTCCAGCTCCATACAACAAAGATCTATAGGTTAATTTTAGTTTAAAAAAAATCACACCCGTGTGAAGTGAGGGGTGCTAATATATTAAAGTCTAATCATGTTGATTAGGTGATGTAATGGTGATGTAAAACAAACGGTGCCAACACAAACATAAAACAAAGAGACAATATGACGTAATGAGGCACATTATGACGTAAATTTTCCCTTCATTGTCAATGGCGTTTACAAAACGAACATTGAACTAAAGACAAACATTAAACCTGTATATAGGAGGGGCTATAGCGCCCCTATAGCGCCCCTCAAAAAGAAAAGAGAAAGAAAAAAGTATTAAAATTGTGCATTTATATAGCCTATAGATCCAAAGTGCTTTACAATGTGCATTACATTTAGGGCCATCTTGCATCCACAAGAAAAACACACCTCTACCTACCTCCTCACCTGGAGAAGTAGGGCCTAGTTGTGTGAACTTGTGTCTTGCTCAACAAGACACTTCACTCACCAAGTGAGCCAGAACCGAACCGGGCCTTCCGACATAATATAATTAGCCCTTCACTAAATCCCACCCCAAAAAGCGATTGTCCAATGCCAATCCAAATAGTTTAGCAACGGTTGCTATGCAGGTCAAGCTTTCTTCGCTGCTAACGTGCCTATTGGACAAGGATGGGTTGGGGAGGGACTTAGTGAAGAGCGAGCCCACAATTCAAATTTCAATTCAAAGGGCTTTAATAGGAATTATAAAACATTGCCAAAGCAAAAAGTGAAACAATACAATCACAGCACACACTAGTTATCTACAGTTGAGTTTATATTTATTATTTCTTCATTCTTCTTCTAAATTCCGCCACTTCTTTCGGCATCTAACTATACTTCCATATACTTTGTGCTAGAAATCTAGTTCAAACGTCAACATGTTCAGCTTATGCAGTTATGTATGCTCGGTGTTTTTCACACCTACTGTATGTTTCCCCACCTATCCGACAAATGATATAGCCTACTGAGTACTTTATGCCCATATATGGAGATCCCTGATCGATGTCATTTTATAGGCCTATATGCCTAAAAATCACACCCGTGTGAACTGAGTGGTGTAAGGTTTTATATAGCATGATCAGCTGTGGTCTGACGTAATGTCTGACGTAATGAAATCACACCCGGATGTGATTTCACAACTGGCTTTTTTTGTGCAGAAAAAATGAGCATGGTTGCTACGGTCATCCAGTTCACCCGGGTGTGATTTAATTACGTCAGAAATTATTTTGAACATAGCAACCATGCTCATTTTTTTCTGCACACAAAAGCCAGTTGTAGGAGTGGTTTACACCACTCAAAAATGGCAATATGGCATCTGCCAATGCACATACGCTTTTTTGAGTGGTGCAAACCACTCCTACAACCAGCTTTGTTGAGTGGTGCAAAGTGCAAACCACTCCAACAACCAGCTTTGTCTGTACCCGTGTATGTACCCGTGTACCTGTACGTGTGCATGTGTACCTGTACGTGGGACCCAAAAAAATGAGCATGGTTACTATGGTCACTGACATTACGTCAGACCACAGCTGATCAGGCTATATAAGACCTTGCACCACTCAGTTCACACGGGTGTGATTTTGTCTTCATCTTTTAAATACATTTTCTATACATTGCAAGTTTCTGCAGGAACTGCTTTTCTAGTTTTATATTCATATTCAAAATATGAAAGATCACATAAAACCTACTGAAATAAATAAGTAGTAATGATAAGGCAAAATTGGTTAATTATTGGTCATACATTTGGGAAATGTAGGAGGAGAAGGTGCTGCGTACTGCGTAGCCTACTTTATCCACTGTTCGATCTATTCAGTGAATGAGCACCATCTTGTGGTAATTTAACGAAGCGCTGCCTACCTCGAGGAGCTCGTTGGAGTCTAGTGGTGTTGGGTGAAACCAGCCCTCAGCTATTCCTGTAAAGAAATTGAGGGGATGGGGAGGGAAGCTGTGGGTAGAGAATTATTTACTCTATGCGAGTCAACACAACACACAGGCAACTTGTGTGTTGTGTTGCATAATCTGCAAGTAGATAATGTAACCATACATCACTTAGACTTTGGTGGAATATTTTGCATAATGGTGGTGCTGCCATGCCGAGTTCAATTCCAGTAGTGCAACAAAACGTGTCAAAGGCAAGCAGATATCACATTGCTCTTTGCCTCCACACGAACAACCCTTCCTCACTCTTCACATAGGCTACTACAACAGGTGTTAAAACTGGACACGCTGCAAAAACGCAAAAAAAAAGTAGGACTGTAGGAGCTGGAGTATGCTATGTTGTGCTCAACGTACCGATCAAATAGTATATAAATTAAGGGACAGGACGCGTTTGAAACCAGAGTTGAAACTCAAGGGGAATTCTTAACGTGCACGTGCACCAACACCACAGCGCACACAATGTATCCACGTGGCTTCCTTGGAATACGTGCGTAAATGCCACTGTGGCCAGGCCCATACATCCATGCCTATGTATGGATACATACATGCCCTGTTTGTTTGTTTGTTTGTTTGTTTGTTTGTTTGTTTGTTTGGCACCAAGAATTCAGGTGATCCATAATAACGCATCCTCCTAACCTTCATTGTAAATTCGACTGCTGAAAGCCTGAATCACATTTTCATGGAGATGAATCCCTTCAAAGACTCATTCATTTTAGGCTCCACTTTGTCCACTACCTTACCGCTTTGACCAATGAAGAAGGATGCTTGCTGTATTACCAGCTTGATGCCAATTTAAAGACTTTAGCATAATGGGAATGAGATTATAGGCTATATATATTTTGCAAGACAAGTTTCAAGAAAGAGATGCACAATATGCCCTTTAAATGTCCCTGGGCATTACAGCCGAAAATGTATTTCCTGAACATGGCGCACGTTTTGAACTTTAACCTAGGATATTTATTCAGCCTCGTTAAACTGTTCGACAAAGTGCAAATCCATCACCCCACGTTCTCGCGATAAGGAGCTCTCATATATTAGGAGAGATGGGGGGGCGTCGTCCACTTGAACGGCCGCAGGGTTTCCTTGAGGACCTTGGTGATTTTTGAGCACGAGGAGAAACATCCAAGATCCAGCCATGTCGGACGCGGCGTGGAGCTTCATGGTGGACTTTTTGGCTGGTGGCATTTCTGCTGCCGTCTCAAAGACAGCCGTTGCTCCTATTGAGAGAGTCAAGTTGTTGCTGCAGGTAAGATAATTGATCCAAATGTCGATGGCAGTGGATCCGTCTGTGCGTAAAGTGCGTAAAACTGGTAAACCGGGGGGAGGAAATCATAACAACCAATACAATAAATAAATAAAAAAAGAAGAAAAGAAAATTAAATCATGGTGGAAACGTCTAGTTTTCTGTGGATCCAAGCCTCTTAAAGAAAGCTCCTCTTTAAGTCTAGTGTCATTGGGTGAGATAATTCATGATTGCTGGAGGTGTGCGCCATAAATTGGGTGGAGAATTGAGATGTTTTAGGCATGCTGCCCTAAATTACTGCATTTGTTGAGATGGTGACATGGTGATTTAATACATACTTGTTTAGTCAAATACTTATGTTTTATATATTTTTTAAAAGCACTATAGCCTATAGTTGAATCCTGGTTGTGTAGCTTTAGTGTAAGTTTCTTGAAGTAAGTCCATTAGTCTTTCTGCATATTCAATATTACAGAGGTCACCTCTGTAATATTGTAAGTCAGTGTAAGTAAATTCCTAAATTTAACTTCCAAGTATGTAACCCAATATGCACAACCTCTTCTCAAGTGGCATCTTCTTGTAGCCAGCAAGTAGCCTACAACTAACCTGACTCCTCCAGATGGGGCAGCAGAGAGTACACTGGGGTTCCCCCCTACAACTAGCCTGCTTCTTAAAGTCAAGTAGCCTACAACTAGCCTGCTACTTAGTTATTCAACTTAAATGTATTTGTTGTTTAAACTATAGTAATATGATTATTAACAAAAAACATAGCTAAGTTGGGTGACAATTAAGTTCCTATTCGCAAATATTTGGCTAAGATTTACTTTATCATTCATTTCCTTCTGCATACAGGTGCAACATGTCAGCAAGCAGATCTCAGTAGCGAACCAGTACAAGGGAATCATAGACTGTATTGTAAGAATCCCAAAGGAACAAGGCTTCTATTCCTTTTGGAGAGGTAATCTGGCCAATGTGATCCGTTACTTCCCCACCCAAGCCCTCAACTTCGCTTTCAAAGACAAGTACAAGAAGGTCTTCCTGGGTGGAGTGGATCCAAAAACACAGTTCTGGCGTTATTTCGCTGGAAATCTGGCATCTGGTGGCGCAGCTGGTGCAACATCCCTTTGCTTCGTGTACCCCCTTGACTTCGCCAGAACAAGGCTCGCTGCCGACGTTGGCAAAGCCGGAGCTGAGAGAGAATTCTCTGGCCTTGGAAACTGCCTCACTAAGATCTTCAAAAGCGATGGCATCAAGGGTCTCTACCAAGGATTCAACGTGTCTGTTCAGGGCATTATCATTTACAGAGCGGCCTATTTCGGATGCTTTGACACAGCTAAAGGTGATTTGGGCCTAACATGGGACATTTATTCTTATCAAGCGCAAACCTGCCAGAATTTATTAGGCCTAATTGGGTTAAGACAGACACAGATGATGTTATAGTTATACCTACTACCGACTGACTTTTTAAAAATGTGTGTTTATTTGATCCAACTTCATCTCTTAGGTATGCTGCCTGATCCTAAGAATACCAGCATCCTCATTACCTGGATGATTGCTCAGTCTGTCACTGCTGTAGCTGGAATCATCTCATATCCCTTCGACACCGTCAGACGTCGCATGATGATGCAGTCAGGACGCAAAGGAGGTGAGTATCCCATTAGTCACACCATGAAATCACAAATCTTACAGTGACATTATCCAATCTTGTGTTTTAGGACTCCATACGTTTGTTAAGTTTGGCGCCATAACGCATTTTACCTGTCAATGGGCGGTGTATATGTTGTTAATCCATATGTCACTTTCCAGCGGACATCATGTACTCGGGCACAATAGACTGTTGGAAGAAGATCGTGAAGGACGAGGGAGGCAAGGCCTTCTTCAAGGGTGCCTGGTCCAACGTGATCAGAGGTGCGGGTGGTGCCTTCGTGTTGGTGCTCTATGATGAGATCAAGAAGCGCACATAAACCTCCTAGTCCCCAAGGAAACCCTTCTTGTCGCCTATGTCTTAATTATTTTCATATAGATTGATAACAACTTGTGGTGAATCAAAGTATGCATGTACCCCTTTGAGACAGACCAGGAAAGGTGGGCCCATTTGGCCCGGATTCATGCCGGAAACCTGTATATATATTTTATTTTAAGATGTGTCAAAAGGCTTGTGATGAATAAGTAAATCAGGTTGGTTGCACAGTGGGACTGTGGATCACCTCTCCTCATACAGTTAATGTAGTTGGATTGTAAAAGTTATAGAGGCCCACATTTTCTTATGTTCATTCTGATCTGACCTCATACATTCTTTTAATAAGAATAAACGTGAAAATAATTCTGTTTTGTGTTGTCAACATATATTTTCTCCTGGAAACCTGACTAATTGCTGCACTGATATTCATTGATTGCCAGTGAAATTGCAACTAGAAATGGACACACACATACCCACCCTTGACATTAACCCTTAGACGTTTTGAAGTTTAATGTCTTATATTTGTGTAAGACCTCAACATTGACACTGCCCCATGTAATGTAGTGTTTTTAGCAGCCATTGTTGTGACTCAGTTGGAATTTAACAGGCTAGATTATAGGACACCTGTAACCCAATTTTTTATTTAATATTATTTTACCTATGTTTTGGGGAAAAGTGGTAATAGTGCCCCAAATGAAATTTGTGGAAATTTCAAGCTGTGAAAACGGAAAATTAGTGCCATTAACCAAGATGTCGCCCAAGCAGAAGCTTTATTTGATAATGGAAAACATTACACAAAATCAAAATATAAATATTTCTTTATCTAAAATATTTCAGTATAGCACTAGCATAGCTCTCAATATGCATTACAAAGCGTACAAATTTATCTCACATTTTCTTTAATGAAACAAAGAGTGCATGTAGGACTATTATGCGCAAGTTATCATTGTAAGTGAAACTCTGAATAACTGTAAACAATTGGCAACAGATGTCATACCTTCACCACTTCAACAGAGATGCAAATATATATTATAATGATAGCAAATATATTATAATGAGCAACCTTTCAAAATAAAAGCTAACAGCCCAACCCTTTATTTAGAATGCTAGTTCTCAGTATGCAGCTGTCCGGAATGCGTTGTTCTGAGCGAGCGGCATGGTTCTGGAGAACTGCTTCTATCCAGTCGACTTCACACTCGACCCTGCACTTCCTTGGGTACTCACCCAAAAATACTCACATTTGTTACTTAAGTAAAAGTATGAATACTGCAGTGTAGAACTACTCAAGTAAAAGTATGCTAATCAAAAATTACTTGAGTAAAAGTACTAAAATATTGGTATAAAAATGTACTTAAAGTACCAAAAATATAAAGTACTCATTATGCAGAATGTCCCATTTCACAAGTTCAAAATGTATATGCGACGCATTGTGAGCTTGTAGATCTGCTATTCTCAAATGGCCGAAATATAGGGCTGAAGTGGGTAATGTATGTTTTGTAATTATAATCAAAATCTACAAAGTAACTATAGTAACTAAAGTTTTTTAAATAAATGTAGTGGAGAGTAAAAGTACAACATGTCTCCGAGATGTAGCGAGCGGAGTAGAAGGAAAAAAGTACCTGAAATTGGAATAAGTAAATGTACTTAGTTCACCACTGCTTGGGTCCTCAGCAATACGCCCGCCAAGTGTGAAGTTGATCGAATGAACGGCCCTTGATATTATATATGCGAGGAAAGTCAGACATACAGAGATTCCTGGAATTTACAGATGAATGCTCTACAACACATTCACTGGACAAAGTCTTTGAGTAAAACGGAAACAGAAAAAAATAATAAGAAATAGAGTCCTTCTTCTTCTTTTATATAAAGCAACATTGGGTACTTAGAAAAGCGCAATAATCAGAGCTATTCATTATCATTAAAATAATGCTGATCTCATTAAATTATCCAAGCTTTGCACTCCTAGTCCCACTCCCAGACTTTTTAGAAATAGTCTATTGAATAATACATAATCCATTGAATATTGGCAATAGAGGGTATGCACATGCATAAAGTGAGTAGAAAATTGAGTGGCAAAGTGAGTTTAACGTCGTTTAATGCAATCAAATAGGACTTTTCTGTTTGGATGTATGGGCTGTCAAGCCCAGAAAGTATTTTTTTGCCACTTAGTTGGCATACCCTCTATTAATAGTATTGCTCTCAGCTCCAAGCTGGCCGTGGCACACTGACTTTATTGGACTTGGGATTCGGTCTGGTGGTGGAGTCACTTGACGAAGAAGCTGCCCTAGTGTGATGGACAACACTGCCTGGACGTCGTGGACCCTTCCCTGCAAGGAACCAGAACAGAGGGTATTTAGAGGGTATGCATGTGACATCATCATACCCAAGTTCATTAAACTACTTTCTGGCCTTGACAGCCCATACATGCAAACAGAAATGTCCAATCTGATTGCATTAAACAACGTTAAACTCACTTTGCCACTCACTTAATGCATGCGCATACCCTCTACAATGCGTGATTGAAAATGAGTGAATCAGTGTAATGCATTCACAATTCCGACGTCAATTCTGGAAGCAGAGAGCAAACACCACAGGCACATGCGACACAGGTGTGGAAATCACTGACCAATTAAAAAATGTTAAGTCTTTTGAGGACTCCAGGTAATACTGGACACATCAATTAGTTTGGTATCAGCTGTCAAAAGATCAGATATCATTCCATGCAAATGCAGGACGGATAAATGCATGTGTAAAGATTTCATAAAGAAATAGACATCAATGTTACTTGATACTCAAGCCTATCCTACATGCAATTTAGCCTGGTATCTTTTGTTTAGATAAAAGGTCTGCTAAGCTAAACAACTTTAGTCACAAATCACCTACCTGGAGGGGAAGTGCTGGATGACTGATTTTTAGTGGCAGGCCTGTAGATGGAGACTGAGGCATTTCCCAGGTAAGTAGCTTGGCGCTGGTAGTCATCAAGCTGCTCTGAGCGCCTCAAGCCAGGTGTGGGCTTAATGGACTCCAACTTCTTCAAGAAAGCCTTTCAAGAAAATACATGGTACAAGTAATTTTCCTAACCACGAATACTATACAAACAGCCTCAATTTCCGTGAGTTGAATAACACGTCATCTGATCAGACGCTTAATAGTTTTAAGTGAGGGATCATACAATGGTAGAAAGATACCATTATATATCAAGATATTTACAAAACAACTTACAGTGCTTTACAGTTCAGTTACACTGAAGAATTTATACAATATTCAAATAAAACACAACACATTTAAAATACAAAGTGCACTGAGAAATAAAACATTAAGAGTATCAAACAATAAAATAAAATAGATTATGGAAAGGCCTTTTCTTATTTTAAGAAGAGAATTAAAACAAGACACTGTTTTAGCAAGCCTAGGCTCAGGCAGGTCTTCCCAGAGCTTGGTCTTCCTTCAATTAATCTGAATCAAGGAACAACCAGCAGGCTCCTGCCAGTTGTGAACGCTGAACAGGCTCGTATGGCGTTAATAACTTAGAAAATAATGTAATTACAAATCAACTCTCAGGACTCCAGATCCTTTTTCTCCTTTGTACATACTACATTATAGTGTTGTGTATTTGTTGATTGTGTTACTATGAATTGAATACATTGGACCACAATGGAAACAAGTCCCCAGCACTTTTTTGTGTTATCCTTTAAAGGTCTGACTGTACCATGTGCTGTATACAATTTTGACTAATAAAGTATTCAATCAATCAAAGTTGCGAAAAAAGAAGACAGTATGATGATATCCGTGTCTTTTAGACATTCATTTAAATTGTAATATAATTTAAGACTTTATTTCAACTTTCTCCTCAGAGCACAGGTCTCCGCTATGTCAGGTAGGTTATTGTGGGACAGCAATGTTCGGAATGCATCAGCCTATTGGTGCCGCTAAAACAGGCATGTGTGAACTTTCACACACATGCCTTCATGATTTGAGGCATTTTGTTCAAAGTGGAAACCACTCTTGCAAACTTTAGATGCATATCTTAGCAAGTCAGGATGGAATATGAAAAATCGGACAGATCCATCTCGATCACATGACCATAGAGATACTGATTTCGCTGAAGTTTGGACAAAACAGCAATAAAAAAAAAGATGGTGGCGATCTGAAATGTTTGGAGAGTAGGTTTTGCTCTGGCCAAGATTAGCTGTTCACAGACGGACGTACACACGCACGGTCTCGGCCTGGTGGCAACACAAATAAATGAATACAAATGAATGGTTCTGCACTCTGCAGGACTGAAAAGTAAGAAAAGAGACAGTTCAGAGTAAAAATAACTTGTGTGGGCTGGAGGCTCAGAAGTGATATATGCAGTCACACCCCCACATGCAAGCCCTCTGGAATTTCCTTGGTAAGCGAAACCCCTCAGAAAGCATCGCAACTGGAAAGAGGCAATTGGAAACTGGAAAGAATAGACCTCCCTCTTATATTTCACTGGCCTTTCAGAGGTCTGGTTGGCTATCTGGGAAAGCTTTGACCATTTTGTCATTTTGTTATACCGATTATATGATATAATTTAACTGGCCTTTCAGAGGTCAGGACTATTATCTATCTGGGATAGGTTTGACCATATTGACATGGTACGGCAGAATACTGTATGTAACTATACATCTTGAAATCAATAGAAACAGTCGTACTCTAATGCTTGAAAATGAGGTGTCTTACACATGTAACGGGGGATGGGATGGATCTAAAGATCATCACACACACACACAGCATATTCAATTACTTCACTCTAAGAATAGAGAGAAGCGAGGGCGAAGGAACTGATGGTGAAAGACAGTGAGCCTCCAGAGAGAACAGTCTGTTCTAGGAACATGTTCCACGATAACATGCATCAATAACAATATTGATGAGCAATAGATGAACCCCTATGCTAAATTAGTTTGTCAGAAAGCAGAATATGCGATACATTTTACATTTAGACATAAATTAGTATGCAAAAGATGATAGTAAACATCACTCCCACTGTGTGGTCAAGAGGAGTTAAAGTCTGGGGTTAAGGGCCTGGTGGAGAGTGACGTAGGGTGATGAACTATGATATAATGTCACTCCACGGCTGCTGCTTCACTGACACCTGCTACCATCTGTCCATGTCCGTCCGTGTCCACTTTCACTGATGGCGCTCATACACTGGCACCAAGCTAGAAAGGACCACTGCGTAGTCTCTCACACACTAGCCTCGGAAACCCAGACGTTTTATACTCACACACAGACACAAACTGCAAAAAACATGAACATAATTTAAAGGAAATCATAGAATGACTGTCCTAGCCACTTGTAACTTATTTGGTTCTGGACCCTGGGTATGGAAAGCTTCACATCCGACGGTTAATTGGGAAACAGAGGTCATTGCTCCAAAGTCTCCTGTCCTGTATTGTGGATATTATAATTAATTGGATGGGGAAGGAATAGTCATGAAGGTAATCTTCTGAATAAGGATTGTGTCAGACTATTAGGCTTAGTCTTATTGATTACATCTTAGTTAAAAGGTGAGGGTGATGCTTAGACATGGCCCATTGTAACATATAGACGGGAAAACATTTTGAGAATTTAAAATGGTTTCCAATAGGGTCCAGATAACACCTTGAGGTCTGCTTGACTGCCTCTACAATAGTCAAACAGATTTCTAACCTGCACTTTTAAGGGGAATATCAAAATTTGTCTCCTGGAAAAGCTTGTTACAGAATTCTGCCTATGCCATTTTACAAAAGGTCTAGAATAATGTGTTTAGCCTGAGAACTTTAGTGAATGTACTGAACTACTGAGTGATATTTTTATATATTGTTTTATTTTATGATAGTAACTATGACCAAATGATAACTTAATGTGTTAATGTTGCTGCTGCTAGCAAGGGCATCACTTTACAATGGAAACGGTTACTCTTTATAATGTTTTTCTATAAATCCTACTAAATGATAACTATATTTTAGATTGTTTGACTGAAAACTGCATTTTATTGTGTTCATGACTGTTAAAAATGATAATTTGAGTGAATTATTTTCTATTTTATCTTTACAATACATCATGTCACAAAAAAGAAACGTTTCGGCTATCCAGCCTTTGTCAGTGTGTAGAATTGGGGGTGTCTGTGTGCAGGTGAACACCATCACTACTAATCACTTTGTGTGAATATGACACACAAAGGTGGAAGGTGATTGCAGATCATGACTCTGATCATTAACTCACTTCTACACTTGACAGTATATACAAACACACAAAAAATACAATTCTAATAACTAACAATAGTCGCTGAGGACATGACTGCCATGTGCAAACCTGTTATTATTATTTTACCCAGGGTAGTAGCTGAGCATGAGTGCTCATTTTCAGCAACATCCTTTACTAATGCACAGAAGACAGACACACATTAAAACCTGGGAGCTGACCAGTACAGCAGTAGTCAGAAGTTAGACTGGTTATTTAATAATGAAGTATTTAGGACAGCCCAGTTTGTTTCTAGAGCCTGGAGTAGAAGAAAATCCCAGCTCTTCAAGTAGGTACATGCGTCTCCTGTTACAGGCCTAATGGTGTATTTTATTTTATGTTGTATATTATGTAATCTGCCTTGTAAGGATCTGGGGTGTATTAGTCAGTTTAGTTGACTAATGACTGATCATTGTTTGCAAACTTTCATGTTGGTTTATTGTCAATGTTTATGTAAACTGTAAAAAGTGTCCTGTAAGTCCATATGGGCTGGGCTTCTTCGGAAGCATGACACTTAAATAAAGAATCAATCAATCAAATAAATAAATCAATCAATCAGTACAACCAGCCACTGAGCAGCTCCACTGGAGCAGTTGGGGGTTCAGTAGCGACTTTAAGCAACGACGGATACGGCAGTCGGCTACGGCGACCGGAAATGGATCAGTGCTCGATACATAAACCTGCTCTCCGTCGCAGCCCTTTCTACTACGGGAGAACCTACACTTACACGTAGTGTCTACAACGCCATGTCATAACCATGTTTATTGAAATTATAGCTGTCATACATTTACACCGATTGCTCCATCACCTCTCTTATGCTGTGTAATGTGTTGGCATGCTCTGAATGAAGAAATAACACTAATACCATATGTCATATTAACCATGTTTATTAAAACGGTTTTAGAATAACACAGATTGCTCCAACACCTTCCTCTTTCCACTGCTGATCATGTCCAGCGCATGTAAGAATTAAGCAATATCGGCAAGTTAGCTGACGCGCGACGGGGTGTTTAAAAAAAAGTGTTTATGTTTGACACATGCTGCATAGACGCGTCACCATGGGAACCAATGTCGCCGACGGCTGTTTGCTTAACGATTTTGACAGCTACGGCGACGGCGTCATAGCCGCCGTACTTCCGCATAGCGTCGCCGTCCTGAAACAGTCGTTGCTTAAAGTCCCTAGTGTCTTGCTCAAGGGTACTTCAGTGGTGTTGAAGTGCGCTCCTCTAACCCAAACCACTAGTCTAGTGGTACTTGAGCCCCCCCTCTGGTGGTACACAGAGGAGTCGCCCAAAAAAGGAGAAAAAAGACAAAAGTGGAATGAAATATTTATATTACTACAAGAAGTTCTTCTGACCAAGCAATTGGTTGAAATAGGCTATCCAGTCGTGCTGAAATGAGCATGACAGCACACCCAGCCGTTAATAGAAGATTTGAGAACGGATTAATCACATTAGAAATATCATCAGTTGTGCTGATTAGTCATTAGACAGAGTTTTGTCAGAGCAGCAGCATTATTGGTATACGCTCCTGTATTTTAACTAAATAAATACATAATAAATGTTATTTATTATGGTGGTACATGCAGAGTTAATATTTTCTTACTTCAGTATAAAAAGGTTGGGAACCAATGCTCCTTTAGGCCACCGCTGCCCTGCATCTACCAGATACTAGTAATGCTCCTTTAGGCCACCGCTGCCCTGCATCTACCAGATACTAGTAATGCTCCTTTAGGCCACCGCTGCCCTGTATCTACCAGATACTAGTAATGCTCCTTTAGGCCACCGCTGCCCTGTATCTACCAGATACTAGTAATGCTCCTTTAGGCCACCGCTGCCCTGTATCTACCAGATACTAGTAATGCTCCTTTAGGCCACCGCTGCCCTGCATCTACCAGATACTAGTAATGCTCCTTTAGGCCACCGCTGCCCTGTATCTACCAGATACTAGTAATGCTCCTTTAGGCCACCGCTGCCCTGTATCTACCAGATACTAGTAATGCTCCTTTAGGCCACCGCTGCCCTGTATCTACCAGATACTAGTAATGCTCCTTTAGGCCACCGCTGCCCTGTATCTACCAGATACTAGTAATGCTCCTTTAGGCCACCGCTGCCCTGTATCTACCAGATACTAGTAATGCCAAACTTACTAGCTCATACTGTGATACACACCGAAGCACTGCCTCAGTCACTCCCCAGATATAAAATACAATCCTCTATACGTTGTATGTATATGTGTTTTTCTTTTTTTTGGGGGTGGGGTGAGGGGGGTATATGTTTTTCTTTTTTCTTTTCAAAACCTTGAAATTGACATTTTCAGTGACTAAAATCTCAGGGGCAGGCATACACATTACACAATGATATTTATGATCTCAGATCCCATTCCTTAAAGGTAAAATGACAGATTAAACCAGATGTCTAAATACTTCCTTAATGTTAACGAAGTCCACACCCACAACACCAGAGGGAGTGCAACAAACCTTGTGCAACCCAGATTCGGCACAAACAAGGGACTAAATTATTTTCGCTCCTATGCCACCAAAATGTGGAACGCCCTACCAACAGTCATTAAGACATGCGAATCCCTTGACTCCTTCAAAACCACTCTCAAAGGGCACCTACAGACGGCTGTAATTCGAAACTGGCCCCCGTAAAATCTGAATCAACTAGAGATTTGGTGTAGTTTTTTTTTAAGAAAAGAAAAGAGCGCACCAAGTACAGTGCAACTCAGGTCAGTTTTTAGAGATCAGAGGTTCAAAACTCACCAGGTTCTCCCTCTCAATACGCTGCTGCTCCCGGTGTCGGTTGAGCCCACTGTGATTGACACGTACTGGAGGTGCGGTGCTTGCTGTAGGTCTCTTCACACCTACTGAGCTAGCTGGTCTGGACCTGGCAGACAACTTTCGCAGAAGCCGCTGGTTTTCACGGTCGATGCGGCGGACTTCATCGTTGGAAAACGAGTAGTTTTTCCTGTTCCTCCCACCAGGACATGTAAAGACCAGCTCATCCACCAGCTGACTCTCCACACTAAAAGAATCTTAATTGGATAATAATGGAAACACGTTAAAAAAAAACATGGTTTTCTTTGAATGCCTCTTTGATTCAAGCATGCATATTCTAGAAGAGACAGGAAACGCCAGGATTGGTAATATTGTTTGTCAGTTACCAAAAACAAAAGCATGCATTCCAATTTCATCCTGTCCACAAGTCTACAAGCCAAAGCTCCACCTGTACACCATTTGAAAACACCACAAATAACATTTTAATACAGCACACATTTCAGCAAGCCGATAAAGGCTGAAGGGTAACAAAATAATATATTCACTGAATCCATAATCATGACTCACATTTATCCATATCCGAGGCTTCATCTTCTTCCTCGGCTCTACTAATGACGCTAGATGGCCCGTCCTCTGGCTGCTGCTGCTCTCGGAGACCTCCGTCCTCTGCCTCGTTGACTTTGGATGATCCCTGCGTCCAGCGGTGAAAAGTAACTATGTACATAATTTACTCAAGTACTGTACTTACAAGTACAATGTTGAGGTATTCGTACTTTACTTGAGTATTCCCAATTTCCAATACCTTTACTTCTACTCCACGTCTCAGAGGCAAATATTGTACTTTTACTTCATTACGATTATTTGAAAACTTGAGTTACTAGTTACTTTGTAGATTTGGATTATTATACAGTAACCACTTCAGCCCTACAGTATATTCATTTCAGCCATTTGAAAATAGACAGTCTACAAGGCAAACTCACAACAATGTGTCGCGAGTGCGACGACATTGTGAGCTTGCAGATCTGCTATTTTCTTTTCTTTTTTAAATAATTTTTTTATCCCACGATTTTGTAACCCATTTTTCACCCCCGTGTTAATTATCTAATGTGATCCTGGGCTCTACACACCCTCCGCCAACCTTGGGAGAGCAACGGACTTGAACTCATGCTTCCTTCATGCATGAGTGTCCAAGTCGCTCCTTTACACCTGACAGGGGGGAGTTTCCCTGGTTGGACGTAGCGCGTGGAAGGAACACGTTATTCCAACCAGTTCCTTTCCCCTCGTCAGGCGCCCCTGGCTGGCCAGGGGGAGGCAGTTTAGAGACCAGGATTACTGCATGTTTTTTGTGAGGGTACCTACCCTAGGGGACACAGGGAGAACATGCAAACTCCACACAGAAAGGCCCTTTCGCCAACCCCGCCTCGGGTATGGGCACTGATGACGCGGAGGAGAGAACACGTCGCAAGCACCCACAGCGTCCCCAGCGGGAATCGAACTGGACCTTCTAGCTGTGAGGCGACAGCACCTCCGACCACCGTACCCCCTCAGATCTGCTATTTCTAATATTTTTATACATTTGAAAACATGAAATGAGACATTCTGCACAATAAGTACTTTTACTTTTCACAATAAGTACATTTTGAATTCCGGACTTCGACATTGCAGCATTGATACTTTTAATTAGGTAAAGAATGTGAGTACTTTTTCCACCACTGCCTGCGTCAGGTCCAGAGATTGGAGCGGGCTGGTGTCAGGAGTGGAGAGGGGCGTCACGTCTGTGACCGAGTCTTCTGATTCCGCCACAGGAGGAGTATGGGGCCTTTCTCTAGGCTCTGCCGGGCCCACACTAGACCTTCTCATTCGGGTGGATGTGGAGGGTGGTGTTGTCTTAGACTTGGTCGAGGCGGGGGGCTCCAGAGCACAGCTATCGCTGCTACTGCTGCTGCCACAGGAGCTGTCTGTGTCCGTGTCCGTGTCCGTGTCCGATGACGTTCGGGAGTGACGCTTCCTCAGGAATTTCTTAGGGGTCTTTACCTTTCTGCTTTCTGCTTTTGGGCCAGGTGCTTTGTGAGTGGACGGCAGCCCTTCTTCCTCTTCGTCGCTCTCATCCTGACTCTGGTGATAGCCATCTTCGTCGTCGTCCGCGCTGTCTTTAGCTGGCCAAACTAGGAATGTTTCATTGGGGCTTTTAGAGTGCATGCTTGACATCTCTACGTCGCTTCCGGTGTGGACCACTTTATCTGAATTGCAGCCAATAGATGACATGCTTGAAGCCATACTTATATCTTCTACCTCTGATCCATAGTTGACCCGTTTAGTTTCCACTCCTTTGGTTAAACATGATTGAACCATTGCTTCATCTGTCCTTGGAGGCCCACTACCTTCAAGAGCCTCTGTCTTCTGGCTCTCTCTGTCACGTAGAGGCTCGGGCACTGGCGAGCCTCCCTTTTCATCCTTTGAATCCTTGCCCACCTTCATCCCTCCATCTTTAGTGATGCCGACGTCTTCGTAGTCACTGTCAAAAAACGAGTGGTCCACTTCATCTTTTTCTACCTTGGGGTTGAACATGTTAGCCGAGTTCAACTTCAGTAGAGGAAACGCAGAAGCTTTACCTGTCAAATAAATACAGGTAATCTCATCATCATCATCATCATCTTTTTTTTCAGTAACATCTCATCATGTGCATTCCACCACTCTCCCACTGTCTCATTATCAAGTGACAAGACAGCATATGATTCATTCATGGTGCTGCTGCTACAACAACAACAACAACATGCCCGTTTTACTTCTAAGCTAAGGTAGGTAACAGTGTATGAAAACAATATTGGCTAACAGTGTACTGTGTCTCACCATAGACTGGTCCGCAAAGCAAACAATGTACGTTTCATCTCTTTTAGATCCTATACGATGCTATATATTGTATGTATCTAGTTATAGCTATATAAGACTCACTAAACAATTTGATTTACATCGACATTGCTTGTTGTTATCAGGAAATAATGCTTGAAGGAAGTTGAAGCTGACTCGTGTAGCTAGGGAACGTCACTTCCTGACAACGCACTTATTTTTTTTCTTTTTACGGCTGTACGCGGCATTATTTTTGCATTACCGCCATCTACTGGTCCAAATAAGTGTCTACTCTAACGGCGGGTGATTATAGTAATTTCTTTCGGGTACTGTCCATAGTAATTATAACTCTATGGGTAGTGCCCGTGGGTTACTGTGTGGGTACATTTTCCGGTCAAACACACACACACACACACACACACACACACACACACACACACACACACACACACACACACACACACACACACACACAGCATGAGATTGGGTTATTATAGCTCATTTTCTACTTAAAAAAGAAAGAGAAAGACAGTATTTCTATCAATGGGTCTTGAACTGTCAATTCCGACAATATGTCTTGACATTTGATAGTCTACATCTGTCAGTCATCTAGTCCATCCTGAGTGCCACAACATAGGCGTAGGAATATTCACACCAAATTGTATGATGCCATATTTGCCATTTGCATGATCAAAAACCACAATTCTATACTTTTTTTGCTTTACTAAAACAATAATTAAAATAAACCATTAAGATTAAACATACTTTCATTTGTGTGAGCTTGTGCACAGGTCTACAAGTCCTGAAGTCCTGAACCGCATTATTCCACAGTGTTCAACAATCAACGATATTTATGTTTGTTTATTGAAGGATCCCCATTAGAGACACATGACTGGGCCTCTAGTCTTCCTGGGGTCCTGATTAGATTTAAGGGGTTAAAATGAAGGTTACACAAACATATTAACCTACCACAATCCCTGTGTTTAAAAAAGGCAGTGTCATGCTGAACAAGGGTGCTTATGCAATAGCATCACTATATCTATTGTGTTCCAAATTTGGATTGCTTAGTCCAATTTAGATTTTACAACAATGCAGAAAAACATAGACTATAACAGAATTTCCATATGAAATATGATATATTTATGAGCCCTCATGTCAGTTAGTGAAGGCATATGAGAGCATATCAGCTGGGTTTCCCTTGTGGCTCTATTATGCCAAAGTAACTGCCCTCCCAATGCATCTCTAACAAGAAAAGGATTAGTCTGAGGCGCGTCCCCTGAAATCACAATTTGTCACGGAGGTTTCGTAATAACCTAGTTAGACCCTAGAACTGACACGCAGCAATGAAACGCCAATGCCCTCATTCAAAAGGACTTTGAGGAATACACCACATAAACCTGTCTGGTCACTGTCATGGAATTTGCATGCCAATGCAAGGGAGGTAGAGCTGGAAGAAATACTGTAAGGGGAGGGAGGCATTTCTTTCTTAAATACATTTTCGGGTATTTTTAATCCTTTCTTGACAGTGGAGAGTAGGGGAATGACATTCAGCAAATGGTCTGGCCGCAGCTGGTCGGGGAACAAACCGGGACGGGTCATTCAGGAAGTTGCACCCATGTGGTATATGTATGTACCCCAACCACTTGGCATGGCTGTCAGGTCACCCCAAGGGGAAGGGATGTGGCTGCCACACACTTGTATAAAACCATCACCGCACAGGATACTATAAGGACAAAGGTGGACAACAAGGGTAATGTTGTCCATTTAAAGACATAGTCAACGCAAGTTTCCCTAAATTCTAAATTCACTTTTGTCTGACCAATGTCGATCTCTTCAAAGGGATCAAGCAATAATAAAGGGATTGGTGTTTTAGCTTGTAGTGGTCTTGACTGGTGTTTAGAATGCAATACTATGTTGTAATATTAACTTGTTAAATCAATATTGTAGAGCAGACCTTCTACAAATACAGAGCATATCACTGAGCAACAGACAATTAGAGGGCTGTATTCTTTTGTTTATCAATCAAGTCCTCAAGATCCTGGAGTAAAATGATGACAAACTACTGCATTTATTACATTGCATTTATAATTATAACTATGTTGTCAATTACAAAAATACAAAATAAAGGGCAGTTCATATATAAGACTCACAATAAGATGAAACTCTTCTGGAATGTTACAGTGAATAATTGCAATCTTGCAGATGTGTAAACACAACTTCCCCATCTCAGAACATCTTAAGTCACCTAATATTAGACTCAGAAAATGAACCATGTCAAGTCACAGACATTGAGGGTTTGTTTTATGTTAACAAGGTCAGGAGCATTTCCATATTATTTTAACCAAAACTCTTTGCCCTTTGATTTGTTTGAAATACAGACAGAGACACATCAACATCATTTTGTATTTTAATTAAAATGTTCTCTCTGAACTTTTACTGTATTCACTCATAAATGAATTGTTGATAGACTGTGCAGATAGCATACCGTTACCCACTGTTGAAAGCCGGCTAACACTTTACATAATATATCAGTATCATAATCATATGCACTGTTGGTATATCCCTTCATATTTTGATTGAGTTATTCATGCATACTGTATATCCACTGGTGATATATTGTAAATACTTATATTTCCTGATAGAATATACATTCTGAAATGTTAACTCAGATGTTATGTTAACTCAGACCAAGTGCAATGTCTAGTGTCAGACTCTTAGGGCTCCATTTTCGTTCGAGCATTCTAAACACACAATTTGGGGATTTAGCAGTGGGGAAGGGGCGTTCCCGCACTAAAGTGGCTATTTTGGTCACCTGTCTAAATCCCTAAAACACCTCTGCTACCCGTTACATTATGCATAGGTGTGGTTTGGGCGTTGCAATAATGAAACCAATCACCGTGCCACATGCCATTTCCTTTAAGAGATCCCTTATCCGTTATGCCCAGTTCTATATTGCTTCATAGCCTTACGGTCTATAGCCCATGGCCCATTTATCTTATAATACATCATTGTATAAACTTATGGTTCCAATGTTTTACATGCACATACTGTACTGTAATTCCAAAGAGGAAAGGCCATTATGAACTCAGATTGCCTTGGGTCTCTGAGGCATACAAAGATTATAATAAGCAGTTTGATCCCAAAAATCAGGTCCCTTCCAGCCACACCAACCCTGAATAAAAAAGAAACACACATTGCCATGTCAGTGTGATGCACAGAAACAGAATCTGAACAAAAATGATGCAAACGGTTACAAACAATAACATTACCTTGTCTGTGATAACCTGCAAGTCCTCTGCTCCTGTGTAATGTGGGTCTAGGATTAGATAGCGGATCTGCCCCGTCGTCTCACTCCATGCAACCCCCAGAATAGTGTGAGCCAGAACTCCTCCTCCTGGAAGGGACAACCCAGCATAGAGTGAGGGATGGGGTGAAGATTCCATCCGATTCGATCGATCGATAGACAAATAAGATTAGCAAAATGAACATGAATCCATATCAAATATGACATCAAATATATAAATTATTATAAATTGTAATAATTTATTTCATAGATAGTACATCTCACCAATCATGACAGGAGTCCCCTCAGTAAGGAAGTGGTTTGCCAGTTCTCTGCCTTTTGAAGCCATCTCAGATCCCTGACTAAAGTGTAACCAAATGTGATCAGATGCATAATATCACCACATAGTATGATATCACACATATAACGTGACCAGATAACATACCTCACAAACATGATCTTTGAAGTGACTCCAAGCAGCTGGTCCAAAACCGTTGAGACCTCAAAAGATCCAATCCATTGCCGTGACCCCACAAACAATGGCTGTTTGTCTCCAACGTCCACTAAAGCCTGGATGAGGGAAGAAGGGTGTCCCAAAAAGTTTCTCAAAACAAACAAATATGCATACAATTACAATTTAGCAGACACTCTTAATCCAGAGCGACAATACAACCGTTACAAATACCGCCATGCTTATAACAATCACATGTGGGAAATAATATGGTTCTGTACATGCAGTGTGACCCTGTTTAAACCACTTGTAAGATATACAAGCTCACAGTGTGTCACTTCGTACCATGCTGCGAGCTTGACTGATATTTTCGGACATTTCAGAAATCTTGAAAGTGTTTGAAAAATGATTTTTAATTACGAAAAAAGTTTGAGAACTACTGATTTAGAAGGCATTTTGTATAATCTGCCTCAGGTCTTAATGGGTTAAATAAAGACATTGTATAGGGTACCTGCTGTATTTGCTTGTGTGTGGGTACAGGCTGGTCGACATAGCCTTGCTGCACGAACCAGGAGCAGATAGTCTGGAGGGAGCGATAGGCACAGCCCCAGCCATTGTCCTCCATACGGTCCTGCATGTAGTGATGGTAGCTGTAGATCCCCTGGACCAAGTACAACTAGTAAAACATAGGAAGAGAATATGGTTCATTAGTATCTTATGTTTGTTTTCAGAATATGTATGCCAATGTTTTAGTTATTTATGATCCAGTTCTCTCGTCTGCATTTATTTTTTGCTAATGAATGCTATAGTGTAGGAATAAGGCCAACCTTGCCGTCTTCCAGATTGGGATGCGTCAGAGCCAGATGGGGGTTCCGGATGTGGTAATCTTTATAGGGCTCATCAGGAAAATGATAGGCATTAGCTCTTCGGAAATACGGCCTGTCTTCTGGCAGCTCAAATCTCTGATGTAACTCCTACACAGACAGACATTATTAGAAATGAGTATCGTGTGATTACTGGTTAGTAATTAGTATTGTGTGATAAGTATGCTGTGTAATAACCAGTGGTGGAAAAAGTACTCACATTTTTTACTTCAGTAATAGTATCAATACTGCAATATAGAAATAGCAGATCTACAAGCTCACAATGCGATGCATTGTGAGCTGAAGTGGTTAATATATGTTTTGTAATAATAAAAGTAACTAAAGTTTTCAAATAATTGTAGTGGAGTAAAACTACAATATTTGCCTCTAAGATGTAGTGGAGTAGAAGTATTGGAAATTGGACATACTCAAGTAAAGTAAAGTAATAATAAAAAATAAAAAAGACCTCAAAATTAGAGTTACTTTCCACCACTGGTGATAACATACCAACAACTATGCAATGTTTAAAAAAGCAACTCCTACCTTGCGGTGTGTCTCCAGTTGGCTGTCAGGCAGTCCTGCTGGGAAAACTATGCTCACCAGCTCACCACCTTTTGGCTTGGGAAGGAGAAAGTGGAGTGGCTGAGGCACCAGCAGAGCTGTTCCCTTGATGTACCTCAGCACAACCTTCTCCATCTCATCAAGCTGCTCTACTAGCTTTTCCAACATGTTTTCACAGGCACTGCAACAGCAGAATGAGGATGAGAATATAGTTAAGCGTAATACAGTATCAGTATAATTTATTTATGACATATTTTATTTATTTAACCACTTTCACCCTGGTAGTTCAAGTGTAGCGTCGATATTGAATGGAAAAGTATTTAAACCCCTTTTTATTTGTTTCTTAAAATTGCTAAATACAACGCACAAGTAATTAGTATTGATACAATCGATTATTTGCATTGCAAAACCATTCGATACCGAAAACGATACAAAGTCAACATTGCCGTTTACATTTCTATATACTTCGATTGTTGAAATTAAAATCGATGTTTCGATGCAGTTACTATATCATTACACCCCTATCGGTGTTGGCAAAGTATAAAATAGGGCCTCAGCAGTATCTGGATCCAGTTGTCAAGGTATGGCGAATAAAATGTAAACTCTTGTGGGTGTGTACGTACAACGTCATGGTCTCATTGCTGGGTACGTGGACAACACAATCCATGGGCAGAGTTGTATTGAGGAAGTGGTGCTTCTGTATTGTTCTGCTGAGGGTTGGGGCAAAGACCACCTGCCCTGGCTCTGTCACCTCCATCATCAGGCGTAGATTGACGACACTCTAATTCACAAGTGTAGACATTTACAGCACACAAACATGGATGTACAAGATGGCAAACTGGCAAGAAGAGTAATACAATTATTAATAAACACCTCCCATATGAACTCCCCCCATCAACCCTAAGAACAGAAATATCAAACTCACTGTTATCATTTTGCCTTTCTTTTTTGTAGATTTCTTGCTAGTGCCCTCTTGTTCATCGCCCCTATGAAAAGATTGTATAATATAATGAAGTGGCATATAAGGCCATATAAGTAGTGATCACAGTGAAATCAAAATCTACAATTCAGAACCTACTTTATCCATTGTAGGATATCTTCCCACAGTGTATTTGGGGTTATCTCTTCATGTGTTGCATAAACATCTTGGTTTGGCCAAATAATAACAGGACTTTCACAGACCAAGAAAACAACAGACTTCGATTTCACTTGGGAGCGGAGAGTCTCAAATGTTCTCGAGATTGCCTTGTGCACAAGAGATGCTGGAAGAAGAAAGCATATACTATAGCTTAGGTATGGATTCAGGATTTGAGCACGAGGGATTTGAAACAAATATTTTATAATGGTGACTATAAAGGAAAATGATTATATAGCAATGTTTTATGTGTGTTAAAAAAAAAGAGAATTTAAAAATTGAAACATAAACCTAGATGAACTAATAATTGAGTACAACAACTTAGACAAACATACCGTCAGTGCTTTCAAATTGACATTTGAACTCCAGTGCCCCCTTTACACGCATAATGGTCCCTGTCTCAGGGGACGATACATCAAGAAGCACCTGAGGGAGAATCAAGACCTCCATATGGTCAAGTCCATCCAGTCTCATTTGTGTAGGTGTATTGAAATTTGAAACATGCAAATTAAGCAGTTATGACTATAGGACTCGTCTAGGAGCATGTCTTACCATATTGACCATATATTACCATTCAAACATAAAAAGTGCAGTTGTCATATAGTAAACAAACACAGATGCTGACAACTCTATGCTGAGAAACTATCAGCATCTCAGTTGACTTGTTGAGTTATTGCCTTCGCTATAGTACCTATTGCTTCAGTAGTTGAATGAATAGAATTAGTTACAAATATTTTTAATCAAGAAAACACCACTTAACGCTGCTACCGACTTACCATGGTGAAAACAAGTGGATGACAATAACAAAGCTACACTATGAATTGAGTTGATGTTGCAGCAGTGGCGGCTGACATGTTTGTTCGTGATGCATGTACAACGTGTCCCTTTTGCTTCATTCTATTGGACGAAGAAATGGTCCCGCCCCATATCCCCGCCCACTGCTGCATTTTGTGTAACTGGGAAAAATGCATTTCTGTGGCTTCGAAATCAGTTTCCCCAAATTAACCTTACATAGGCTATTTGAAAGATCTGTTAAAAAAAAAGAAAAACTACAATAATATATTTTAACAACACAAATCTTGTTTGGAGAGGGTCCGGGGTGGTCAGGGGACCTTAGTATAATTGCCTTATTTCAATCTGAATCGAACATAATAGAAATGTCAGAGCATGGTAATGAAACAAAACAAAGTAAAACAGAGTGCGACCTTTTATTCCTGACTCTGACTTTGCATTATAGGCCTAAATGCATTTTATTGCAAATGATTCTACATCCAGTACAAAGCTTACCTGTATAACAATTACAAAACATACAGATAAGATGTTTCTATATAAATATGGCTCAAATATACAAAATCTTACCTCTGGAAAACAAGGATGAGTAAAAATGTAAAACATTACCACCTGCGAACACTGACACAAAAAAATCTAATAATCGAATTTGAATCTAATCTAATATCTGAAAAATCAAACTAGAAATGATTACAGTAGCTAGTATAATAAAACACACAGGCTTAACAGATGTCACAAAGATGGTTTTTGACATTATTTTCCATATGGTATGGTTTTATTGGGAGGGCTCCAAGGAGGAGGTGGCTCATCATCGAGGATAGCCTGTATTTTTCTTTCTTCTCTCTGTCTTCTCTGTTCCCGTTCTTTCTTTATCTGTTGGGAGATTGCAACGTCGACAGTCATTACAAAATTGACAAGAAGACCAGAAGTCCTGTCCAAACAGTATCACCACAGAACAGTACTAATAGTAGATATTAGGACCTATAAGGAAACAAGACTGAATTTAATAAAAGTTCATAATTTCACCAAGAATGGAGTTCAGAGGAGAGAGACTTGCTGCAGTAATTTCTCAACAACATCATCTAACAATTGTTTGAAAAAAAAGAAAGGCGAAAAAGTAGCAAGGTAACCGAAACCTTACACTACTGTCTACTGTACTTACCAACCACTTTTCATACATCTCTAATGCCATTTTATCCTTTTCTTCTTTCAAGTAGGTATCTTCCTCTACTTTATTTTGATGTTCCTTGTGCTCTTCAGTCATTTGTTTCATGACAAAATTCTTCTTCTTTTCGTTCCTAAAATTATTTAGAAATAGGAGGGGGGGGGGGGTAATGAATAAATATTCTGATAAACTTGATTGACATTGAACAGTTCAATTAAATGAATGGGGATGTTCTGGATGTTGTGAGTCACTTACTTATTTAGTACCTCTGTCTCAAACTACTGTATAAAAAGCGTCAGAAAGAAGTGCTACAGTAAATACACTCACCAGGCTGAAAAAGCAGAGTTACTATCTTTCTTTCTTTCCTCTTCTGTATGTTGTTTTTTCTGCTTACATTTACTTTCAGCCCCTCTCTGTTGTCGGTACTTCTCCTTGAGCTTCTCCTCATGCTCCTGTTTCCATTTTTCAAACATCTATAAAGATTATAAAAAAACATCTACCCTCATTACTCAGCCAAACAATTGCATATTACCATGAACCCAAATGTACAATGAAATCACCACAGACCTTTATGGCAGCTTCCTTTTTTTCTTCTTTCTCTTCAATCGCTCTTTGCTCTTTTCTGGTGGTGGCGTGCTTTTCTTTGGCTTTTGCTTTGAGAGTTTCTGACTTCTTTTCTTTCCAAGCGTTATAGGATAGAATGGCATGTTCCCTTTTATCCTGTTCTTGCTGTAGTGTCAAACAGACAACCAATTAGTGTTGAGGAATTCTGGATCATTCAGGATGTTGAGGAGTTGGAGACACTTTATATTTCTAAGATACTGTAGAAGTCTAATGCATTATATCATGGGAGAAGTACATTGACACTCAGGTTGGTTGTCACGTAGTTATCTGGGGAAAGAAGGGGTCGGAGCATAGCTATATACAAATATGGGGGAGGTGGGTGTCATAGGAACAAGACGTACTCAATAAATGTAAAACAATAAATGCCTGTGCCATGACGTTTTGATTGTATGATTTTCAGATTGTCAGAACATATTGCAACATACAGTACTTCCACAATACATTGCAATACATTGCATAACATTGCATGGATACACCTGGGACGTATCCTCAGTGATGTATCCCAAGGTCATCAGGGTTTCGGGTCTCGCAACATCATACCCCTCACTCAGGTGACCCAGCCGGGGTGATCAAGTCCCGACTTACGTCCCAGTACTACGAGTAGTAACGATCAGTCCCATTAGGGAAAGACCAGGGCCACACCGTCTGCCGCTCCCAACTACTCTTCCGGGACTGGGAGGTCCGGCGCATGGGGTATATGAAGGTATATTTCCCCTCTTTTTTTTCTTTTTTACCTTTGTCTTATTCTCTTCTTTCAATTTGTCTTCTTGTGTCTTGAGTTGCATGTTCTCTCGTAACTTCTCCATCTTCTTTTGCAGCCATTCCTGTTGTTGTTGTTTAATGAAGAAAACCAGATAGTGTATTATATCAACAAATACACTGATGCAGAACGAGTGTCAAATTCCTGCTGAACTACTGATAAAAAGACAAAAGCATTGCAAAGATGCTAGATCCTACGGTAAGTTGATTACGCAAACTGTTGCCAACCTATTTTCTGCCTCGTTTTTTTACCCACTAAATCTATCATTTAGCTGCCAATAGTTAATTCTCCATCTCTGGCCTCAATTGACACTCACTCGAAGACGCAGCTTGACCGGACCATTATAGCTGCTGCATCAACACATCGTTCCAATTGACAGCAGCAGCCAACGTGTGATATATGTTACATATCTATTACTAACAATAGTAATGACCTTATAGACAGGAATCAGAAGAAATTACCCCACAAAAAGGACAACAGAAACTTCAGAAAAATCTTTGGCTTTGATTTAAAAAACAACAACTATTACTTGCAGCAGACCTGCAGTTTTCTGGGAGTTTGTTCCATATATGTAGTGCATAAAAAGTAAAAACTGAATGCTGCTTCTCCATGTTTAGTTTTGACTTTGGGTTAAGAAAGCAGGCCTGCTCCAGACCACCTGAGAAGGCTGGAACCTCACTAAACAAGATAAGATAAGACTTGAGTGCATCTGCTTAACAATGATATTGGCTATCTTTTTGTATTTTTATTGTGCATGTTTCTTCAACTTTTACTGCAGACAGTAAAAGTCTGATCAGTCTGACCCACAATCATAATTTCAGACCCAATCATTAGCTCGCCCTGTAGTCTTTTACTTCTTGATATACTCTTAGTCCCTACTGTGCGGTGTATAGATGAGATGTTATCTTGGACTAGCTCATCACTCTGCACACTTGGTTGTAGGGGAGGTTTGATGTTAGTTCTCCCTTTCGCAGATGCCCATGACAGGAGTTCAATCTGAATCTGAATGATGAACAAAACTCGGGTCTCTGAGCTCTGCCTGTTACCCTCTTCTGATTTCCCGTCCACCTTCACTTCTAACCAATAACTGTTTGTAAATTTTGATTCCCAATTTGGTTCCCAATCTCGCTTTTTATTTGATATTTTTGTTCTACGAATACCAGGGGCCTGGGTTTTGGTATTACAGGAAAGTATTTTAATGGGGTGACAATAAAGTCTTTCTGATTCTGTGAACACAAAACAGAATAGATAATGAAACTGTAATCTGACCTGATAAATGGCAGCCCTGAGTGAATCTGCTGCTTCTGGCTGTGAGTCCTCCGCAGGCACTTTTCGATCCAGAACTTTCAGTGTTCCCATATACTTGGATGTTACTTTTGAGGAGCACACACTCTTGGACCTCCGGGGGGATTTAGTAAGTAAACTTGATGTCCTATTTTAAACAAGAATATTTGTCAAAACATATATTTTCAATAGTACCTTTTTTCCATTGATACTACAAGCATTTGCCTACCTGGTATCTGAGGACTGTTCAGGGCCATGACTGAGTCGACTGATGGAGTGTTCCTCTGAATTTCCCTAAATAAGAATAATTGTTTTTAAAGTGCTCACAGCAGTAAGGATTAGTTACAGTAGCAATCTAATCTACAATCTAATAAATATATAGTATTTAACCATATGCCTGATAAGGTACAAAAACCTCAAATCCAGTGATGAATGTCTTACATGAAATTCTTCAAACGACGTTGAATACTTTCCCTCGTGGTCTTTACTGTCATCTGAAGTATGGTAATCTAGAGGGACAAAAATGGCACCCGTGTGAAGTAAAGTATCGTACATCATCATGGCGTAAAATAGACACTATGGCTATTTTCTCAGACACTATGACGTAACATTTTCCATTCATTGTCAATGGGAATTTTATGTTTGTGTAAGACAAAATTAGACACTATAAGCCGATTTGCTCAGACACTGACGCAAAGTTCTCCATTCATTGTCAATGGGAATTTAATGTTTGTGTAAGACAAAAAAAGACACTAAGCAGATTTGCTCAGACACTATGACGTAAAAAGCATTGTCAATGGGAATTTAATGTTTGTGTATGGCAGAAATAGCCAATTTGCTCAGACACTATGACGTAAAATTCTCCATTCATTGTCAATGGGAATTCTATGTTTGTATAAGACGAAAATCTACACCAATAGCTGAATGTAGGAGGGGCCCTCGAAAATGTGTATTAAAAGCAAAAAGATCACACCCGTGTGAAGTGAGGGGCGCTCTTATCATCATACATCTTCTCATTCTGGCCAATCACAATTTGCGTCCTCACTTTTGTCTTCAATGTTTGTGTTTACACAAACACTCAAAGCTGGACATAGGAGGGGCTAGCGCCCCTCAAAAATATATAGAATGGGTTTATACCAGATAATGTGACACTCTACAGCTGGTACCTTTAGTTCCAGAATCTACTGTGGAAATTGGTAGTGACCTTGACCGCTCAGTTCTGGCTTCGGAAGACGTAATTGAGTCTACCTGGTCTCTTCCAGGCACCTATAGGTGGGGAAAAAAAACATAGCACCAGTTTGTTGAAGAAAATAGCATTTAAAATACTGTCTTAAAACCCCTCACAAATAAGACCAAAGACACTTACAGGTAAGCTCGAGCTCCTGGATGTTGCCCTGTGAGGGGATGAGGCTGTGGTTGAATTGCTGACTGTATCACCTGAGAGGGGAATAGACACAGAGGAAGTCATGGCCCTGCTTTGTGGAGATCCCGTGTCTTCTTCAGTTTGGTCCACTATTCCCTGTGATCTCAGGGCACGGGTTCTTGTCCTTGGTTTGGGTGTGGGCAGCTCCCCCTCAACGATGCCATCTGTGAAAGAATGGGAAGTATTTTTAAATTAAAAAGACACGCTGAACATTCAACAAGCCAATGTTGTGACATATTTTACAGGCAATATTATATTTTTCCAGTGCCATGAAAACACTTTGGAAGCCGCTGTGGAGACACCACTCCATATCAAGAGACCAAACTAAGGATTTACAACACCTCAGTCCTCTCCATCCTTCTCTAAGGAGCAGAAACTTGGCCTCTCAACAAGACCCTGAATTGCCAGAATTGATGGCTTCGACACCAGAGCACTGTGCACAATAGAGGGGATAAAATGGCAAGATAGGGTCTCCAACATCACGCTGCGGGAACGCACCCAACTGGCAGCACAGCCGAGCGCCAGATGCGTTGGTAGGTACGGCCACGTCAAAACACTCCCCCCTGAACACCCCACTAATGTTATCTTCCACTTTGACCCAAAATCTGCCAGCTGGAAACGCCCCCCGCAGTGCCCCCCGCACCCGATGGATTGGTGCCATCACCATGGGGACCTACACCAACTGGGCTTGTCGCTAGCTGAAGCCGAGCCCCTAGCACTGGACTAGCCACATTGAGAAGATTGGTGAAGCTGATTGGCTCTATACGCATGGCGTCGCCCCCGTCGCCAAGCAAGAGACCTGATGATGATGATTCTTTATGACATGACAAAGTACTGTACGTTGTGGAAACAGACCTGTTGAGATGTGCGCAGAGCTCGTTTCCAATGGCTGTGGACTGTTGGCTTTACTTCCTTCTTCATGAACGGAGTCTCTCATCTGCTCAGAACTTCCAGGGAGCAATACGGGGCTTTCACTTGGGGATTGAGAATGGGTACGATCCATAGCACTCACGGAGTCAGATGAGTCATTCTGGTTACTGTTGGATGGCACAGGAAGATGCTCGTCTTTGTGTGAATCTGACGCCATAATATCTTCAGACGAGGCGACAACTCTTTGCGTTTTCAGGAATGAGACTCTCTTAGGTCTGCTGTTTTCACCTTCATCATCTGACAGGTCAAAGTCATTCATTTTGGCCATGTTCTTCATAGCTGCAAATGCATCAATCCTCTTTTTTCTTGATTTGAGAAGGTCCTTCAAAAAATCTGCAAGAGAACATTATAATGGTTAAGGAACTAGAAAGAGCAAACCATGTTTTCCCAAATGCATATGCAGCAATTCAATTATATTGTTCACGGTCGTATTCGTACAGGTCATATGCATATTTGCTATATACAGAATTTTCAGTCAGTGTAGCGCCTAAATCCCTATATTAGGTGCTACTGGCTGCCGACGGTTGAGGATGCAGTTTAGACGTGTGCTGTGAAGAACTGAGGTCCAGAATGTTCGTTGAGTGGATATTCAATTATATTTATTTACCTTACAAAATCCTATACTTTGAATGCAAACAACATATATAACAAACAGTCAAACGTGGTGAATGCAACAGTCCCTGTCTGCACAGTCAGAAAACAGTTTGCCTCCTATCAGCAACACCTGCAATTCATTAGGGACAGGGTTAAATACCCTCCCTGTAACTATGGCAACCTAGGCCTTGATTGATAAACTGGCATTGGCCTGTAGTGACATCACAGAGATGATAAGGAGGCTCAAATGGCTCTTACACACCCACCCCTAATTGCTACTGGTGTGAAAAACAGAGCAATTTTTAAAAACAAAAAATACAAAGAGCCATTAAAACCCAAAATGCCATGAACAAACCAAAATACAACATTTTAAGCAATAAATCATTAATTTCATTAATTTCAAAACTCAAACTCAAATAGTTTTACACAAGCAGATTTTTAGAGAGGGGGTGAATGAATGTCAGAGATCTGCTTAAACTCAGGCATGTTCTGCTTTTATCCGTTTCTTTCTTGAGCTCTCCCATCTTCTTTTTCTCCCCTTTCTTGAGCTCTGCCATCTTTTCTTTCTCTTTCTTTGGCTCTGCCATTTTCCTCTCTTTTTCTCCTTTGAGCCTGTAGCTGCCATCTTCTTGGCAACAGGCTTCTTGGCTTTCATCTTCTTGGGCCCTTTAGCCGTGGTCTGGAGCAGAGTGTCTTTTGCTACCAGGCTCTTGACCGCAAGCTCAGCGCTGCTGGGGCCAGTCTTCTTGGGTTGTGGAGCTGCTGCCATCTTGGCCTTGGCTGGAGCTGGAGAGAAGGATGGCTTTTCTGCTGGAGCTGGTGAGAAGGATGGCCTTTCTGCTGGAGCTGGAGAGGAGGATGGCCTTTCTGCACTAAGTGGCCCTTTCACCACTTTTCTGACAGCTGATTCTTCAGCCAAGCTGCTGCTGATCATGGCATCTTGCTCTGCCTGCATCTCCTGTGGCCTCTGAGCCCCAGCCTGGTGAGCAAGCTCCTCCTCCACATGTGTCCTTGGACTCAGAGCCTCAGCCCCATTGTCTTTGTCACAGTCATGAGAAGCAACACAATTCTCACTATCAAATATGACGATGACGACATCATCATCATCATGGAAATTCGGACCATACAACCACCCGTCCCGTTTGGCTTCAAAATACCTTTGTCTATGGTAGTCAATTATCTTCTGAATAGGTACTGGAGGTTCATCATCCAACCAGTCATCCATGTTACAGTCTTGTGACTCTTGTCCAAAACGCGCAAAGTCTGTTAAAGTTTGTTCAATGCATTGGACTTGTCACTTAAGTTTGTAACGGCGGGCGGCGGCCCTGTGCCACTGAATCATACCACACACTTGAACGCCCATCAGTGTTGGAGAGATGCGAGCTCCGTGTGGTCCGGTCCTGATCACCACTGGTGGTGCTGGGCTGGCTGCTGCTGCGGTGGTGCTGCCGACGTCCCCCGGTGAGCGCCCCTGTAGCTCCGGGTTAAAATCGACCACCTCCCAAACAGCAGCTGCTTGTAGACGATCACTCGCTGCTGGCTCTCCGCCGCAGATCCGTCCACTCCACGCCAAACACACACACACACGCCCTGTCTGTGTGTACTGTGTCCACTGTCCAGTCCAATCCAAACGACCCCGTTGGTTTCCCTTGCCAGTTGCCTCCCAATAGACAACCAGCGTGGAACCGAGGCTGTTTTCTGACTAAATGTAGCGCCTAAATCCCTATATTAGGTGCTACTGGCTGCCGACGGTTGAGGATGCAGTTTAGACGTGTGCTGTGAAGAACTGAGGTCCAGAATGTTCGTTGAGTGGATATTCAATTATATTTATTTACCTTACAAAATCCTATACTTTGAATGCAAACAACATATATAACAAACAGTCAAACGTGGTGAATGCAACAGTCCCTGTCTGCACAGTCAGAAAACAGTTTGCCTCCTATCAGCAACACCTGCAATTCATTAGGGACAGGGTTAAATACCCTCCCTGTAACTATGGCAACCTAGGCCTTGATTGATAAACTGGCATTGGCCTGTAGTGACATCACAGAGATGATAAGGAGGCTCAAATGGCTCTTACAGTCAGCATTGACAGCTTTGCCACCTAATTTTTTAAACGACATATCACTACAATGCATTCAGTAAAGTAAGTAGTAATATAGGACAACCAAACAAGCTTTCTCAGCCACCTTCAATGCCTTGCTAGCAGTACTGTGTTTGCAATAATATAAATAATTACACTCTGGCTGACTGGAAATGCTCTGGAAATACTCTGAAGGAAATGCTGTGTATATATAAAGTATTTAATATATTTTGTATATTCTAGATTGTCAAAAGTGTGTATTTAAATCCGTTAATATAGAGGAGGCACAGTTAAAAGATTGTGGAGTGGAGGGGTTCGATATATGCGTGCGATTATGTTCTGTGATCTTCTTACCATTATCATCTTCATCTGAAAAGGTGTACTGAGCAGTGGTCTTTTTCTTTGACCTAGCAGAGACTGCAGTTTCCAGTTCACCCTAGAAAGAGACATTGTATTTCACCATATCACAACACAACAAGTTAACAACTTAACTACATTTGATAATAGTAACAATAAACACACCAACAATGCTAACAGTAAGTGCATTCCTCTCCTTTTAGCGCTTGTCCAGGCAAATTTACTATTTACCTGAAACGTTGTTCTTTTTGACGCTTTGGGGCTTTTGGTGTAAGCCATTGTCCTGATCTTTCTATCGGTCATTTTAAAAACAAGACCAAGACACTATGGTTTGAGACGAGTAGCTAACAACTACCGTTAGCTTTTTAAGCTACACAAAGTTCTGTCCGCCTCACAAGCCAGAAAATCACCACTATCAATGTAAATGGCTTTAATGCAGCTTTGAAACCAACGACAAAGACCACGGCTGACCACGGTCAGCGAGCCCGTTATGGTTGTTGACGACGGTAACCCAGGGAAACACAGTTCCGGATTTAAATGTGCGCATGCTCAAGACCAAACCAAATCTTCTCACATAATCTGTAGTTCCAATTTCTGAACGGCTTAACATTACTTAATAATATGTCATGTCGCATGTTCTTTTTTTTTTTTTTACGTGTCACTACAACAACAATTAAGTTCAAACAATCCGCTTATGGCTCAGTCAGTCTACACTCTACAGACACTGTCACTGACCATATAATCTCTCCACGCCATCGCCATCCCTCTGCTATCACTAGATGGTGGTAGAGGAACAACGCTAGATATATGCAGCAAAGTGCGTGCGTGTGTGTGTGTGTTGATGGAGCAGTAGACCCAGAGGGGGAGAGGGGGGGGGGGCTGGGGGGGGGGGGGGGGGGGGTGAAGACAGATACATAAAAAAAAAAGAAGAATACAAAAAAATGCTTTAGAAAATGGTGCTTTTAATTGATTGATTGATGAATGTATTAACAGATTGGAGAATTACAGTACATTTCAAGCACAACTCAAAACAAAACTCTTAACTGTGGATGACACCATAAAGCATTAGGCTACACTTGTTTACAATAGGGACCACCATGTTCAATTCATCATAACAATTAGAGACGCACAAATATACTCTATAGCAAAAAACAGGAAATCATCATATGGGAGGTAAAAAAAAAAAAGGAAAGAAACAAACATACATACAGTGAGGGGGAAAAGGCTATACAGTGATATAGTCTGTTATAGAATGTGGATTCCTCCGAACCTGTCTTACATTTATTTACAAGTACCCGTACAATAGGCCTATTTTATTTATATCAGATTATGTCTAATACAATTTGTGTGTGCAACAAGGGAGATAGTTTGATAGCACTTTGCTATAAATTAATATTTTATTTTTTTGCTTCAGGTTTCATTACTGAGGCTCCTCTCTAGAACAGCCAACAGGTTTAACTTTATTATATTGAAATCCGTGATTGTTTATTCTGAAAACGTTCAACTAATTAAGTTGCTTCTGAAGGTTACAATGTGTACCAAACCAAATTGATGTTTGCCAGAGACCAAAGTGATAGGGGTGGATTTACCTTTGCAAACAGCATATTCCTTTTCATTTTTTGTAAAATGGTTTAGTGGTTTACAATGATCACAACACTGATAAGACTCACCAGTTATACATTCACTTGGAGTTCCATAAGAATCACTACATTTTTATTTATCGATTGGTTTTATTTTGGGGGGGTATTTGGGGGAAAAATTAGGATGTAATTAGTTTACTATACTAAATACTTTAATTGATACAGATCGAAGAGTGCAGTACAGGCATAGAGCAGAGCAGGATGACATGTAAGCCATCACATTTACAACCAAAACGTGTTGAGATTCTGCATGGTTTGTGCATCAGTCACACTTGAGAAGTATTGCACTTTCCCCCAGATAGCATTTCGCAGAACCTTATATTTATTATACTTTAAATCCTGCCTGAACATACCTTCCTGTCACTTTGAGACTAGAGATTATGATTGAGTTAGATGCCAGTTTTTGTTTGCATCTTAAATTCTCATGCAAAGACTGAACATCATTTTCTTTAGTTATTTATGTTGTCTAATGACATTTTATGATACCATAAATAACTAAAGAAAGAAAACACATCAATGATGAATATATCTAAGACATCCTTGGTGTCTGTGCTGTCTGGTTTGGTATGGAGATTAACTGTTAACGTCATGCTTTACAAGTTTACTGGAAGAGAATTATCTGACTTCTCATAAAAAGTATTTTTATGTTCACTCCAATCATGGTAAAAATGTAAAAAAGGGAGAACAAAGATTTCAGATGTGAAATATACACCATTAAACCCACTGTCTGAAGGAGAAGCACTCCCTACAGATATTTAAGTGTTGTATCCCGTATGTAACGTGTGTGTGTGTGTGTGTGTCTGTCTGTCTGTCTGTCTGTCTGTCTGTCTGTCTGTCTGTCTGTCTGTCTGTCTGTCTGTCTGTCTGTCTGTCTGTCTGTCTGTGATGTGTGTGTGTGTGTGTGTGTGTGTGTGTGTGTGTGTGTGTGTGTGTGTGTGTGTGTGTGTGTGTGTGTGTGTGTGTGTGTGTGTGTGTGTGTGTGTGTGTGTGTGTGTGTGTGACAGACATTATTTTTATGAATTGAACAAGGTGCACCCTCTTGTAAACAAGTGTAATGCTTTATTGGGTCGTCCACTCACAGTTAACAGTCTTTGTATTGAGTTTGTGCTTGAAATGTACTGTAATTCTGCAAACTGTTAATAAATATTTCAATCGATCAATCAATCACCTTTACAGTAAAAGCCAGGTTACAGATCCTTCCCACCAAACTCAACCTCTCCCTCTGGTTCCCCTCCTCACTGCTTGCACCTCATTGCTTGCTTGCATCACACTACAGAAACTATGTCACACATTCTGAATGGCTGTTATGCCTATAAAGGGCTTTACATAGCACGCCACGACAGAATAGTTGATCTCATAACAAAAGACATATCTAAACATTTTACACTGTCTGTGAGAATGTACAAACATTCCTGTGTCAAACCTTCCATGTTTCAACTCTGTACTGAAAATCCTGACATTTTTGCACATCTCTCTGCTAACACATGAGTTATTGTTGTCAATGAAGAGAACAGATCAGTTTTCATTCTTGAAGTGGCCTGCACCCTTGATTCTAGCGTAGAGGAATCCTTTATGACCAAAATCATTAAATACCAGCCGCTCCTCCAGACCATCATAGAGCTAGGCTACAGGTGCAATCTACTGTACTTGTGTTTATCCTAGCATAGGACATGTATACTGTAAGAGGCTTCCAACAACTTGGGATTCCAAAAAAAGCAGATAAACGGCTTGCAAAATTCTATGCAATCTCTTCTACTATCGGTAGCCGCCAAATATGGCGAAGACGCTGTTACTTCTACCCCTGAAGGGTGTGTGGGTATTTGTCCGGGATTTGCTGATTGCATTCTGTACAGCACCTTGTAAATATTTGTGTCCTTGTATTGTATCTCGTATGTGGACATAAATAAATGATTAGTGTGTGTGTGTGTGTGTGTGTGTGTGTGTCTGTCTGTCTGTCTGTCTGTCTGTCTGTCTGTCTGTCTGTCTGTCTGTCTGTGATGTAATATATATGATGTCATAGTACTAATCCAAATAAAATGACAGCGATAAGACGGAGCCAAGCCATAAAAGCAATAAAGCTATACGCAATATGCACAATGAAGCCATAGAAACACTGATGACCTAACTTGAGAGAAAGAAGACCCGCACGCCATTCAAGGTTCAAGGTTGTCTTTATTTGTCTCCCTAAGGAGAAATTTGTCACAGCTGCATACAAATAATATACACATTCACAGAAGGAAAAGAAAAACACCATGAAACACACCAACATAAAAAAACAGAGACATTGCACACATTCCCTTGATAAAGTGCAACTAGTCAATAAAGTGCATCTAGTCAGTTATGGTTGCTGCCATTCGGCAATCTCTGATTGAGCATGTTGATTAACAGGGGAACAAATAAGTGTTTGAATCTATTATACACACACTGGGGGGTTCTATATCTCCTCCCGGATGGCATTAGCTCGTACTCTCGGTTCAATACATGCAAAGGGTTAGTCAGATACAATATTCCGAGCTTGTCTTAAAGCTTGTCTTGTCTGCTTGTTCAAAAATGGCCTGGGGAGTGATGGGGGGGTGGACATGCCCATGATCTTCCCAGACATATTTGCTAGCCTATTTATTTGAGATTGGTATTTCACAGTTACATTGCCAAAGCAACTTGAAACCATATCTCAAGATTGATTCTACTACTACCACTACTGTCCAGTCACTACCACTGTAGCCTGGGCACAATTCCATTTCGGGTTTATGAACCGGTCGGGAGCGGATGATATTGCTACGTCATGTTGTAGTATTGTTTTGTAGTCATCAATCTTCCGGAACTTCCTTTTCCCTCACACCGATTTTTCTCAAATAAAGCTACAGGCTACGAGAGCTTTTATTGTTATTCTTCCGGTTTGAGGGAAAAGGAAGTTCCGTTTGATTGTTCCTGCCTGATGACTACAAAACAATACTACAACATGACGTAACGATATCATCCGCTCCAGACCGGTTCGCTCGGCACTTTTGGAACAGAGACCAGGCTTTCCTCCGAGGTGGAAAGCCTGGTGAGGCGAGGTTACTACCACTGTAACCTCGCCTCACCAGTCTTTCCACCTCGGAAAGACATTAAAGTCCATAGACCTGGCTGCCACATGACATCACACGTGAAAGCCAGACATCGGAGGTGGTAGCGCCCCTCAAAAATAGATATTATGAAAACACTGCAGTTTAGGAAAAGTTTTGTTTGTATGTAGATAGCCCACTGTGTGCTGAATAAAATAGTGCATAATCCTTGGACAAAGTCAGTTCAAAACACCAGCAAGTATAATTTACAATGTTTAAATCAGTTCTGGCCAAAAGTATTTCAGTCCTCTCCAGGCCTCATCACTGCTTGTGGATATACGATTTGTAGATGTTCAAAAAGACATTAGTGTTTTTTATTTTCATAGACACTGATGAAGGCCAGAGGGAGAGCTTTGTCTAAAACTGAACTAAACACTGTAAAATATCCTGTCTTGTGTGAACCCATTCTTTGGTAAGGTAAACTGTATCTGTCCCATCCATTGTTGACCTCATCATCAGGTAGAGTCAAACTTAAATAGGTGTGCTGTAGCCAATGCAGTGTTAAGGGAAATATATAAACCTATTGTAGTGTCCTGGGCAGTTAGTGGATGAGGATCCCATGGGGCACATACTTCGCATATTGTTGTGGGGTGCGTTAGTCCAAAGTCCCAATAAATTCGACATCCATAAATCTGACTACCCAATTTTCCGACCATATACTGTAGGCCCATACTAACCCTATCCCCAAACCCTAACAGTCACTAAACGCACGCAGAAGCCACGGGTGAGTCTTAACCTGAAATGAAATGAAATGATTACTATATTTACCCAGGGTATCTGGGCTAAGCTCAAGAACTTGTTTCCAGCCAGGCCCTGCTCATAGAACATTTCATCGTAGTGGTTCAATGCCTTGTTCAAGGGCACTTCAGCGGTGGTAATTTTAACGTGTCGGACCGCTGATTCGAACTGGCGACCTTCCGGTATCAAGACCGATCCTCAATCCGTTCGGCCACCGCTGCCACATAGTTGGACTAACGGGATGTCGGATTAACACCCCCATTGTTGTGGTGGGGACTCCTCACTAGCTAGTAGCTGGTATGTACATTGGTACCACACTACTTCGGAGGGAGTGAAATCCAATCACAACGGATTGGTGCCAGACCAAATCTGCTGAGGGGTGAGGGCTATATATTTTTTCTGGTTTCCAGGCTCTCCCCACTGGCAGGTGACCGTGAGTTAGTAGTGTCGCCTGTCACAAAATAGGTCAGCAGGGAAGTCAGTATGGTTCATATTGACATGGAAAACTGGGACTTGTGGCAGGTTAGGTTACTGAATAGCACCAATGCCCATACATGAGTACACAGACACCGCCAATTGCACCCATACAGATAGTCCAGGCCAAAGGGTTATATCAGCATTGAATGATTGATTGATTGATTGATTGATTGTTTTTTTTATTCACAGTATGTATGGGTACATTTCAAACAACTGCTACGAGGCTGAAACCATGAAAAGCACTATAAGACTTGTTTACATCAGGGTCCTCCATTTTCAATTCATCAGAACATTTAAAGACATACAAATATACACTTCTATGAAAAACAGGAAATCATCATATGAAGAAAGTAAGCAAGGGAAAAACATAGTATACAGTATGGGAAAAAAAGGGGTGGGGGGACTCTTCGAACGCCATTGTCGAATTGCAGCCATCCGTAGGTGCTCTTTGAGAGCAGTTTTGAAGGAGTCTAGGGATTCACATTTCTTAATGGCTGTAGGGCGTTCCACATTTTAGTAGCATAGGAGCAACATTAATTGAATCCCTTGTTTGAGCCAAATCTAGGTTGCAAATCGTTTGTTGAACTCCCTCTGGTGTTGTGAGTGTTGACTTCGTTGACATTAAGGAAGTATTTTGACAGGTACATGGGCAATTGGGTATCTTGGTGGTGTAGCGAATCAGTGTCAGACAGTGTTCCGTTCACCATCTGTTCTCTCCCCTCCAGGTAGGATTGCATCCAGGCTCCAGCTCACTGATGTGCTATCAAAACCAATTGCTTTTTGCAAGCTGAACGACAGTCCAATTAAGGTCCTTATCAACGTGGAAGCTTCCGTGATCTCACTGATCTGCCAAGGAGCCCTGCCTGATGCCCACAATGCACCATCTCTCCACTGTGGCCATCCACAATGATTCAGATTCAGACTGTGACAGGAGAGCAGGTGCAGATGCAAGGCCAAGGACTGCTCCAAATAAAAGTGGCCAATAAAAAATGAAATGGTCTGCAGTAGCAGCATTAGATAAAGACAGCAAGGCATATGTTATATATCGTAGACGGCAAGTGTAATGTCATGTCAAGCAGAGGCTTGATGACCTTTTGACCTCCCCCACGGGAAACCCATTCCGGGTCACAGCTCCATTGTAACACCCAGGATTCGAACCAAGGTATGGTCATCATTCCTAGCTATCCAGCAATTCCAGACGGCAGATTCGTTACGTTATGCAGCTGTGAGTTTGGTGGAATAGGCCTACATTGGAGAATGAGAGCCGCAGGTGCATGGACCAGCTTATGAACCAACACTATTTCTGAATGACTGCGACGTTTCTAAAATACTCGGCCAGAAAATAGAACAAATATCACACATCTGTTTTCTTTTGATGTGTACACTGTATCATTTTATTGAAATATCTAAAGTGCACAAAGTATGTTTCTGAAGACTGTATTATTGACAGTCTGACAACCAAATCTTGCAATACTGCCGAGCCAGAAACGATACATGGCGATGTTTAGATGCCTCTATACATGTATACGGTGTGCACATCGAGCGAAAAACAATGATTAGAAAAGAACTAACAAAGAATGCAATCGTTCAGAAACAGTGTTTGTTCACAAGCTGGTCCAGCATAGGCTCTCATTGACTCCAATATAATTCCACCACACTTCCAGATCCAGTTTCTGTCTGGTCTGTGGACGGACCATACCTTCTTCTATCATAGCCTTGATTTTAACCCAGGTGTCCTGTCCTTTTCCCGCTCATTGTATATATATGTTTTATTTTTACTGTGTTGTCATGGATTTTTCTTTAGTTTTTTACCTATATGATATTGATTTCTGTTATTGTTCATGTCATGTCTATGAATTGATTGCATAGGGCCTAAATGGTGCTATCATTTTTAGTGTTTGTACTCTGTTGCTGTTTATACATTCTGTCTAATAAACTATTCAATCAATCAATCAATAACAATTAGCCTATGGGGAGTTCCCCTAGATATCAGAAATTAGGCTTTTGGTCATCAGGCAGAGACTCGGTCAGACCTGGGTTTGAATCTCAGGCTCAAATCATGCCCCATCACTGGGGCATTAGAGCACCCATACCGTGCCTCAGCATCTCAGGACCTCTGGACTTTCTATTGGGCGAGTATAGGTTACTAACTTACTGGTACAGATAGACCCCCTCAGGTGCATGGGCTGTGTATAGCGTCCTGGGATCAGTGGGCTTTTAGTGAGGGAGACTTCCCAGCAAACCTCAGGGCGCACACACTTTTTTATTGTCATGTATTGAAGTTGCGATTTGGGGGGCATTATGTGTTATGTTGCTCTCTCTGTTATATTGTTTATATCACCCTAGTATTTTAGAGGGACCACACCCCTCCCTATATTCCTTTGGTTTGGTGCTTGGTGTTTCTAAATAAAATATTATTCTCATAAAAAGTAATTGTCATGACTAGGCTACTCCTTTGCATCAGCAACCCACAAGTAATTTATTTAAAAAATATTCTATAGGGGCACGGTGGCACAGTCGGTAGTGCTGTCGCCTCACAGCTAGAAGGTCCTGGGTTCGATTCCCGCGCGGGACGCTGTGGGCGCTGGCGGCGTGTCCTCTCCTCCGCGTCATCAGTGCCCATACCCGAGGCGGGGTTGGCGAAAGGGCCCTTCTGTGTGGAGTTTGCATGTTCTCCCCGTGGAGTTTGCATGTTCTAGGATAGGCACCCTCACAAAAAACATGCAGTAATCCTGGTCTCTAAACTGCCTCCCCCTGGCCAGCCGGGGTGCCCGATGGAGGGGAAAGGAACTGGTTGGAATAATGTGTTCCTCCACGCGCTACGTCCAACCAGGGACCCTGTCAGGTGCAAAGGAGCAACATGGACACTCATGCATGAAGGAAGCATGAGTTCAAGTCCGTTGCTCTCCCTAGGTTGGCGGAGGGTGTATAGAGCCCAGGATCACATTAGATAATTGACACAGGGGTAAAAAATGGGTTACAAAATCGTGGGATAAAAATTATGAAAAAGTTGATATTCTAAAATTGATCAAATTGATAAAATGAAAAGTTAGACCCATATGCCCCGTTATAATATTGTATTTATCTTAAACAGGGACAATAACAACAGCCAACCGACTAGGCTAGAGTCTGCAGATTGTCTGGACTGTCCAAAAAAACAAAACAAGAAAAAGAAAAAAAACGTTGAATTAGGCCTATTTTAAAAAGAAATGTATAATTTGTTGAGTTTATGGATATTTATTTGAACCGTTATGTCGGGGGAAAGTCTTCTCCAAGCCAATCCCACTTCCAATGTTATCTCTAAACGGCCCATTGCACGCGATGGATGATGAGTCCTGAAACCAATTCACTGTCTGCAGCTGATAGGTTGTCGGGATGCCAGGCTGATATAGGTTGTTGGGATGCCAACCTACTTGCGCACGGATTGGCCCACTGGTGCGTTTCGTTAGTTTCTCATTGATGGTATAGTTCACTCTCATCGTTTGACCGTGTAAATTTAAATTAATATTTTATGCGGGTCTTTCCCCCCAGAATGTGTTGGCACTGGCAGTCAGATCATTTGACGGGCAGAGAGGAAGGACGGTACACAGGATGAGCACATGGACTGAGGTTTTTGGAGAATGGTGCAATTTCTACGAGAGACAGGATATCTGATAAGCCTATAGACATAGAATAGTAAGATGTTTTGCGCAAAACTGAAAGAACTGCAAATATCCGGAGAATGTCCCTTCTCCAACGTCGCCAAAAATGAGCTGGGGGACTTTGAGGATTGCTCAGTTGACGCCGCGGATGCATTGCCTATTTCTAAGGATGTGCATGGAAAAATATCTGAGGATCCCCCTCAACGGAAAATTAGCAGATCGAAAGTTAATCTTCATACACTTGGAGACAGCATCCGCAAATTGGCATGTCCTGAGGTGAGGTTTGAGGTTTAAATAATTCAACCTTAATCATGTTTTGTTAAATTTAAATATATTTTGCGAAGATCATCTAAAACTAATTAGGTTATGTCTCGTCTTGTCGGGGGTATTCTGTCAAATTTAGGTAATAGTAGCCAGGCTACTATAGGTATAGCAGCCTATAACGTACACTCACATGAAATGAAATGTGACAGCTGTCGAAGTCGCCTTTTTTTAAGGTTCAAGGGTAATGCAGGTTGTTTTAGCCTTATCTGGCAAGATGATGGTCTTTAACTTGCAGAACACTTTGTTATACAGCTTCAAAGACTACATACTGCCCTTCACCGAATGATGAGGATAACATCACATAGACTGGACAATGATGGGTAAGATGATTACATGTCAATTATATTGACTTTCAATATATTCAATAGGCAATAGGCCTAGTCTATAGGCTATGTACAAAAAAGTTACATCGATACCTACTCATATAATTTAGGTTATGATTATGAATAATATGAGATTAAGCATAAACAGTTCTGCTGAAAAATGCTTGTCACAAGATTGCAGACAATGCTGTCAAGAGGATGTTTTGATGTTGATAGTTACCGACATCTCTCAACAGACATTTCTAAAGACTGATTACACTGAACACATTAATTTCACACACAAATGAAATATGATACTCTTACTGTATGTCAATATAGGGCAAGTATATGCAGCTACATAATTTGCCACATTCAGGTATAGGCCTATATGTTGCATAATGAAAAACTACGTTCATTATTGCCTTTCTGGGTTAGCATTAATTGATGTTCGTTGTCTTTACAGTTCAACAATGTGCTATACAGACTATCAGTATTGCAGTGATCCAGCTCATATACATGACATAATGCAGACTTACGCTAGGAAAACAGGTAATGCCAGATATTTCACTTTCACAAAACCAACAAAAAAACCTAATGCACACACACACACACACACACACACACACACACACACACACACACACACACACACACACACACAATTTGATTTATTATTTTTAAAAATATGGTAATTTGTAATGTGCGCTCCAACCCCCATTACATTTCATTTCTTGTAACCACCAGGTATCAAAATGGATGCATTAAAAATAACCCTTGGTGAGGAACTCTTCAAAATGTGTTATGAGGAGGATGAACATATTCTGCGGGTGGTGGGGGGAGCCCTCCACAACTTCCTCAACAGCTTCAATGTCCTGTTGAGACAGAGCAGCGCGCTGCCAACCCCGGACAGAGCGGATTCTGTAAACGAACCTTCGGTGCTGTGCTTAGACAAGGATCCGGGCCTGCTTACTGTCTACTACTTCAATCCCAGCCCGACCACAGAGCTCTTCTTCCCTGGAGTCATCAAAGCAGCTGCCTCTCTGCTGTATCACACAACCGTGGACGTTTTGACGGACCTCCCTGCTGTGGGCAAAGACAGCATCTTGCAGTCCAGCCCACAGCCCAGTCTTCTCTACACAGTGGCAGTGGAGGACAGCGAGAGTCTGAGTCCCAGTCCTCTCCGGGCCACCTCGGCAGGGACCCTTCCCACCTCTCTCTTCTCCAGCGTCTTTCCTTTCCACTTGTTCCTGGACCAAGACTTGTTCTTGGTGCAGATAGGAGATGGGCTCAGGAAGAGGCTGAGCAGGACAGAAGGAGTGAGACGGCCCTCCGTATTCCAAGAGCACTTCTCTATTGTCTCTCCCCAGATCAAGTGCACCTTTCAAGGCATTTTGACCATGTTAAACACGCAGTTCATCATTCGGATCAAACATGGGGCGACCGACCCAGATAACACAGGGAAGGTAGGTTCCTCTGCTGTACGTCAAGACATGAACATAAACAGTCAGTGACAAGAACATCAATAGCAAATTGAATGCTTTCAAAATAGTATCATTCTGATAAAGTTGCTTATTAGTTTTGGGCTACGTAGAGACATACTTGGGGAAGAGATCAACAGTAACCCCCCCTGAGGAGTTCAGAGGAAAATGTCAAACCATTTCATCCATCAAAGATGTTATGATTCTCATGCTGTTTATTTATGGGTACAGGGGGAAAAAAGGAAAAGTGTGGATTGATACTGAATAATTAATATTAGAATGAATTAGAATTGATGGCACTATTTTGGCACTGGCTGTAGAGTCAGCTGGGGAAAAAAGAGAAAAATAATCAAATATGAGTAGGCTATTATTACCTATAAGCATCAAAGAATTAAATGTCAGCGGCACTTAGTGCCCCCATTTTGGGACAGTCTCTACTAAGGGAGACATTTGACCAAATTCAATGGCAATAGGATTATAAAGCTAAGGATGAATGACATCTAGGTATCCTAATGTTTCTAAATTCTATTGAAATGTATAATTATAATTTATATTCAAAATACTGCTGTGTAAAGCCTGCAACTCTACATTGTGGCGATTCGTTCACGATTTTACGTCGGGCGGATTTCTGCCGTCTCTTGCCTGTCGCCAGGTTGTCGATAGATAATCTTAGTTATAGTTACACTTAGTTAGACTTAGTTTTACTTTATTATCATCCCCTTTTGTCCTTTCAGCTCATGGATCTGAAAGGTCAGATGATCTACGCTTCTGAGTCCAACTCCATACTGTTCTTGGGCTCGCCTTGTGTGGACAAGCTGGAAGAACTAACAGGCCGTGGCCTGTACCTGTCAGACATCCCTATTCACAATGCACTCCGTGATGTGGTTCTTGTTGGTGAGCAAGCCAAGGCCCAAGATGGTTTGAAAAAGCGCCTTGGGAAGGCCAAAGCTGCCTTGGAGAACACACACAAAGCACTGGAGGAAGAGAAGAAGAAGACGGAAGACCTCCTTTTCACAATCTTTCCTGCCCCTGTGGCGCAGCAGCTATGGCAGGGCCAGTCAGTGCAGGCCAAGAAGTTTGACCACGTTACGATGCTGTTCTCGGACCTGGTGGGCTTCACAGCTGTGTGCTCACGATGTAACCCAATGCAAGTGGTCACCATGCTCAGTGAGCTGTACACCAGGTTTGACCACCATTGTGGGGAGCTTGATGTTTATAAGGTAAGTTAATAACAGCTTCAAGGGTAATATTTTAGCTGTCAGTACTGAATGTCTAGATTGATTTATTTCAAGTGCTCCATCAAACAGTAAGAGAAGAAGAGAGCCAGTTTAATGATGAGATTTTGGCATCAAGGCTATAATTCCAGACAGGCCTTTGTAATGGCTCATTTAACACCAGTTTTGTCAGATGACTCGAGAAGAATTTTCAACTTTAAAAGAAACGATAAAGATAAAGGTTAATTTATTTCTTACTTTGTATGAGAGATTGATTGCATTTACGAGCACATACTGTGAACGTTAATTTAACTAGAAATGGAACCGTAAGGGCCCATTTAAATTACCACTTCAGATTTTACAGTGTAGCACTTTCATTTTTATTACAGCAACTTGAATGTTTGTGGATATTTTTATCCTTTCTAATAAATGTTGGATTTATATTCATGTCACGGTAAATTCTTTAAAAAGGGTATCTTTGAAAAACAAAGAAAAGGTCCCGCACACTGTCAGACACTTGCCGAAATGTTGCCCTTTATTGGGTCGACGTTTCGGTCGATTAGACCTTCATCAGGACAGACTGTAAATTCTTTGGAAATCCTGTAGTTCATTAAAGAAGGCCAGAACTGTCATTCTCTAATAACTGTAACAGTTAAGGTCCTTGCAGACTGGACGCGTTTTTCAGAAAAAACATCAGGAAAAACACAGATAGAAATTCAAAAAAAAGCAGCAGTGTGCAGGGACCTTTACAGTATATACGAAGCAGGTGGCTTGTGCACATCCAGTTCTTTGCTGGTGCTGGACAAAAGGTAGATACATACAGAGAAGGAGTGGTCGGGTCCGCACACACAGTCTTTGCTCCAACAGTGTTTATTGTTTTAAAACACCATTCTCATTCAGGACACAATGTTTCGGCCGTGAACGGCCTTCATCAGGTGATAGTAATCAACCTTATATAGCTCCCTTATAACCCCTTGTAACTTCCCTTATATAGTGGTCGTCTCGTCATGTGACTGCCGTTAACAACAGGGCAGGTAATTTTCAAACACCTATAGAGTGATAAAATAAGTTGAACCTTTACAGTATATGGCTTGAGGCAAGGTGAGTACTTTATCCACTAAAGGTATCCTTTTCTTTGCAAAAGAGTGTATACAGTAAAAAGAAAGTCTAGCTTCATGTGAATCTCAGACCTCACGTGGCCTGTCTATGACGTTAGTTATTTATGACTTATCTTAAATGTTTGGCTAAATATATATATATATATATATATATATATATATATATATATATATATATATATATACACACACACACACACACACACACACACACGCACACGCACACGCACACGCACGCACACACGCACACACACACACACGCACACAGATCCATTTCTAAGCGGCTTGCTCCAGATTATGATTAGTACAACAACAACATAGATTAGCAATATATTGGAGAGTGTATCCCATAATTCCATCAAATTCTCAGACAGATTCCAAACTTTGTACAAAATAGCACAGTCCCCTAACTTATCTTGTTTTACATGATTTTAGGACAGACTGTGCCGGCTTGTACCTCAACCAACTACGGTACTATACATTCTGCCAACTGCTGCTAATCTACAGGGAGGTTGGCTAATGTAATCAGTATGTCACAGAAGCATAACAGAGAGAGCAGCAATGTTTGACAAATATCTCGTAAAACACTAGGAAGTCTGAGGCTCCATCGAGACCCTGTTTCTACTCCAGACACTGCAAAATCCTGAGCGTCTATTTAACGGTGAGAGAGTGCACTCTTTACACTCTCAGAGTTAAATAGACATTCAGGATTTTGAAGTGTGCGTGTCTAAAAATAGTTTCACTTTGTCTATGCCACACAACTGTTGAGTGCTCTCCTCAGTCTCCTGTTCACATTTACACACAAGGGAAAAAAGGCAACCTAAAAGGCATCAATTCTTTTCCCCCTATGGGCCCCATGGGTCGAGCATCTTAAGCCATTAAATTCGTTTTTTTGTCATTATTCCTTTGTCATTCCTTGTCACTTCTAAATAATAGTACAGTAGCTCAGTTATTCTTTCCAAAAGAATTCCAAAACACACACCACACTAAATGCGGCCATACAGTTCACAAGGAGTTTATATATTATTGCAGAACAGCTTCTGAATATAATTACGCAACTCAGTTAAACTACCTACTATGTACCTGTCCTGCTACCTACTATGTACCTGTCCTGCTACCTACTATGTACCTGTCCTGCTACCTACTATGTACCTGTCCTGCTGCCAGACGATGGAATTTGAATGTAGTGAGTGAAAGCATTCTTGCGAAGTTGACAAAACCCTAAAGAGTTGGTGATGGACAAATCACTTTTCTGATTCTGCACCCTATTTAGGTGGAGACGATTGGCGATGCTTACTGTGTAGCTGGTGGCTTGCACAAGGAAAGTGAGACTCATGCTGTCCAAATTGCATTCATGGCATTAAGGATGATGGAACTTTCGAATGAGGTCAGGACACCAACTGGAGAGGCAATAGAGGTGACTATCAAGCATTACTTATCCCAGTTAACACTTTTATCAACCTATATATTATATATTAATGCATAATAGGACAGTACAATTTCTGTCTACTCGCTCTGTGTCCCAGAAGTGAAGCCCATGACAAATAATTAACATAATGAACATGGAAGCAGAATACCGCTGTTGGTGTGAATTCAGCATAAAGCACTGACACCGAGTGCGGACTAGGGCTGTAGACCAGTTGAGACCGGTGAGAGACGGTACAATTTGGATGACCGTGGGTCATACAATCAAACATTTCCCCCAGGATTCCTTGGATCATGATTCATGACGCAACTCACCATCCATTTGTGCCAGACTACATGCCATTTTGCGTTTTCTTCAAAACACACATTATGCTGCCAACTACTAAAATGTATTACTCAGATTACTCATATCATTCCAATTGTCTATACCAGTAACTGCCTTCCAAGTTTGTGGGTCCTGGGTAGGAGACCTTGGGCTCCATTTTTGTCACCGCTAAACCCCTTATCCCTAAACTTCTTTGCCTTTTTTTTTTTTACTATTTTGAAAAACATTTTTGAATAGTTCAACTAGCCAATCTACATTGGCACGTTGTGAGCTTGTAGACTGGCCATTTTAACTATTCAAAAATGTTTTTCAAAATTGTAAAAAAGGCAAAGAAGTTTAGGGATAAGGGGTTTAGCGGTGACGAAAATGGAGCCCCTGCACTCTGAGGAGCACAATTTTCTAGTTTCAAATGTATTTCTTTCTCTAAATGAAGCAATCTCCTCCTTGACCAAAAGTGATGTACAAAACATGAGGTAATATAACTATCTATCATAGACAATGAGACAACTCAGAGGCATAAACAAACAATTAGTACTACACTAGCAGTGTTATTATTTATACTTTTGTTTGAATACAGACCATACTGTATGTATGCAGTGGGCCTATATCATTGGTAGCAGTAGTAAGATTCACTATTATGGACCACAATGGAAACAAGCCCCACAGGTCTTTGTCTTGTGCTTTTAGCATTATCTTCTTGGACTGTACTATCAGACTGTTAACTGTGAAACGGAAGGTTCGCTGTTTGATCCCTGCCTCCTCCTGGATTTGTGTCAAAGCATCCTTGAGCAAGACACAGCTCACTAACTCCTCACTGTGAGCAGGGTGATGCCTTGCATGCTTGACTCTACAGCAGGGGTTCTCAACGTTTTTGGCAATGTCTCGGGACCCCCGCCCCGCCCCCTCCCGACCCCCAATATAAATTGACTGCTACAATAACCTTAACCCATTTTGGGCGGGAACCCCTTTGTGTTTTAAGCATTATGTTATAATTTAGCTATTATAGCAGATCTACAAGCAGATCTACAAGCTCATAGCGCGCCACCGAGTGGCACGCTACGAGCTTGTAGGTCTGCTATTTTTGAAAAATCGTGAAAAAAAAACAAACAAAAAAAACTTTTAAAAAAAATTATAATTTGGGGACCCCCCAAACTAATTTGGCGACCCCCCGAGGGGTCGCGACCCACGGGTTGAGAACCCCTGCTCTACAGTACTGTGTGAATGGGTGAATGTATGCACAATGTACAGTGCATTGGATAATGGCGTTATAGAAATGTAGAGCTATTTATCATGCCATTTTCTTATTATACAATACCCTACGCAATTCTGAGCTTTTCCAAAGACAGTAAAATATAATGTTTCAGATCAAAGGATTGCCTGCTTATATTATATTTTACTTAAATTCAAAGAATCAAAAATGTCCTTTTGAGAAACATAATTATTTGTCATGGACTAGATTAGGATTCAGTTAGTCTCACCAAGCTATCCACAACACGCCTCTGAGACAGAGAGCAAGTAGATGGAATAGTACAATCTTATGGCTTCAGACCTCACCTTACAGTGAGTAACCCAAGTACGGCGATATGGTTGAAAGATTTTGAAGGTGTTCCTTGAATTCATTGCATGACCTGAAATGCATTAGCCTACTAATTTATGAAAAGACCTTTATGCAATATGCAACATCAGAACAGGTAACCACCAGGTTTGCTAAAAACGCAGGGACAACGCTCCGAGTCCACTCTTCTCACTTCTGGCTCCAAAACTAAGGAATGCACTTCCCATTGCAATCAGAACTGCATACTCACTACCAATATTCTGCTGTAGTCTGAAAATCTACCTCTTCAGACTCTATTTTAGCACCCGTAGCACTTGCTGTAGCAATTGCCCTAGCCTCGACGACCTTACAGGCGTATGCATATAGGCTCAACTTATGTAACTTAGATAGCATTTTATGTAGACATATAGGACTTTATAGTGTATACGAATAGTTTAATTATATTCCACTGTTCTGTTCCACTGTTCTTAGCTTACATATAATTCATGATGACAATTTTTATGTATTTGATGTATTACCATGTATTTTGTTCTTTCTTACTGTAAATCGCTCTGGATTAAGAGCGTCTGCTAAATGCCTAAATTGTAACCATTAAATAACAGATAACATAGCAAGTCAACAACTTTCTGTTATCTGTTTAGAGAAGTCAACAACTTCTCAAAAACCTATTTCCTAGCAATCAAAGGCATTCAAAAGAAACATTCTCAAGACAGACAGCAATTTACTAAATGTATTAATAATAAATGTTACATTGTTTCAAAACGATTTCATTTACAGATGCGAATAGGCCTCCATACTGGTTCAGTACTTGCTGGTGTGGTTGGTGTTATGATGCCACGCTACTGCCTTTTTGGTAACAATGTCACATTGGCAAACAAGTTTGAGTCTTGTAGCCAGCCTAGAAAAATCAACATCAGCCCTACAACCCACAGGTGAGCTAACATTGATTCTCTGTACAATCCAGTCCAAATCCTCATTGCTAGCTGAGTCACTGCACTTGGCAGTCTTGTATTGTAGCCTAACAGGTGACCTACTGTAACACACACACACACACACACACACACACACACACACACACACACACACACACACACACACACACACACACACACCTGTCTGAAGTGAGTGGTACTGTACTGTACTGTACTGTACTGTACTGTACTGTACTGTACTGTACTGTACTGTACTGTACTGTACTGTACTGTACTGTACTGTACAAGCTCTCCTCCCTGGCCTCTGTGTATTAGGCTGCACAACAGTTACACTTGGTGGTGTGTTAGGCTGCACAACAGTGACACTTGGCGGTGACAATATGCTATTTCCGTGCTCGTGTAACACCTGGGATTCGAACTCAGGCCTCCCGCGTGAAAGTCCAACATCTTAACCAATAGATGTTGGACTCTGAGCCACTCTGCTATACTCGGACCCAGGGACACAGCCAGGGACACAGCCAGGCAGGGACCCAGGGACACACATAGCTGTCTATAGGAGTGGTTGCACCACTCAAAAACAAGGGGACATATGGGTGGGATGCGATGACCATAGAGCAGGGATAATTGAATGCCACAGACGAAAAACAGTCTAAGTCCACACTATTTATCCATAATGTATAAATGATAGATAAGGGGTCAGGACAACGAGGCCTTTTCGTGGAGGGGTCAGAATGACATTTGGACTTAGACTGTTTTTCATCTGTGGTACTCAATTATGAGTCCAATAGTGAAAGATGCATAGCAGCCAGACAGATACTCAACTATTAACAGATCATTTGGCATAGAAATGCAGACCATTTACTCATTAACTTTGTTTTGTTTTGTTTTCCCAGACTGCTAAAAGATCGCCCAGAGTTTGTCTTCATTCCCAGGACTAAGCAGGATCTTCCAGCCAATTTTCCAGCAGATATCCCTGGTGTTTGTTACTTTTTGGAGGCTTTTGACAAACGTTCCTGCGAAACTCAGATATGATGGAAGCTTGCTACAGTATACCACAAATTACATGCCTGAGCAAACATACATTTGTCCAGTGGTGACAGCCACTGTATATTTTGGTTGGGACTGTGTCAAGAGATACTAGTCCATCCAAGTGTGACAGCTGCTTACGTTGAGGGGGATGTGAGTTTGTTGTCAAATATTTGAGGCTAGTCCCTGTATAATTCAACCATCTGTACAATTTGTGTGGAGGAAATCGTCTGTCAAATTAACTAAACTCAAAATGGGTGACACATGGAAATTATCTGAATCCTTGCTGCAATGTCTCTGCTTTGTTAAGGTCTGGTGTTTATCAGTGAGACATTTTGTTTTAATAGTCTAGATTATTTAAGAGATAATTAATCGTGCATATAAAGCAATCATTTGCTGAATCGTTTCGTGGTCAGTTTTGGTTTTATAATCTCTGTAATGAAACTTGAAACTTGGGTTTTATGAAAATTGTAGCATAATGTTTGTTAATGTTTGTAAAACAGTATAATATTCATATTCACTAATGGTTGCTGTGTCTGCATAGGCATCTGCTGTAGCAGCCTGGAAAGAGATTAAAGGACAAATCAACCCAAATATGATGTTCTATATGTTTTACCGTAGCGCCGCCGCTGACACAAATTAAAATATCGGCCTTTCCTTCCTGCATTAATTTAAGCATTGCTTTATTCATTCCCAAAGGGAAATGCTATTTTTCTTTTCTGTATTTCCAATTTACAACATCATGACACTGAATGAGCACAATAACCACAAATATCATATTTATTTGGGGTGGATTTTTCTTTCAAGTGCACTTTTTATTTATTTTATTTAGAATGACATGTAACTGATATACGTACATTATGACTTATACATAAAAAAAACACTATTCTTAAAATAGATTAGGTACTTTTTTTAGTTTTTCACAGAACACATATTTATCAGTTTCATGGCACAAATCTATCAGCTCACAGCCTCACACCCATACTAACTGTAATGAATGTTCTACTAGCTATTAAATTAATGAATGTAATTGATGTAGTGGTATTACTGTAATTGCAATATAACTAAAGCACAATAAATACAACAACCAACATGTGTCTCTGTGATAACTTTTTCAACAATTATACTACAATCGTAATATGCAGTCATATACAGTACGTAAGGTTCCTATATAATAATAATTTGGTCCCCATGCACTTCTTTGGGGTATGTTCATTTTATATTTGCACATCATGGGAAAGTTGTCCTCTGCATTTAGGCCATGCTACAACTATTATTATAGGAGCAATATTAGAGCTATTAATACAGAGATATAGTTCAGAGAACATGCAGGCCCCGGACGGACAGAACCTGGGACTTCCCAGGCAGCTCCGCTGCCCGCTCAGCCTGATAGATGGTTATTATGCCAGTTTTTAAAAAGTGATATTGTTGGTGGGAATAGGTCAATAGGCTATAATAGACTTTCTATTACATTTAAAAGGTTGAGTGAGATTGCTGCTTTATTTTATAGCCTTTTAGGGTGATTTGTGACTCTTCTTAATATTATTATTCAAACAATTGGATTCACTTCTAAAAGAAGCCGACTAAACAGATTGTGTTGTTGTACATCCCTTTGTGTGGGGGGAGCAAAAGTAATATGTAATATAATATAATATATTAGTCTTGATTTTACAGTGTAGATTGGAGTGTAATAATTATATGAAAAGGGGGTCTGTGGCCTATCTGGTTCTCAACATGGGATCCAGGGACCCCCAGGGGTCATTGAAGGGCTTTCAGGGGGTCCCCAGCTAAATTTGTTAACATATGATCACAATCAGTTTAACCACAAAAATAGACAATCTACAAGCTGACAATATTGTCGCGATGCCACTGTCAGCTTGAAGATCTGCTATTTTGGATTTAAAAAAAATCTATTTAGAAATGGTTTAACATGCACAAATCTTCTCTTCTATGTTGAAAAATCCTTAAAATTGTGAACAATTTAGATTAAGAAAGGGGGGTCCCCCTGGCACAAAATCTTTCCAGATGGGGGTCCGCAGTCTAGCTTACTTACATTCCAGTTTGGGGATCCAGGGTCCTTGACATGAAAATGTTTGAGAACCCCAAATGCATGCATATAAAACTGCTGCAATTAAAAAGGTTGAGATTTTTTTTGTAAAGAATCACTGCTCTGCCTCTACCCTGCCTGTAGCAGTTGGAAGGACCAGACCCCCGTGTTTTCATTGGCCAGTATTGTCGTGCGTATTGTGCTCCTCGACCTACTATTGGACAGACTCGCCGTCATTCCCTGATTGAGGAAAAGGGTAACGGGCGCACAGCAACCAACGCAGCATCAACAAGGCATGAAGCAAGCGTCTTTAATATACAAACTTAATACCGACCGCTAATAAATAATAATTAAGAAAAGGATTGGCGAAGAACAGCGTGCGCAATGGTATGTTTCATATAGATTTTATATGACGCACGCAAATGTCTTTACTTCCGACTGTTTGGTCTGGTGCTCTAGGCAATATGTTTCTATAACGGTATAACCACTATGATTTGATCATTCTTTCAACCTTTTACATTATGACTGTCTGTAGGCCTAATCTACCTTTTCAATTATTGTTATTATGTGTAGCCTATATGAACAACATCGAGATGTGAATCTGTTTATTTCAGTGGGCATATGAGGTCCAGTAGTAGTGTCTACTCTACACGCACATTCCAAGCAGTTTTCGCTGTACAGTATAGAATGATCATCGCTCTGTTGTTGTTTTCAGTATGGTTTTGTGAATCACGCCTTGGAGCTCCTGGTTTTAAGAAATTATGGACCAGAAGTATGGGAAGACATCAAGTAAGTTTCTGAATTGCTTTTCTGTAATGAAGTGACAAACACATCTGCGGCCACAGTAGGCTATACAAAAAAGTTAGTTATAGCCTACTGCGCCCTAGTGTACAACTGTACACTACTAGATGTTTTACGTATAGACTGATGATCAGATCTCTTGCAGATTTAAGCCTATATGCTGTGCATTATAGTTTAGACCTCGAAACCAAATGTAATCGCTATCAGTTTGTCACACAATACCTACAATACAATAGCCCCCCATAAAGAATAAAAACCCACAACTTGATAACTGCCTGGTTTTCCTTACTTCAAACCTGGGCTGCATGAACATTGCACCATGCATTCCTCGTCATTAATCCTTTCTATAACTTAAATATTTGACTGGGTCAAGGCCAAGTTTATTTTTCATCTGCTGCCTGCCTGGTTCTGTCCTAGACTTGACCTGAGAGAACAGCAGTGGCTGCCCTGTGTAAACATTCTGAATAGGTATAGCTCATACCCACCATAATGTTATCATTGACAATGTAACTCTTAATGATTTAATGTGCAATTCATCTGGCTTGATGTATTTTTAGAACTTTTTCTACACTTTATATGTTTATTCAGCAGTTTCTGTTAAAGTGGTGGCTGCTTGTCAGCCCTTCAAATCTGTTTTGTTTTCTGTTGAAATCACAACCTCATTTCGATTTATTGTACAGTACATTGTATTGTGGGTTCACCAACTGTACCAGGTTATACTTTGCTTTTAATGAATACATAATAGTTTGTAAAATAGGAACATTTCAACACTATTTTAACAAAAATAGAATAAGCCCAGCAAGTCATATGACTTCAAATCTATATCACGGTTATTTCAAACGTTTGCCTTGATTACAATTAATGAACGATTATTTAAAACATAAAAATATAGAAAACATAGCAGATCTACAAGCTCATATCCCTTTCGAGCTTGTAGATCGGTAGATAGATTGTTTACGGCAGCATTGTGCAATGAAGTAAATAATAAGACAACATTTTGTGAATTATAAAAGATCTATTACAATTGTTTCGTGTCAATTCATTGATATAAGAAAAACTATTAAAAAAAGAAAACCTGTAATTCTCCATTATACGCTTGGTTGGTTATTGGTTCTATATTAGTTGCGATATATCTTTGGTTGATTGCCCAGCCCTAAATCAGAACACTGCTTGCTCCCACTTTTCATTGCAAGCTCAGTTCAACGATTCACTCCCGTCTGGATCTCAATCAAGAATGTATTTAGGAATGCATTCCTGATGATGATCCAACATTGAACTGAGGTTACAATAAAATGTGGAAGCATATATCTACCAATGCGCAGACTTTATTGTATTTATGTTGATCTCTTGTTTGTCCTACACTGGGACACTATAGTGGATGTGCGGCACAACTTCTCTTAATGCTAGATTTAAACCTTAGTGAATGTAATTATTAATCATGTGGGTCTAAATGTGGTACGACGTCAAATCAAAGTTCCCTATCTGAGCTGTCCAAAAATGTATCTGTATTCTGTGATGCAAAATAATGAAACAACTGAACTTTCTTTCAGGAGGGAAGCCCAGCTTGATGTTGAGGGTCAATTCCTTGTTAGAATCATATATGATGATTCCAAAACATACGACCTTGTTGCAGCTGCAAGTAAAGTTCTTAGTAAGTGTCTTATCATGTTGACTTTTGTAATCCCTCACTTTTGTGCAGTGTCCATATTAGTGGCCACTGGCCAGTGGTGGAATAAGGCCCGACTCACACCTTTACATCTAGCATACAACATTGATGCATGCTCGTTTTATGAGATGTATAGCTGATGCAAGCTCGCAATGCATTTCCAATGGAAGTCACATGGTTTGACACAACATTTGTGTTGTATGGCTTTCGGCTGTGTTTCGACTGCCCCCCTCCCCCTCATACAACACAAATGTTGTGTCAAACCATGTGACTCCCATTGGAAATGCATTGCGAGCTTGCATCAGCTATACATCTCATACAACAAGCATACATCAATCTGTTGCGACCGTGTGAGTCGCTCCTAAAAGTCCGGAATTCAAAACTCTACTTGAGTAAACGTAGAAAAGTATCAGCATCCTGATACATTGTGAGCTTGTAGATCGGCTATTTTCAAATCTACAGGGCTGACGTGGTTAATGTATGTTTTGTAATAATAACCAAAATCTTCAAAGTAAGTAGTTACTAAAGTTTTCAAATAAATGTAGTGGAGTAAAAGTACAATATTTGCCTCTGAAATGTAGTGGAGTAGAAGTACTGACAATTTGATGTACTCAAGTAAAGTACAAATACCTCAATTTTACTTAAGTACAGACTAGTACTTAAGTAAATTTACTTAGTTACTTTCCACCACTGCTAGTGGCAGTCAGCTGATATACAGTACAGTAATCTATAATATCTGAATCTATAATATATTATGCAAAGTTTACATAGCTAGTTCAGGCAGACAACTCGTGAGCGAGCCTACCTGATCAGGTGACTAGTCTCATGCACTCTTTACCTGATCAGAGCGGCTATTTAAACCTTTAAAATCTGCCTACCTGCTCATTCCTGGCTTCTCTCCTGCTGTGCGGACGTGCACCGCTGCTGCTGCTGAGCTGTCTCCCTGCCTCGCTTGCTGCTAACCTGCTGCTCATGAAGTTTTTGCAAATCCCACCGCCTCCCCAGCATCCACCTGTGTAGGCTCTGTTTCTAGATCCCCCTGCATGGGGGTCTTATTCATTCCCTGTAATTCTATTTGGCTTATATAACCTAACTATTAATGTTAATGTTACAGGGAATGAATTGGGACAGAGCCCTGACGCCAATCTATGCTTCATATATCTATGCTCAATTATGCTCAATAAATATATATTCTAAATTCACTCTAAGAGTTGTCTGACTGAACTAAATATTGGTGAGGGTGAAACAGATAACAGAATGCACCTGGTACTGTATAGAAACATTGTTTTCTTATAACTGGCTACCTTAGTTATATAGACTGATGAGCAATGCATATCTTTTCAGAGATCAACGCAGGGGAAATTTTGCAGATGTTTGGGAAAATGTTCTTTGAATTTTGCCAAGAATCAGGATACGATACCATCTTGCGGGTTTTGGGGTCTAATGTTCGTGAATTCCTACAAGTAAGTACATGTAGGCTTTTCATATCTGTCATTTGCAGGAGAGTTGAATACAAGTAGAAACCGTAATTGTTCTTTGTGCCGTTTTCATCATAACACAACCATAACCACTTAAAAAATACATACAATACAGCATGCACAAGCTCATAATCCATTGCAATGCAATGCATCGTTATCTTTGACCTAAGCTAAGCATATACGCCTGGACTATTTTTGAGGGTTTACACCTATCTATCTATAAATGCACCAAGTCTGTAAGTCTGAGAACCGATCCCCCCACGGTTCTCAGAACCAGCACAAAAGCCTTGGTTGTTCAGAACCAGCACAAAAGCCTTGGTTGTTCAGAACCAGCACAAAAGCCTTGGTTGTTCAGAACCAGCACAAAAGCCTTGGTTGTTCAGAACCAGCACAAAAGCCTTGGTTGTTCAGAACCAGCACAAAAGCCTTGGTTGTTCAGAACCAGCACAAAAGCCTTGGTTGTTCAGAACCAGCACAAAAGCCTTGGTTGTTCAGAACCAGCACAAAAGCCTCTGCCCGGGCTCTGGACCTGATCACCCCAATATCTCCACATATGGAGCTGGCCTGTTCTGCCTGACAAAGAACTCCATATTTGGGAATAATAGGGACACAGACATTATAACTGGGTGGGGCATGCATTTCCAACTTCCATGTAGGCCAATGCCTATAAAGGGCGCTATAAAGGGCAGACGTCAAAAATGCAGGGCAAAGCTTTTTCCTTGGCCACAAGTTTTACCCAGATCGGTGCAGTTATACGTAAAAACACGAATCGGCCTGTTATAGCGCCACCATGAGGCTGATTTTAAAATGTTCAAGTGGCATTTCTTCATCGCTGCCATCAAGACAACGGTGCCGGCGCTTAGCTGATCACGGACACACACACACACACACACACACACACACACACACACACACACACACACACACACACACACACACACACACACACACACACACACACACACACACACACACACACACACACACACACACACACACACACACACACACACACACACACACACACACACACACACAGGGTGCAAAGCATCGGCCTTCGGCCTGGTGGAGACAATGACATACCCAAAATACTAGGGACAAATAAACATGATTTGTTATTCTTTGATGTAATTTTCAGAATCTGGACGCCCTGCACGACCACCTGGGTACCATCTATCCAGGCATGAGGGCTCCCTCATTTCGCTGCACAGATGCAGAGAAGGGGAACAACCTGATCCTGCATTACTACTCAGAGAGGGAAGGTCTGCAGGACATCGTCATCGGCATTATTAAGACTGTTGCTCAACAAATCCATGGAACAGAGATAAAGATGAAGGTCTGCTTGCTTACCGCTATATTATTTGTCCTTGTTACTGAAAGGTGGTGTAAGAGTGAGTCTGTAAAACGAGTGTTAAATAGCTCTATATTCTGTGATTTTTTTTCCCACCCTAAAACATGATCATCAGGTGTTATTATTATATAAAGAGGAAGAATCTTTTCAAAAAAGTGTACAGTATGTTAAAATGTTGTTTTTATGTGGACACGTCCACCAGTTCATTAAGTATGTCTGGTTTGCCTGGTGGGTGGTGATGGGTGCTGATCCACCTGAACTGAAGCCGCACCCACAGCTGTTGTTGTATGATAAAGGGGGAGGGGTTAGGGGGGGGGGGGGGGGTGATGATATTGTGATGTCACTATATCACTGTTTTTTTCATTGGCACGTTTGACTGTCAAGGTTTCAGCCTCTAGGAATAAACCCTAAATAAAAAGGGAAGACATTGCATATAACAACCACAGCAAGGGGTCTAATGAAGTACCGTCACCTCATAAACACATGAAAAACTGACCGAAACAGAAATATAATAATAATCACTGCCCTCCATCTTTAATAATGATTGCCATAGAGTGTTCGTTCAGTAACAGGGGTCTCCCCTTCTCTCCAGCTCTTTAGTAAACATAAAATAATCTTTCATGCTGTCCAAACAGGACAGAGAACTATACCTGATACAGGATAAACAAGTCAAATTGGAAGTGACGAAAAAAGGAGCATACTACTAAGGAGAGTACTACCTGTCAGTGGGGAGTGTTGGCTGATTAATTAATATCAACATCCTAATACATCCTAATACTGGGGCAATTCCTGCTGTCAAAATATGACCCCCCCAGTCAAAAACACTTGAAATAGACACTCATGCTTTCCAAGGTGTGATTTGGGGTCCTATAAGGATGAATACAAAATTAATATCAACATCTTAAAGCCAAAATGTTGAATTGTGGGTTTGAGCTCACATGTGTGACTTGAATGTGCTCCCGAATGACTTGTGCTCCTGAATGACTTGATTGTTCCCAATCACATTTAACCCTACAGTCGTTAACCCTTTGTATTAGTGAGTGTAATCTTTCATTTTGATGCATGCAAGCTTATGTTTGTGTGTGTGTGTGTGTGTGTGTGTGTGTGTGTGTGTAAGGGAAGTAATGGAAAACTAAAATCTTAATATTACAGAACACTTACAATAACATTCCAGATATTCAGTTAGGTCCCAAATGCCCAAATGTGAAAAAGCACCGTCCAATGATGAATCCAGCAATGAGTTTAAGTACGGCTTTTGGCTAATGTCTATGATTAGTCAGAGCATATATTTAGATCCGAATTAGTCCTGCAGCTCAGGAATATCACAAGTTGAACAGTTTTTTGGATCAATTGCATGTTGTTAGATCATTAGTCTTGCCTGTACACATTAATTTCGTAGCTCTGGAGTTATTCTCTGGCATCTCAACACAATTAGATTTTGACTGATCCATGTCATTATCAACATTAGCCGCTGGACGATACAGCTCCACCAGTCATATTACAGTAATATGCATACCCTATATTAGAGACAATAACCTTGACCAATAACTGTGGAATTCGATCTATCATTCGATCCATCACTGTTTGCCTGTTTTAACAGGAGAACGTGATTTTAGAGGATGTGGTTTTACATACAAGAGGAAGCTCCACGTGTAATGAACCAAGTAGTCTCGCATTACCAGACTCGCAATTTCCAAATACTTTCATCATACAGTCTGGACCAACGGAAGTCATGAGTAAAATATAAAGTGGAAGTGGAGCCTCCTCCCCACTTCCGTTTCGTCTTTACAGTCGCGCAAATTTATTCTAATATAAATAGAAATCATCCAAGCATATATAGCTTGTTGCTTAGCAGAAAATAAAATACAAAAATAAAATGTAAAGATATTTTAAAATATATTTTCGTGGACGGAAATGGCAGCTTCCTTACTCAGCTCATGGGGGCTATAGTTCCAGACTCTATAGACAGCATTCAGAGTTTGTGGAATAGTTGTCTGGCTACGTGAGACTATGAACCAACCAACCTGAAAAATGACAAGAGATGGATGGCCTCATTTCTGGAAATATTACCCGCTGTTACCTAGGCAACAGGACGCAGACGGCATCTTGACATCAGCATGCCTCATTGTGCCAATATACAGTACACCCCTTGAACATCCTGGAAACATAATTGACTAACATATCTACCTGTAACTACCTGTACATCTATATGCAGTGGTGTAAAGTAACTAAGTACATTTACTTAAGTACTGTACTTACAGTAAGTACAGTTTTGAAGTATTTGTACTTTACTTGAGCATTTCCAATTTCCAGTACTTTTACTTCTGCTCTACTACATCTAGGATCCAAATATTGAACTTTTACTCCACTACATTTATTTGAAAACTTTAGTTACTAGTTACTTTTGATTATTATCACAACACATACCCCTTAAGCCCTACATACACACAATGCGTCGCATCGCCACAATATTTTAATACATTTGAAAACTTGAAATGGGATATTCCGCACGAGTACTTTGGGTTGCCAATACTTTTGCGCTTTCACTCAAGTACATTTTTAATTCCAGACTTTCACTTGCAACGGAGTATAGTTCTACATTGCAGCATTGACACTAAGTTTTACTAAACCCATTTTGGGCGGGAACCCCTTTTGGTGTTTTAAAGCATTATGTTATACGTTAGCTGTTGAAAAATAATAGAATAATATGAACTTGTAGGTCTGCTATTTTTGAAAAATCGTGAAAATGTGGCGCAAATCTTTAAATATATATTCTTTCAGAGTGAGCGTTTTAACTCAAATCTTTGCATCTAGTGGGGGTCCCTGGAACAACATATTTTCAGATGGGGGTCGGCGGGCCTATATACATACATATATTTTTGGGGTCCTTGACATGAAAATGTTTGAGAACGACTGACATAGAAACAGGTTTTTCAGAGAATCGTTCTCAGGTCTAAATGGGTTAAGCAAAAAACATGGAGTGCTTTTTTCCACCACTACAGGTGGTGCAGCAGAAGAGCGAGGAGTGCGACCACGTCAAGTTCCTGATCGAGGAGAAGGAGTCGGAGGATGAGGCGCTCAACGAGGACCTGGACGGCGTGGAGGAGAACGGCACCCAGGAGACGCGCATCAGCCCCTACACCTTCTGCAAGGCCTTCCCCTTCCACCTCATGTTCGACAGGGACCTCATGCTCACGCAGTGCGGCGACGCCATCTATCGCGTGCTGCCACAGGTGAGGATTTTAACACCTTAAGTGCCACGTTTAAAGTCAAGTTTAGCTCTCACATGCCACGCTTTTCAGCCGTAAGCTCTTATTTTGAAGAGCCACCAGCTGATTTGGTGAACCCGAAGTAACAAATCAATCATTTCCGGGTGGCTAGCTACTTTCGTTTTCGTCAGAAGTGCTAATACAGTACCGCGAGGTCGAAGGGATTTCTTATTGAGCTCCTAAAACATCAATATTCTGTATAACAGTGTGGGGTTCATGTTAAATGAACACTGTTTGACTGGGTATAGTTGGTCATTAGAGCACTAATAAAGCAGTAGCCTATTCTACAAGCTTTCAATGCGTCTGTGATGCATTGAGCTTGTAGAATTGGCTACTTTTGCTTATTTAAGATTAAAGCATTTAAATTGGTCGAACTAGCATTATTTGCAGAAACATCTTCCATAAAACCCTAATTGTCTCAGATATTTCATATAAAAGCAAACATTAAAGTCTCAGTCTGTGATTTCCTCACCTGACTGGCAGTATGTAACGGCAGGAGCAATATCACTAAAACATCATAATTTAATTTACATATTGTGGAATCGGCGCTAGTAGTGTGGGTGCACACTGTTTCAGTCGTGAGATTTTAGTTTGCTTTAATCCATGTCTACATGTGTTTGGATTTGATCTCCTATAGCTTCAGCCTGGTACCTGTAACCTCCCTTCAGTGTTCTCCTTGGTGCGTCCACACATCGACTTCAGTTACAACGGCATCCTGTCTCACATCAACACCGTCTTCGTTCTAAGGAGTAAGGTACATAACGTTTGTCTTTAAAGGATAGTTTTTTTCAACCAAGGTTCATGTTTTTGGTTGTTATTAGAGAAAGTTAGAGATGAGTGTCTTTTTCTCCCCCTTTTAGCGATTTGTTGACAGGGAGCGGGGGTGCTTTCCTTGAAATTGCCATCTTGCCCACACGGGTTTAGGGCAGCAGAAAGCACCTCCTCAAAACACACACAATGCGAGTTCCCAATGTTGCAGAACAATCACAACTCAAAAGGTCTCGTTCCGTCTTAATTCTCCACAAATCAGTCTGTGATTGTAATTTTACTATAATCAATTCCTTGTGTCCATTGTGTTTATATAATTGTCTATTCCAAGAAGTTATTTGATTTGTGCCATTCATTTTCATTCGGTTTCATCCAACCATTGCGCAGCAAATATTTAATGGATTACAATAATATAAAATTCCCCATAATCAGTAACATGTAGATAGATGATACTTAAATCAACTAAATGTGGTTTTATTAAAATTCAATTAAAGGCTAGATGGTAAGGAAGCAACAGTGTGTTCCAATGTTATTTTGCCTCAGTTCAGTGCAAGTCTGTTTAATTAATCCGATTTTCTGAACTTTGCTTTTCGCTTGATACCGTTTCATAGAGAGACAATACAATCACGATCTATATACCAAATGAAAACTGGAACCTGGAGTTATGGCATAATGAAATGACGAGTGTTCTTATATGGTTCTGTGTGCGGTAAAAAAAAAAAGAAGAAAGAAAAACGACATGGGCATAAAGACCCTACTTTGTGAGAGTGAGTGAGACTGTGTTGGTCGCGGAGTGGATGATAGATACTAGAGGAGCTACTGGACACACAAAACAATTCATTTTTGTAACGGCAAGTCCCAAACCACACCTACAGTAAAGTATGCATAATGTAACGGGTAGCGGAGGTGTTTTAGGGATTTAGTTCTGGGGTACAAGATACCTTTTTTTTTTACGGGGGAACGCCTCTTACGCAATGCTAAATCCCCAAATTACAGATTTAGTGCCTCTGACGCAAGATAGGGCCCTTTGTCTTTAACAACTCAAACCCCCAGCATCCATATTCTGGGGGAAACTTTCACAGGAAAACAGCAAATTGGCTATTTTCAGCGAAGATATTTAATGTGGAGCTAAAACAAAAGACACTACTAGTATAGTTAAAACCCTGCATGAGGGCCTAGTACGTATGGGCATCAAAAGGTCATCAAAATGCAGCCCACTGGATAGTCTATACAACAGTAGTTTTCAACCTTTTTTCATACCAAGGCTCATTGTTTATTTTGCATTTGAGCCACGGACCACCTAAAGAATAATTTATGGTTGGATAAAAATGTGTCCACAATTCCATGCGGTATTGATGTGGTACCATAGAGATAACAGAAATAACAATTCTTCAATTCTTCATTCTCCAATCTCCGATTTAAACTTGTACATTAAGTTATGCATATGTTTAACAATAAGGGTCCATTTGGTTACCAATTCTCCATCTTTTACTACTGGGGACCACCTGGAACCACCTCAAGGACCACTGGTAGAAAACCGCTGGTCTACAAGATCATTTGTAGTTTAGGCTTTAGAAAAGGCGCTTCAGTAGGCAGGAACTGGGGGTGGCAATGAAGGACCGGGAAGTCTGGCGTAGCATTGTGGAATCCATAATCTCGACCGTGGTCGAAAAATGATGATTATTATAGTTCATCCCCTGTCACTCAATGGTGTCATTGACTGAATTGCAGCACAGATTTTCCACTGTGGAGTTACTGTATATACGGTATAACGGCAGTCTCCAAAAGATGAAACCACAGGAGATCTGACTGCATGGATAACTACGGATAATGGATGCCATAATTTGTTGATAGGGAGAGGTGTGTGTCCACGAGTAGGCTATTGTGTCTCCACTGCTGCCCAGAAAACAGTGTTAAAATTGGAAATCAAAATTTGAGCGTCGTTGGTGAAAATGAAATATGGAGGCATTTCTCCTAAAGAAAGACTGCTGTGGTTTAGTGAAAAGAGTGAAATGTGGGATGTCATTTAGAAGGCCTACAGGTACAAAAACCTCTGAGAGCCATGAGCGTTTGTGTTCTGTGTCACTGTGTGCGCAAGAACGTACCTCTGTGATGACAGAAGAAAGGGGAAAAAAAGGGGAAAAAGCAAGAAAGAAAGTGTTATGGTTAAAGTTTCAGTCTGTGATTTATTTTTCTACAACTGGTTGGCTGTATGTGGAACCACAGGAACATATTGATAATACTGTAATATCATAGTTTAGTATTACTGTACATGTAATGCTAATAGTTTAGGCAACACTAGTGTGGGGGCTCCTTTCGTGCTGTTTCAGGGGATTGGGACTTGGCCTGACAGAAAGGTTCAATCCTGAGATAATTCTTTTTTGCTTCAATCCCTGCTTACTTCCTTGACATTTGGATTTTTGTGGCTTTTTGATTGCTTGCATCAGGGAAGAGAAAAAGCAATTTGGTGTGTGTGTGTGTGTGTGTGTGGCTTCCACTTATCTTGCTAGTAGTCTCAGCAAGGAAATACCACACACTCACTGTAGCTCCATATACAGTTGCAATCCCTTAATCAACAAATGACATCAATGTCTCGACAGTGAACCATCGTCATCAGGATATCCTGACATACCACGATGAAGATGGTTGTTGGGAAGTTGGGATTAATGGGGTGATTATAAAAGACTACATCAAGATAGTAAGTGTGTGGTACTGTATAAATGCCACATTGAAACCTGGGATTACTTGCCTACAGAAGTGTAATCTATATGTTAAACTGCTCATGTATGCGTATCTTACCATTTAGAAATATCTTACTGCACAGTCTTTCATCGAGATACTAAATACACCCCTTGCCAACATAATTTTTGAGTGGTGCAAACCACTCCAACAACCAGCTTTGTCTGTTTGTGTCTATGTATGTGTGTGTCTATATAAGACCTTGCACCACTCAGTTCACACGGGTGTGATTTTTTCTTAACATCCAGTATTATCATCATTACTATTATCTTGTTATATTGTATTGTTGTTAACACTGTCTTGTGGAAGATGTGGAATCCCTCTTGAATCTTGAAAATACACCACTAATCCAAACAGTGTCTACAGGAATGTTTTGATTGTAGGCCTACAGAATGGAATGTGGTCACTGGTCATAGACTTTTTTTTCTAGCTGGTTTTTATTTTATCGGTTATTTTAGAGAAATTTGTTGGGGCGGACGCTAAAAGCCAAGTCCTTTGGCCATAAAATCTGTCAGAGTCCTTATGCATGAGAGAAATATATCTTTTCATGATGGAAATGTGGTTCATAGATTACAACATAAAATCAAATGTGAAGGCAGGGGAAGGAAGGAAAAGAAAAAGGAAAAACCCTCATAATAAAAGCAGTTGAGCTGAATTAGTTGGTCTAGTCTAGCTTTCAACAACTTCTTTTAACACAATCAGCGCCGGGATTTTTTTCAAAATAGCAGCTCGAGGTGCTGCGCAGATATGGCAGCTTTTACTCTGAAAGCCCCCCCAACCCCTTTCCGTTCTGTACAAAAAGCGGGAGGAATAATGTTGCTTGCTTACCTCGCTATGATTACGATAAAGTCGCTGAATAATCCCTCGCGTTCATATTTTGAACGAGAGGCATGTTGAAGTCAGAAATGAAGAGCTTAGTATACCCATCTGGTCAAAACCACAGAGAGCTCCCTAGATTAGGAGTTACGAGGCATTCTTTCTGAGCCGTAACAGGGAAGTGAACGGCAACGCGCATGCGCAAACAGCAAGGAGTACGGTGCAGAAGGAGGCATCGGAATATTTTTATCTTGCTTAATATCAATGAAAATGCACTAGGACGTGTGTACACGTCCTCGCAATCGGTTGGATTAGCTACGACGTTTCCACACGTACTACGGTCTAAATGGGGTTAAATGAGACAGATTCTACAAATGTCTTCTAAAACCTTCATGAAAAACCTATGTAGCTATAATATTATCAATGGTGCTCAAACATTTCTTCTCAAGGACCGCAGACGCAGACCCCGGTGTCTTTGGCCGCAGACCCCGGTCTCAAAGGATCAAAAATCACGAGAAGCAGAAAATCAAGGTTACAAAAATACTAACACTAAGGATTCACAAGGAAATACACTAGAGAGGTTGACTAGAAGCGTTACCACGCACTGAGGTTGTGAAACGATCTGGCGTCGGTGCGGAGAGAAGACCAAACATTTATAGACTGGAGGATGATTAGCTGATGCCAGGCAGGTGAGGGAGATTAGGGAACTGGAACCAGGTGTGCCAAGCTGGAGCCAAGCCTACGCCCAAAACACACGCCCACTCATAAAGACACACACACACACACAGACACAGACACAGACACAGACACAGACACAGACACAGACACAGACACAGACACTGACAGAGACTGTGACACGGATCAAAAACAGTGATAAGTCAAGAGAAAAAAGTCCACACACCATTTTGTGCTCCCATATATACCTGCATTTACTTAGTACATTTTGAATTCCGGACTTTTACTTGTAACGGAGTATTTCTATATTGCAGTATGTGAGTACTTTTTTCACCACTGTTGAAAATGTGATGTAATCCTGACAGGAGGGCCTGCTGAATGTGGCGCCTGTGGAAAATGAGGACGAGCTTACCGGGGTGGAGATCAGTTGTCTCAGGCTGAAAGGACAGATGATTTATTTGCCGGAGGCTGAGAACATCCTTTTTCTCTGTTCACCCAGGTACTGTCGACGTGTGGTTTGTCCAGTCGATATCAGGGTCTGTCATTAAAACCATTATAAAAAGTCACCAGGCTTTCCACTTTGGAGGAAAGCCTGGTCTGTGTTACAAAATTGCCGTATGACCAGGTCGGGAGCGGATGATCGTTACGTCATGTTGTAGTCATTGTTTTGTAGTCATCAGGCCGGAACCCTCAATCTGGAACTTCCACGGACACACAGACAGATGGACAGGTGCGATAACATAGTTTATATGTTTATATATAGTTTATGGTCGGCCTGGCGGAGACCATAAACGTGTAACAGAGCCCCCCGCGGTTTCATTACTTCCTCTTTCGTGTTCAACATGGAGGCACATGTCTGACTGTCTGTCTTCTTCTTCTTTCGTGTATCATCCTCAAATGTCCAACTCAGTATCGAGTAGCCACGCCCTTGTCTCTGGTCCCACGTGGAAGAGGCCGGCCTCCGAAGGAGGTCTGTCTGTACAGGGGTCAGGTGTTAATGATGTGTTCGGAAGACTGCTCAGGCTCGCCACACTCGCATACTGCACTGTCTGTCAGGCCCCACTTCTTCATTGCTGATTTGAAGCAGCCGACTCCGGTGCGCAGGCGGTTCAGTAGGGTCCATTGCCGGCGTGGTAGGTCCTCTCCTTCAACGCCATCACCCGGGTCACAGATGTAGTGGTGAGTACAGTAGGGCCCAGCAGACTCCCACTCCTGCTTCCAAGATGCCTGACTGTCTGACTGTACTAGTACATTACAGATCTTAATTTAATCACTGAATATGTGACCCGGGCCGATTAAAGTCACATAGAACTTGAACTGAATAGTGAATACTTCATGAACTCCGGTTGTCTTGTCCCTGGTTAGTTGCACAACTCTCCTGTCCCTCGATCACCTCCTATGAACGGCCACGCATCCATCTTGGTGAGCTCCATGGCTCGGCCTCGGAGGCGTCTCCTCCTCGGTCCTATCGCCCCGCACACAACACCCCCGTCACAGTCATACAGTATGTCATGTCATGTTGAAATGATACCTATAGACATTTTGAATTACAAAATGTCACTGCTATAGATTAGAACAAATCACAGACTAAAATTCTAAATGCCAACGTATAGCCCCTAATGTTATACAATGTAAAATGTAATAAGATGTAATCGATACATTCATTCTGCTTTATGCCATTTTGGAAAACTGACCTAATGACCTTGATTCTAATGTCAATTAATTGTGTGTGTGTGTGTGCGTGTGTGTGTGTGTGTGTGTGTGTGTGCGTGTGCGTGTGCGTGTGCGTGCGTGCATTTTTCTCCACTTTCGTTGCGTTTAGCGTTATGAACTTGGATGATCTGACACGGCGAGGGCTTTACCTGAGCGACATACCACTGCACGACGCCACACGTGACCTGGTGTTGCTGGGGGAACAGTTCCGTGAAGAGTACAAGCTCACCCAAGAGCTGGAAATCCTGACTGATCGTCTGCAGCACACACTCAGAGCCCTGGAGGACGAGAAGAAGAAAACTGATAGGTTGGAACCTGTTCCCCCCCACCTTTGTCTTAAATAGGCCATTCAGTCTGTAACATATTTATATGTTGTATTAGCTGTGGGGGAATAAGTACTCAAATGTTTTACTTAAGTAACAGTATCAATATTGCAATGTAGAACTACTCCGTTACAACTAAGTAAAAGTCCGGAATTCAAAATGTACTTGAGTAAAACTACAAATCTTTATTGGCATCAAAATGTACTTAAAGTACCAAAAGTAGAAAGTACTCGTTATGCAAGCACGGGAGCAGACGCTAGTCCGACATGCGGGCGCATGTCGGACTAATGCTCCGTCGGAATTACATGCGGTCCCCCCCATTTTATGTTTTCAAATGTATAAAGATCTGTTAAAAATAGCCAATCTCCAAGCTCACAATGTGACTTAAGTAAATGTACTTAGTTCCTTTCCTTACCACCACTGCGTTTGCATTAACGATGCCACAAGTCCATGTCATTTTGAGTCTACATTTGACTCTGGCTTTCCATAAAGGATCTGTCGTGGCAATCTGGCACACTGGCACAGCAGCAGGACACGACTGAAGTGGAATGCACTTTCTGCTCAGCAAGAGCTATTGCAACCCCATCTTCTCATAGTAGGAAAATACTTTGTCCTCGCTGCTGAAATCCATTATTATTCCTCATGTCATACCCTACGCTGAAAGTGCCTTGGGAGATTATTCAGGCTCACAACATTGATTAGAATCCTGGGCTCCTCTATAAATATTTAAGAGCAGCGCCTTTCCCACTGCTTTTCAGTGCTTTCGTGGTTTCTGACGGTGAAAGCATGTGATTTCTCTAAAGTACCATGTCCGAAATGCATAGCAAGTGTGTGTGCACATGGTGGCACATTTTGGTTTGTATTGTGTGTGACCTTCTCAATTCTGATGCATCATTCATTTAAGACATTTCCCCTTTTGACAGGCTGCCATGAACTAAGCAGTTGCCATAGAAACAGCACCCTCCCTGTCTGAGAGGAACAGCGTGTCTTAAGAATTTAGTGATAGGTGTTGAGTGTTGTTGTTGCCAACCCAATATCGAATATAGCACTGCACAGACCCTGGGGTTTGGTGTGTTACGTGTCTGCATGAGTGCACTGTCACATTTCTCTTAATCTATGTATGGTCTTCTTGGCCTTTTTTTAGGCTGCTGTATTCCGTTCTGCCCCCATCTGTGGCCAACGAGCTGCGACACAAGCGGCCGGTCCCAGCCAAGCGCTATGAAAACGTGACCATCCTCTTCAGTGGCATTGTAGGGTTCAATGTCTTCTGCAGCAAGCATGCCTCCGCCGAAGGGGCCATTAAGATTGTCAACCTGCTCAATGACGTTTACACACGATTCGACATCCTGACAGACTCTCGGAAGAATCCATATGTGTACAAGGTCAGCAGTGCAATTTCTATGTAGGAGAGAATAATTTATTTATCGTGCAAATGTCCTATATGTATTGGAATACCCTTTATACTATACAAATACAACACTGATAACGATTATGTACATCAGACACATTGATATTTATTAAACTTGGGAATTTGAGTGCTTTAGCCATGCTGCTGTGACCTACTGCAGGGGTGGGTAACATTGATGGAGAGGGCCACTATATTTCCACACTCACTCCAGAGGGACAAAACCTCTTATTTTAACCTCTTTTCATAATTAATGCCCTACTTCTATTCTAGCAAAAAATAGCCGATCTACAAGCTCAAAGCCGATCTACAAGCTCAAAACGTGCCACAGTGTGGCACGTTTTGATCTTTTAGATTGGCTATTTTAGTTTAGTTTATTTAATTTCAAAAGCATTTAGTTATATTTATGTTAACTTTATGAACTTAAATACAAATACATTGGACATAAATGAAGATAATAACATTTTAATAATAGTCATTAAGCTACTTATAGTCTGAAGTAATTAAAGCAGGTTATGCTTGCATGTTTGGAATTGTAACAGCTGAAATCAATAATATATCGGTATTCCGATATTAACCCGCGGGCGACATTAAGTGAAGGTGGGGGCCGCATATGGCCCCCGGGCCGCCATTTGCCCATGTATGACCTATACAGTACATTCACCAGCTCTGAAATAATGTGCAGTTTTAACTCATACAAGTCAGTAACAAGTATGTTAAAGTATGTTCATTGACTGACTTGGATGCCTCGTCGCAAGAAAGGTTGTACCAACTTGTACAAAATGTAGTTTTACAGAGGGACTGTACCATTTTACAGTCCTCATGCAGTAGATTTATACTCCAGAGTCTAGGCTTTCAGACAAGAATGCACTTTGAGAAGTCAAACAGAACAGACCATGCCACTTCCAAGGGATGGTTTTCAGGCAGTGGGTCACCAAAAGAAGTAATATTTACTCTACAACCTCAATGCCTAGGTGGTCCCAGTTTTTTTCCTTTTTTTTAAACTCCCCTCTAAGAGGCCCTGGATGTCTTAAAGCTGACGTAAGTGTTTAAGTGTTTGTCTCAAGATGGTTCAGTTTGATTGTGGCTGTACGGTTTGGAGAACGGCCATTGTTACTCATTGGTGGGGAACACGTGATGTCATGTGAAACAAAAGCAAACTGTGGTTTGATGACACCCAGCTGATGGCGTGAAGATGAATAATTGCGTGGCTGTGGTGCAGTGTTGGCTTCGTCGACTAAAACTATGATGAAAAATGTTCGGCGACTACCTTTTTTTCACGGTCAAAAACAAAATAAAAACGAAATAAAAACTAAGACTAAATATATTGGCAATTTTGTCATCAAATAAAAACTAGACACGTGAGCTTGCAGATCGGCTATTTTCAGCATGCAACCAAGTGTAAAAAATCAGGCCATCAATCGACGCCATCAAGGCACAGCCAAAATACATTTTAGTTGACTAAATCAACTGTACGTGGTGTTCTTTCTTTCTACAGGTGGAAACGGTGGGTGATAAGTACATGACAGTGAGTGGTCTCCCAGAGCCATGCACCCACCATGCCCAGTCCATCTGCCACCTGGCTCTGGACATGTTGGAGATCGCTGGGCAGGTCAAAGTGGACGACAAGCCAGTACAGGTACACACGAAGGCCCTCATATACTTCATCGTACGGCGAATAGCTAAACTAGTCGATCTATATAAGCTCACTTCAAGTTGTATTGTGATGCTTGTACAGTGAGTTTTAGCTAACACAAAATCACAAAAATCTTCAGGTACATCCTGTAACTATTGAATATGGAACTAAATGTAAACAAACACAATATCTATAAAAACAAAAGCAATTTGGGGAAAATGCACGCACGCACGCACGCACAGACACACACACACACACACACACACACACACACACACACACACACACACACACACACACACACACACACACACACACACACACACACACACACACACACACACAGTATATATTTTGTTGTTGTTTTAGTTAGAAATGGAAATAGAAAAGCATGACAGCACAATAAATGTGGCTCATTAACCCATTTTGGGCGGGAACCCCTTTTGGTGTTAGCATTATGTTATGCTTTAGCTATTGAAAAATAGCAGATCTACAAGCTCACCGAGCCACCGAGTGGCGCGCTACGAGCTTGTAGGTCTGCTATTTTTGAAAAATCAAAGAACGACTGACATAGAAACATAGCTTTTTCAGAAAACTGTCAGGATGTGGAAGACATTTTTAGAATCTGATCTCAGGTCAAAATGGGTCCATCGGACCATTTCGCTTAGTGATTGCAGACAGTATAATGGTCTTGAATTTGGCTGTGCAACCGAACACATTTCCATTCAGACGTAACAAGCAGGAAAAGGCTTTGATGTAAAACAGCAGACTTTTGTTTAACTTGAACTGCTGAGTTTGTTATTGTATCAATGACTGTTGGGACTTAACTTTGGAAAAATAATGTCTGTTTAACAAAAGCCTGTTTATGAGGCCCATGGCATTGGCTGAAGAGGAGTCCAATATTAGCCATGGAGACAGTCTCAAATCATCTCACCACCCCGTGGTTAAAAATAGATTCCCATTTAATTTGTTCCAAACTCTGAGCTTTTTTCTTTTTTTTTTCTCACATCCTCAATCTGGAGACAATAAGCGGTCGATGTGAAAATGTAAATATTAGGCGATATGTTCTGTGAATAGCACGAGAGGACAACCAGAGTTGTTTTACAATTTCTTTAAGATTTAAAACCTGACCTGACCATAATTTTGTCTGAATACTGATTTATGGAGAAGCTAACCTTAAGATGACCCACCGAAATGTTCCAAAACATCTGAGCAGTCATCTGAGGTAATTTATGACAACAGACAGTAAGAGTAACAGGAGACCTTAAGCTGGGTTACAGCCTAGTTGTCATGTCTTTTATTTAATTATCTCTGAGCACAATTTTTACATTGACCGATTATAATTCATTTTTAGTCTATTTATGAACATTAACAGTGCATTCAGGGTTGTTTTGCCTTAAGAAAATATATTAATTCATAGCTTGTCAGCGACCAGTCACCTACCACCTACTAATGGTTTGTCTAATTATACCTACAGTGCATGTTTCCTCGTTAATTATCAGTATTGCAGATACGTATGTAATGTCTCTGGCCATAGTTTACAGCTGGGAATATTTAGATTTTGGCATACTAATTCTCGAATGATAACTGATGGCTCTCCCCATCGACATCCACAGTGGAAATGAAATGCACTTTCAGTCAGGCATTGTGGTCTCTTTGCAGATTACTATTGGGATCCACACGGGAGAAGTGGTGACCGGGGTGATTGGTCAGAGAATGCCCCGCTACTGCCTTTTTGGAAACACAGTCAACCTCACCAGCCGCACAGAAACTACTGGTGAAAAGGGGAAAATAAATGTCTCTGAATACACTTACCGGTGAGATCACCTACCTTTGCAGATATGTGGCATATCTGCTCATGTACAATAATCTTGCTATGGTCCATTGACTAGATAATTTGTTTAGTTTGCGGTCATTCCACAAAGTCAACCCTAAGGTTTGTGAAAGAGAGCTTCAAAATAATCTCATTAGATAGTAATCAAGACTAATGTTATTATTATTATTTATTTTTAAATACTGGCCACTGAAGGATTGAAATCCCCTGGTAGAATCCATTAAATAAGTGAACAACCCAGAATTAAGAAGAGAACTGCCTTTTTTGGTGTCCTGTGTAGACACTGACACATTGCACTTGATGAAGTTTGCCTCATGCAGTGCGTTTGTTGAAATCATGTCCCAGGTGTTTGCAGTCTGCTGAGAATGCTGACCCTCAGTTCCATCTGGAGCATCGTGGACCGATCACCATGAAAGGAAAGAAGGAACCGATGCAGGTGTGGTTTCTGTCCAGGAAAAGTACAGACACAGAAAATTAAACATGCTTAGTGCTTTCTTACAACTCATCCTCAACTTCAGTTGGAGTGATGTTTTATTGATTATTGATTCCTCATATACGACACAAAATAAGTCATAATAACAAACACTATTAAAGCTACAATCCAGGACATTATTCTAAAGAATAAAACACTATTTTAACCAATCTGTATTGCAGAGTGTGTTTTAATTAGCACATCTGCAGTGGTTGGAGGTGGTCTCCTTACTCAGTTTTGACCCTGCTGTCGGGTAGGACACCTGCTGATTGACAATGCATGTCAATTAAGATTAATTGAAACAGATGGTGCACCAGATTGACCGCCAGTTGTGCGCCATCAGGTGGTTCAGTGGTTTTCAACCAGTGGTCCCTGAGGGGGTTCCAGGTGGTCCCCAGCTAAATGATGGAGAGTTGGTAACCAAATGGACCCTTAACTCTTGATAGTGTAAACGGGTCCGGTCCATTTGGTTTCATTTTACACTCTCAAGAGTTAGAAGAATTATTATTGTGATTGACGTTTGTCTCTTATCTCTCCTATGGTACCCACATCAATTCAGCATGGAATTATGGAAAAAATCTTATCCAACGATAACAACATATTCTTTAGTTTTGGGTCTGAGAGGCAAAATGTTATCAAATGGTGGTCCGTAGCTCAAATGCAGAATAAATAATGGGCCTTGATATGAAAGGGGTTGAAAACCACTGTTGTAGTTCATTGCAATGACAACAGGCATGAAACATGGGAACTGCAGCTTTAATAGATTAATAGACATTTTGACGCAAGAAATATTAGACCAAGCCAAATAATAAAAAAGTCCGGTATTTATAGGTAGTATTTTCTATAAGAACATCTGTATAACTAACAGCGGAAGATATTTTCAATATGATGAAAAAGGTTGGTAAGGTTTTAAGTTAGTTTTGAATTGAGCGAGCCCTTTCTTTTCGTGCTTGTTCTTGTCACGTGTTCTGTCATGACCTCTCCTGGTTTCCAGGAGTATCACAGCCACATTTTGTATGTATATATACCTTACTTGTAGTGAGCCAAAGTAGTCTAAATGGAACATAGAAACATATTTACTTCGTATATTACATGTGCTTTTGAGCAATGTGTGATCTCTGTGGTAACCATTTCAAATCACCCCCACGTAGAGAAAGGTTGGGTAATTCCGGTGTGTTCACCACTCTTGAAATGCTATTACGCTTAAATTATTATCAGTTTCACTGATATGTATGCATTAGATCCTTTGGTTTAGTTTTGGCCAAGCTACTGTATCAACTTCCAAACTGCAAGTTTATATTTTGACATCATCTCTATTTGAGCTGAGTCTTATGTTCATGTAGGCTATTAGTTTTATAAGATGTGTAGTGCTATAATCTTTTTTTATTTTATTTTTCCTGACATTGATTTAGACCTGAGGCCAATTCTAAAAATGCCTTCAAAATCCTGATCTAAGTTTTCTGATTTATTTTCTTCAAAACTATATATGTTACTGTATATATATATCAACAGCTAATGTTACCACGAATAGGTGTTCCAGGTCTAAATGGGTTAAGAATATGGAATTATGAATTTGATTTGACAGTACCACATCAAGTGTCCTTCTATCCCTTGTGGTTTTGTGCAATTTGTCTTAAGTCTGCCTCTCGAAACCCACTAGAAATACAAGTTGAGTCCATTTAAAGATCTTCCACCAAAACATACCTGTGAAACCTCCGTGCCAGGAAATCTTTGTGTGGTACAATATTGATGTGCCACTATTGTATGGCTAGTTAGTGTGTTCCATAAGACATGCAATGAAGGTCTAATGTATGGAGACGTAATGGTACAACACTTAAGCCATAGATTATAATCTATTTATCTATTCTATGATTTTATGCACTAAATAGTAGGTTTTAAGATACATATTTTGGCAGTATAAGTATAGTATTACACCTACAGTATGCCATTTACTTTGCGGCTATATTTTCTTTTTCCATTTTCTAAGTGCTTATCACCATTGAGATCATTCTTATCTTAAGAGATTTATTTGGTAACTTGACATTGTGCACTGATTATTATTATTATTATTATTATTATTAATTACTTGGTAGGACAAATCTAAAGACCAAAAATAAATATAAAAACTTTGTAGAATACTGTGAAACATTTATGGAGAAAAAAAAGGAAAACACTATTTGACTATAGGTTCTATAATTATCTAATTGTCTGCACTGTTTAATATATAATTTCCATTCACTACATGTTTATTCTTGCTGTATGGTGTCTCTCATGCTGTGGTGTTGGAACGTGCAGTAATCAATCCACAGTTGCTGCTTTTTGTTGTGAAGCCTCCCAACCCCCCTGTGTGCCAAGTGCCTCTTATATGAGTTTAGTTTTTGCGTAAGACTATAGTAGTTGGACACTGTATTCATTCTATTACACAATAAAGAGGCCACTAAAGTGAAAAGATTTTGAGATGTTTAGTTTAAGTCCTGTTTTGTTTCCTGTTATGCCAGACTGATTGATTGATTGATTGATTCATTTATTCATTGAATTGAATGGACATTAGCTTGTAAAGAAAGAGTACAATTTGGGGCCAGTAATATTCATCTTAGATTTGAGATTGAGAACTGAGCTTTTCCTTTTGAACTATTCCCCCTTGTGGCCAATTAAAAGACTACAGTTTTCAAACATGAAACCCTGCACAAGTTTAATACTAAACAGAAGCATCATATGTTGCATGATGACATATTGTACAGTATAACCTTTATTCTATATGATTATAAACATGGCCTAATTAGAAAATTGAAATGTATCTTATTCTGATCTTGCACTTTGTAAGAACTAGGCCGGTGCCCGGCTGTAGAGCACTGAGTCGGTAACAATGGAAGTACCCGTTCAACCCATCTGTCTGTGTCCCTTTTATGCCCATATATGGAGTTCTGTGTCAGGCATGCCCAAATATGAAGCGTGTTGCCTAATCTCAATGGAATCTACAGGTGAGGGGACTTACTGTAGGCCCATTAGTCAACTGACAGAGCCTGACCAGACCCTGAGGCTTTTGTGCTGGTACCGGACGACAACCTATCCGATGGACTCCACACCGGGCACTGCATTCAGGCCCCTTTTCCACCGGTTGGTTCCCGATGGGAACCGGTTCAGTTATTTTTGGTTCTTAGTCCATGAGCCAGAGCTCCAAAATTAGAACGTTAATTATGAATTGAGTGGGCAAAACCATACCTATACTAGATTGTTATCACCATGACATTTCCCCAATTGATTAATTACACGAAGACAATGATTTATTGTATTACAAATTTTACATTTTTAAATATGCAAATGAGGCATTATGTAGGAAAATATGCAAAATAATAGAAAATATGAAAAAGCTACTAGTGTGGAAGGGTTATCATGTATTCATTTACTTGTATTGATCCTAAAACTATTTAATATAGGTCTAGTTTTTCCCACTGATTTTGGAGCTCTGGCTCATGGACTAAGAACCAAAAAGAACTGAACCGGTTCCCATTGGGAACCAACCGGTGGAAAAGGGGTCTCTGTGTGGTGGTGGTGTGGAATGCCAGCCTATGCCAAATTTGAAGTCGACGGGGCAAACGGTTCTCGAGTTATGTGGATTACAGACGTACACACATACACACACGTACAGAGACATGGTGCATTTATAGTAGGATGTCTGATAAAAGACAAAATTTGCTCCTTTGATACTTAAAGGACCACTTTTCTACCTATCTTTATAGGCATCCTCACTAATAATCATGATAAAATGGCACAATTTTTTCCTACTCAGTCTGTGTCTCATAGGAGGGCTGTGGGCAGTTTAGAAACTTGTCCACCTGCAGTGACATCATCATTAGGCAGATATTTTTTTAAACAAGATTTTTTCACAATAATGTTTAGATTTTTATCATCGTGAGAATGATAGCTTCCATTTTCACATTGCAACTTTTCAGGACTAGAAAGCCTGTAGTTTCTATTAGCTTGGATTCCCCATCGATGATGTCACATGGTGGACGGGTTTCTGAACTGCCCACAGCCCTCCTATGATTCACAGACTGAGTAGAAAAAATTGGTGCCATTTTATCATGATTATTAGTGAGGACCTATTATATGAACATAGGTTGAAAAGTGGTGAAGTGGTCCTTTAATCAAATAATGTATCATTGCTCACCCTATCATCAAATCACCAAAACCTAGATACTAGGTTGGTACTACACTAGCACTGGTTCCCAAACACTGGGTCGGGACCCATTTGTGGGTCACAGACCAATTTGTATGGGTCACGACTTGAGTAAAAATCCCATTTTCTTTTCTTACATTTAAAATACTAGAGCGGTTGGGCACTGGCCTGCTTGGAACGATGCAAGTTGGAAATTAATGCCCCACCCAGTTATTATGTATGTGTCCCTTTTATTTATTTTTTTAAATGTTTTTTTTGTGGCTTTCGCCTTTATTTTATATATTTTATGGAGGGACAGACAGTAGGCTGACAGGAAATGGGGAGAGAGATGGGGGGAAAGACATGCAGTAAAGGCCGTCGGGATCGGGAGTCGAACCTGCGGCACACTGCCAGACTGGATTACCAACCAAGGTGCTTGGACATATGTGTCCCTTTTATGCCCATATATGGAGTTTTTCGTCAGGAATGCCCAAATATGGAGTCTATGCAGATGTCAGAACATATTTGTGAGGAGCCTGGGCAGGGGCCCTGTCCAGAGCCGGGCAGAGGCCTTTTGTGGCGGTTCTGGACAACCGTGGGTCCGACGGATTCGACACCGGGCACTGCACTCCCTGTGATGGTGTGGAATATGTGTCGAATTTAAAATTGGTGGGGCAAACGGTTCTCCAGTTACGTGGATTACAGCAGGTTCTAGCCTAGCTGCAATTTTCAACACTATAGATTTTTTTCTAGCTGCAACCCTAGATTTTTTATAATGTCTCTGGCAAACATCTAATTTATCTTTTGGGATCACGGGCTAAAACGTTTGGGAACCATTGTTCTAGTCTCTAGAGAGTCACAACAATCTGCGTTCAAATCCATATCCTGCCATGTCCTGTCTCTAATGCCAGAAAAACCTTGAGGTGCAGGCAAAGGTCATTATGTTTTCTAATGGCTTACACATCTAAGATGTTTCAGCAACAGAGCATCCGATAAGGGTGAGTTATGTCATGTCCTGATAATTTGATCGGTCAGATAAGAGTAGACTAGACAGAGACAAGTGTCTGTTGCATGTCTGTTGACAGACTCGTCTTACAAGCATAAAACAGCCTTCCAGAAGAACTTTTGATAATTTTGTCTGCTTTAGTTTGGAAATCAAAATTTGCAATGTGTCATTCTGTAATCTCAAAATATGTGTATTGTGATATTGCAGGATGGTTGGTGAAAAGGAACTTTTGTAATTCTATAAACTGAAGGTCCAAGTGTGCCATTCATAAATGGTTTTCCATGTCCAGAATCCAGATTCAGAATGTAAAACTGCATTTCACTAAACCACTCACAGCATGACTTGCACATACATATGTAGCCTGTAAGAGGCAGTATATTGATTGAAAACTACAAAGGTTATCCTCATGAGGTGTGTGTATACTATTACTATTTAGATTGATGTGCAATAAATAGAGCTACAGTATGACAACCTTACTGAGTTGAGTCTGGTTGGGACCACAAAACTACGCTGATGAATATTCAATTTGTGTCAAACAGATATACGATTCAGTCAGGTACAATGTATAACACAAATTGTATTACAAACAATGCTGTGTAGAATCTGTACAGAGGCAGACAGTGTGTGTGTGTGTGTGTGTGTGTGTGTGTGTGTGTGTGTGTGTGTGTGTGTGTGTGTGTGTGTGTGTGTGTGTGTGTGTGTGTGTGTGTGTGTGTGTGTGTGTGTGTGCGCGTGTGCGCGTGTGTGTGTGCATGCGTGAGTGTGAGCCAGTACTTTATTTCATAATTTCAAGTTATGTTCAATTACTGCACACTATATACTGATGCATATAGTGTGCACTTGCAACACATGGAGCAACACCCTTTGCAAACAGCAGCAGGTCACAATAGCAGGGCATCTAACTTTCTCTGGTTTAAAAATTAATTCATGACAATTAACTTCTCTATTCTAAGTCATTTTATCTCACAGATAGCACTGCACTGTTCGTATATGGTCAGTTGGTACATACTAAAAAATACTCAGTGTTAAATGAACTCTGAAGATTGTAAAAGTGGGCCCTTATAGTAATTATTAGAGTACACTCTCAGAGTTAAACTAGCACTGAGGATTTTATTGTAGGCCTTGGAAATTTCCGAGCTTTAAACAGCCACATCGGCAAACAGATACGGGGAAAGATAACATACTAATGATGGTTTAAAAGGAACGGCTCTGACTAAAGCAAGACACTCCCTAGTTTTGAGTAGTCCACCCCACACTGTCACCATGGCTTTCGACGGAACCTGGAAAGTAGACCGCAATGACAACTATGACAAATTCATGGAAAAAATGGGTGAGTGATCATTGACTTGATTTAATTAGATTGATTTGATGTTATGATTAAAATAAATACATATTACACATGTTTCTCATAGAAAGATCAAGATCAAGGATAAAACATAATTAAGGGACCGCAAGTTATTTCCATTGTGGTCCTTGACAGAGAACAGGCATTGCAACATACATTTGAAACTAGTGTTTTGGCACATAAATATAGCCTGTTAGATACAGTATACAGACAGTATTGATTGAAGAATACAAAGGTTAGCCTCATGTGTAGAGTTGATCATTGGCAAAGCTAAAAGTAAATTGAAAAGGATATGAAATATTTGCTGAATGACTGGAACATGTGTGTTTAAAAACAATACAGAGTAATGTTAAGATCATTAGTCATTCATTGTCAGTCTGATCAAATATCATCAGATCAGAATATCAAAGTCTCTATTGCAATGTATTAAACACAATTATGCATTATCACACCTTTTAAATTAAATTCATACATGCAGTGCTACATCCTCACACCTATGTGAAATGTTGTATTTGATAATCAACCAACGACTCATCATTAGGGGGTTACACAAAAATTAAGTTGGAAACATAAGCTTACTTTGCAACCATCCAATGAATTTGATGTGACACCTTGGACGTTTAGATTTTTTTTCAATTGGCCTAGTAGTGATTTGAACTCTGCACCGACTCACCTTCTGAAAATGCACAATTAAAGGAAGCACTGCATGTGCAGCCAAGGTGATTAAACGATTACGATCAGTTTCCTATGATTGTTCAATGTGAAGGTCTGTTAAATATATTTGGTGTATTTGATGACAGGGGTCAACATGGTGAAAAGGAAGCTTGCGGCTCATGATGGCCTCAAGGTAACCATTACACAAGATGGAGACAAGTTTCACCTCACGGAGAACAGTAACTTCCGCACACTGGACATTGACTTCACTCTGGGAGTGAGCTTTGAGTACAGCCTTGCAGATGGAACAGAAGTTCAAGTAAGAATTTGCACACCTTGCCAGGGCTCCTTTGGGGCCCTGGCAAGCAACATTAGTTGAATCCCTAATTAGCAATCTAGCACAATTACCAGTTAATACCACATTTTCATAAATTAAAACACCATCTGAACATCATTGTACAGTAGGTAAATGATTTACTCATTTGATTGTTTAGAATCACTACTACAGTATAAGTGTATAGGCAATAGGCATTGCATTCAGAGTACTTGGAATTTATTTATTACTCTACTCTGTATTGCACTGGAATGCATGAGTTCATATATACAAATCCATGGAGCAGTGTCCTGAAGGCCAGGCGTAACTAATCAGTGCTGAGGTGTAAAGCTGCACTTAGTGGTACACCTCAGTAATGGCTGCGACCAGGACACCCCTCCGTGGATTCGTCTATAATATAGCTGTGTTATTGATCAATACATTGAAGCTGGCCTGTCATTGTGTTACCCCATTTTGTCCAAATCATTCAAACCTAAATCGCTACCCAACAATGACATTATTTAACCAGTCAGCAGCATTTCTGCTATTGCATAATCAGCATCGTCAGATAAGTCTGTTAGTTCTGAAGCCGACCGCACCTTTTTATATTAATGTCATGCATACTTTATTCATTGCACTCCAGGGTTCATGGGCTCTGGCGGGAGATGTGATGACAGGGACATTCACGAGAAAGGACAACGGAAAAGAGCTGATAACCACCAGAATCATTGAGGGAGGGGAACTTGTACAGGTATATTGTTCCCACTTAGGACATGTATTTATATTTGAACAGGTGGTGTGTGTGTGTGTGTGTGTGTGTGTGTGTGTGTGTGTGTGTGTGTGTGTGTGTGCGCGTGCGTGCGTGCATGCGTGCGTGCGTGCATGCGCGTGTGCCAGCTGTTTATCTGCAGTGCTTCTTGGGAAACCTTTATTGGTGACACATTGATCTCATGAGCTACAATGTATTAGTTAAGAGATAAGCACTCATGAAGTGCAAATATAGGTGTATTCATAGATATCTACTTGTGATCAGACATATATTGTGTGGGTGCTATAAAAAAAGTGCTATGATATATATATATAAATAAAATGATATAAATGATTCACTAATCAACTAACTTTACATGCACTTCCCCCTCCAGAGCTACAACTACGACGGCGTGGATGCAAAGAGGGTTTTCAAGAAGGCTTGATGCAAACTGGCCAAACACATACAAGATTGACAAGACTCCGACAATAGTAGTAAACTAAACATGTACAAAACGCACAATTTCAAACCTACAGTATAATGTGGAACAATTTTAAGATGCACTGGGTTTTGATACTTAAAGCAATTTCATGAGTGCCTGTGTCTGTTTTTGTCTTCCTCTTTAATTAGTAGATCTCACACTGTAGCCTTCAATGTTGCAAACTGCATACACAAGAGAAATAACACTCATAATAAAGAATACTCATTTAAAGTGATAGCATAATAATTTAAAGTTTATTTGACAATGAATAAAAATAAATATATATATTGACATCTACAAAAATATAAAGTGTAGACAATTACACTGTACATGTTTCTTTCAAACGGTTCCCTCCTTATACAATTCATTAAGTATTGACTGAAGCACCAACTCACTTCAGTACTCATTTTAAGGCCAAAACCTAATCACAAGTATAGCAATTGGACTCAGCCTGTCACAGTAGGTCCTACTTTACACAGGCCTCAGGAGCCTATAATGTATCATTCATCCAGTGACAATGTATAAATTCTCTTTTATTCACTAAGTTGAAGTGATATATTGTGTTTAGGCCAACAACCTGTAGAGTATAGTTCATACAATGCCAACTCGGACAGTATGTGACACACGACAAAATAAATACTTTTGGGATAGTCACAGTACCGCAAGCCTTCAAGGTTCAATGGCCATTAATGAGTGAGGGAAAGCAATCATCGTGCTTCCTTTCCCTTCACACAACATGAGATTCACAATCACACCGTAATTACTGGTTGCCTTTACCCGACTTTAACCACAACTCAGCATGTACATTCTCCAGATGTAGCAGGTTAATACTTTAGGACCTCACGCATCAAGTATCAGCCCCCGCCTCTAAATGCATGCACACATGCATGCAAACACGCACGCACACACACACGCACGCATACAGGGTAAAGGAGAATTGCATATTCAAAATATTTGAATGACATCCTCCACTTTTCATCCTTCCCCTTTATGCGTTTTTACACTTGCAAATAACACATCCCACCAAAATTGTGAAGGCACTCTTGATTCAACTGAGAATGCAATATTCACAATCCAAAATATAGCCACTGAAAACAAGAGCAAACCTTATGACACATCATTTACAGAGTCATTGACATAAAATACAAAATAAATTAAATACAGAAACCAATAAGCAAGTAAAGACAAAAACATTGAGTGTGATACAAATCCTGATTGATCTTCAATACAACTATTGGTTTGCTCAGGGAACATATCACCCCATGATAACATTTTGTAACGATTATTTATAATATACACAACATAAACTTCTACAAAGGCCTCCATAAAACATTTAACTATTACAAATGAGAACAACTTACCAGATTAATTGAATCAATGTTGGCTAAACCTAACTGGTTAGGAAGTACTGAACATTTGAAGTTTGTCTTTTCTCCAGGTATTATTTTCAGCTGGACTTTTCAAATCAATCTGTATTTTTAAATGGATTTAAAATGCAACAATAACCTAATTTTGCCGACAACATAATGGTATTGTGAGATTTTGTGTTGGATTACACATCTCAAGCAAGTTTCGAGTCTCTGCAAGCTGATTGTTACACCAAAAAAAAGAAACTAAGTATGCTTTGGCAGTAAAGTCAAGTATACTGTGAGTGAGAGCCAATGGGCTAAACATAACGGAACACATACCGGTATGGTCCTTTACAGAATAGAATAACTAATACAATTATTAATTATTCAAAGTTAGCATCACTTTTTCTACTTTTTTTGTGGTTTAACATGATGTTTTTCCAGTATTGAAATTGCATTTTAAAAGTTCAGGAGAGGTTACACAAAGCACAGACAAAAACCTTTAAATTGTGGAACAGCACATAAAATATATATACATTATAGTATCATTGCCATTTATGTTTATACCATAGATTTAACAGATACAATTGTAAAAAATATAAAAATCAATCAAATCAATTTAATTGTGACATTTTTAGGCAGGCCTACAGTAACAGGCTCATTGGCCTGAAGCTTCAATACTGATCTGAGCAACACTGTAGGGATTCTGGATATACAAACTACAAAGGCTTAAAAAAATATGACATACTTTTAACATCATATTACCCAGCTTCACTGCATTACACCATGTCATTTTGCAGAATGTTATTTGCATCAAAGTTTTCTATCTATAAAATATGTTTGTATAGTCTATTGTACGAGTCTACGCTCTTGGGGGGGATACAGAATAACATTCAAGTATAAACTTAGTTTGAGCCTTGCATAAAAATAAATGCCTATATATATATATATATATATATATATATATATATATATATATACACACACACACACACACACACACACACACACACACACACACACACACACACACACACACACACACAAACTATACTTCTTTAAATAATGTATGACTATGAATAATTGCTTATATTAAATGTCACATAAAATTAAGCTCTACCGATAAACCATTTGGAATTTCGATGTCTATTGGACTCAATGTCTATTATTTCCATGCTCATGCTAATATTTCACACACTTTATGAAGGCCACATGCAGGTTTCAGAACAATTTTCCAATTAGCCAGATAATGTGGTGTGGTGCTGCTTGCTTATTGATTTGGGGGTTGTGATAATCCTCTCCTGTATCCGTACAAATATATCCAATAATATGTCATGGAAGACTGAAAAAATACAAGGTGACATCATTGGGAATTACAAAAAATAGCTAGCTAGCACCAGTACATTTGTACAAGATGTTGCATTCAATATTATAGTTTATAGTGGCCTTCATTATCACTTAATGGCAGCCCCAACAAAATATTTTTTAGATGTGTATCAAATTGTTATTCTCCCAAAAAGCATGGTCCTGAATACCGTCTTTAATTACAGTTAGCTTTGTTGAATATTATATCTGTGTTATCTGACCTTTATCAGGAACAGATATACAGTATTTGATGGAGGTCAGATTCCATTTTACTAACACCTGTCCTAAACCACAGTACATCTGTGCAAATATGCTCGTTTTATTATAATTCTTCACTGCGAGAAGATCATTGCACTCTGCTTAAGATAATGTGCCAGAGCATTGGCGTGGCCCGGTGCATCACTTGGTAGAGTGCACGCCATTAAGACTATGCACAGCCAGCCTGGGTTTGACCGATTTGACCGGTTTTGTCTGACCTCTTTGCTGCATGTCTTTACCCATCTCTCTCTCTCTCTGTGTCCTTGTTTACGGTCTCTCTCTCTCTCTCTCTCTCTCTCTCTCACATTGTAACTATCGGACTAAAGCATGACAGTGCAGGATGTGAGGTTATTGTTCCTTATGCTATTTATAAAACTAGAGGGCATTGGTGGGTTGGGTGACAATTGGAAGGTCCTCTACTGTATCTTTTCTGATAACCGACAATCCATAAAACACTATTACCATATAATACATTTCATTATGGTCTGCGACAAGTTGCCATTAAACTGGTATTCCATTCAATGTGAAGCAGCACATTTTCTTCATATCCACACACTACAATCACATGCTGTATTTGTTTGGCATCCAACACTCATGTGTATGATTATTTTTTTTGCATGAGTGACATCACATCACAAACTTTGCTGACCACACTAGATGACCACACTAGATGACCGTGCATGGTTGACCACACTAGATGACCGTGCATGGTTGCTTTTGGTGCTAAATGATATAAATGTTACTTAAAGGGTTACAAGTAAGTTTTCAAAGTCAATTACATCAGGCTGGCAAAAAAAACAAAAAATAATTAATAATCTAATTTATTTTGTGTGTGTGTGTGTGTGCGCGTGCGTGCGTGCGTGCGTGTATGTGTGTGTAACCACTGTCCATCCATGTAAACAGAACTTACCAAGTACCCTCATAAAAAACCACGCTCATCCAGTCCTTTGGCAGTCACCGTGTTCCATTTTGCTGTAGGCTTATTGCTATTATGGCCTGTTAGAAAAATGAAAACAATTTTCACTTTCAAAATTCCATAAAAAGAAAAAAGGAAAAACCGAAAATCAAATAATAATTAAAAAAATAACTGTACAAGTGCTTTCTATTCTGTTGTCTTCTGTGGAACATTAAAGTTTTTCTAGAGAGGCTTACTTGTATCAGGTCTGTTTTTTGGCACATCTTGTGAGTGTGCGTCAATGGGCAGTGTGTGGCTGGCATCTCTGTGCTCAGTCACGACTACTGTCCTTGGCACCATGGAAGAGAGGACAAGGGGTCTCTGATGATGGTACTTCAGGCGATATGTCTCCGTCATGCAGTTGTCCACATTGAAGTACGTGGTCAGAGAGACCTCTTGGGCAGGCGGGGCCTGCTCCACTCCTACAGACCTGCATCCAGGTAATCTTTCTTCGCTGTCACACGACGACGGCGTGCTCCTCTCGGGGTCAGAGCCCGACTTGGAGCTGGCTTCCGAGCAGGGCCTGTGGCATGAAGCGTCACCCTTCCTGTGGGGACTATCATAGGGTATGTTGACTCTGGTGGAAGGACGCGGGCTTGTTTGAAAGGGCTCTTGAAGGAGCCTGGGGCGGAAAGTAGCTCGGCTACTTTCACCCTGGTGAGGGGAGGCTCTCAGGGCGGATCTAAGGTGAGGTGCCATGGCTGTGCCTACCGGACGTTGATTGGTCAGTTCTGCTGTCTGACTGCTGAACAGGGGTTGTGGGTGGATTAGACGTGAGCACTGTGAATCCGAGGAGGTGACAGCCTCGCTGTTGCTGGAGCGGTAAGCACTATCCCTGTCATCAGGCTCAGAGAGAGCCAGATCATCTGAGCTGTTCCATTCAGAACTACTGGTTTTTGCAACGGCTCGCAGCGTAACACTTTCCCCGTTATGTCCTCTACAGTTGCTCGTCTCTTGCTGGTCACTCTTCCCGGTCCTGATGTCAGCGTTAGTAGTCTCTTTCTCTGTGCTCCCTGCTTTCCGGGAGATGCCGGTGTTGTATTTCAACTTCCGTCTATGAAGAAAGAGAGTTCAAGAGTGTTTTGTTCAACAAACGTGACAAAGTGAATTAAACTGTTAATCCCAATTTCATAACTTGAAAATGCATGTACTGAAATACTGCAAACCATTTTCATTCATGGGACAGGCACACTACCTTGAGGTTGGACTACATTTCAGATGTGAATGTGAAACTTGGTCAGAGTTCTTTCCCTGAGTTTTGTGTTGATGTTTACCTAGGAGTGAAGCAAAATGACAATTGATCAAAGTCTCATCATGTCCAATCTTCATTTCATTTTAACCCATTTAGACCTGAGGCCTTTTTTAAAAACACCTTCTAAATCTTAACAATTTTTTATTCAAATCCTGTTGCCAAATACTGTAGCCTACATAACAACATCTAAAATGACACAGATCCTGTCCCGGTTTAATTGGTATAACAATGAATGGGCTTTCCCGGTCTTATTGGTATGAATTTAACATGCTCCATGGAAAGGAGACTTGCATGTATAGTAAATATATAGTAAAGAAATGTATGTGTACACAACTGTATTAATGTAATAAAGAAAAACGAAAACCAATAGACCAATACTACGACACACTACGTAAAACGCAAAATGGCCACGTTGTGGCTATGGTCAATATGGTACTGCTCCTCCTTGGGAGCGCATGATGGCAGCACAGTGTATATTTCAAAAGACATTCTCAGTCACAGCAGGGTGAAGCAGCGGGCATGAAGCAGCGGACATGCACTACGCAAGCGCAAACGCAGCACGCATGCTGAATTCCTTCACTTTAAAAATAGATGTGTTATTTTTTTCTCTGCTGTTGCCCAAGAGAGGTCCATGCAAGGATAAAAGCTTTAACTGATGGTTGGAAACACTGGCTCTATATTCACAAGAGAAGTGATATTGTGTCACGTGGAGCATGCTCAAAGCATTACATAGATGATGGAAGGATATAATTCACAACAATGCCAGCAGTCATGTCCAGCTGTGCTATCAGAACAAGCTTTTTGGGATTATCATCAGATTAATGACTGCGCTGGGCTTATTGGGTGACGACTGTAGGTTAAAGCAGCCAGTCCAAGCTCAGAAATAAAGGAATACCTCAATTGTTACTCAAACTTGAGATAGTGACAGCATCTAAGTGCTGGTGCAGTTCATTTAATCAATACAAATAAGAGTGTTCCATTAAAGACAAATCTAATTATTCAAGGCATCCCACTTTCTATATCTATAAAAGGTGCATTGCTTTGCCCAAGCATTAGAAAAACACCAAGTAATGCATTCAATGCATTAATTGCATTCTGATTTATATTATTAATTTATTATATTTGTATATTTGATTATATTTGTGTCTTAGTTTTTTAATACAATTATAGAACACCTCTAAATACACCACACAGACCTTACATTTTAAACCATCCAAATGTACAAATATATTTCTTAAAATATAAATATTGTAAAAATAGTCAGTCATGAATGAATCATTAGCTCACAACAATTTCAGGAATTGTCCGAGAAGAAATTCCCTGGCTGTACTGCAGGGAACATGCAGATGTGAGAGGCACAAACAAGGGTACACCCACTGTGTAATAGTGCATTAATGTATCAACCTTTATACAGAGTGTGCTAAAGGTGAGATCATTTATTTATCAACCTTTATACAGAGTACAGCCGTACACAGTAACCTTTATACAGGGTTAGGCAGGGTTATTGGTATCAATCTGTACACACAGAGCTAAATGAACACTGAGCATTTTACAGTGTAGGTTAACTGAGCACACATGAAACTCGAGCCAAGCCCTGTTCCCACTTCCCAACATGCATGTGTGTTTGGTGTGTGAGAGGAGGAACCCCACGTGAATACAGGGACAGCATGCAAGCATACCCAGGACTTAATTACTACCAGTAAGACGCCTTAAAATAAAGGCGAGAAGCAACCTCAGGGCTGAGACACTCTACCGGAATAATGTCACTTCATTATGTCAGCACTACAGTGGAGGGGACAGACGGTGAAATCTGTACCGAAGTCCTGATGTCAGAAGTTTCATTTTAAATTGTCTCAAATAACCGTTGTGGTCCAAAAATAAATAAACTGTCTCAGCGATATTGTCAGGGAGGTGTCTCTGTGTCGTCAGTCAGTCAGTGATATTTGATAGCGTCTGTTTATAGCGAAATGTTTAATAATTCGACGGCAGTAACATTAACGTTTTCTCTCAGTCAGTTGATTCTAGTATAAGTACAACGAAAGCACGAGAACTTACAAGCAAAGGCTGTGCAAAGCACACGAAAATATACACTTCACAGAGTATAGACCACTTGGAATTATACAAATAGTCTGGCACGAGTGAAATCTCAACTTTTTGTGGAATGCGCCATTGTGTGTGTGTGTCAGAATGACCCGAAACATTAAACAAATATCGGCCGTGTGTGTAGTGGAGTGTCGCCCGTGTGTGTGTGTGCCTGAAGCATTACATGAAGCGTGACAGGCTTGAGCGTGTCAAGCTTCCTGCACGTTTTCTATGGTTGGCCCATAGGAAGCTATGCAAGCAGTGCAAAGTGAGTACAGGAAGTGTGACAGGCTTCCTGCACGGTTTTCATAGTAACTGCGACGTACGGTCGCAATAACACCAGTAAGACGCCCTAAAGGGCGAGGTCGCGCTGAAACAACAGGTCTGGGAATGCCCATATATGGCCTTTTTTATTGATTTTTGGTCCGGTTAAGACATAAAATGTGTGCTAATCAGTAAGGCCAGACAGGGCCTCGGGTCAGCCCAGTTAGGGCCCAGGTAAGGCCAGGCCTGTTGAGAACTCTAGTTTTCCTCGGCTGCCGGGCGTGGCTGTGCTAATAACTTTGGGGCGGTCCTGTCTAGAGTTTGAATGGACAGGTATCAGTCAAAAGGGAGACATCGAAGAGGAAGGACGGGTGGGGAAGGATCAACATATGGAATGTCAGAACTGGTCAGCTCCATATATGGAGATCTAAGGGTTTGAGGTCAGATGTAGAGTTGCTGGCCGGCTCCATATATGCAGATCTAGGTGATGATCCAGTCTTCTTCATATATGGCTATCCAGGGTTTGATGAGGTCAGTGCCGTGATCTTCATATATGGAGACGGCCATATATGGAGCGTGTCACGAGGTGTGCCAGACTGACGGCCATATATGGAGCATATCACAAGGCGAGGCGAGGTGTGACGGACTAACTGACAGACAGGTTTTGCAGGTTTTCATTTGATGAGGTCTGGCCATAATATAGCGTGTCTTGAGTGTACAGGGTTTGATGAGGTCAGATCGACATATGGAGAAGACCATAAATGGAGCGTGTCACGAGGCGTGTCATGAGGTTCATATATGGAGACGGCCATATATGGAGCGTGTCACGAGGCGTGATGGACTGACAACCATATGGAGGCGTGACTGACAATAACATTGCTAACCACTGAGGTGGCACCATTCAAGCTGAGGTGGCTTCCATTAAATTCTGAATAAGCATATATCAATAATTTTAGTTACTGACATTTAGTGACTAATAAGTTGATGCAATAGTGAAATATAAAAGAAAATACATAGCTCATTATCAGGTTTTTTTATTACATCAAACTTTTAAAAGAAGGGCGATGCACAGTTGCACACCTCAAAGGTTAGCGTACTGTAATTGTTTGTGGGGGGGCCCAAGGGGGGCCAGTCAGTCTCTGTCCAACACTTTCCACCCAAACATGATACTGTATCTCGAAAACTACACTACTGGCTGGATCTCCATGGAATCAGTAGATTGATCCATACTGATTGTTTCCTTCTAGTGCCACCCTCAGGCCAAATGTTCCACTGGCACACTGGATGTGTCAAAATCTAAGGGTCAGATTGCCTTGACACTTGTCCAGTGCATCCATATGCTCCCTGGCAGATGAATCCTAACCATTTGAGTGACCCCATGTCCTTTCCTCTACCACCACCACCCAAAGGCCAAAGTGTCAACTTTGCACACTTGAACATCTCATAATCTCATAGGCGGATTACAGAATGACTACTACTGATTTTGATGCCACCCTTAGGCCAATATTGTCCACTTGTTTTCTATTTTAAAAGGCATTGTGTGGCATTTTAATTATGATACTTTATTCTATTTCACTTTACATCTTTTTATTTTGTTTACAATATGTGTTAAAAGAAAGAAACAAAGAAAGACATTGGTTCGATCTGTAAGGACAGTTCAAAGGAAAGTTGAGGGAGCAGCACAGCCTCTTGGCTTTTAGACACTTATTTTGTCTAATTTGTCTAAATTATGAACATTCTCCAACCTACTTACACTATATTTGTTATCATTAAATTCATCCTCTACATTTCAAACTGTCCTGTTCTATTTTTACTTCCATCTGGGCATTGTTTAGCCAGTGGCATGGCCTGGAAAGTTTGAGAAACCTTATTAGAAAACAACCCACAAACTAGTGGAATAATGCTTATGTAAAGGATTATGAATACAAGGTCCTGGGTTAAAATACATTAATACATTCCCAGTCATACAGAACAGCATCTCACTACAGGTTAGGTTCTTAGCTTACGTATGATTAATGATGACTGTTTTTTATGCATTTGATGTATTACCATGTTTTTGTTCTTGCTTACTGTAAATCGCTCTGGATTAAGAGTGTCTGCTTAATGCCTAAATTATAATTGTAACTACAATACACTCAATCACACTGTATAAACTACAAACATATCAAAGAGAAATCCATCAGGTGCTTCGATCAAAAGCTTATTAGCAGCAACTATCAGTTTATAGTCGTTTACAAACAATTCCCATTTACTGCAAACTAAGGCATGTACCGTACAAGGTAAGCCCTTGCCTATGCAGGGATGAAATACATTTTATTTGCTCAATATGAATATATGAGCATAGTCTCAAAATGTTATAATGTCCATATAAAGAAGCTTACCATTATGAGAAGGAGAACGCGTTGCACCTGCCTTTGCATCACCTCTGTTCTGCTGCTGCTGGCTGAAAACAACACATTTAACTCTCAGCAGTTTGTCAAGCCATTCATTACAGTGGTGGAAAGTAACTAAGTAACTAAGTAGTAAGTGCATTTACTTAAGCACTGTACTTAAATACAATTTTGACTTATTTGCACTTTACCTTGGATGCGCACTAAGATTAGACACACCAACAGTCCGACATGCGGAAACAATGGTCGGACTACCGTCGAACTGTGCTGCTCCCGTGCTTGCGGTTATGTTTAGGTTAGGGTTTGAGACAGGTTGTCGATGTCGGACTAATGACTGTCTGACCAATGACTAGTCTAAACTAAAGCCTGCTTAATTGTCACCAGGTCAAATCCACGATTTCTTTTTAATTATTAAAAAACAGCGAATTAAACACAAAAAACAAATAGCTGGTTTGACGTATTACGCAGGGCAGAAACATGGATTAAATAGCGTGGAAAGCAGGTTATGCAGCAGAACTGTTAACTTGTAACAGAGTAGTTCTACTTTGCAGTATTGATACTTTTACTTAAGTAAAACATTGAGTACTTTTTCCACCACTAATTAATAATAGATGAGACGATGTGCTTTACTGTTATTTACGGTGCTTTACTGTTATTTATGGACACCAGACAACAGTGATGCAGTGCCAGTCAGGCTAGTGCAAAGTTCTATAAGCATCAAAGAGCCTCAAGTGCCAATGGTGATTTTCTTTACCAACATAATGAAACTCAATACTGTAATCCAGGTATATATTGTCGGCCAATTCGCTCAAAATAAAAACGTGTTTTTGCTAGTGTTATCTCGGTTTCCCTGGTCAATTGTAAAATCTGAAAATTCAGGATTTAATCAGCAACAAATTGAATTCAACTCTACAACCATTTTGAAGTTGTGTTCAGTTTGCTTGTGATACTGGAAATGTTGATTTCTATATTTTGCAGTAATTTCCTTCATTCCATATTCTATACTAGTAGTAAATGAATAAATGAAGATATTATTTTACCTTTGCGACTGTGCCTCTGGTGGTATTCGCTGGTCTTTACTAGCAGAGCCATCTACCCCAGGTGAGTCTGGATTGGTGGAGCCACTGCTAAGCCTATCACTGCTCTCATAGCCAGACTCTGTCCTCTGGATGGTCCAGGTGTCGCTACGCAGCAGGGTCTTGGGCCCATTCTTAAGCCTGTTGCTCCTCTGGTGGTTGGGTCGGCTCTCTGACTCTAAAGAGCTGTGACTCTCCGTTTCATGCCGTTGTTCATCTTCATAGATGGTCATCAAGCACTTCTGCTTCCGGTCTTCTCTGCTGCTGCGGGTGTAGTCCCGCTCCGGCTCGGTGCGGTCTCGTTCGGCGTGCACCCTCTCGTGGGACGAAGGCTTACTGTGCCGCGGGCTGTCATGTTGCTGCTGCTGCTGCTGGCGACGCTGCTCCATTTCATTCAGCACGCTGTCCACGTTCAACACCTCCCGAACGGGCCTCCAGGTGGACTTGGCTTTACCACTGCGGCTTCCCCCACCACCACCACCGCCGCCGCCGGACTCGATGTCGTGATCGTGACGACTGGGGGACGCGCTGGTCCTCCGGCTGTGACCCGCACCCTGTGCGCCGGACGGCTGCCCGCCGCGCGGCTCCTGAGATCCTCTGCTCGAATGGCTCAGTGATTTCTCAGCTCGCGGACAGCCTTTTGATTTCTGCTCTGCGTGTGGTTTCAGTCCATTCTCTGGAGATGAGGATCTAATGTATGCCATATCTTTAAAAAACAAAAAGTGGGGTGGAGATATTTGGAATGGATCACATTTTTTATAACAATTCCATGTTTTATTCTGGCTCTTTTCCTCTAACTTCAATGATCCTTGTATCTATAATGCGTCTCTGCTGTCGGGCAAGACAATATGATATACTACACCAGTGGTTCTCAACATTTTATGAGCTTTTATGAGCTCCGCACATTCAAACACTGTTCAAGAACTTCCCCACTAAGATGCCAATGAATAAGATCTTAAAGTGTACTGCATTACATTGATCCAAGCCGGAACACAATGCTCTGAAAATGCACACGGCCAACCCATCTGACCATTTTTGACTGCCGTGTTAGGTGGTCAGATGGGTGGACGGCAAATGCGTTCAAGGTTTACAAGTGGGTCACGATCCAGAAAACATTGAGAAATTACCTTTGTGTTGAGAAGGGTCAGTTCGCCGATGTCCTCTGTCTTTTTTTGGTGCCTCAGAAGCCCTCTGCAAATTCTCCGTGAAGGGCTCACGGATTTTATTGGAAGTGCCAAGAGGGAGTTTTACTGAGGAAAAGGGGATTGCAATGCCACATGTATCGGTTTGTTAGTTTGTTTAAAAAAAAAGATTTCTTCAAAGAGACTCTACGGGTGTTGTTGGCAAAATGTGACTTTTCCCCCTCTACAATAAAAATGTCTTTGCCGAAACTAGCAACACTACAAGTGTGAGCTTGTAGATGTAAATTGAGATTGAAAAAGTATAAACAAGAGCTTGTGACTAAATGAGAACTTCATTGGATACAAGATTTCTGCCCGATTTCTGCAGAATGCTTCCCCCAGAATAGGGATTGTGATGTTTGCATGGTTAAAGCCAACAGCAGAGATCTGTACTACTAACCTCTGTTGAAGCCTGAGGTGGAGGGAGGAGGTAGCAGATGATTGTGGAGGCCCTGATTAGCACCGTGTGGCCCTGCATTCTCTCTGCCTGGATCAAGCTTCTTGGAGCTCGTTACTGCAGAAGACAAGACGTGTCAAATCAGTGTGCAGAGCAGACACACATCGTCACTGTCGGGCAGAAATCTTGTATGTCCAAAAACATTCCTTTGACGTGAACGGGAGAAGGCTGCTGTTCCAAGGTATCCAATGTATTTATCATTTAGTCACAAGCTCTTGTTTATACTTTTCCAATGGTTAAAAAAAGAAAATCACACACACACTTAAGCACTTTCAACCTAGCATACCCATTTTGGGCATGTCTTTATAGGCAAAAAAGAAATAAAACCAAAACTAAAAACTAAAAAGCAGATCCACAGGCTCACAACAGTGAAATTCCCCAGCAGCAGTAGTAACATAGCGTCACAATCATTTATCACTTCATCCATGTATGTTAGCTATTCAAAAATAGCAGATGTACAAGGGCTATTTTTGAAAAATAAATATATTTTTTTTTTACATTTTCAGATGGGGGTCCGTGGCCAAATATATATACATCTGGGGGACCTTGACATGAATACGTTTGAGAACCACTTATACGTTTGAGAACCACTTATACTGCAATGTAAAACTACTCCGTTACAAGTGAAAGTCCGGAATTCAAAATGCACTTGAGTAAAAGTAAAAGTACAAAGGAATTGCCATCAAAATTTACTTAAAGTACCAAAAGTAGAAAGTGCTCATTATGCAGTGTCTCATTTCAAGTTTTCAAATGTATAAAAATAGCAGATACAAGCTCACAATGTAGATAAGATGGGGCGATTTTCAAATGGCCGAAATGTATATAGGCCTGAATTAGAAATGTAACGAGTAACCTAATGTTTTCAAATAATTGTGGTGGAGTAAAAATACAGTACAATATTTGGATCCGAGACGCAGTGTACAAATACAAAGTACAAATACCTCAAAATAAGTACAGTATTTAAGTAAATGTACTTTCCACCACTGTTCAAAGTATACCAGCTAGCATTCTCTTGCCTTACATATTTTGTGTATAACGTGCAAGGAGTAGAGCACGCATCTGACCAAAGCACAGATGCCACATCATTAGTCAGCCATCTGATGCATGTCTTTCCCTGTAAGTACAGTAGGCTTACAGTGGACATAATACAGCATGCCTTCACTTCACCTCACAATGTCTCCCACACACTTAACCCATTCAGGCCTGACGTCGAAAAAAAAAAAAAAAATGTTTTCTAAATCATGACAATTTTCGGAAAGATTTGAGGCACATTTTAACGATTTAAAAAAAATAGCAGACCTACAAGTTCATAGCGCGCCACTCGGTGGCGCGCTATGAGCTTGTAGATCTGCTATTTTTCAATAGCTAAATTACAACATAATGTTTGAAACACCAAAAGGGGTTCCCGCCCAAAATGGGTTAATGGTTAATGTGGTTAAACGCTAACGTGACATGGATGCGTTCCAGGTCTCAATGGATTAATTAATCTAAGAACAAGGGAGGTTTTGTGGTAGCCTTGCAGTGGCCAGACGCAAATAGTGTTGTGGTTCTGCTGATTTAAGTAAATAATGTTTTTTAAATGTTATAGTGCTCCAGTTCCAATTTAGCTTGATCACTTTTTAAGCTAAATTCCTCTTGTTTATCCTGCGTCCTGACTCCTGAATGAGTTCTCTCTCATGATTGGACAAAACTGGTATCCCGATAATCCCGACCTGAAAATGTATTTTCCGTTTGAGAGCTTGAGAGACAGGGAAACACTCTAGTCTATGGCAAATGCTTGCCGTTGAAATGTACAGAGCTATTAACACTTACAAAAAAAAAAAAATTACAAATATATAATTATAAAAAGAAGCAGAAATACAGTCAAACTCTGTTCAAAAGCATTAATACAAAGCCCTACTGTATCCAATCAATTACTTACACTTTTTGTCACCAAAACCAGAATCCAATCCCATGCCAACAGAGGTACCAGTACACAATACTACATCAGAAATAAATCCATCTAACAGCAGGGAGCCATTGCCAAAACCCAAAGCAGAGAAATGAATGGAAGCAAACATTGAAAATGTCCAGGGGAGGAGTTAGTACACCACCGCAAAACCCTCAGTGTAAATTCAACTCTGAAAATGCAACAAAAAAAAAACTGACACTTGCTGATCCATTTCTGTGATCTCAACGTTAAATTAACAGTGAGGATTTTATTGTGCACTGTGGAGCAAATGCAAGAGTGTTCCGGGTCCCAGGAGCAGGGATTAGAGGGCGAGGCGTGGGTGGTAATCTGCGTGTAACAGAAGCATCATCCTCATGTCAAGTTCAACTCGGCACACAACACAACGCAGGGCAATCTCTGTTTGGGGAGTGGTTTAAAAGCACTCTCTCAATCCCAATGCAATAATCTGTGTAGTGAAATGGTCATCTTCTACAGCACTCTTTCAAGTGTCATGTTTAATTTGATTCACTGAAATGGTACAGTACTTTGAAAAATTGATTTGATACTCAAAAAAATTGGGGATTCTTTTTGGCATTACTTTATTGGACAAACGGAAGCTGATCACCACTGTAATCCTCACTGATGCATCTGTTGCATCTGCTGTGGAATAAATCCACCTTAATCCTCCCAAAAAGATTCACATGATTGTAACCTGGTCATGTGCGCTTTCAGTAGCCCTAATTGATTTCTGGCTTTCTGGCTGACTATAACAAAAGTCAGAGAAATAGAAAAGGAATATGCTTAACAAAGGAAAGGTCAATTTCTCAAAAGTAGAGAAAGAACGTAGAGAAAGAAAGTATGTGTGTCTGCATCATGTGTATAAATGTGTGTGAACCAATTGTGTCCAAAAATAATCACTGATTAATGAAAGTATAAAGAACAAATCAACTGCTTAATATTGGGGACTAATGCCTATTCTGGGGGGGGGGGGGACAAACAAAAAATAGCAGATCTACAAGCTCACAAAAGTGTACAGTACAGTTGTAGCTCAGATCCAATCTGAAAAGAATTTTGATATACCTTAGATCTGTTTCACTAATAATCGAGGGTTTAAGTGGTAAACTTCTACAGTATATATATTATCATTTTGGCCATTTGAAAATAGCCGATCTATAATCTCACAATGCGTCGCGATGCGACACATTGTGAGATTGGGTATTTTCCAAAGATTTTTATACATTTGAAAACTTGAAATGGGACCTTCTGCACTATGACTAATCTTACTTTTGGTACTTTAAGTACATTTTGATGACAATAATTTGTACTTTTACTCAAGTACATTTTCAAATACAGACTTTGTATTTCTATATTGCAGTATTGATACTTTTACTTAAATAGACAAGTTTTCAGCCAAAGTTTAAAATATATATAAAAAATGTTTTGGGCCATGATGCTGAGGTGTTCTCCTGCAACAGCACACTCTCCCTTTGCCCCCCTCTGGCTGAAGGGACTGTTTATATCCACTAGAGTTTATTAGTCGGGACGTCGGGGGGATTTCAACTTTTAGCCAATTGCAGCGCGAGGCTGTGACGGTGTGTTCAACCCAGCAGTATTATAATGAAAACGCAATGCGATTTCATTGCAATGTATAATATTATCAACATATCTTAGTTTCATCAACATTGTTCATGTGAAATAGTATGTTTATGATTTAATATGTAAGCCTATTGAAATTATGAGAATCGCTATGTATAGCGCATGGTTGGGTGGTGTGAATAACACCAGCAGCAAGCACCCCTCAGAACTAGGAGGGTCCTAGAAGTCACAGAACGTCGGACCCCGACCCCCCCATAAAATCTCCTGGTTGTATGTGCTTGTATGTCCTGTATGTGCTTATTTGTTGAAATGGTGGAAGTGGAAGTGAGTAATAGTATCATGTCACCAGTCACCGCCGCGGCGACTGCCTGCCCGGCTGGCTTGAAGCATGCATTCAACCCGTGCTCGCCAACGGTGACAGCCATCGCGGATCATCATAGCGATTTTTCTTCATTGCAATGAATAACCGTGGACAGAGTAGTTCACATGAACGATGCTGTAGTGGCTGGGGCATTTGAGGGGCAATATATGTTTTATATGCACGATTACAAATAAGACAATTGAATTGAGAGCCAGTGAGTCTCCTCCTCCGCTACTTCCTCATTTGAGACTACTATGGGACTCGTCGTTTATGCTACAGTTACGCTTAAAAAACATGTGAACTCAATGTCATTGTTGTAACTAAGATAGATAGAAATTCATAATTTTTTAATGTCATATTTAGCCATACGAGCAGTGAGCAACAACAGCAGCAACAACAATCCCATAGCCTGAAGTGACCTGGCTCGGCCAATAGAATGACAGGGGGAGGGGGGGGTGGATCTATTTGAATTCTGTGTACAAACACTGGAAACTTTATATATCAGCTTTAAGTCAAAACATTTGAGTACTTTTTCCACCACTGATTCTTCTTACCTGTCACTTCTCCATTAACTTGGGCTTTGTAACGGGAACACATGGTGGTTTGTTTTGGTGCATCCTCACTGGAGACAGGAGTCCCTTCAGGATTGGTGTAAAATAAAAGCAGAGGCTGGAAATGTCCCCGGATACATTTAGAGGCAACATCTTTCCACTTTGATCCAATCTGTGAAATGTGAAGGAGTAGATCAGCTATTTTCATTGACGACATTTGTGTAGAGGGGAGAAAGGAGGGGCCCCTGTGTAGACCTTTGTGAGACAACGGTCGGTTAATCATAAAAGGTTTGATTGGTTAAGAGAAAGTAACACAACCAATATGATTATTTCCCAAAGTTATCCATATTTTGCCACAGGACAAAGTGATTACTTACCTCTTTTACAGTGGCATCGTCAAAGAACATCCATTTTGAAGATTTGGTGTGATAGGCAAAAGCTGAGTAATGTTTAATTGAAAAGCAGATCATCCCCACCAGATGTAACTCGCTTCTTTTGGCATTCTCGTCGGTTACACGATTGAACAACTGAAAGACAAAAGGACATTTTTCCCTTTGGTAAATGCTAAGTCACCGTTCTACTAAGTGTCTACTAAGGTCGTCTTTACAGTCGCTGGTAGAGAAGTAGCAGATGTAGTCCAGGCTGCTTTTCAAGCACCATGGCAAAAATATTTGCCAGAATGGAAAATGTATACTGTATCTTAAATGGGTTTTTTTGCCTTTATTTTATATTTTTTATAGAGGGACAGACAGTAGGCTGACAGGAAATGGGGAGAGAGATGGGGGGAAGACATGCAGTGAAGGCCGTTGGGATCGGGAGTCGAACCCGCGGCACACTGCCAGACTGGGTTGCCAGCCAAGGTGCCTGGACCACTGAGCCATGTATACTGTGTCTATGTGTTCTGTACAGTATTGTATGTTTATTTCTCAAATATTCATTGTCTGGAGTGGTTTGTTTACAGATGGCAGAGAAATGGTGTAGCTCTCGCTGCTCTTACCCCGGACAGGTTTAAGCGTGGACCAAGTGACCTAATGACATCGTCTGTAAGATCCGATTGTTCAGCATCCCATACAAATCCAATAGTGACAATCTCTGGACAGTTCATGAGCACACGCCGGATCTTGATGCTCTGACCACAGTTGCTCTGCAGAGCACATAGTAAGATCAGAATTATTTATTATATATATAAAAAAGACATTGCAATTTTTAATATAGCTACAGTAGTACAACACCAACACAAATTCTGTCATGCTATTCTAAAATATTTTTCTAAATATGCAGCAAAATCGGAAATGCCATAACCTACACACACAGAATCACACACAAATTTAAATATACTTCTAGTTTTTATTTGTCCACACACACACACACACACACACACACACACACACACACACACACACACACACACACACACACACACACACACACACACACACACACACACACACACACACACACACACACACACACACACACACACACACACACACACACACACACACACACACACACACACACACACACTCCATTTTAGTCAGTAGCTGGTACTTTTGAGAAGAAAGGCTAAGGGAACAAGACACTTTGCTACACCAATCTGACTCACATTGAAGTAGGAGACAGCAGTAGCAAGCACAGATGAGAGAGAGAAAAAATGGATAAGCTCCTACTGCTATTTATATCCTAACACTAGTCTGGCACCCTCTCCTTCCGGCTGCTTCAAGTGCAATGTCAAAGCAGAAAGCCCAGAGAGCCAGAACTCTGCATGGAACAACACAGTCACTCCTATCCATCTTCACTGTGCGGATTGCTGGTCAACGTTTAATTCAAATCAAGCAGATGTTTGAAAGCATGCAGAAAAGGCATTGGAAAGTAATGTTAGAGAGTTGCCACTTTATGCGTTTGCAATTGCATATCTTCTTTTGTAATAGAAATAGAAGGGGAATAACAAACGATGACCATAAGAAACATACCGGACATCTTCGGGGATCACCAATAGCGTTTGCTGCCTGCAGCAATTCTCCAAACATGTCTGATCTGAGCCTGTCGTTCTTCCCCATCGTACGATCAACCTGTTGGCTGAACATACAGAGGACAGGTTGTGTAGTCGCCGGTGGATCATAGTTAAACTGGAGGAGGTCCATATATGTTTGCGACAGCATATTCTTGCTGTTGAGCAGAAACCTTGTATCTCCATATTTCAACTTTTAATGTCTCTCGCCCCCCCCCATAAATGAATACCCTACTTTGTCATACAACTCTGTCACACATAAGTAGCGAACATAGCCCATCTACAAGCTCACAACGCATTGCGATGCATGCGAGCTTGTAGATCAGCTATTTTTTCTATCATAGAAAATACATTAGAGTGAAAGTGGTTCCGTCTTGTGTGTGGGTTTCATAAATATTGGATCCATGAAAAGTATTAAGAGCCTGTTTTTTCCATTTCCTGGAAAGAAACGGTTTTGGACATACCAGGTTTCTGCCAGACAGAGACAATATGCACCCTCAGTGGACAGATGCTATACAGGATATTAGCAGTTACATAAAATATCTGTAAATAGGCACTGATGTCCAAGCCATATTTTACACATAGGGCTGTATACATTGTATACACTATAATCATGTATCAAGTATACATATGTAATTGTATTTTTCTTTTGGTTATAACTCTGCACTACTAGGGATGGGCAATTAATCGGTCATCACATCGGTATCGGCAGATATTGGCCTTAAAATGCAATATCGGTATCGAATCGATATCAAAATAATATCAGTTTTAGATATATATATTTTATATTATAATAATTATGTTGAAAAATACATTTTTTTAAAAAAAAGCCTGAAAAAGCCTTTTGTAATGATGAAGACTGCAAATTCTGTCAGTGTTTTCTGGGGAAGCTTTCAAAAGAGTCAACAAGTTTGAACATTTTTAAATAAAAATACTACATTCAAGCTGTTTATGTTGGGATATGGGCCAACATTTCAATAACGGTGCATCCCTAGTTTTGGAATAAAGAGGCATTGCTTCTTCTTTTTTAAGCAAAGCCTTTTTTCAGAATGGACACAATTATTATATATTTTTTAATATAGACTAAAATCATATCGGCATTGGTTATATTGGTTATCGACCATAACAGCAATTCATTATATTGGATATATATTGGATATTGATATCGGCCAAAATATCTCATCGGTAAATCCCTACTCTGCACTGCTACAGTATTTGTCTTTTTCTTTTGCCTCTCTGTTGATTAGATAGTTATACATTTGACTTCATTTGCACAGTGAATAAACAGCACTTCCAAGTCAAAATTTCATATTGTTATCTCAATACCTTTCCCCCACCAGCCATCAGCCCACCACAAGTACATTTTCAACCTGTGAGAATCACTGAAAATGGGGCATGATGATGATGTATGAATGAAGGTGGAGGTTTGTGCTCCGCTGAAGGCCACTGCTGAAATGTTACCATGCTATTTTTGACATGGCAGGAATAAAATTGTGAAATTGAGATTTGTCTACAGCACGTGACATTATGAGTAATACCACGTTCATATACGTTTGGGTTTCAGCAATACCAGGACAAGCGCCATTAAATACTGTTGCATGTGTGAATATGATGTAAGATTGAAATCAGTCTATAGACAAAGGTAACAGTTGGACATATTAAATGTTGATGCAAAGTGTACAATAAATGAATCGTTTCCCCCCAATTATTGATACTATTGATTTAATTTAAAAAATAAATCTGTAAAATGAATCTATATTATCATTTTGGTGGAGGTAAAAGTAGTGATATGTACTCACCATAAAGCAGTGGTGGAGACATAGTGGACCAGTTCAGTGAAAGGGTGGGGGTCAGAAGATGCACCACAACTGCGACAAACAAACTGCAACGTAAAGGATGAGCATTGTTTTATAACAATTTACATTAGTTGGATATAGTTCACTCGAATTATGTGATTTCCTCTTGTACAGTAGGCATTATGGTTACAGCAACAGTGTTATAAACAGTAGTTATTTTACAGCTTATTCAATTGTCTTAACAATGAGTTTCTATTCATTTCTACACAAAGGTTTGTCTTGAATCAGAAATAATCCTGTATTTTGCACAATGTACAATAAAGCAAAATAAATAATAAATGAATTGGAAAGAATATGTACCTGCTCATAAAGTGTCATTGCAAACTTCTGATGGGTTATGCATGATTTGGATGAACAAGCATCGGTTGCAGTGTCTGAAACGATGTGCAGGTGAATCCGTTCCAAGATGTTCTCCTAGTCAAAGCAGGTACAGTGAGAAGTGACTACATGCTACCACACATTGAAAATGACAGATGCTATATAAACATTCTGTGCCATATTGCTGAATTAGTAAATAAATACAAAATACATATAAATTATCACAGGGCCCTGTGAAAGATTTGTCTTGATCGTACAGTACATGTTGACCACTGACTCAATTTCCTTTTGGAGAAATATGGAGGGATGCTTACTGATGCGAGATGACATGCAACACAGGTCCTGAGGTGGAAACTAAACTCCTGACATTCAAGTTATAAGGATATTGCATTCATTCACTGAGCCTCAAGGACCATTCAGTTATGTGCATGGAGGCTGATTCCAAGTCAGCTGGTGAGAACCCAATCAGCTCTGCATTGTTAGATAAGATTGTGGAACTATTGCAGTAAGTCTATTAACCAGGATCATAGACAATAAGCTTTCTAAAAACAAAATTATAGTTCTGAGTTCTGCACCCATGCCAACAATCAAAGTTGTCTTCAAATAAGTAGTGCACACTGCACGTGCACGGTGCATCAAGGACGCAGCATACAGTCTTGAGGGTGGCCTGGCTCACTGCCCCTTTGCTTTCAACAGCTAGGAGCTTCATCTGAAGCATTGTGCGTGTACATATCAATATATGCATTTCATCAACATTTAACCGTAAATCATAAATCACAGGGTGAACATACAAAGCACTCAGCGGCATCATCCATGTGGCCAAGCTGGAAGCGCTGCTCATCCTTGAAGGTTTCAGCAAGGGCGTTACGCAGGCTGTCAGAGGGCAGTGCACGCTCCCTACTCTGTTGAAACTGGCTGAATATACTCTGAAAAATAAAAGAAGAACTCCTTTTGATCTGATGCAATACAACCATGTAGACAAATAGGGTTACAGTATGTGCTGAATGTCTGCTTTTAATTGCTAAAGAGAACTAGTTCCCAGCTTTCAAAACATTCTACTATATTCTATTTGGATGTATTGAATACTGTGTATTAGGGCTGTCACGCTTACTAATTGTAAATTGCGATTAACAATTTAATTGTGTTTTTGGCATTGAACATTATGAATAGGAATTACATTTCTGTTTGGCTTTTAGACTTTGACATAAAAAAGTATGACAAATAACTAAAATGTATGGAAATGGTTGATCTACAAGCTTATAACCCGTCACAAAGTGACGCGTTGTAAGCTTGTAGATCAGCTATTTCGGCTTTTATTTTTTTTATGAACATTTTTCAACATGAACACGATTATGACGATTACTGTATGTCGAAATAATTGCAACTATCTCAAATAATTGTGATTAAACTGTTATGTAATAATTGTGACAACCCTACTGTGCACACTGAATACCGACCTTTAGAGCACAGAAAATGCAAGCATCACCCAGACAGAAGTGACCTGGAAGCTGCCTCAGACTTCTCCTGAATATGTCCAGCTGCCACAGCACCTGTAAAGGTTTGGTATTTTATTGACATATTTTGTATTGTCTTTACGGAAGAAAATGATGACAAAATGAAAAAAACTAGTTAAACGCATTGTGATCTACACACTCACAATGCGTTGCAATGTGACATGTTGTGAGCTTGTAGTAGATCTGCAATTTTTTTTAAAGTAATCGTTAATTTATCAAAATCAAGGCAAATGACAGTTTGAAATAACAGCAACTTATTGATTTGAGGTCTTACAGCCCAGGCATGCACTGAAGCTCACCTGAACAGCACTGTTGAGGAAGCAGCTGTTCTGGCCGGGCTCATTCAGCAGACCTTTGGTGAGAGCCAGTGACAGCATGCTCCCAGGCTGATAGGACTTCTTCAACCCCCCTCCAGGCTTTTTGAACATCTTCACCCATGCCATTGAGTTGGACCCTGTTCCTGACGAGAGAGAGAATCACCTTCTTATATGTTTCAATGAGTTTTGGGGTATATTATTAACTCAACCATTGCCAAATGGCAGGAGCGATAGTTCAGCTAGTGCCACCATAGACTCGTTCTATTTTTTAGAACGAGAGTTGTAAGATTTGCGGTAATTCATGATTATAATGTTATCAATTAATGCCCCTTTAAAAAGAAGTTCAAAACGTCCTTGGCAGTGGGGGATTTCATGAAAAAGAAGTTAAATACGAGACCTGAGGCCAATTCTACAAATGCCTTCTAAAATCAGTCATTCTCAAACCTTTTCTTAATGCCTGCCGCCATTAATTAATCCCTCGATTGCGTATTGCCATGGTTTAATCACGCGTGACACTTACTTTGAAGAGCCAAATATCCGTATCGCATTTTACTATGAAACCATTCCGTGTGTGTTGACGAAGCTGGTGCTCGTTCTCTCGGTCGGTGGTGGAAAAAGTGGACCGCGAGTATCACAGCGCCTGCTACAGGCCGTTGAAAACGCTTGTCTGGGACAAAGCGTCCTCTGCAATGTCGCTTCTGTGAGATAAAGCCGTCTGAAAACAGAGCCGGCAATGTTAGTGGATGCGCGCGCATTTTCAAAATGGCCGCGCCCATTGTGTCAGAAGCATAACAAAGCTAACGGACGGTAGATTTCGATACGATCGTATTAAAACATGCATTAATGAATACATCGCTGTTAAAACGGCTTTTCCGTTTGTGGCAGGCTACAAGATTCTACGTGTTAATATTCCTATGTTCCTGGCGGGTAAACGATTAATTCAAAATCATTCTACATTTTTCAAAGGCTTTCAAGATTCTTTTTTAAATGTTCAAAAATGGCAGATGTACAAGCTCGCAGTGCAGCACAAAGTGACACGCTGTGAGCTTGAATATCTGCTATTTTTAAATAGCCATGGCAAGTCTAAAATGACTTTCCCGGTTTGAATGGGTTAAAAGTGGTGCATATTGTTCAGCTAAAATAAGTGTTAATTAGCTATATATTCATAGCTGTAGCTGACCTATTGTTGTATTATATAGAAATTTCACGAAATACCTTTCGTTTATGGGTAGGTTTCCTTCAAAACCTAGCTGCAGAACATTATTTTATGTACTCCCAGGACAGAAAATTCTAGAATTTTCGCTGTCCTGGGCTCTAAGGGTGACGTAGGAAGCCACGCCTATCCCGTATAGATACCTGCGTGGCTACGTCAGCCCTCATTCAACTTTTCTTCTGCTAAGCTGCGAGAACGAACTTTAACATTCCAGTGTGTGCAGGGTAATATATCTCGCAAACTCGGCCGAGAGATTAATTCTTTAGGACCGTGAGATCTCTGGCACACTCTCGAAGCAAACAGAAGGATACTTCTCGAGAAAAAAAGCCGAACTTCGACACAAGTGAGTTCTAGGCAACTTGTTGCTACGCTAGCTTGTCGAAAAAACAGCTCGCGCCTCTTTTTCTCTCTCGCTAAAGCTAGCGTTTGTTAGCTTAAAGCTATCGATAGTTAGCTTAGCGCTACTAGGCAGATACGCCTGTGGTCTACTATTACACGCCACGAGGAAGATAAACCTGTGGCTGTTAAGCACTCGGACTCCTCTCTCTACAAGCAACCATGTCGCTGACGAGGGAGACCCAGCCCGGGGAAAGACGCCATCGAGGACAGCCGGTGCCCGCCGACTGTCAAGAAGGCCCCAAACAAAAGACGTGCTCCACCTGGGGATGCGGGAACACGATGTCGGGCAAAGACGGGCATGACGAGTGCATGTATTGTCTCGGCCTCACCCACACCCGTGAGTCCATGGAGGAAATCGGTCCCGTTTGCCTCCATTGTGAGAAAATGGACGACGACGTCCTAAACAACAGGCTCGGACGTGTCCAAAGGTATTATGACAACTTTGCCGCCCACGGACTCCGAGAGAGGAGCCCCACTCCTCCCCCGCGACGAGCTCGCATACAAGTCCCGCCAAAGGGGCTTTGGCCCCGCGTCACCACCGGAGAGGGACAACGAGCTACCCCGAGACAGAGGCTCGACTACTCGGGCAACAGAGCCCCAACCGGAGCCTCTTCTTCAAGAGCAGCACCTGCCGGCGCTAGCCGAGACAGGTACGCTACTTCAGCCTCTGCAACCAGGGCTCACGAGGCCACTGATTACGAGGCTCATGGCGCGAGGCCAAGGGATACCTTCGCACCGCGCCGCTCTTCCCCAGCTCCACGTGCTCGACAACACGTCGTGCAGGCCACCATTGAGTGCCCGCCCAGACATACAGCTAGACGCAGACAGCCTGCCGTTGCACCCAGCTATATGGCGGACCGCCTGGACCTTTCCCCAGACCGCGCAATGTCTCCCGGTGGGGAGCATTGGACTACCAGGGAGGAAGGGGAGCTTCGTGATGACGAGCTCCCTTCCTTCCAGGAGCAACTCCAGGACTACCACGTCCTGGACGAGGCCTACGCGGACGAGCGAGATGGCCATGATGACCTCTCCCCCGGGGACTACGTCAGCACCACTCGTCGCCCCTTCGACGACCTGGATGCCATGGACATACAGGAGCACCAGCAAGCCAGGGCTCCTGTCCCCCCGCCTCCTGTACCCCCCATGGATGACTCCAATATTTACGAGATATACAGGAAGGCTAGTGCACGTTGTAACCACACATGGCCTAAGTCAACTGTCAAGGTACTACCATGGGAAGGCAGGACTGATGAGTCCGCCCCCCCCCCTGCACCTAGAAGACAGAAGCTCCCTATGGCACAGGGCTTCGAGGAGGCCATGATGCACGCCTGGGACGAACCCCTCCTGAAGGTGGATTTTCCCAAGGCCAGCGCCAAGGGGCCCAACGACATACCAGATAAACAAACCCTCGCCATAGACTTCATGCCAGCTATGGACAAGGCTATAGCGGCCTACCTGGCCAACCCTGCAGCTCCTAGAGTGGATCACCACGTAAAGGAACCGCAGCTCCTGTCCAGCAGCGTGAGGGAAGCCTCAAAACTGAACAAGTGGCAGTATGCACACATGTCCTTCGTGGCGAAGGCCCTCAATGCAGGAGCACTTCTCCAGGGTTCCATGAAGAGCCTCCTCATTGAGATGGGACAGAAGTCCATTAAAGTCCAGCTAGCGGAACTGCCAGAAGACCTGGCCGAGTTACGCCGCCTGAATCACGAGATGGCCACCCTCCAGAGGGACTCCACTCTCCACAACGCCAAGGCAATGGCATGTTCCATCCTCCAGGAGAGATGGCGTTGGGTCGATCAGACCAGCGCCATCTCCCTGGAGACAAAGAAAGAGTTTGTGGCTGGAAATATCCACCCAGACAGTATGTTTAAGGACGCTCTGGCCAAGATGTCAGAGACCATCCAACAGCTCGAGTCCTCCACCAAGACGATGAAGGCGCTCGAACCGCTGGCCAACCAGGCCGCCCCGGTAGGCCGCCCCAAGGCTAAGAAGGCACCCTGGAAGGCCAAGACCGATGACAAACCCAGGTCCCAGGACCGGAGCGGAGATAGACAGCGACAGCCTGCAGGCCGAGGCAGAGCAGACCGCCGCACCTCTCCGCCGCCCTACAAGGCCAGGAGCGCTCCCAGAGGCCGAGGCCAGGGGAAGCGCAAATGACCTGCCCGGGCCGGGTCATCTTCCCCACCACACTCAGAGTTCAAGGCCAGAGGTGGGGATCACAGATCTCACCTCAGAGCCTGCGCTGAAGCGCTTAAGGGGGCCTGTACACAGTGCTGTGAGCACCGTTGTACAGACCCCGAAAATTGTTATGTGCAATTCACATGTGTATGTTTTTCCACGTTGTTCAATAAAGAAAACAAAAAAACAAAAAACACAAAAAACAATAAAACCAACTCTGAAGGGCATAGGCCCAGTGGGAAAGATAACCCACACTGTGACAGCTTTAGCTGTCACAGGCCAAAAACTCCACGCCAATTTTTTCCAAACTCAATACCGAAAAAATTCACTAGAGGGAGACATTTCACACAAAGTAAGTCTTCCCCTAGGCAGGCCATGCACCACGCTGACAAGCGCAGGGAACCCTTTGTCACGTCATCTGTCACAATGGCGGATATCCGGGGCTTCCCCGTGGATAATCCGTACAATTCAGACAGGATACAGGCTACAGTTCGCCTCGAAACCGCCCACTTCCAGGAAAATTATTTTCTCAGAAGCGAGCGGGCAAAAGGCCGCCATTCTGCAAGAGGAAATCAATTCATTAATGCAGAAAGGCGCCATCACAGAGGTGGCCCTCGACCAATCAATGAACGGTTTTTACTCCCGCTATTTCTTGGTAAAGAAAAAGGGGGGCGGACTCCGTCCCATTCTAGACCTGAGGGCATTGAATCGTCACTTAAAAAAGCTGCGATTCAAAATGCTTACTCCACCAGTCCTCCTACGCCTAATTCGCGAAGGGGACTGGTTTACGTCAATAGACCTGCAAGACGCATATTTCCACATTCCGATTTACCCGCCGCACAGAAAATTTCTGCGCTTCGGGTTCAGAGGAAAAGTGTACGAGTACACAGTCCTTCCCTTCGGAATGTCACTGAGTCCCAGAGTCTTCATAAAGTGCACCGCGGCAGCTATCGCTCCGCTCCGACAGCAAGGGATCCGTCTCGCTACATACGTAGACGACTGGATCCTACTTGCAGACTCTCCACGAGAAGCACTGTCGCACACACATCGTGTGCTCAGCCACCTCGACTCGCTTGGGTTTATAATAAACCACGAGAAGAGCATGCTTATGCCAACACAGTCAATAGACTTTATAGGCATAACACTGAACTCAATCTCTTACACGGCCCGCCTGAGCCAAGAGAGAATAGACGCAACACTGCAGTGCGTGGCGTCATTCAAAAGGGGACGCTCGATTCCTTTTCATGCATGCCTCCGGATGGCGGGGTTAATGGCCTCTGCGGTCTATTTAATCCGCCTAGCAAGGCTACATATGAGACCTTTCCAACGATGGATAGGCTCTCTACATGTACCAATGCACCGTCGGCACCAGAAGGTAACAGTAACATCACAATGCATACTAGCCCTTCAATGGTGGTCAGACAGGAAAACCCTCTCAGAGGGCGTCCCCATGGGAAAGCCTCTGATCAGGAAAGTCATCACTACAGACGCCAGCATGACAGGCTGGGGAGCCACGATGGAAGGACTCACAGCCAGAGGTTTATGGTTGGGGCCACTACGTGCCCTTCACATAAATTACTTAGAGCTCATGGCAGTCTTCCTCGCCCTGAAACACTTCGAGCAGCGCATCCTGGGTTGCCATGTCCTAGTCAGGACAGACAACACCACGGCCATGTGCTACATCAACAGACAAGGTGGACTCAGGTCCCCTCGTCTTCATCAACTGGCTCAGAAACTGATCCTGTGGTGCAACACACGCGTCCTCTCAATAGTAGCGTGTCACGTCCCAGGTCTTCTGAACACAGGGGCAGACCTGCTGTCCAGAGGACCTCTCCGCTACTCAGACTGGTCACTACACCCTCATGCAGTGGCCCAGGTCTGGAGCAGGTTTGGGAAATCCAAGGTGGATCTCTTTGCCACAGAGGAGAACACGAAGTGTCCCCTCTTCTTCGCAATCAGGGGACCATCAACGTTGGGGCTAGACGCTCTGTCACACCAATGGCCCAAAACCCTTCTCTACGCCTTTCCCCCGCTATCCCTCATCAGCCCCACTCTGGACAGAGTGAGGACTCAGGGTCTGAAGGTGCTCCTAATAGCCCCGTCGTGGGGGGTCTGGAGGTCGGAAATAACCCCTCTCCTCTACGACCAGCCGTGGAGAATTCCCCTTCGAGCGGATCTCCTCTCTCAAGCGAGGGGGGAGATCTTCCACCCTCACCCCCAGGACCTAGACCTATGGGTCTGGCCCGTCAAAGGGTGATGTTGACTGCCGTGGGTCTACCTCCGAACGTAATCGAAACGATTCAGAAAGGCAGAGCCCAGTCAACAAGGGACCGTTACGACACAGCCTGGCGCGTCTTCGAGCATTGGTGCTCACGAAGACCAGACCAAACAGTCCCCTACCAGGCCTCAGTGATCGACGTCCTGTCATTCCTGCAGGAGCTCCTAGACAGCGGCCTAGGCCTCTCCTCAGTCAAGGTCCATTTGGCGGCAATCTCTGCCTGCCACCCAGGCTTTGATAACCAGACGGTGTGGAAGCACCCGCTGGTAAAACAATTCATGAAGGGTGTACGCAGGGAACATAGGACATGCAGATCCCTCGTTCCCTCGTGGGATTTGTCCCTGGTTCTAAAGGCTCTGGCTACAGCACCCTTTGAACCACTACAAACCGTGAGCCTCAAGCTCCTAACCCTGAAGGTGGCTCTCCTGATCGCACTCACGACAGCAAAAAGGGTCAGCGACCTACATGCGCTCTCGATCTCTCCAGACTGCATGAGGTTCGATGAGGGGTCGACCAAGGTCACCCTAAAGGCAAACCCCGCCTTCATTCCCAAAAATGCTCTCTCAGTGTGTGTGCCAGTGAACCTACAGGCTTTCCATCCCCCGCCGTTCTCCTCTGACGAAGACAGCAGGCTTAATTGCCTCTGCCCAGTCAGAGCTTTACGCATATACGCGGATAGACTGGCTCCCTTCAGACAAGGAAGCCAACTCTTTGTGTCCTGGGGTGCCAGGACCAAAGGAAAGCCCGTCACGAAGGTCACTATCTCTAACTGGATAGTGGAAGCCATCCGTCTGGCCTACACTAGCCAAGGCGTGGATTCCCCTCAAGCCCTGAGGGCCCACTCCACAAGAGGTGTGGCAGCTTCCTGGGCACTCTACAAGGGTGTCTCCATTCAGGAAGTCTGCACAGCAGCAAGCTGGTCTACACCCTCGACTTTCGCCACATACTATAACCTAGATGTGGCAGCGCCTTCGCTAGCGCACGCGGTCTTGGGGGCCGCTGCTCAGTAAAGCATCAGGGCAGCATAGCGCTGCCTCCTGCTCTCCACAAGGACTAGGTTCTGGACCCAAAGGGGTCCGAGCCCCTCCCAAAAGGTTTACCTGGGACCCACTGGAAGTTCAGGTCACGGGAGTTCATAAAGTCCCATAAACGAAAGGTATTTCGTGAAATTTCTATATAATACAACGTTAAAGGTTACTTTAGTAACCACGGTTGTATATATAAATTGAACGAAATACCTTTCGTGGAACGCCCTTCTGTTCTCTAAAGCAGAAGAAAAGTTCCGAATGAGGGCTGACGTAGCCACGCAGGTATCTATACGGGATAGGCGTGGCTTCCTACGTCACCCTTAGAGCCCAGGACAGCGAAAATTCTAGAATTTTCTGTCCTGGGAGTACATAAAATAATGTTCTGCAGCTAGGTTTTGAAGGAAACCTACCCATAAACGAAAGGTATTTCGTTCAATTTATATATACAACCGTGGTTACTAAAGTAACCTTTAACGTTACGAAACTTCAAAAGTAGAAAACTCAAATGCGATTTCCTATCTTGGCCTATACTGGTATGTGGCAGCGTTCCCGTTAAGCAGATCTGGATGACATCACACCTCAGCTTAGACACCGTTTTCATTAAGTTACCAGTTATCCAAATGACTTATCTGGTCAGGTGCCAGAAGAATTGCTGTACCTTCTCCAGAGATGTGGGGAGGCTTGCAGCCGGACATGGTGGGGGATGCGAGGAGCTGGTACTGTGGTCTGGCCATGGGCGCCACCCATCTCATCCCCATACACCTCCGGAGTTCTTCATTGAAGAGTATTGACACAATCAGCCACAGGGCATCTTTATCCTGGCACTACTGTGCATTGAGAGACAAAGGGACACGATCTAGAAAACAAAAAGAAGTGAGATTATTGTGTAGCATTGGTGTATTTCCATTTGATTAAAATGCCCTTTAAATGTAACCACTTGTGCAGTGGCGTGCACAGACATTGTGAGAGGCAGGTGCTCAAGTGAAAAAAAGGCACCTTGTACGGCACATGGAACCGCCATCTGCCTTAATAGTGTGTGAGATTTATATAGATTTCGGGGCATAAATAATATATTAGAAGCTTTTAATCCAGAATTGATCAATGTCACCATGTGACCATACTGTACGCTGTACAAAACAAAAATAAAATGAACAAACTGTACCAAAGAACTAACTTTCAGAGGGCAAAAGGGCAGGTGCTCTAGCGCCACCTAGTGTCTATCTGTGCACGCCACTGCACTTGTGACTTTCAACCTGGCAAGGCTGGCATCCATATTTTGGGCATGTCATTATAGACAAACTACATTTTCAATTATTATGTTTTCCTTCCAAAAATAGCAGATGGGCTATTTTTGTTATGCTACACTGTTGTGTCACAAAGTAAAAATCTGGTTTAAGTGGTAAATACCATAACTGCCTTTGCAACATGAAACTGTATCAGTAATGTAATCTGCTACAGAACATGATATGGAGGTCCAATGTGTAAATTAAATGTGAAAATGACAATAAATGTAGCCTTATGTAGGTCTACTCTACACTGTCATCAAAGTACAAAAGACCTGATCAAAACATTAAGAGTAGACTTAGCACTCATTATCAATTAAAATGTGTATTTGAAGCTTTAAGTATGCATTTACTGTTCAGAATGATGACTTGAGTTATGATTAACTAAAAGAGAATGTTACATTAAGATAATAACATATGACACATATAACACTTCCTTATACCCCTAAAAAAAAAACTGAAAACTCACTTCATATACCACCTCCTCTTGACCTGTAGAAAACTAACTCACTCACTGAATAACTTGTCATATAGAATTACTTCAACAACTACTAAAATTAAAGGTTTCTAAAAACAGTAGGTTAAAAATACTTCAACTCATGTGCTTGTTATTTATTTTACTAACATTGATCCTGCCTGCCTTGTCCTATAGTTCTTTTAACAACCATTCAGACTTAGAGCTGTTTATGCTGAAAAGCAGTTGCTTTTGTGTCAACACTAATAGTTTACCAAGAGAGGATGGATTATTGAGCAGTTAGATTCTTGAAGTTTGAGAAAGAGATCTCACTCGTTCCAGTCCTCCTCCTGTGTAATGTGTGTACAATATAAATTACTATTACATTATATTATATGTATTTATTTGTTATTTATTATTACATTTATGCCGTGAGACACGCTGCTACAGACAAGTGCGCGTGTCAAAAAGAACAGATCTATAAGCCAATGGGTCGCAGCAATGTTGTGGATCAGTTTTTGCGCATGCGCGCGGGGGGAAACCACTTCACTACAGTAGCCCAAATATGCCGCAACTTGCGGTCATGGTCAGTCTGGAATAAAAGCCTGTTATTGCAACAAAAAAATAACATGGCCGAGACACTCACCTTGTATGAGTGGAGAGATCTGCCTCCTGGCTGGCCTCTGGTGTATGATGTGTTCGGCCAAGCAGCTTATTGTGTCAACACCAGTCAGATCTACCCCAACCTTTAACAGTAAATAAAAGGTCTAAAATCGCTGCAGATATGGTCAGACGTTTAGTGCGCGTGGCGTGGATAGCCTGCCCATACAGTAGATAGATACGCGCGTGCCTGTTCGGTATAGCTTCCTCCCCAGTCCTCCGATAACGTTACAAATACTCGCTCATGTATCGCCTACCTCGGTACTCTTTTACTACCAGCCGGAATGATGCAGAATTGCAGATGCTACCAGAAAGACGCAGTGGCCACCATTATAACGATTAAAAGCCGTCCTGCACAACGGGACTGCTCTGGCATGTCCAGCCAGACTGTTCCGTCACTTTAAATGATTTCAACGCGCCCGTCAAACGTACCTGCATAATTATATTACTTCCTCTTGGTTTGCTTCACAATAAGATTAATGTTGATTGTTGACTAAAAATATGTACTGTTGTTGCGGGCTTGGCTAACATGAGTAACATGTTTCTCATCTAGTCTACTCTACAATAAAAAACACTGTATATAAAAAAAAGCACTGTTCTGATGTAAACAAGTCTTAAATAGTGCTTTTTCTGGTTTTATCCTGTAGCAGTTTTTGTATTGTCTTGTGCCTTCGTTTTGAAATGAACCCATTTCTATACATACTGTGAATAAACATTTCAATCAATTCAATATGTGCAGAACTCTCCCCTAATACACGATAGCTTCGGGTAAGCCTATAAATAACAATAATACAAATCATGGAGATGTCAATTAAATTTAGAAAATGTATTAAAAATAATAATATTAATTTCTGTTTGTGATGGAGTTCTATTTACACGAAAAAATGTACAATATAAAACTTGTATAAATTATGCCTTCTAAGAGTAGTGGGGCTAAATCAAATTATGGAGTGATAGTGGGATACAAGAATTATTATTAACTAAAATATTGACTTGACTTAGTAATTGTTGGTTTATTTTGAAGTTCCACGAGCGGAAGTTAAATTATTAGTGAGGTCCACTTGACGAGCGTGTTAAAATTATTCTAACCTACCGGAACACTGGTCCTGTGGTCCAGCTGGGCTCCATGCAGTGGCTACAGTAGGATGTCCGACTCGGATTAGATGTTTTGGTACTTGAGAGAGAGAGGTCAAAGTCCGCCCCTAGTGTTGCCTAAAGGGCATTGCTGTAGTTCAGAGAAACGTGGCGATTGAGGTCCAGTGCAGTGCCAGAGAGGCAGAAGGTCAGACTTCTAACTTTACTTGTTATAATGATGAGAGAAGACATGCCTTGGGCCTGGTTTCATAATCAGATGTAGTTATGCTTTCAGTTTACCATCAGTTCACCACCACACACTAGTCTGTGTTTATCTGCTGCAGTGCTGCTGCTGCTGGTGCTATTCTTACTTTCTGTAAATATAGTGTCAAGTGAAACCTGGCAGATTATTTACACTACTGTGTGTGTGTGTGTGTGTGTGTGTGTGTGTGTGTGTGTGTGTGTGTGTGTGTGTGTGTGTGTGTGTGTGTGTGTGTGTGTGCGTGCGCGCAAGCGTGTTGTTGCTTAGTTTAAGGCAGGGGTGCCCACTCTTTTTTGACTTGAGAGCTACTTTCAAAATGACCAGCTCAACAAGATCTACCCACCTGAAAACATTATAATAGCATTGCTGAAAATGGCTTTGGAATAGCGGCGCTGGCATTACATTTAAGACAAATGCACTTGGAATGGGAAAGGGGAGAAATGGAATAGGTTGAGACTTTCTGTAATTTAATTTGTAATTCTACGACATTTAATTGTGAGCAGCAACACTCTTGAAAACAAAGTATTGCATTATGGGTTTGAGCTAACAGGCCCTTTTTGATGTCAATCAATCAAGTGAACTTAATTCCAGTGGCAGATGCAATTTCTTTTTTTATATTTAAATTAAATATCCTTTTAGGGACATGTCATGTGGTCTACCTGCACAGCCTTTGTGATCTACTGGTAGATCACGATCTACCTTTTGGGCACCCCTGGTTTAAGGCATGTGTGCTACACATTATGAATTCTGATATGGAAGACCCTTGTTAAAAAATGCCTTGCCGTTCTCTCATAAAATTATGTTTTTTTTGTGATAATTCTGAGCACTGAAGCTCTATTTGTTGAAACACGTGCTTTGGCAGTTTGGCAGTGGCACCCCCACCCTCTCTTTAACCAGTGCCCACCCCTTCCATACCCATGCTTCCCACCACATTACAACACATTTTCCAGAACACTTCTAACTGCATTTTGACTGAATGGTCACAGTGATCTGGATACATGCAAAAATAAGAAATAAGAAATAAGAAATAATAATAATAATACTTAATTAATAATTAAGTATTATTACGTAATTGATATAATTGAAACAGTGAAAGGAATACAATTCAGATAAAGGCCATGGGGGTCACCAAAACCCTATAGCGACAGCGTTAATTAATTCTCCAGGCAACTCAATCTGGCGACTAGTTTTAGAGATAGTCTTGGATCTTTTGTCTGTGTAAAGTATTGCCTTTTGTCTGTGTCTCAGACATACAAATCAAACAGCCTGCCAGTTATAGTAAAAGTTTGTCTCTCTTAGGAGACTGTTGAGTGAGTGGGAAGTCTTTTGATAGACAATAGAGAGAGCTGGACATGATGCTGCAGTGGAGGAGGAAAGCTGCCTTATTTTGAAACACTACAGTTTATCATTGTAATTGCCCTTGTTAATTGTATTATTATGCCATATGTCATGTAAGTACAGTGCCATCAGTCATCAAAGAAAAGAGGAGATTTATGTTCCGTTTATGTTTTTATTTTCGGGATGGGTGAGAGCGGGGGGTCACAGCTTGTAGAACTATGAAAAAGAGCATTTAGTGTAAGAATATAAAACCATTCCTATTGGAGTCCACCAACATAGTGTGTCCATAATATTACTTACCTATTATAGGCCTACTCATTGTGAATGAAACAATTACATTATCTGGTACATGACATCACAGATAGTCTAGGTTTTTTGGACTCTATTGGGAGAATCCCAAGATTGCAGTCTCTAAGCACTTTCAACCTGGTGTCCATGTTTTGGGCAACATTTTCCAAATCCCCCAAAATTCAAAGAATATATATAAAAATGCCATTGTTAAAAATGTAGCTAAAATCTCACGAGGTGTCGCATTGTGTCCTGTTGAGAGCAAATTATTTGGGCATAAGTGGCTTTTTTATGATCTAGAAACGTGAGGTGACATAATAAATATTATTTTCTTCATAAATAATAATAATACAAAACTACTTCCTGTGAAAAATTCACTGGCCATTTCCATTATCCATAATCTAGACTAGGCCAATACTTGTTATCAGCCATGTTTTTTCTTGATTGCATCAAGACATTTGAATTCTGTCACTTTGAGAATATCATTATGAACGCACCTTATTCTGTTTACCTGCCTTATTATGTAAACAGTGCAGTCATGTGGAATCTGGGTTCAACGGTCTATTTACTTTTGTCTTTAAATATTAAATAGACTTTAATCTGGTATCCTTAATACTGTCAATGGTGAGGCAGTCAAACTATTATTCTCCCATGTACATCACATTTTAAGTAGTGAGATGTCTCTCAAATCATGTCATGATGAAATCATGCACATTCTGTATTTACACGCTGATCAGTGCCGTCTTGAACAATCCTATTTCTGAATGTTGCTCACATTTTATTGTCTCTACCCCACAACATTTTTGAAAAGCAACACACAGGTTATTGTTGAGCAAAGATACAGGAAATGCACCGGCTGAAGCACAAAAGCCCACATTGCTCCTTATTGTTCATTGCAAGTGACACAATACTTTATACTGAAGTGACATGGCCACACTGGTTACCATTGTATACTCTTCAAAACTAATACTGTGGCTTTTGCGTAGGTTGTTTTTTAATTACCCAAAATAATTTCTAGCATTTCGTGCTATCTGTCGGAAACCAAGTGCAAATTTAATCTGGACTAGTATATAACCTCTGTCGCAGGCAACGACCAATAGGTTATTATAACCACGAATGTTGACAGTTTCCATCCTGTTAATCTAGAGGTCATCCGACTCAGGGATCTCCACAGGCTCCAGGGATAGAGTGGGTAGAATAAGAGTTTTTCCATCAGATATCCATCCCATGGCTGTCCGGTTGAAGGTGGGCCGCTTCGAACCTGGGTCCTGGAGTTCTGGGTACTGAGGGGGACTCAGGTCCACCTCGGGGAGTTTGAATGTGATTCCTCGAGGAGCTTTGTCAAAACCACCAAATGGGGTGGCAACCCTGAAAATGACATGACACGTGTGAATGCAGTCATCACACATACACATACACACACGCACACAGCCACACACACACACACACACACACACACACACACACACACACACACACGCACACACACACACACACACACACACACTCATGCACAGTTTGCACACACGCACGCACGCACACACACGTGCACGCACGCACACACGCAGGCACGCACCTGTGGTTTTACTGTGCATATGACAATAAATATCTTGTATCTAAGTTTAACTACATGAACCCTAGCAACCCATGTCATAATAGGCGAACATCAAGCCCACAAGCTCACAAAAAGTTGTGACACTTCTAGATTGTCTATTTTCGGCGAAGAGATTGGTGTAGGGAAGGGAACAAAGGAGGGGCTGGCTGGGGGGGCAGCCTGGCTGGGGGGGCCAGCCTGGCTGGGGGGGCACAGACAACTAAAGTATAGGGTTCAAGTGGTTTAAACAAAGTAACAAAATAGTCTCACCTGTTAAAGCATTTATAGTCCGGAAGCTCAGCTTTAGGCTCAGGCTCAGCCATTCCAACATTCAGAGTTTCAGCCAGGGCAGGGTCACTTATGATAGCCTGCTCCCATGGGGAGTAGATCTTGGTCACACTGTTCAGCTTCTCAGCAGACGCATCTTGAAAAGACAAATTGGGCATATTAACAAGGTGAGCACTCAGGGGGGGGGGGGGGGGGGGGGGGTTGAGTTTCTCAATTCTCAGTTGCGAATGTAGGTCGCACATTACTATGACAACTTGCAAAACATGTCCGTCCGTCAGTCAGTTGTGTCACGCCTCCATATATGAAGATCACGACACTGACCTAATCAAACCCTGGATAGCCATACATGGAGAAGACTGGATCATCACCTAGATCTGCATATATAATGGAGCCGGCCAGCAACTCTACATCTGACCTCAAACGAGTCAAACCTCAAACCCTTAGATCTCTATATATTCTAACATTCCATATGTTGATCCTCCCCACCCGTCCTTCCTCTTCGATGTCTCTCTTTTGACTCATACCTGTCCATTCAACAGCCCTAAAAAAATTAAGGCCTGGCCCTACCTGGGCCCTCATCAAACTCTGTACACTCAAGACACTGCCCCCGCTGCAACCCTTAGATCTCCATATATGGAGTTGACCGGCTGTTCTGATATTCCATATGTTGATCTGACCTCATCAAACCCTGTACACTCAAGACACACTCCATATATGGCCAGTACAGAATTCATTCCATATGTTGAGCCCAGCAGTCTGCCGTCACCCAGGCGGATGCGTGCATGCGACCTCGCCCTAAAGCCCTCAGGGTGTCTTACTGGTATAGTATACAGAGCAAAATGATCGCCTTGTAAATATGGTCAATAGGGAGGTATTTCAAAATATCAAACAGCATAACCTGACAGTATTACCTAATGGTGGGAAACTTAGGAAACTATTATGAACAGCAACTGGAGAACAGTTAACAGACAGGCTAATGTGTCCATCATTACTATCTGATGTCTTAAAATAGAGCATACTCTAAGTGTGTGCTCATCATAGGATGTGTAAGGGGACTCAGCAAGAACATCTCCTGAGATTCCCTAGTGACTATAGTAGTTCACTCTGAACAGGATGGAAAGCAGATGCTTTTCAACTATTTATTTGAATGTTTGACAAGCCATACACTTTTGCTAGCATGAAAAAGTAGTCGGAAAATGCTTTGTACCATCCTAGTGAAATGTCATGCTGCCATGAGCTAATATAAGTTCTTATGACTGTTTGACACCTGCTATTTATTATTAACATGAGAGCATTATATAACCTGTAGCTTTTATTTAAGTGGACATTGCAAGGCAGAGCAGAACACGAAATGTTTAATCACTGTAGAATACTATAATTAGTAATACGTAATAAATGAGTATAATACATTAATACACTTAAAGCTAAATATCTTTTACACGTTATATAGCATACGTACCTGAGGCACTACCATCTGGATTAGTGTTCCCAGAGGCTGGTGTGTTGGGGGGTGTTTTTCCATCATCCTCCTTATTTTCGACATTTTCTGCATTCTCAGTTAATACACAATTCTGCAAAACAGGTGTGGGGCTCTTAAACATGTGCTTCACAATAATTTTCTTAAATGTGAGTCACTGAGTCAAATAATGCATCCTTTGTTTGTAATTATCCCCTTTCTCTATTGTATGCATACATTTGCACATGCATGTATCCACCATGACGCACGCACGCACGCACGCACGCACGCACGCACGCACGCACGCACGCACGCACGCACACACACACACACACACACACACACACTCCTTCATAGACTGATAAGCAAGAGAGGAAGTATGTAGCAAAGTGCCTGGACAGCCTCTCACTGAGTATAAGAGTGTGAGGGCAATGGGCATTAGGCAGGTCTCCTCGACTCCTCCTATCTTATGATGTGTTCTAACACTTTTTCCAAGAGCACAATTTTCCAACGATTTATATGTAATATGGGGAAAATATTCCATGCAGTCAACACACCTGCAAATCTAAAATAAATACAATAAATGTTAATGTCAATAGGTGACATTAGATAGTATTCAATATTAGGATATTTAAACATCCAAACATACTATACAACCAAACATGGCTTACATTGAGCTGTGTATTTGCCTCATTTTGGATACTTTCAAATGTGTATTTCTCAGATCTTCTCTGGCGCATTTTGAAAAGACGGGAACCTCTGTTGGATAGCAACGACAACTCCTCAAGCATGATGTCTTTTGGAGTACTGAGCTTCTTTCCCAGATCCATTACGGCGTCCCCTGGCAGACAAAAGGGGTAAAGAATAATATACTTCATAGTTTTAGATAAAGATCCTTCTTCCTCCAGTGTGTTATGAAAAGATCCTTTGGGTGCACCAAAGAAAGAGGTATTATTTGCACAATACATAGCTGTAGTAAACCTTTTCGTAACAGCACCATGGAATTATACAGTATATGACAACATTATCCAGCAGTGGCAAAAACCAAAATTGTTTTTTGTTTGGTTTTAGTTTTTAGAGACAGGGGAACCAAAGGCATGTACAGTAGAGGGGATCGACAATGACAGAGACAGACAGTGGTGTAAAGTTTTGTGGTATTTGTACTTTACTTGAGTATTTCCAATACTTTTACTTCTACTCCACTACATCTTGGATACAAATATTGTACTTTTACTCTACACTTATTTGAAAACTTTAGTTACTTTTTAGATTTTGTTTTTACAAAACATACCACTTCAGCCCTACATTTCGGCCATTCCAAAATAACCGATTTACAAGCTCGCGATGTGACGCATTGTGAGCTTGTAGATCGGTTATTTTCAACAGATGTTTCAACATTTGAAAACTTGAAATGGGACATTCTGCACAATGAGTACTTTCTACTTTTGGTACCTTAAAGTACATCTTGATACCAATATTTTTGTACTTTTACTGAAGTACATTTTGAATTCTGGCCTTTTACTTGTAACGAAGTAGTTCTACATAGTTCTGCAGTATTAATGCTTTCACCTTTTCCACCACTGGAGACAGATATGAACTCGGGTCCTCGTGGCTTACAAGGGGCACCTGGCCTGTGTGGTGGTGGACAGTAACTACTGTAAGTACATTTGCTTGAGTACTGTACTTAATTCAATCTTTTGAGTATTTTTGGAGGATGAAAATAGCAGGTCTAAAAGCTCAGTACTCACTAAAGTACAAATTTGATAGAGAAACCTCCATTTAATTGAGTAATATTTGACTAAAGGAGTACAGATACTCAAGTACTGGGGTTGAGTACTTGAGTATGTGGACCAACTGGCTGAGTCACCACACACTCCCAAACCAAAATCATTAGATTCACGTTCAATATTCATAAAGTTAAGAATATAAAGAAAAGTGAAATCCTAAAATGAATATATGGGTTGAATATTGGAATGAAAAGAAAAAGGAAAAAAAATAAAAAGAAGGAAAATAGGAGTTCTGTCAAAGTGGTCTTATAGTGTCTTCACACTGCTAGCAGCTTCAAAATATCCTAATATCCTTGATCTTCTGGATATGAGATTGAAATAAGCGTCTACACCGTTCTTTGGTGCATCACTATTGGATGACCAATATTTCTCAAACAACTATAGACAGAATGTACCACCACAGCTGTCACAGACCGTCACAATATCCAACAGCTACACAGTTGGCCCGCACGCCTTTCTTTCTGTCTGCTACCCTCTCCCCCGCTGACCCGCCCACCCAGAAATAGCCTTTTGAAAAGGACAACTACAAAGGATTAGTCGCCATAGGTTGTAAATCAACCTATTAGCTTATTTATGGCAAGTGCCAGTGAATATAGCCCTGACATTTTGCACCAAGATCAAAATGGATGCGTCCCAGCGGCATTGTGCTTCTGTTTATTGTTGCACACGGGAGCTCTAGGTCATATCATCGGTGTCGGGGTGGAAACCTTGTATGTCCAAAACGTTGCTTTTCAGGAGAAAGAAAAATTGTTCCGAAATTGTAAAAGCCCTAATCTCAGTGGTGGAAAAACACTCACATTTGTTACTTAAGTAAAAGTATCAATAATGCAATGTAGAACTACTCCGTTACAAGTAAAAGTACGGAATTCAAAATGTGCTTGAGTAAAAGTACAAGAGTATCGACAAATATGCTTAAAGTACCAAAAGCAGAAAGTACTCACAATGCAGAATGTCCCATTTCAAAAATTGCATTTTGAAAATAGCAGATCTACAAGCTCACAATGCATCGCATCACAATGCGTCGCGATCTGCTTGTAGATCTGCTATTTTCAAATGGCTGAAATGTACATAGGGCTGAAGTGGTTAGTGTATAATAGTGTCATAATAAAGAAAATCTACAAAGTAACTAGTAGTTAAAGTTTTAAAATAAATGTAGTGGAGTAAAAGCACAATATTTGCCTCTGAGATGTAGTGGAGTAGAAGTAAAAGTACTGGAAATTGGAATTAATCATGTAAAGTACAAATATCTCAAAATTGTACTTAAGTACAGTACTTAAGTAAATGTACTTAGTTACTTTCCACCACTGAAAAGCGCTAATCTACAAACGCACAATGCATTGCGATGTGACACGTCGTAGATCACCTATTTTCACTACTCATGCTTGACACTCTTGTATGGTGAAGTAGGGCATTAAATGACAACAACAACAACAACAACAAATACATTAAAAGTTGACATTTGGACATACAAGGTTTCTGCCCAACAGTGGCGATATGTTCTGTTTATTGTTCCATGTCAGAGCTCTAAGGTCATACATTGGTACCTTGTTGGACTTCTCTGCAAATAGCTGCGGCATGCATCTTCCTCTCTCCGGTCGGCATTGTACAAAATTGTGACATTGTGGCTTTTGGAAAGGTGGCAGAACACAGGCGTACTGGAAACAAATGAAGGACACAGTATAGTACAGTGACTGTCTAACATGAACTTGAGGGATTCTTCAGGGTTGTAGTTTACTCCCAATGAATGTTTATTCAGGTGTCAGTGCCTTAATTTTATCCTTGTAGCCAAATTAAATGTAGTAGTAAATACAGCACACTGAATGTTAGAAATGTTCTTACATTGTTTGTTTGTTTGTTTGTTTGTTTGCTTGTTTGTTTGCTTGTTAGTTTTGTATGGAATACCACAACAGTCAGCACTGGGATATGCTATTTTCCTAGGAGTTTTTGTTGACTATTTATTATTTCAGAGACAAACATTCTTTGTGAATAAAGGATAAAAATTTGTTCCAGCTGTTCAAAATAAATAAATAGATATAAAATATAATATCTAGATATAGATATAAAACGTTCTTTTACAATGCTGAATTTGAGTTTAGGCGATACTGATACATATACTGTACCGGTAGACACATTGATTACTGTCTACCTCTCAAGACAACAATCTGGTACAGTATAATATATATAATAATCACATTTTAACATTTTAAGTGATCATTTGCACAGTGAATCACTGTCAGTGATCATAAATGACCACGTTAAAACTAAATAAACTGCCTCCATTGAGCATAAGAAAACTAATCTAATCCAATCATTTGAATAAGGATGCAAATTGCAAAACACTTATTGTTTTACATAGCCTTTAAATGCATAATGCATTTTCTGTTTGAAAGAGGGAATTTATCCTAACAAAGAACCTTCAATTCAAAACAGTAATAATCATGAATGTGCAGCATACAGTAATTTCAATTAAACTCTATTCTTAGTCTAACGGATGAGTTGCATCGCCGCGACACTCCCCGTTGTGAGCTTGTAGATTAGCTATTTTTGCCAAACGTTCCCTCCAAAATAGGGGTGCTGGAGTTCAAGTGGTTATAATGGCCCTGAAAGTTACACATATATATATATATATATATATATATATATATATATATACGTGTATAATGTATATAGATATTTTTATTGATATTCTATTCTTCAAAATGTAAGGTGCATGAGGCTAGACCTTACCTGTGATGGAGTCCCTAGTATGTAACCTGTATCCTTGAGGGGAGGCAAGGAGGGCTCAGGGGTCAACCTAGGTAGTATGATCTTCCCTGCTCTTCACACTGCCAGACACTAAAGCCAAACTGTGAGAGTGTGTGTCTCTGTGCCCGTTGTCAGAGGAATGTAGCTTACATCAATAGGCTAAATTTAACCTGCCAAACACTCAACGCCACTCACAAACGCCAATGGACAACGATAGCTATACTGAGAGAAGGAACAACACCCAGGTCCAAAGGCACTCTGGAAGGCTCTAGGGAAGCCCTCCAGGAACACATTCATTTACCTAACCTTTTAAATCCTCAAAGAGGACACGCCCCGGCCCCCTTGTGTCATCTTTATTTTGCTGATATGAGCACGCAGAGAGGTTCCACGTTCACAGTGGGCATAACCTCATCTTGTGTTTGTCTCGTCTATTCAGTTACGTTGCGTTAATGTACCCACGATTACCGACTTAAGGACATCCCTCCCTACAGTGCTTTAATTCTGACAGTTCGAAGATCATTGCCCCAAGCAAGTTGCATCATTAACCAAAACCATATCACTTTATTCTATAATGCAGGTGTCTTCAATATGTTTCAGGCCAAAGTAAAGATCCCTTAGCTGAGAGAGAGATGAAGCAGGGTGGGACCCCTACTACTGTACATAGTGTATAAAATCGAAATCTATGAAAGGTTTTTCATAGATTCCATAGCTTTATACTTATTTGACAAAGTTATACTTTTGACTCTGTACTTGGTCTGCTCCTTCAGATGAAGGTGAAATATAAGCATTTAAGCATTTTATACTATTGTAGGGTATTTATTTGTTTTATTTCACTCTGTTTATAAAGTGCAATACAATAATATTTCATATAATCATTTTCAAACTGTCCACCTCTATGTTTCAGTTGTGCCTGGTGATTTGGAAAAATGGTCATGCTTCTCACTTTTACTTTGACCTGTCGTCTAAAATGTAGACTCTAAATAATAATAATAATAATAAAGTAACAAACACTGAAAAGACACACTGTGTGCCATCATGAATAGTGTATCTCACATGTTATCCATTGAATAACTAACCATTTTTAAAACCTTAAACTTTTGTGAATCATGTGTGCATAGCTTCAGAGTCACTTCAAGAGTATAGATAATTTCTGCGGAGAGTGTGGAACGTATACAAAAGCGCTGTATACAAAAGAGTTGTTGGTTCTGTGCAATTATCTGTCAACAGAAGGTGCCAAAAATAACCTACAGTACTACAAGTGAAACACAGCACTATACAATTATATATAACTTAGTCCCAATGCAGTACGATTATCTATATGCAATAATGTATACTAGTACAGTGCAAATTCATGATAAGCAACATCTATGGCTACCACTGCAGGAGAATTTCAGGTGAATAAAATATACAATATTGTTATATAGTAGTAAAATATTAGTCATATGTCAAATATTTAAGAATCACCTCCAAAACATTTTTAAGAAATCAGTCTACCAAACATTCTGCACATATCTTGCAACCTCTGCATACATTCAGTTCACCTTCGACTAAATCACACATCTGTTCCTCTTGATTAAGATTTGGCATGCACATTATCTTTATATATACATATATCTTTATATATACATATTTCCCTAAAGCTAACACATTTCGACATAAAGTATAGGTCCAAAAATAGACATGATACACACAAGACTGGGAAAAATAAATGTAGATATTAGATAGGCCTATACATATAGCTACCGGTATACATACTTCATGCAGAGCGATAAGCTATAGTTGCTATTTTAAAAAAAATGGTGACAAATTGTGACAAATCTTTCAATGTATATGTTACAGTACAAGTGAGAAAAACGGAACAGGGGGGTGGAGGAGGGGTTGAGGTCGGGCCCCCCAGAGGCATACGAAATGCTCCTCCATCTATCCATCTATCTATCTATCCATCTATCCATCTATCCATCTATCTATCCATCTATCCATCTATAGATATCTGGACACACGGGTGTGTGTCTTGCAACGACGGGTTGCGCGCACATGTGTGTGTGTGTGGGTGGGTCACAGTGTGAGAGAGAGAGAGAGAGAGAGAGAGATGACGTATGCGAGTCCGAGGAATACACAGACCCCCCTCAGGGAATGCTTCTTAGACCACCTGCCTAATAATAACATTAATTTTGTGCCCATCCCAACTTCCCAAGCTCATCCGTTAACTCCCCCCCCCTCATCCACACAAATTCACGCGCACACACACACACACACACACACAATTTGGCTTTTCAAATTAACAATCACAATGTGGATTGGACATTAAAAAAGAGAATTACTATTCATAAACCTATTACATAAACCTAACAAACCTAATAATGCCAATGATGCAGTCCACATCAACACCAGTAGGATCCTATATAAAGCAGCTGCATGTTTAAATCTTGCAGGGTTAACATAGTTTACGTGGCCATTCCTAATACATACTGTATGTGTCACTTACTTTCATATAAATTGTGTATCCTACCGTATATTTGACTTTATCTGTTGTCACTATACACTCTTTGAGCAAGGGAGCTATAGTACTTTGTACTAGTACTTTGTACTAGAACCATGTCCCATTATCATTATGTCGAATGTGTACCTTATTAACAGACGTGAGAGGCTGGGCTGGCCTAAAGGGAGGCCCATACAAAGCTGGTTTCTCTGATGAAAAGGTAATGCTTATAGATGGCTTCTGAAAAGCCGGGGCTGACCCATATGGCCCTCTGCCAACAGCGGGTACATCCAGTGACACCCTGCGTTTCCACTCAGGTGGAGGCTCTGGCAGAGATCTCCGCTGGCTAGCAGCTTTGACATTAGAGGCAATGGAAGACTGGAGGCTCTGGAATGCAAAGGCACCATCAACTGAACCAATAGGGCTGCTGCACGCTGCCTCCCAGGGCGAAGGGGGCTTGAAGGTATTTTCCTGCCAAGATGTTTGCCGCTGTGTAGGCGGTGCAAGTGATGGCTGGAATCCAGGTGTGCTTACAGGGGACATGGATGCTTGAGAGGACACAGAATGCAGCCTTCTGGGCAGGCTCAGGGAATAGCTCCTGTCATATCCCTGAAAGAAATCCACATGCTATATGATTGATGAGACACTAATGTTGCAGCCTTTGCTGCCACCATCTGGTATCACAAAATGCTACGAATACTATATTTGTGTTTTTTGTGTGAAAGATTTTCAATGGCTTAAAAACGTTCATAATTAATTCATTAACTTTAAAGACACCTGCCAGAAGTGTATTTGGCAGGTGTATATACAGAAAATGTATTTGTTGCAATTCACAATGTGTAAACCACTTAATCAATTTCCATATTTCATAAATGGTTTGTAGCTTAGTGTATGCCCTAAATAGTGTGCATTATCATATTGATGCTAATGACAATGAATATAAACTCGATATCAAAATGTACCTGTTCAGCTTTTGAGAAACTTAAGATTGTAAATAGTACAATATAGTGAAAGAAATATATCGAAACCATTTCTGTACCAAATCATTTTTTAGTTTTTGCTTAAACCAGCAACAGTAAAAAAAAAAACGATTGGTCATTTCATCGTCTACTCAGGCTTATAACACCCCAGACAGTTTTTAAGTTACTTGATTCAATAATTAGATATTTGATATTCATTTCAACTCCCCCCCCCCCCCCCCCCCCTTCCTATACAAACCCATTATAACTTCAACCTCCATTTTAACCATGATAGATTCATCGAAAACACCCCAACCTTTTGTCAGGTGACTGATACTGCCCTCCCAATAGGTGAGGGGGGCCGTGGTTTTTCATTCAATGTTTTCATTTATTTATTTTTAATAATTTGTTTTGATTCTTTAGTCTCCAATCTTCATGTGACCACCGCGCTCAGACTGTAGGTGCGCCACCCGATTTACAATATATCAGGATCAAGGAGATGGGTCGCACACATCAAGACATCAAGTGGTTCAAACTGGACACTGATGAAGGCTGGATAGCCGAAACGTTTGTCATATATGGTTTGAAATAAAACTTTTTGAACCACAGTCTTGATGTGTGCGACCCATCTCCTTGATCCTGATTCTTTAGTCTCCTTCAGCGTTGTCGTCCTCCTCATTCTTTTCCAAAACAATTATTAAAAATAAATGAAAACAGTAAATGAAAAATCACGGCCCCTCACGTATTGGGAGTCACCAGAAAAAAAGGTTGGGTGTTTTCGATGTATCTATCATGTTTAAAATGGAGTTAGAAGTTACGATGGGTTTGTATAGGAAGCTAAAATGAATATCAAATAATTAAATACTGAATCGAGCAACTTAAAAACTAGCTGAGGTGTTTACATAAGCTTGAGTAGACGATCAAATGACCAAAAGTTTTTTTGAAAGTGGAATATCCCTTTAAATTCTTATGGCGGGCAACACAAACATTTTTAAATATTGTATGTGCAACATCATTATTCAGATGATTTCACATGGTTCCTATTGTAAAAGCAAGCTTTCACACAGTGGCCTGGTGGGCATGCTAGGATAGACTCTCATCGCTCCAATTAATCAGAAAGAATAAGAGAGTTGGAATTGTGTTTGCCTTCAACAATATTTACAATATCTTTAGGATAATCCACCAAATCCTGGGAATGATGTTTGTTGCTATTGCAGAAGGCATGGGGGAGTCTACAAGCAAATATGGCAATGTATTAGTCGTGCAATAAGAATGAATGAGTGAGTGCTGTGTAGAAATGAGTGAATGAGACCACAGTAGAGAAAGATACAAAGGTGCATGCAGAAAAGAGGAAACGCACAAGTCAGAATAAAGGATATATTTAATAGCTTGTGCAGTGTACAAGAAGTGCAATAGACAAAGATCAGTCAGAAAGACAGACTGGAGGATAGTAAGGCAAAATCAGATTTTTCTCTTGGATTCATTTTGTGTTGCTATTTACACCATCAATTGAACACCTGTTTTTAAATTATGGTTTGGAACTTTGGATGTATGTCGTCAGTTGAATTTACTCACAATTAAAATGACTGACCATGACTGACAATTAAGAGAAAACAAATCCACATAAACATTGCATTTAAAGTTTGTTATTGTTTTTCATTATATGTATTGTGTCTTATACAGTATGCTGTGATCAGGGCGTCCTTGAAAAAGAGAGCTTGCTCTTAATGGGCTTCCCTGAATAAATAAAGGAAAAAGAAAGAAAGAAAGTAGTGAGAGTCTATGCATAAGACCACAAACGCTACTTATCTGAGTTGTTTTGATACCATAAAAGTTTGGAATGAGACAATGTTATGCATCTAAAAAGAAGTGCATATATCCCCAATCACACTTATTTAAATGAAAAATGCAATTTAACATTGTCCTCAAATCAGAAATATGGAAATTATTACTTTTAGGAAATATCCTACAATCAGAGGCCAGAATAAAAATAAATGTATGTATGAACTTGATTATTACCAAGAATAATGTATGTAGTCATTGAAATCACAAATTAAGACGCTATATCTGAATTATAAAAATTTAAGTAAAATAGTCTAAATTATTTGCAGTTTTAGGTAGAGATCCAACACCTGGACAAGTCTCTCTACCAAGACAAATCTTGAAATAAACGATAGCACTTCCTGAGTATGCCTCACATTTTCTTGTTGAACATTATTGCATCTCCCTAGTAATGCTAATAATAAGCACTTAACTGCAGTCCCCCAGGGGTCTACTGTCTACAGTAGGCCCCTCCTGTTTTCTCTCTACAACTCAAACTCTTTGGTGAAAATAATTGATCTACAAACTCACAACGCATTGTGAGCTTGTAGATCTGCTATTTTTGCCAAATGTTCGCCCCCCCAGAATAGGGATGCTAGGGTTCATGTGGTTAAAGTAGGAGATTAAAAGTGCAGATTTGATTTCTGTAACTTGAAAACATGTGTTTCCGCCTTCTTCCTTTGATACTTACATCCATAACATTCCCCTTGCTAATCTCTAGCTAGATGAAACTGTCTCCATACACAGTTGAATTAAACCATAACATACTTTCACATTCATTTTCTTTCTGTGGTCTAGACATTCCGAGTTACTCAGGCCAAATAAAATAAATTTACGTTAGGCCTATATACTTATATATAATTCTCAACATAATTCTGGAAGAGTGACCTAATGTACAGTTGGACAGTGAAAAACCCTGAACTCATTAAACTGTAGAATATTTTTTCTCAATTTATTTCCATCCATGCCATCAGCAGTCATCTCATTATTGCATTATCAAAGTGTGATCATGCAACAACTACAGCAGGAAAACAGGCTTCCACTGTTTGGCTACTACTACTGCTGGCTTTTTAGCAGAGAATTTTGGCCGAGGAGCCATTTGACGCGCACCTCTAGCAATTAGGGATGCAGGAGTAAAAGATGCTAAGCTGTCCTCAAAAGATAGGGGACTTGCTGCTTGACTTTTGCTTATGTGATGAGCAGCCGATGGCATTTCACCAAGTTGCTTGTCAACTAAGAGAGACTCAGCAGATTTTGCATGTTGGAGGGTAGAAGAATATTGGGAACTTAACTGACCAGAGAACTTTGTTGATGCTTTTGCCTGGCTATGAACAGAACTATGTTTAGGGGTTGGAGTAACCTTAGATATTGGTGCTGGAGATGATTTGGGGCTGGGAACTTTGTCCGCAGCAAGTGCATCATATTTAAAAAGGGAGGAGTCCAGCTGGTATGGCTGATGTCTCATCACATCTAAAGTGTCGATGTGCTTTGGGGGAGCTTTTGGCTTCTGTTTGATCTCTTTGGGCTTAATTGTGGGACTTGTGGAAGGGAGCTGTTTAGCTGCTGATGGAGGGTAGAAAGGGGCAAGCATGGGATTGTAGGATAAAGGCGGTGGTGCACGTACATTGGAGGAATATCTCCAAGAATTAGGGAGTGAGGGGTTTGGGGATGAGGATTGAACTGGCCTTATGTTAGCCTGCACTGTGTCAGCATCCACAACAAACCTCTCCATACGGGATTGTCTCTTTGCAAACAACTGTACACCTTTTCCCTTCAGAGGTGGCCCATCAACAGCCCCACTAATACCTCTGTCAGAGGCCTGACCCTTTGGAGACACAGATGCAGGCTTTAACGAGTGGACGTGTGAGTTCCCTAGTTGCGGTGGGCCAGAGGAACCCGAGTTAACAGATGATTTAATCCTTGAGGGTGAGGATGGGTGACGTGAGCTGTAGGTTGAACTGAGGACCTCAATACTCACAGGTGATCGAGCTGGCTGTGGACTCCTGTTAGTCATAGTTGGTTGAGGTTGAGACTGGGGAGGGGAGTCGACCGGTGCCCAGTGGTTGGCCATCAGGTGGGGATGAGTGTGAGGCACCGCAGGATTGGGGGAAGGTGGTGAAAGTGGACTTCTTGCTGGGTGACAGGGCTCAGGAGGAGGACTCTTCTTCAACCAAGGAGGACAGTTTGGGTTGATGGTAGGCTTTGGGGCGACCGGAGGGGGGTTCTTTAGTTTGACAGTCCTGGGTTGCATGAAATTACAAGCCTCAGCACCTAAACTAAACAAATCTTCCTCTGGCTCAATATAAGACCTCCTGTCGCCTTTGTTTTGTAGGTAAGGATCTGAGACTTTGACTTTATTAGTGCCTCGCCGCTTTGACTCTGGTAAGTTACCTCTCTTGACAGCTGGCATAGATATGCGCTCATCTCTTGAGGCTATAATATCTCCAGTTGGGGACCAGACCTGTGGACTTGTATTAATGGGCACAGGTACTTTGAACTTTAGTTCAGGCTTCTTTGTCACCGGGCCAGCAACGCCACCGGAAGGTTGGACAGGGGCAGATGCACGAGTTTGAAATCCCAGGAAGGGCTTGGCAGTTCTATTTGGCACCAGGGGTCTTGGCACATTGGACAAGTGGTTCATCTGTTGAATATCCTCTTGGTATTGAAAGCTTTGCTTGATACTTTCATCTGTGTAGTTGTGACTGGTTGACTTGGTGGATTGCACGTACAGTTCTGTGTCATAAGCATTCTCTAAATCTACATATTCAGGCATAATCCCGTCCACAGGTAAACCCTTACGTCTTATCTCCTCATGCTCTAATGCAATTTCATCCATCCTTTGACGACGCTTGGCAAACATCATCACACCTTTTCCTGTTGTCTCTGTCAGTCCCTCCATTTCTTCACGATCTTCCCAGTTCAAATAAAAATCTCGGGGATGAACAGAGCGCTCCTCCTCTGGCTCAGAATCACTAGTTGCCACAAAGTTCAACCCGACTGATCTGACTTCCTCAGTGTCGTCTTCCTCTGATTGGTCTTCGCTGTCGAGACTGCGCGTTCCGTAGCTAACAAGTGTAAACTTCTTGACCCTCTGACGGCGTTTGTTGAACAGCAAGGCTCCTTTATTTTGAGGGTTTGGTGCATCAGTCAGAGTCAGAGCAATGCGCTTACATTTAGACTTGGTCTCTTTGATGTGTTTCTCTGATTCACTTATGATGTGACCTAAGTGAGGAGAGAGAGAGAGAGAGAGAGAGAGAGAGAGAGAGAGAGAGAGAGAGAGAGAGAGAGAGAGAGAGAGAGAGAGAGAGAGAGAGAGAGAGAGAGAGGGAGAGGGAGAGGGAGAGGGAGAGAGAGAGAGAGAGAGAGAGAGAGAGAGGGAGAGGGAGAGAATACTTAATAATAATCAGCTCTAGAATCATCAGAACATTGATCATCTTCTAGAACACATTGAACTAGTGATACAGATTATATAAATGTGTGTCCTTCAATGTTCTCATGTAGTTAATGTAGTTAGTTAGTGTTTTCTTCTAACCCAGATATTATAATAATTTCCACATATGCACGGCAGTTTATGGTGAACCAACTCAATGTGAACCAACAGAAAATGGCTACCATGTATATATATATATATATATATATATATATGGCACAGAACATCTGAGGTGCTGTATTAGTCAAGGCAAAGATCATTTAGACCTGTTATTGTCCCTTCAGTGCTGGATGGTATACATGTTATAATTATTATTATTGTTATAATAATGATCATTATTATTATTATTATTAACATTATTATTAGATGTTTCCATGTTATTGTTATTAAATAATAATAATAATAATAATAATATAGAAACATTTTAAATGGTTCTTATATAAGTGAACTATTAAAGTAAAATACCATTTTGAAAGTATACTTGCTGATGCAAGCACACTAATAAAAGCATCATATTTACTTACAGCTAACTAAAGGGGGTTCCATGAGGCAAGTGAACAGCTAACTTTCCATTGCAGTCGAGTCTTAGGGGTGGAACAGGGATCGGGTGACAGACCAGGGGGACACATGCTGGTGTCTGTCAAATGCATTTCTGCCAGCCTCATCATAGGCATGGTCATATTTTATTCTTGTCCCACTGACTATATGAAAGCTTATGGGGGAAGTCACCCAGTAACTCCACTGCAAACAGACCCCATATTATGGTATGAAAATAACCAGCACCCACAGTCCTTTGCACTAATTATTATTACTATATCCTATAATAATCTTCTAATTTGCCAGCTTATAAATTGCATTACTGTAGAGGAGACATTAAATACTTAACATAAAGCTATGTTGTGCCAGAATTACTATATTTTGGGTATCTGCAAATACATTATTCAGCATGCATACAAATCAGACAATAACTGGACAATGAAAAACTACAGCTGTCATTGAGTAGTAGCACACAGCATTCTGGCTACAGAAGTGTGTGCTCCAATTGAACAAATTAGGTTAGAGGATATAACTACTTACGTGCTCGTCTCGCCCTGTGCCTCTCAGGTCTGCACAGATCTGTGTCAGACTCCGAGTTCCACTTCTGTGCCTGCTCAGCACCCTCGCTTGACATTCCAGAGGAGATAGGAGCAGGAGGTGCTTCGCTGCACCCTCCTTCCTCTGGAGAGTCAAGCGTCCAGTTCTCCTTGGCCCTCGCCCCAGTCCAGCAAGGGCTGCTGTCACCCTGACAATGTTCTGAGGTCAGGGTCAAGGCCGGGGTCATGTCACCACGGCCATCAGCGGAGGGAGACGAGGCAGACTGTGTGTGTGACACCCGGACTGGCTCTTGGTCAGAACGTGCAGAGTGCGAGGACAGTGCCGTTGTTGTGGTGTTGAAGTCAGGATACTCCATGTTATGAATGTTATCCATTTCATGGTAAGAATCACCCTCCTGACTCCCACCTTGTTCAGAAAGAGCCTGCTGCTCTGATATAGACACCCGACTTTGTGACTGAAGACATTTTGGGGACTCTGGATAACTTTCTGGGATATCAGTGACCTGGGGGTCGGCGGAATAATCTGTATCACTCTCACTTTCCCTATGGTGTGATTGCACTGGGGACTCTGTCACACACAATTCTTTGGAGCTATCTGAATCTGAGCAAGTGAGCAGGTGACCATTGTTCTCTGGGTCTTCTGCCTCACGTTCCATCTCCAAATGACTCCAATACTCGATGGGCTGTCACAAGGTCCTGGATGCTTCATAAATAACCTTTATTGAGACAAAGACAAATGAGTTAACACACTGCACACATTCTTTAGACTAGAGTAGACCACTGTTTCCCGAACAGTGGGTCGGGACATTCCCAAAAAAGCTAAAGTTTTCATGAATGAATACCAAATTAGTAATTTCAAATAAGTAATTCCATGAATTAGAAAACAAATATTTAACAAGTAGCGAAAATAGCAGATCTACAAGCTCACACCGCGGCACGAAACTTTTCACTAAGTTGGGTCCGGGCCGGGGGAATGTATCATTTCTCTTTTGGGTCACAGGCTAAAAGGTTTGGGAACCACTGCTTTAGACTAACTCACCCTAAAGTCTGATTTTGTCCGAGACCAGTGTCATGTACTGAAAATAGCAGATTTACAAGCTCATAAGGCGCTGTGGCGGGTTGTGAGATTTTAGATCCACTATTTTCAGCACGACACCCACACGCAACTAAGTATAACCCCAACTATAAAAAGATACGCGTTAGTCCCAGATTTAACGATTTTTCAGGACTCAATCATAAACATGACACTTTTAGCAAAATAACTGCAAAATTACAAAGGCATGCTGAATAGCTTGTTTTAGTGTGCTGACAGAGGCCTCATACAAAGGCACCATACAAAGGTTATACAAACACAGAAGCATTTGTAGCTACTGTGTTATTGATTGAATAAATTCCTGTCCCCAATAGGAAGTGTAGCAGGCTGTCTTGGCAAATTCAGCTGAAATGCCATCACTCTAAATGGAATGGTATGCAGCATCACCAAGGCATCCAGCATTCACATCTAACAGCATAACAAAAACAATTTGGTGGCTCTTTTCCACACTGCTATATATGTAAAGTGCTCTTCTGTTCTCCTCAATCCCTCCTATGACTATCGATTTGAGTCAACATTTCCATTTAAGTACTACATTTGAGATTATGGACTATGCTTTATCAATAGTTGAGCTATATGATCTCTTACTGCTTCACTCCCTTTCTTTGACTTTAATTCCTCAATTACATCCTAGGCCTGTCTTCTAGCTGTTAACTCAAACATAGATTTACAGCTATAATCTGTAGGCTATATAATCTGATATGTAGTTATCTAGAATCCTTGTCAAGGGGAGTTAGATGCGTAGATGCGTCTTGCAGCTTGTGGAAAACTACAGCATGCAAAGACACAGACAAAGGTTTTGTCTCTTTCAAATATATATTTGGGTTTGGACCGTCACATAATGATACTGTAGAGAGCTATGTTACTTAAGGAGCACAATCCTTACCTGTATACTAGTAGTGAGCGATTTGGAGGAAAAAGGGCACTAAAATCTCAAGCCTAATATTCACCCACATGTGAAATTCCAATATCTACCAGGTGATGGAGCCATATATTAGCATTACAGACTGACATCATTTCTTAAATTCAGTTTGTTACAGTTAAATCCCACATTTAGGGAGAGACATGACTTTTCAACCAATTAAATGCCAGAATAACCCCAGCCACAGAACCAAGTTTTTGTTCATATTTGCCAACATCAATATTTTAAGGTGGGGCAATAAACGTTCCATATTCTGTAACATCATTGGGAACTAAACATATGTCTATTGCAAAACAAAACCAGGGAATATTCATGTAAAGATTATATTCCCCCTGGCCAGCCGGGGCGCCTGATGGAGGGGAAAGGAACTGGTTGGAATAACGTGTTCCTTCCACGCGCTACGTCCAACCATGGAAACTCCCCCTTGTCAGGTGTAAAGGAGCAACTTGGACACTCAGGCATGAAGGAAGCATGAGTTCAAGTCCGTTGCTCTCCCCATGTCCCCCATATATGGGGACTAGGTTGGCGGAGGGTGTGTAGAGCCCAGGATCACATTAGATAATTGACACAGGGGTGAAAAATGGGTTACAAAATCGTGGGATAAAAAAAATATATATATATATTAAAACAAAAAAAAAAAACTCATATTCTGGTGCACAAAGTTTAGGCCAATTCAAAAGCGGCTATTGTTGTTTATGTATCATTTCAAGATAAATAATCCCTATTAAAAGTTTTAATGCGTGCATTAAAGGACAATTAACTTTAGTTTTTTTCAACCAAGGTTCATGTTTTAGGTTGTTATTATTTACTTTAGTCCTATTAGACCCCAGGAAATTACATCTGGCCACAAAATATCACAGGATCTACTGAATCCGTTCACATCATGGCATAACTCATGCCATGGTGATGAGGCAGTGGCTCTTTTCCATGCCAAGGACCCCCAAATTAATATGTATTTGGCCGCAGACCCCATCTGAAAATGCTTTTTGTGCCAGGGACCCCCAGAAGAGAATATTTGTGTTCAAAATTAAAATCAGACCTGTATGAACTGAGCGGTGCAGGCTCTGTGTGTGTGTGTGTGTGTGTGTGTGTGTGTGTGTGTGTGTGTGTGTGTGTGTGTGTGTGTGTGTGTGTGTGTGTGTGTGTGTGCGTGTGTGTGTGTGTGTGTGTGTGTGTGTGTGTGTGTGTGTGTGTGTGTGTGTGTGTGTGTTAGGCTGCTCAACAGTGACACTTGGTGATCAACCAACGCTATTGCCGTACTCATACATACATGGGGACGGACGGACATAGTTGGTAGTTGGAGCGTTTAGGCTTGTGGATATGCTATTTTGGATTAGCCAGCATATAAATGGATGAAGTGGTTAATAATGATTGTGATGCTACATGATTGTGAAGTGATTGTGGTGGCATCACTAAGTACTCAAATGTTTTACTTATAAGTAAAAGTATCAATACTGTAATTTAGAACTACTCCGTTACAAGTCCAGAATTCAAAATGTAATTGAGTAAAAATACAAAAGCATTGGCATCAAAGTGTACTTAAAGTATCAAAAGTAAAAGTACTCGTTATGCAGAATGTTTAATTTCAAGCTTTCATATAAAAATCCTTTGAAAATAGCAGATAGTCGCATCATGACGCATTGTGATCTTGTAGATTGTCTATTTTCAAATGGCCGAAAATCTGAATCCCCCCGCCCCCTTTCTGTATATGTTTCCTTTCCCTTGTTACCAACATATGTGACTATGTTTAGAGTACCAGTAGTGGCGTTGTTGTGCCAGAAACAGAGAGAGATAGTGTTGCACTGTTGCCTGCTTTTACATAGAGAGAGAGAGAGAGAGAGAGAGAGAGAGAGAGAGAGAGAGAGAGAGAGAGAGAGAGAGAGAGAGAGAGGCAGGGGAGAGGGGAGTTGCACCACTCAGTTCACACGGGTGTGATTTGTTCTATAGAAGTGTATATTTGTACGTCTCTAAATGGACCCTGTTGTAAACAAGTGTAATGCTTTATCAGTGTGTCGTCCACAGTAACAGTCTTTGTATTGAGTTGTGCTTTCATGTGAAATGTACCCATTCTGCAAACTGTTAATACATACTTCAATTAATCAAGTACATGGTTGTCAATAAACCACCTTAATGTGTAGAGACTGTTGGAACACACCTTCACACTCTGTCGCAGCCAGAACTTTCTGCTTCCTAGTAAGGCAATAACTTACAGTTACAGTTACCTCGTTGCCATGGAAATGCCAGTACAGCATGGCAGGCGGGTGATCTCTTTGTCTGGGCTGTGAGTGACCCTGTGACTTTATATGCTTTGGAAGATTAGATTTTTCCATGTTAGACTTGGAATGTCAGGTTTTCCACTGAGCAGTTAAGGCAAGCATCTAGGAATGTTTTTGAATACCTTTTAAACAAATTATTGCGACAGCAGCTCGCATTTACTATGAAATCGTGCATTTCCCGTCAGTCAGTCAGTTGGTTGGTCACCTGCAGGCGTGACCATGTATGGTCTACATCTGACCTCAAACCCTATAGATCTCCATATATGGAGCTGACCTGTTCTGACATTCCATATGTTGATCCTTCCCCATCCATCCTTCCTCTTCAATGTCTCCCTTTTGACTGATACCTGTCCATTTAAATTCTAGACGGGCCTGCCCCAAAGTTATTAGTGCAGCCACGCCCAGCAGCCGGCAAAAAACAGAGTTCGCAACAGGCCCGAAAATGAAGGCCCAGCCCTACCTGGGCCCTCATCAAACCCTGTACACTCAAGACACTGCCCCCGCTGCCACACTACAGTTCTCATCAGGCCCGAAAATTAAGGCCCGGCCCCAACTGCGCCCTCATCAAAACCTGTACACTGAAGACCTTGCCTCCGCTGCCACCCTTAGATCTCCATAATCCATATATGGAGCTGACCTGTTCTGACATTCCATATGTTGATCTGACCACATCAAACCCTGTACACTGTACACTTAAGACACACTCTATATACTGTATGGCCAGTACATTCATTCCATATGTTGATCTGACCCACCATGCCAAAGTGCCAGCGCTCACCCAGCAGTCTGCTGTCACCTAGGCGGATGCAAAGGGCGAGGTCGCTTCTCACCCTCAGGCGTCTTTCTGGTAAAATAACATACAAAAAAACAACAAGGGAAACAAGGAATATTAGCCATAGGCTGTAATGTTGTGTATTCATATGTTTTCAATTCTAGTATACACATTGAGAAACTCCTGTAGACTGTAGAGAAGTAGGCTGTAAAATGTAAACAAAAAGAGAACATCTATCTACAGTAGCCCATTACTTTTATTTTCCTCATTACTGTTCTTATTACAGATAATGTCTATGCCAAAGCCCACAGCACAAAGACTTCATTAGTAAAAATCTAAGTAATTCTAATAATAGTGCTTTCTTTTCATGTGAATTGTTTAAGCCCTTAATAGTGTCAATTACAGTAATCAATGGAATATGGCTTACCTTCATTGAAGAATCAGTAGCTAGTATCAAGCATTGAAATATTTAAGCCCTGCTTCCCCTTGATCTGTAACTAACTATTGCTGCAGATCAGCATTGATTAAGTTTTGAATCCTGGTGATACATTACTACAAAAGTAGAAACGACTGCACAAAACCAGCCTCGTCAGTCTTTGTCTGGTGTCTCAATTGTCATGACTTCAGATCTGCCTGCATGGAAATGCTTGACTGAATAACTGTTTTTCTAATAGAGTTGTCCGGGTTAAGTACCCACCTCCTTGAAGAGTGGTCTCACTCATTCATGTTTTTCATATTAAGAGGGAAAGGATTATGGCTGGTGCTGCTATTTGAGCCATCATTTTCCGGTCTAATTTTAGTTTAGGAATAATTTAAAAGTTTCAAGTTCGAAATTTCAGGTTAAAGTATTAGCATTCCTATTTTGCATGGTTTTAGATACATATTTATTTGTAAACCTGCAATTGCAAAGTGGGAAGATTGAAGTACTAATCCAGGTTTTTGTATTTGCAGATTTTGTAAACTATCAATTATCTAAACTGTAAAATCATAATGTGACATAATGTGAAATTGCATCTCCATTGATTCCAATAACTCCATTGTTTCTAATGGCTGATACCAAATGTGAAATTAGATATTATTATGAGTAAACAGATGATGTAAGCCCAGAATACCTTGTTATCTTTGACAGGTTGCCCATACATGGACCGGTTTGAGTCAATGACTTACAGAAATGTGAGAGAGGAGTCATGGATGAGTACAGTACAGTACACATAGACATAATCAGTTAAGAGATGATTTGTGACCAGACGTCATTGGCAGACCATCGCATCTCACACCCAACAGAAAAGGCTTCAGTGCCAAGGAAAAATAAACATTAACCTACTGTACTTAAGTTATGTGAGATAAACTTTCCTGTTGATACAACATCATTTTTAACATTGGGAAGTAAATGTGTCTCCATATTGTGTGGGGACAAGGTTGTACTTTATTGTTACATCTTGTGTACAGGTACATAAGAGTAAAACTTATTTTTGTTTTGGCTTCCTTACAGACAATGCAGCAGCATAGATACCGTAGCATAACATTCAAAACAACAAAACCACAGCAAGCACAGCAAACAAACGTAGTGCAAGAGAAACACATAATAAAATGACTTTGGAATATAATTAAAAATAATTATTGAAGAAGAATAAGTGCAACACAAAACATTTATTAAGCGCCTCAGTGAAAGGAAGCAGCAAGCAGAAAAGTATTCTCTGATTGAAAATAACGAAAAGTTATATGCCTCCACTTTTCGGGGAGTTTATTGTCTCCACCAGGCCGAAGGCATGGGGAGAGAGTATGTTTTGCACTCCGTCCGTGTGTGTGTCCGTCCGTCCGTCCGTCCGTCCATCCTTCCTTCCGTCCGTCCGTCCGTTACCAGCTAATCTCCGCCACCGTTGGCCCGATCCATGCCAAACTTTGCACACACACTCCCTGGATGCCAACGACGAACCTCTGCCCCAAATATTCTTCAACGGCCTGTTATAGCGCCACCATTTAGGCAAAACACATTTCTGTAGATTACTCGTATACACATTTTATCCATACATCACACAATTCGGTATACACTATCTCCATAGTCATGTAATCAATACGGATCTGCACCATTTCCCATCTTCCATCCTCATTGGCTAATATTGGCTTCCAAAGTTCACATGATTGGTCCGTTTCGAACAAAATGCCACAAATCACAAACACAGTGTGCAATTTCCGTGAAATTATACACGCACATTTCCACTAGGCCGAGGACGACATGCCACTCATTTTTTTCCAAATCAGCTTCATGGTGGCGCTATAACAGGCCAATTCCTGTTTTTAGCTATAACTGCATCAATCTGTATACAACTTATGTATGCGCACTCCCTAGAGGCCATGGAAAAACATTGTCCCTGCATCCCTCCACATCTGCCGGTTATAGCGCCACCATGAGGCCGATTTCTGCTAAACACATTGCTTATGTTAGTCACAGATTTCATCCAAATCTCACGCAAATCGGTACACATGATCTCTGTAGTCATGTGATCAAGACGAGTCTGTTGGAGTTCTCAGATTCTACACTGATTGGCTAACATTGCCTTCCAAAGTTTTCAGGACTGGCCCGTTTTGTACAAAATGCTGCACATGTCCTGCTCATCCAGAATTCTACCCTCAGAGATGCTATGAGTGATCTGGCTCTGCATTTCCTCAACAAAATGAAGAAAATTGTTGCAAAAAACAAACAAACAAAAAAACATGTTTATATTACTCCTAAACCTTTTGCCAAACATCTCACACAGTCGTAGTTCGATCCCGGGCTCCCCCAGAGTTATAGGGTGCGTTCGGAAATGTGCACCGGGAATGTGGTCAGTTTGAGTGTGGTGGGCGGTGACGTCACAGAGTGCGTTCAGTGTGCCTTATTTACGAACGACGACAGCTGTGACGCATTCACACCGGGAACCCCAGCTTCAGGGTAGGGTCGCTCAGTGCGGGCACTCGGCACACCCGGTGCGCAGCGCACTGGATTTTCGAACGACAACGCACCGAGTGCACTGAATAAACGAACGACAAGAGAGCACACCAGTGCGTTCAGGGCGCATTTCCGAACGCACCCATAGTGTCAAAGTGTCCTTGAGCAAGACCCTGACCCCTAATTGCTTCCGGTGTGCAGGTTGGTGCGGTGCCTTGCATGGTTTCCTCTGCCATCGGTGTATGAATGCAGTGGCGTGCACAGACATTTAGAGGGGCAGGTGCTCAAGTGAAAAAAGGGCACCTTGTGCAGCGCGTGGAACCGGCCGGTTGCCTTAATAGTGTGAGATTTATAGATTTTGGGGCATAAATACTATATTAGAAGCTTTTTTTGAGTGGTGCAACCACTCCAAGGAACAACAATGTCCGTCCATCCTCACCTATGTGTCCTCACATATGTGACTATGAGTAGCAGCAGTAGGGGCAAAAGTGGCGCTGTTGTGCCAGAAACAGAGAGAGCGAGATAGTGTTGCACTGTTGCCTGCTAATTACACACAGAGAGAGAAGGTGCTGCCACACTTACTAAAGAGCCGCGGACGTTCTCGGCTGTCCGCAGCTTCTTTTCCGTTTTTTTAGACAGCTGGTGGATGGAAATTAAGCTCCACCTCCGCGGCTGACTGCCGCGGAGGAGAGCGTTTCCGGGAATCTGTCCGTCGCGGCAGTCAGCCGCGGAGGTGGAGCTTCTTTTCCATCCACCAGCTGTCTAAAAACTCGGAAATGATGTAAAACACAGCTTCTTCTTCTCACTGTCTACACGCAGCATCAGACCATAGAGTCTATGTCTCATATATTAAACGGCTGTAATATTTATAAAGGACTGTATATAGCCAGGCATGACAGAATTGTGAACATTATTGCCAAAGATGTGTCACCTATGTTTGATTCCTCTGTTGTGTTTCACAAAAGATCCTGTGTGAAACCAGAAATGTTTCAATGCAATGACCCAACCGTATTTGCAAATATAACTGCAAATACACCAGATGTCATTATAATTGACGAACAGCAGAGAGGTTTTTCTATTGGAAGTTGGCTGTGCTTTTGATTCAAGTTTAGAGGAAGCTTTCCTTACTAAACAAGTAAAATATTTAAACAACTGGGCTATACGTGTCAGTTCATTGTTTTTATATTTGGCAGCCTGTGCCATGTCCACAGGCTAGTGGTCAGAGGCTTGAGGATTATGGGGTTGTCCAAGTGTAAGGCAAAGCAGCTTGCAACATACTGTTCAATCTCCTCCATTATAGGCAGTCTGTCTATTTGGAGGAGAAGGTGCTTTTTGTACCCATGTTGGCTGTGAATAAGTTCATGTGTTGCCTAAACACATGAACCTGTACATTTAGGGCTTGTTTGGACTCAAGCACTGAGACACATGATGTTTCGAGTACGTGGGTTATCAGAAGCAACTGAAAATATTTGTGCCCTTGATAATGTATTTTATAAATGTGGACTCAAATAAAGAAATTGAAGTGTGTGTGTGTGTGTGTGTGTGTGTGTGTGTGTGTGTGTGTGTGTGTGTGTGTGTGTGTGTGTGTGCGCGCGCACGTATGCGCATGTGTGTGTGCCTGTGTGTGTCTTTGTCTTCCATTCTTCTCAGATCAGTGCAGAGAATGAAGAAATATTATATTATTTTTTTATTGTGTGATAATTTCCTTTATCTGAACATCTCAAGGCACATTTCATTCAGACACATCACACCAGAGAAAACAACCCTTCTACAATTATTTCAAATAAGAACAGCTGATTACATTAAATATGTTCACACCCACTCTCTTCAGAGCCAGGACAGTCAGCCTTGCAGCTCTTATCGTGTACCACATGTCGGAGCTCCCAGAGGGTGTTACTTTAACGTCCTCTCTCAGAGGACTCACACAGCGAATGTGGGATAGCGAACAAGCAACACTTATAATGCAGATTACAGGACAATTTGAATGACATAAATCTGAGAGAAAGATGGGGGAAGGTAGACAATGAATGTACAGATGACAGTGGAGATGATGTACAACTGGTAATCACATGCTGCACTACTTTCATATAAGTGTATAGTCAAGTTTTTAGTTGCGTTGGCAACACTTTCTATTAGAGATGCACGATATTGAAATATCAATATCCAATCTATGATTATTTGCAGGGTCATCAGTCCGATACCGATATATTACATTATTAAAGTATATTATATTTATATTGAACTCATTGCTGAATTGTTTTATTTAGATCTTTTTGTTTTGCTGGTGAAAGATGTTAAGCTCCATTCCAACTAACAGCTGACTGACGCTCTTAAAAAGACAGAGACTGGCTGCTCTGCGAGTACTAAGCCATTGACGGTCACATTATGATTGCATCATCAATATTGGTGAAAATAAACAGGATTATTTTTAGACCGATTAGATACTGATATGTCTTTTTTTTTTTTTTTTTTTTTAATAATGTGGGTGAGTGGGTATAGAGGCTGTCTGACAATCAGAAGATCACCAGTCCCCCCTCCCCACCACCCTCCTACACACACACACGCACGCACGCACGCACGCACGCACGCACACACACACACACACACACACACATACAGTGTTTCTTTTTGGTTCCAGGCAATTCTCTTTTGAACCCTAAACATTTGTAATGTTACATACATAGAGCTATAATGTTATATCATACTACAATACAAAACAACAAGGTTGGATTGCATCTAACCTGCTACCAGTCAAAGTGCAGCAGCAGGTGAGGTAGCATTGTGTTGTTCAGTCATGCCATGGTCACAAGATTCAGTATGATTTGACCACAACATCCATATCTGGGCCACACAAAAAGTAAGGTGTACCGGCCCGGACGGTTAGCTCAACCGTCTGGGCACCTAGGCTGCCAAGCCAGCCGGACGGCGTGCCGTGGGCTCGACTCCCGAGCCCACGGCACGTGTCACTCTCTCTCCCTCTTTCCTGTCTGTATACTGTTCCCTATCAATAAAGGCATAAAAAGCCCCAAAAACAAATCTTAAAAAAATAAATAAAGTAAGGTGTACCCACTAGACTAGATGAGGGACAAAATCATCAATCCTAAATCTTTCTCAGAGGTTTGGATGCAATGTTTAAGCCTAAAACCACATGAACATGTGTGGTTTATTCTGGGGCAAACATTCTAGCAGATCTACAAGCTATGTTATGAGTTTGTGCTGTATCTGCTATTTTCGGCAAATACATTTGCGGTAGAGGGATCGGGGAAGGGGACTCCATTCAACTAAGTCAATAGGGTTTAAGAAGTGGTTTATGGTAAATGGGTGCCTTTCTGGTCTTTCCGGCCTTTCAGACCACTTTATGTATTTCACATTCAACTCATTCATAAACGGCTGGCAGAGATAATTGTAGAAACCTCGCAAGATGCCCCTATTATATCTACCAGCCTGAGCGGCTAAATCTGGCCCCTTTGCTTTGAAGCAGGCTTGATAGGCTTGGAGCACAAAGAATGCAACTGATACGGTACATCATAAAAGTTTGAAATTATCTTTAATTATCTAACACTGAAAGAACTTTAACAAGATGCACCTTGGCATTCTTTGTCAGTGAAGAGAGAGCTAATTATGGACTTGACACAAACACCTTTAGAGAGCAGAGAAAATCTGCATTCATGGAAAGCACTTGTGATCTATGGCTATTTAAAAAATATCATGTATTTTTAAGTAATCAAATCCTCCAGGTACCCATGTACCTGTCTAAATACTTCCTTAATATCAACGAAATCCACACCCACAACACCAGAGGGAGTTCAACTAACCATGCATGTGCAACCCAGATTCGGCACAAACAAGGGACTACATTCATTTCGCTCCTATGTCACCAAAATGTGGAACGCCCTACCAACAGTCATTAAGACATGCAAATCCCTTGACTCTTTCAAAACTTCTCTCAAAGAGCACCTACGGACGGCTGCAATTCGAAACTGGCCCCCGTAAAATCTGAATCCCCCACCCACCCCTTTTCCCCCTCACTGTATATGTTTCTTTTCCCTTTTTACCTCCTCTATAATGATTTCCTGTTTTGACAATATAGATGTGTATATTCGTGTGTTTTGATGATTTGAAAATGGTGTAATGCTTCCACGTCCACTCACAGTTAACAGTTTTTTTGTATTGAGTTGTACTTGAGTTGTACTGTAAATGTACTGTAATTCTGCAACTGCAATCAATCAATCAATCAATCAATTATCTGAAAAACACTCGAAACACCACACCAGAAAAAACACATCCCTATTGCATTTTCTTTTTCAATAACAACAGCTGATTAAATTACATATATTCACACTCACTCTGTCCAGAGCCAGGACATTCAACCTTTTTTTATCGTGTACTGTACCACATGTTTGAGTTCTCAGATGTTTTTTTGTCTAGCTTGTCACTTGGGTCACTGGGTACAACGACGTGTCCAGTATGTTTTTTTTTAAGATAGTGGGTATATAAGGACATGCATTTGCCCAATATCTGCAGTCACTCTGTTTCAGAATGAAGGGTTGTCGTGGGGCTTTGCTTGTCTTGCTGTTCTGCCTGTCTCAGGCTGGGGCTCAGGGAGAGAATGGGTGTGTCAAGGAGAGGGAGAACAAGGCTGACCCCGGTACCCCTTCATCACCTGACCTCTGGGTTGAGCTGAAAGCGCTTAGAGACATGATGAATGGTATAGGAGCCACCATGATAGACATGAAAGCAGAGACCAGAGAGAAGCTGAGGAGCATGGAGGCCAGGTTGGCAGCCAGCGAGGCAGAAGCCAAGGAGCAGAGGAACTTGGTGACCGATCTTCGGGTGGAGCTGAGCGTCGCCAAAAAAGAGATGGAAGGAATGGCAAAAGAAAGTACAGGTTAGGATGATCAAGAGGCTACATGCTTGTTGTTGTGCAAAACATTATTCGCACATTGTTTAACATGTTTCTCTGTGATATTTTTCAGAAATGGCTTCCAAATTGCGTGCCAGTGAAGTCCAAGTGCAAGACCTTAAAACCAGACTGGGTGCTAGTGAGACCGAGGTGTTGAACTTGAAGAAAGAAAGTGAAGGTAATTTGATGTTCTCAGTGGGTGCAGGTACTGTAGCAGAGGGGAAGTGGTCACTGTTGTCACGGAAACGGTCAGTGGCGTGACGTCAGGCCACGACGTCATGTCACCCTATAAAATCTGACGCAGATCCACCCAGTGTGTGTGTTCCAGATTGACTCAGAATTGCGAGTTCCTCAGAAGTACCAGATCGAAGAGACCGACAAAGTGCCAAGCCAGTCAGTAAGACCGAAGCAGCACCGGCCAGAGAGATCCCAGAGTACCAGAGAGATCCCAACAACACCATATAATAATATAATATAATTAAGCACCAGAAAAAGTGGTACCCGAATTAAGATACTTCGGGCTCAAGCATATTTAGACTCCCACCCACAAACCTACCAGCCCTTTGACAGCTGCCTACTAATACAGGAAATCGTCTCTACAGTCACCTTATCATCTAAAACTGCAATATGAATGAATAGGCCTTTACTGTAATACTAATGTTTTACTGATTTCAGCGCACGTTGCTCAGCTGTCCACCGTGCAAACAAGGCTGACTGCTACTGGGAACGAAGTAGAGGAACTGAAGAGACAGAATGCAGGTAGTAGGCCTATACATTCATGTTTAACAGACATGTTCTAAAATTGAACACTGATGCTGTTAAAATTTAAATACATTTTGATTTAATGAAAACTATATATATATATATATGTGTGTGTGTGTGTGTGTGTGTGTGTGTATATAAGGGAATGTACATTGCTAGGCACGACAGAATTGTTGACCTATTAGCTAAGGACATAAGTTCATATGTTTCATCATCTGCATAAGCACTCACGTGTTTCAACTGCCATGTTCATGCACAATAATGAAAATGATGCCTTCTCAGATGTCACAGCTAATACACCAGATATTGTTGTTGTTGATGAGGACAGTAGAGAAGTGACCATTTTGGAAGTGTCATGTACATTTGACCACAGTCTGGAAGAGGCATTAATCCTTACCAAGGTGCTTAAGTACCAGCGTCTTAAGGGTGCTATTATACAGCTTGGCTACAAATGTAAACTACTTGTGTTCATATTTGGAAGCCTCTGTAATGTCCATAAATCAGTCGTGAGGGGCCTGCAGATTGCAGGCATGCCCAAGCCGAGAGCTAAGGCATCGGCAAAATTCTGTTCAGTGTCTGCAATAATTGGCAGTCGCCATATATGCAGAAGGCGATGCTTTCTGTACCCGTGATCTGTATCCTGAAGCACTTGAAGTTTTTTCAAGTTTGCGCATCCACTATTGTTTGTGTTCAAGAATTTGTTGTAAAATGTGAATGCAAATAAAGAATAATGATACACACACACGCACACACACACACACACACACACACACACACACACACACACACACACACACACACACACGCACACGCACGCACACACACACACACACACACACACACACACACACACACACACACACACAGTATACATATTGCTATTCATGATATTACAAACTATTTGATATTGTTTTGGTTTGACTGCTCCTGTCTTCTAGACAAACCAAAGGTGGCTTTCTATGCCGCTTTAACTGATTCTGGAAAAGTTGGACCATATGATGGAGAAACCACTCTGGTCTACACCAAAGCCATCACTAACATCGGCAAGGCGTACAATCCAGCTACAGGTATGTAAGTGCTTTACAGAATCAATTAGCTCTCATCAATTTCAGATCGTCCATCTATCAGGCTATGAAACATTACACAATAGAAATAGTAAATATTCAACTGTTTCCCAAGTAAATCAATAGGCAGGATGGTTTGATAGAACTTTGATGTCTTTGGTTTTAAAACAGTTTGTGTGTGTGTGTGTGTGTGTGTGTGTGTGTGCGTGTGTGTGTGTGCGTGCGCGCGTGCGTGCGTGCGTGCGTGCGTGTGTAATAATAATAATAACACTTTATTTGTATTCTCTCGCAGGCGTCTTTACCGCAACAACAAAAGGAGTCTATCACTTCAGATTCACTGCATGGCACAATACAACAGGAACGCATACGCATATCATGATGTATAAGAATAACCTCAGACTGTTTCAGAACTACGTATACAATAGTTCAGGTGTTTATTCCTCCTTATCGAATGGAATCAACATAGAGCTGGAGGTGGGAGACGTAGTTTACATGCGTATACCTGGTGGGTATTTTCTCTATGATAACTCAAACAACCATAACACATTCAGTGGTTTTCTGCTCTATCCTATGTAACACTGGTACTTGTAACATTACATTAAAGAGATGACCCACATGGGTTGGCCGACATGATGTTCAAATTCATCCTGTCAATAAACCCATATTCAAAAGTAGGCAACTGCTGTCGGTATGTTTTGATTATTTGAAAGACAATTCACATGGACATGGGAAGACCAACATCCATGTGTATTGTAAGATTATTGCAGAAACAGACACTCATTGTCTGAAAGATGTATGAAATTTAACAAGATGCTCTTTTTTTACATTGTCTTCGTGCTTTAGATCAGTGGATACAATAAATGCAGGATTTGTTACAAACCTGTAGACAGAGAAAATGTACATGGACATTTGGTTTATTGAAAAAAGATAACAGTATTTTCATTTTATCTGAACATCTAAACTAAATCTATTGAAATATACCAGTCATTAAGGCTAAAAGGATAACCAATCTAATCCGCCCCTGATGGTACCACTACAAGGGAGCAGGCCTGTAGCCCTGCTGAACCACATTTTTACCACAGACATACAAAATGGCAAATAAACCGTCCTTGCAAATAAAGTCCTAGTGGAATCCTAATGTGCCATGTGTGGGTCTATGATCAAAATAAGAACATTATAATGGTGTGTAAAACAGAAAAGGCCTTCTTTGCGTGCGGACAATCCGGACATGACCCTTGACTAGTATAGGGACCTCCCCACCCTGACAAGCACTTGGAAAGAAGGAGGGCTGTTTGTTGCAGCTCCGAATCTGTTATTGAGATTACATTTTAGTGACTGTTCCAGTTGAATGTGAAAATAGATCTGCAAGCTCACGCCTCACGTTGCAAGGTGTTGTAAACGTGTAGATCGTCTGTTTTCATTTCATAGTTGGCCAATGTTTTAATTTATTTTTATAGTATAGTTTATTAGTGTTGATGCAGTAATAGTCTCTTTATTTTTTTTAGAGATAATTATACATTTCTTCAAATTATTTAAATTGTCACTTCAGAAATGTGCAGATACCCTGTATATTAATACGGTATGTTGGTTTTACTGTTGAGTGATAAAACAACGTTACACACATCATTCGGTGACCCCCCAAAAATTATTTTGGAACCCAGAACCACGTTAATACTATGCACCTGTAGAAATCTACATTGCTTTTGTTGAAGCTGTTTTAACAAACCTCATGGAGAGCATGGTTAGGCAGCTGAAGAAAGGATATCATTTACAACCAGGCTTTTGCTGCAATGGCTAAAGCTCAAACCACACCAAAGGGTTGCGTTGGGACAAAACGTTTTTGAGTGGTGCAACCACTCCAAGGAACAGCAATGTCCGTCCTAACCTATGTGACTACCTATGTGACTATGTTTAGAGTACCAGTAAGGGCAAAAGTGGCGCTGTTGTGCCAGAAACAGAGAGAGATAGTGTTCCACTGTTGCCTGTTAATTACAGAGAGAGAGAGAGAGAGAGAGAGGCAGGGGGAGAGGGGAGTTGCACCACTCAGTTCACACAGGTGTGATTTAAAAAAAAAATGATCAATGTCACTATGGTCCACATACTGTACACTGTACTCCCCCCCCCCCCCCCCCCCCCCCCCTTTTTTCAAAAGGGCACATTGCTGTCCAGAGGGCAAGGGAAGGTGGTGCTCTAGCACCCCCTAGTGTCTATCTGTGCATGCCACTGTATGAATGGGAGAATGTAATGCACAATCTATGTTTGAATAGGCTATATTATGTTTTGCATAATAACTGCCTTTGCCACGTTTAGTTTTGACTTTGGGAACAGAAAGCAGACCTAACAGACACAAAGCCAATGCAAAGATGCAAAGAACTAGAGTGATCCACTTTCTTGTCTTAATGAGGATCTGATCAGCAGAGATCTGAATCAACTGCAGCCTGATCAATTTTTAGGGATAACAGCCAAGTCTACTGAAGTGAAGATAGAAATACATTTTTACACATTTTTTCCAAATCCTGCTGGACATAACTGTAAATCCTTTAATCCTTGATATTGTTCTAATGACTTTTCTTACTGTGACTGTTGAAATTCAACATTTAATGGGCATGAAATCTTAGGCTGATTTTGTGTTTCTCAGTTGAGGTTAAAAACTACAGCATAAAACATTGTCTCTGTCTCTGCAGGAACCTCCTACTCAGCCAATCTGTAACGCACACAATCAGCATAAAGTAGGGCAGCCAACTCAGAAGTTGATGAACAATTCCCCTGTTACTGTAGCTAAGTTTTGGAAGATGAAGTTTGACAATGTACTTTCAGACATTAATGGATTTGGGAAATTCCAAATCATGATTATCTTGATTCAGAGCTTCTCTCGAATGACTTTGCCATGTCACTTTTTGTTGAATAACTTCATAGCGGCCATTCCCTCTCACCACTGTGATCTCAGCAATCTTGATGATGGAGGTGTCTTTAGGAATCTGACCCAGGAACAGAGGGTTGCTGTTGGGGTTCCAGTTCAGGATGGGATTCCAAGCTCCTGTGAGATGTTTACAGAACCTCAGTATGAGTTTCTGTCCGTCTCCAACTATACTAATGTCACACAAACTCTGTGTCAGACTGGATGGGTGTATGACAACACTACCTTTAAATCTACAATTGCTACAGAGGTAAGTGTTTTTCAATAAAGGTGATTCAGGTGTATTTATTATCATCACTATTATTGTATTGTAAGTTTGCAAATGTTCTAATATTTTAAATGAATGTAGTCTCCTTAACTTCGTACAACTTCCATTCCCCTTTGATTTAATACATGTTGAAATCCTATTGAGCATGAAACGTTAAGACTCATTTCCCTGTGGACTCTAAATTTAGTACGAGAGAGAGAAGAGATAAAAAACAACACTGGACAGTGAATTTCACCTCTGTTTTATGCGTTTCTATGAGTATACTGTAGTCTATGATGCAACAGTGCAATCTGCAATGTACTTCTTATAGAGATAGAGACCACTCTACTAAATGTCTTGATGTGTAGTAGATAAGAGATTAAAACAATGTGTGCACAAATGTTTTATTTTTGTCAATGAATTTTAAGTGGGACCTTGTGTGCAGCAGTAAATGGATGACCCGAGCAACAGCCACTATATTCTTCATTGGAGTTATGTGTGGAGCTCCTATGTTTGGATTTCTCAGTGATAGGTATGATAGTTATACTGTAACACAATTATTTTACTACACAGAATAATGAACGACTTGTTAACAATTAATTTGCAATCAATTAGCAACCCACAATTAAGTGTTAACCACATAGACCTTGTAAAATGTATTTCTTTGTCTAGATATGGTCGAAGGAGGACACTATTGGTATCTTACGTGTCATCATTGGTGTTTGCAGTTATTAGTTCATTATCCACATCATATATCATGTTTGTCATCATGAGATTTTTCAACGGAATGGCACTGGCAGGGATAAGCATTATCTCTATTGTTCTATGTGAGTATTCAGTGAACTTGTTTGATGAGGAAATAAACAATATATCTTTTGTTTTAGGTTCATTCTCAGAAAACCCCAGCCTCTGGGTTACTTTGTGGAGCAGGAAAGTTAATGAGTTAAGGATTTGACAGAGATTTTTTTCTGCTTTTTTGTTTCTGCAGCTGTTGAATGGTTTGGCATTGAACACAGAACCTTTGCTGGGATCATTGTAAGTCTAGACTGGACACTTGGCAACTGGATTCTTGCTGGGTTTGCCTACTTTGTAAATGAATGGAGGATGCTTATCCTGGCAGCAAGTTCACCCTTGATAGTGTCCATTGTTGCTTGGTGGTAGGATATTTTATATCATACTGTATATGACATTTTATATACAGTATACATGCTATAGCCCATTACAAAGGGTTAATAAGTTGCTGACATTTCAGGTGGCTTCCAGAGTCTGCAAGGTGGCTCCTTGCTAACGGCAAGGTCGAACCTGCTCATGTTTACCTCATGAAATGTGCCAAAATGAACAACAAATCCAAATGTATGGATACCATCACACCAAGGGTAAATACAGACAAGAAGTGTTGCGTGTGAAGTGTTGAGACTTTGAGTACTCAGAAAAGTGCTATATAAATTGTATTGTTATTATTATTATTATTAGGGAGAAAGAACATGTGCACACTTTATTTTTTTGGGACGTTTCGACCGTTACGTCGTCATCATGCAAAATAATACAGAAAGCAGAACAAATATATACAAAAATCATTGATTAATGATCATGCATAACACCTGGGAGTGAGAAGGAGCACAGCAACTTAAACCAATCCCAGATATAGTATTAACAATTTATTTTTGTTCTGTTTATTCACAGGCCCTTTTAGATACCGAGAGTGTTGCAAGAGGTGATAAAAAGTACACATTTCTGGATCTTGTGAGAACTCCAAATATGAGAAAACTTGCGATATGTTCAGGGATAGTATGGTAAGTAACAATGCCATATAACGGGATTACCCTTGATGAAAGAGTCAGAATCATGTGGCTATTTATGAAGACTTTATTGATATGCATTTGCCATTGGCCAATATTGGTTGAATATTCACAGGTGCTAGTTTTAATGCACAGAAACTGTCTTCTCCACTCTTCAGGTATGGAGTTGCATGTACATATTATGGGATAAGTCTGAATGTAACTGGGTTTGGGTTAAACCCATACCTTACCCATATTGTATTTGCCACGATCGAAATTCCAGGAAAGGTTTGTGTCTATTACTTCCTGAACAAGTTTGGCAGGAAACCTGGTGAGGCTGGGGCATTGCTACTAACTGGAGCTTGTCTTTTCATTAACCTGTTTGTTCCAAAAGGTAATTTTTGATTTCTACCAATATACAATAATGATTTGATCAAATATTCAGAGATTTCATAATGTCCCTTGTACTGTAATGTTTGCACAATGGTGTGGTCTTAGCCCAAGATTTAGACTCTCGTAGAGGTTTTTTTCGATTCTGAGAGAGATTCGTCAGAATCGAAAAAAACCTCTACGAGAGTCTAAATCTTGGGCTAGTGTGGTCTGATTCTGAATAAAAATAAAACTATTGATGAATCTACGACGCAAGTATGCACTGTCAAATTAATTATACACTTGCATGTCTTCCTTCAGATATGGGCGTAATTCGCACCATTGTGGCTGTCCTTGGTAAAGGCCTATCAGAAGCATCCTTTACTATCATGTTTTTGTACACAACTGAACTCTACCCTACAGTAGTCCGGTTAGTCAGCAATAAAGCCATGAAAGCAAGCTTGAGCACAGTGTAATAATTACCACCTGTGCTGTTATATTGCGTTGCACAAGTGTGAAATAATGTGGGATGTTTGATTATTCAGGCAGAATGGTCTAGGATACACTTCATTTGTGGCACGGCTTGGTGTGTCCATTGCCCCGCTCATCTCCCTATTGGATGATGTGTGGCTGCCCCTGCCTGCTGTGGTTTACTGCATGATGGCAGTTGGATCTGGAATAGTTGCTACACTCTTGCCTGAAACACTTAATAGACGTCTACCAGAGTTCATCGAGGATATTGAACAGCCACGGTATGTTTTTATTTGTTAAAATAAAAAAAAGTTTATTTTACGAAATCTTACAGCACTGTAAATTATTTCAACCGATTTATTTTACCAGCTTATTTTAACATTATTCTACTGAATGCAGAAAAAATTATAAACATTTTCCACATTACAGATCACAAACCAATGAAAAGGAATTTACATAAACCACTCCAAAAACGAATGAAAAGGATGGTGTTGAAGTTAAATCCATCCCACATTGTACAGTTGAGTAATTTGTTTTTGGTCATGTTACACTAGTTACTAGAATACCTGCCAACCTCTTCATCAGAATGTCTGATGCAGAATGTGTCGAAACGTTAATCTATAATAAAGCCTTAACTGGGAGCTTCACGAAGTTAGTGTGTGGACTTGTATTTTTTATTGCCTTATCTATGGTTGGTCCTGCACCTGCAGTGGATGTGCCTCTTTCTTCAATGTACAGTATAAACTGAAGCATCAAAGTTTCCCCAGCCGGACGTAGCGCGTGGAAGGAGCACGTTATTCCGACCAGTTCCATTCCTCTCCATCAAGCGCCCCGGCTGGCCAGGGGGAGGTAGTTTAGAGACCAGGATTACTGCATGTTTTTTGTGAGGGTGCCTATACCTTGGGGACACGGGGAGAACATGCAAACTCCACACAGAAAGGCCCTTTTGCCAACCCCGCCTCGGGTATGGGCACTGATGACGCAAAGGAGGGAACACGCCCCCAGTGGGAATCGAACCCAGGACCTTCTAGCTGTGAGGTGACATCACTACCGACTGTGCCACCGTGCCCAAGAAGCATCAAATTCTAATAAAGAATTTAACAAAGAGTTACATTTATTTGGGAGTAATTCCAATCTGTAGTGAATGGATTCGTGTTATACTTATATATATAGTGCAGCACATCCTCTGTATTTCAATGTACCCTCAAATGAGCTCCTGTGGGGCTTCTTGGATTGGGACAGTACAAAAGGTGAAAAGAAACAAACCCTTAACCTTAAACTTCATATTTGGTCCTCATTAATGCACATTAAGAGGGTACCATTTTGGTTTACTTGCTGTTTCAGAGCAGGGCTATGGACATTTTGGAAACCTGCCTACCTATCATAGGTAGACAGGTGGTAATTTCAAACTTGTTTTCATTGATGCAATTCCAAGAACAATGGCGTTCCAAAATGCTAACATTCCAGGAAGAGAATGATAAATAGCATGGTATACCATTAAAAAAAAAAAAAAAAGAATAACCTGTGGTGGTCAGAACACCAACATCATAGCCCCATAATCAGCCTCCAACTGCAATTAATTGAATGTCAGAAGTTAAGTGAGGTGAAGATTGACAGAAATCTATATGGGAACTTGTAAATACAAACATGATCTAGGGTCAAATGAAGAAACCACCTGTAAAGATACGTGTAATACAAATGTGTAGCTGCTGCTCACAAACCCAAAACCACATTTTGCAAGAGTTTTGTAGTGGAACTGGATACAAAAAAAAAAATACAGTTTGACTTTGTAAGCAATGAAACCTGCAACCAGGCTAAGATAGAATACCACCTCGTTTTGATATATACACTCTCTGAAACAACCCATTTCCTATGGGGGGTGGGGGGGGGGGAATACAAAACCTCAAGGAAGCAAAAGTGACCCTCTGACCTTGAACCCAATGCAGAAGAGTATACCATCAAAACGTTTCAAATTTACCCTCTCAACACTGGATTATGAATCCATCTCATCATATACACATTTAAATCCTAGATGTGATTTATACTAATAGAAAAAAAACCTACAAGTTCCAGACATGTTGCAAGCTTGTAGCTCAGTCAATTTCAGTGCGCAACCATGCACAACAAAGTATAAATCAAGCCATAAGCCTTCAATGTCTTGGTTTGTGCACCTCATCTAAGTACTAATATTATTACAGTCACAAACTCACAACTAAAATGTAATAAGTGGGTAAAGAATTTAGCAGACATGTTTATTTCAGAGTTTTATTAATTTCAGCACAAACTTCTTGCTGGGCTATGTGGTGCACATCAGTAATTTTCTTCACTCAGTTTTTGATGTGGATGCTTTTGAGGCGACTGCCTTCATAGAAGAAATGCGGCGCTTCCTGGCAACTTGTTCTGCCCGCTTCTCCTTGGCCTCCTGTTTGTACAACAAAAACATGTAGGTCAAATGCAGTTGCAGGACAGTTCATGATCACAGTTTTACAAATTGTGATTTGCACCAAGTATATGACAGAAGCCCTGCAGTAGTTTTGTAGGATGCATGGGAATGCTGTAAAAACTAAAACTTTTTTTACTGCATCAAGCTGTGGATTTTCAGCAAGCACCAAATGGACAGCAACCAAACTTCTTAACTCATTGACTGGCCGATTTATTTCACATACCTTCATTCTCTTGGCCAGCATCTTGGCATAGTCAGAGGCCTCCTCTTTGTTTTTCAGGGCACGCCTTTTCTTTAGTGCAATGCGGCGCCTGTTGTGCTGCAGCACACGAGGTGTGACCAGCCTCTGGATCTTGGGTGCCTTGGTTCTGGGCTTCTTGCCTGATTGAGAGTAAAGTAGCCTGCATCAGGACCCGCTGTTACCATGTGCCACTGATGGAATTATAGACCCCTGGTGACTCCAGTAACCAAGTAGAGGCTTAAAGAATGTTTTAGGAGGCCATAGCCATGCTTGCATTTATACAGACACACTAAACATAGGTGATTGAGCAACACAGGCATACAATTTGTACCCAGTATGCTGGACAGAACACGGTACCAAATCTCACCTTCTTTCTTCACAGGTCTCCTGATCACGTACTGCCTCACATCATCCTCTTTAGACAGGTTGAAGAGCTTGCGGATCTTGCTGGCCCTCTTGGGACCCAGGCGACGTGGTACAGTGCCATCAGTCAGTCCTGGAATTTCTCTCTCACCTGAGTGAGAGCACACAAGTTAGTACAGGACATGAAAGTCAGAAAAGTAAAAAAAAAGGTTCAGGTATTGATTATCTACAAAGATAAAAGCTCAGATTTCACATTCTAAAATTGCATATAAACAGTAAGAACTCCCTCGTAAACTAGCATAGCTCGCCATTTTAGTAATTTGGAGGCGATTGCAGACACCTTTACTTGCACCAAGCAATCGGGAACCATTAGTAGCAACCCGCATAAAGCCTAAAAGTTGACATGACAATGTTCATTTCTCATGTCAGACAAGGTCCAAATCATATCCGTTGCAAAAAATAAACTATATAAGTGCATTACCTTTTTTGACGATGACCAAGTTGAGAACGCTGAGGTGGGCGTCGACAATACAACCACGCACGGACTTGCGCTTGCGCTCGCCAGTCCTGCGGGGGCGGTAGCAGGAGTGGCCCTTGAAGAGCAGAAGTTGCACACGGCCCTGGGTCAATACCCCCTGCTTCATTGGGAAGCCCTGTTTGTCGTTGCCTCCACTGATGCGCACCACATAGCCCTGCATGAGCAGATGACATGAACATGTTGACATTTGGAGTAGTACAGTCTACCTAAATTTAGAACATATAATTTATTGTTTCTGATATTGCAGGTCTTGGAGTTATGCAATGCATGCATGCATAAACTACCATCAACTATGTTACCCAGGTAGAGCAGCTCCACAGTTTATGGCAACAGACAGAGTATTCCCCCCTTTACTACAGGGAAGTCCAAGGGGCTTCTGGTTTACAATATTACCGTACATTGTGTCATAAATACTAAATCTATAATCATGTGGTTATATTATAATATTTCTTACCTTCCACTCATCTCCAAGAGGGTCAGCAGGCACCTCAGTAGCCATGCGCTTCTCGTAAAAGATTCTAAGTTTTCTTTCATCATCCACTTCAATTAGCTTTTGACAGCCAGTAGCCGGGAAAGAAATGTTCAGCTGAAAGACAAACACACACCAATATTAATAACCTAGCAGTGACGTCATGTGGCAGCCCTAGTGGGCGCCCCTCAATTTTTGTATTAACAAGATGTGTTATTCCCCTGTGCCTTGTTAATTAGATCTTCCTCGACTTGACAAGTGGCACAAAGTCAGCATTAATTTACAGCAAATTGTCAAACAAACTTCAGTTTCCCAATGCAAATCTGGCGAGGGAGCGGTTTACCCAGGCTAAATTTCCCCTAGACTCATGGTGGGGGTCTGGGGGATAATGTTTGCTTGTATTTGAGGACACAAGGTACCGTAATAACTTCCATAACGTTAAGTAAGTCAAACTAGCACTAACTGGACCAGGGCTAAAGTCAAACTAGCCAGCAACTGTAAACTATTGAATTAAAGCTTTATTCTAATCTATAGACAATCAGGGGTCCATACTTAGAGTATGACTCCGCACCTAGTTTGGATATAAAATTATAAATCATTATCTACCATAGAAAATACATATAGGTAAAAGTTATGAAGCTTTACTGCTGGTGCACTTTTCAGAGCTCGGTCTTACAGGCCTATTTCACACGACAGGCTACACATGTTAATGAAGAGCTCGAATGATTCGAGATAATTTTATAAACTGTGAAAAGATAGGACAAAAACTTAAATTACCTTCATCTTGAAAACTTAACACACAGCACAATCTCCTGCCACGCTGAAAAGAGGCTATCAGGTATGGATCTGGATGTGCCCAACAAGAGAAGTGTGTGTAAAGTGAGTGCACTGTCGAGCTCTGCTTTTTCAAGCAGCTACACTTCCTTCACACGTGTTACCAACTAATTAATTAGTCCGGCACTGCTGGTGTGGGTGTTGTAGTACAGTCACTGGAAGGGGGTATCATGCACCCCCCGGAATTATACTTCTAATCAGTGTTTTCTTATTGGAAAAAATGTGCTGAAAATGATGAGCTATGATAAAAAGTTGTCAAAATGTCCCACCTACCTCAAAACCCCCTTTTTGGTATATGGCTCTGGCGAAATTGTGTAAAGGCAAATATTAATTCACTAAAATTACATAAATAGACATGGTGGTCTGAAATTGGTCATTGAGTATCTTGACACATAGGGGTAAGTAGCAGAACAGGATTTGGTTGGTTGCTACCATTATATTCTTAAATATGACCCACATCATCCTCAGAAACACCAAAAAATATGGTGTCCGCTTGACTAATAACAACAAAGATGGTTATTTTCCAACACATTATGGTGTTGCCTCACTTGTATATAGAAAACTTCTCATATCCCCAAGCTTCAATTTGAGCCCAAGATAACCTTTCTATCTTGTAAATTACTCTTTCTGTTGCCAAAATTATGAACTATACCTCAAATCGGTGAAAATTGTATATTCAGTCAGTATCAGCTATACATTTGGAATAAATGAATGAATGACTGAGTTTTAACTCACTCCACATCATGGAATATTTCTTACTTGAATAAGCTATGTTAAAAAGTTTGCAAAGTGTCCCATCTACCATTTTTATGCAAATGAGTGCCTCCATTATCAAATTAATCGATTTTCACTATATCTCAGCCAATATTGCACTTAAATGAACAAATAAGGTGTCTAGACCTATGTTTTGAGGGTCGAGGATCTCAGTGAAACTATTCCTAAAGTGACCACATGTGCCCGTGGCATGCTGGTGTACAAATCAGTGCCGATTAAATCAATTCCTCTATCTCGTCGGCTTCTTGTCCATGCTCTCCAGACAGTGTCAAGGAGATCAACCAGTGAGGTTGGTAGGACTGCACCGCAGGACACACTGGATTAAAAAACTCTTTAGTTTCAACCCCCCCTGCCCTTCATCATAGGGTTTTGTTTTTTCCAAAAAAGCTTCATCAGCTCGCTTGTATAAGACACGATGGTTCTCTTCAGAGCAGAGTAGCATGGAGGAAGACGAGCCAGGTCAACTTTAGATTTAGAAATTAGTTTGTCATCTGCTCCCACCACTGTTTCACTGAAGACTCACAATTCAAATAGCTCTATAGCTCAAGCCAAGCCATGTGGCCCATAGGGCAGGAGCCTAACAAGTACACTCCCTGGCATGACTAGTATGTCGCAGGGACTTACCCCAATCCAACCCTTTGGTATTACCCAGCTGGGGATCGAACCCCTGACCATCCAGTCTCAGGGCGGACGCTCTAACTACAAGGCCACTGAGCTGTTGATGATATCCAGGGCCTCTTACGGGTGTGTAACTTTACAGTGTGTACAGAATGGAACCAAATGGACCTGTAAGCCTTGCAGAGCCATGAGGCCCATAGGGCAGGAGCCTATCTCCTGTTTCTGTAGTAGGAGGCAGCTTGATGTACAAGTACACCCCCTGGACATGACGCTAGTATGTATCAGGGACTTACCCCAATCCAACCCTTGATGCTGAGTGCCAAGCAGGGACAAGCAGGGATGTACTGGGTTCCATTTTTCGGAGTCTTTGGTATGACCCGGCCGGGGATCGAACCCCGACCTCCCAGTCTCAAGGCAAACGCTCTGACCACAAGGCCACTGAGCTGTTGATATGCAGGGCCCCTTACGGGTGTGCAACTCTGAATGTACAAATGGAACCAAATGGACCTGTAAGGGTTATGGGGGTCCTTCAAATGTGCCTTGTGCTACACTATATGGAACAGATCCTTAATTAGTATAGTTGGAGCAATTCATCTGTCTGCTGTATGGACAGAGTTGCGAGTCTTCAGTATGGTAAATGGTGCATTTATAAAGCACCTGTATCCAAGGCGCTTTACATAGACACACACATTCACACACACATTCATACACTGATGGCAGCGGAAACCATGCAAAGCACCAACCTGCATCGGGAGCTGTTAGGGGTTCAGTGTCTTGCTCAAGGACACTTCGACACTAACTCTGGGGGAGCCCGGGTTTGAACTGGCAACCTTGCGGTTACCATCCAGCCACTCTACCCCTGAGCCACCGCCGCCCCAGTGGACGTCACCCGTGCCAAGTTGCTGCGGACAATGGTGGGGGCAAATGACAAACTCACTTCTTAAATCTAAAGTTGACCTGGCTCGTCTTCCTCCATGCTACTCTGCTCTGAAGAGAACCATCGCCTTATACAAGCGAGCTGATGAAGCTATTGTGGTAAAAACAAAACCATATAAAGGGCAGAGATGGTTGAAAATCCTTGTCATTGGAGACCATGGACAAGAAGACAAAGAAGACTGATGAGTTCTATGAACACGATGACTGATTAATGTGACGTTTGTGCATTTTGTTCTTTATGGTGCAGGCTAGGGTGGTCACTGTTTGTACACTGTTTACATTTTTGCCTTTGAGTGTGTATAGGAATAGGATGGAATACTGTTACAGGATTGTGTGACTGTTTGAATTTTGTACTGCATATTGCAGGCCATTCTATAGCGTGTATACTGCCGTATACTATTGTTCATACTAAGAATGTTTTTAGTTTGTGATGTTATGCTACAGTATATTCTAAATTATAAAGCTTGCTTAAATGCACAGCACCTGTCTAGATACCTTATTTGTAAAAGTTATATGCAATATTGGTATCTCTTACTTGGTATAAATGTGACTTTATTGTAATGGCAGCACTGATTTGTACACCAGCATGCCACGGGCACATGTGGTCACTTTAAGAATAGTTTCACTGAGATCCTTGACCGGTTGACCCTCAAAACATAGGTCTAGACACCTTATTTGTTCATTTAAGTGCAATATTGGCTGAGATATAGTGAAAATCGATTGTTTCATAACTCATTTGCATAACAATGGTAGATTGGACACTTTGCCAACTTTTTAACATGGCTTATTCAAGAAATATTCCATAATGTGGAGTCAGTTCAAACTCAGTTATTCAATCATTCATTCCAAATGTATAGCTGAAACTGACTGAATATACAATTTTCACCGATTTGAGGTATAGTTCAGAATTTTGGCGACAGAAAGAGTAATTTACAAGATAGAAAGGTTATCTTGGGCTCAAATTGAAGCTTAGGGATATGGGAAGTTTTCTATATACAAGTGAGGCAGTGATACTCACCATAATGTGTTGGAAAATAACCATCTTTGTTGTTATTAGTCAAGCGGACGCCATATTTTTGTGTGTTTCTGAGGATGATGTGGGTCATATTTAAGAATATAATGGTAGCAACCAACCAAATCCTGTTCTGCTACTTACCCCTATGTGTCAAGATACTCCATGACCAATTTCAGACCACCATGTCTATTTATGTAATTTTAGTGAATTAATATTTGCCTTTACACAATTTCACCAGAGCCATATACCTAAAAGGGGGTTTTGAGGTAGGTGGGACATTTTGACAACTTTTTATCATAACTCATCATTTTCAGCACATTTTTTCCAATAAGAAAACACTGATTAGAAGTATAATTCCGGGGGGTGCATGATACCCCCTTCCAGTGACTAGACTATTGGGCACGCTAGCTGGAGGCCAGGGCCCAGGGTACATTTCATTTTTATTAACAGGTAAAGGAAATAACGTTGCAACAGCATTTTATGTATGTCAGTCAAATATAGCTGGAAAAGAGAGGAAGCCGCACACTCATATGCTCCGAAGGATAAGTTTATTGACGACGTTTCGAGCCAAGGCTCTTCATCTGGTCAAACTCAGTCAAATATAGCTGCCATTATAAATGTATATCGAATTAAATTACATTTTCATTTAAAGACATGCATGTATGCATTGGTCATTATCTGGTCAATGAGTAGGCCTAAGTAGGTAGGCTATGCAGAACGGTTGTATGAAGCAATTAGAAACTGGCTCCTGTAAAAAAAGAAAGAAAAAAGAACCCCCCCTGTAGTCCTGTACCATCCTGGTATTTGTTAATACAAATTTCAATCAATCAATCAATGAGTCAGTGATAGTGACACTTGCTTTGGCATTGTAAACGTATGTTTTCTTATGCCAATAAAGCTCCTTTGAATTGAATTGATACAAAAATGTCCTACTCTAAACGTTTGATGAATTGAACTAGGTGGACCCTCTTGTAAACAAGTGTAATGCTTAATTGGGTCGTCCACTCAGTTAACAGTCTTTGTATTGAGTTTGTGCTTGAAATGTACTGTAATTCTGCAAACTGTTAATAAATATTTCAATAAAAAAAATCAAGATGGGGGCTAGACCGATGAGACAAACACCACCATCTGCTGGACAGCTAGGAGAAGTGCAAATACAGAAAAGAAAGATTGCACACACTGTATAATCTATCACACACATATAGATCAGTCCATACTAATTCAGCTTTGTTCATCATACAGTAAAGATATCACTACAGATAAAGTATTTAACAAAACGAAATATTACTAGCATATAATTGGCTGTATGCCTTTCTCAATAAGACACTGACCTATTTGTGTCACTAATTAAATGATATTTGAAAGATTCGTAACACTTGGTAAGACTTTGGGTTTGAGAGATGTTCTGGGTCGGGAATGGAACTTGTGACCATTAGATCCACAGGCTTCTTCTTCCCCATGCACTGATGCAGTGGAGGTATTGTCTATTTTAACATCTAGTTTTGGCCTCGTGGCGACATCGTTTGCCCCAAAGTGTTATACCATCCTTCTGAGACCTGAGAGTAGAAGTCCATCATGGGTCGATGAAACACCAACACATTTTAATCAGAATGTAATCAACACAGGATAAGCTTGCACCAGGATGTGAGAAAGAAAAGTTCACTCTTCAGTCAGTGACCTGTTATAAATGTCCATCTGTCAACGGTTAATCACGGCACCGTTGGCCCGATCAACGTGAACTCTGCACACTGCCTGGAGGCCAAATCATTTATAGAACTCGATCTTGTCCAAACTGTACACATTATCTCTATAGTCATGTGATCAATACGGATCCGTCTGAATTTTTCATATTCCATCCTGATATGTGTAGACTGATTGAGCACAACTTCAGTCAAAGCTTCTTTATTAAAGAAACAAGGCAAGTACATAATCTTTCATATTTTACCAATTTCCTACAGGAAAGTCAACCACGTTTAGGAGACACCTTCACATTATTTCTTTTGAAAAGCCTTTTCAAAGAAGCCTAATATTTTCCACTGATATTTAATCTAGCCATACATTTAACAAGAATGAAGAGGGGAAATTTTTCAATGCCAAACAAAATATTCATATAAAAAAATCAAACCTTGAAATTGGAAACATTGAGAAACAACAGACATAAAATTCTAAAACTATAATATGCAATTATTTTTCGTGACTCTTCTCTCCTCCGGTCATTCAGTATTGGGAATACTCCTTGGTCTCTAGTTTGGCAACAATTCGCTCCAGTTGTCTCTTAGCCTCACACTGCGGAAAGTTGCCCATTTCATAGTACTGTGGGGCAATCTTCACAAGCCTGTAACGAAAACGAATATAAAATTAAAATAATACCACTTTTTATTTCCGACAATTTATATTAAAACTGTATTGGAGTCATGTGCCAGCATAATGGGTAATACAAAGAATGAAATAAATGTTGCATACCATTCTGGTTTGATATCTGTGCAAGTGCGAATGTAATTCTTTGTAGTGAGGACAAACTCGTTGTAGAGCACCCACTCAGGCTTATGGTCCAGCACTGTAGATGGATGTAGTTGGACAACTTGGTTGTCTTTGACTGTGAGGTAATGACCAGTGCGCTCCAAATGAGCCACCTGCAAAAATGAAAATAAATATAAATTACATTTGTAATTAAACTCAATTTACAGACAGACTTACGATTAACCGCTGGGACCCAAAGGTCGTTGGGAATGGCAGCTATAGCAACATCCAGATGTTCTCAAAGAACAATTATCTATGATTTCAGCAACTTTTGTATACTAGAGCTGCTCCGCAGATTGGACTGATATGCCCATATATATGTTGATCTCTGTATGTCCTTAATTATACTTTTTATGCTGGGGCTGCTCTAAAATGTCAACGTAGCTGCTGAAATTAAACATCTACAAACTCACATGTAGGTCAGCTAGTTTTGGTGAGTCACGGTGCACAACTAATCATCGTTTAGCCAAAGGCCAGGGGACTGAACAGTTTGCAAATGAGAGCTGCTCTTAAAGACCAGGTTTTGCCGTTTTAGTTTAGCATTCCATTTCTCAAACAAAGGTTAGTCCTGAATGGATGCAAAACAGACATTTTACTGGTACAGTAAACCATTGGTACAGTTTACCATTAACCTCTTGAACCCAAACATCCCGATTCTGGGGTGAACATTTAGGCAAAATCTACAAGCTCAATGTGTCACGTTTGCAATTCACTGTGTGATATGGAGAATGCAAGCATTTCTGGTATAAATCATATTTACACACCCAATGCAAAGTAGAGTCGGAGTATTGTGAACTCTAATCTGATGCATTTGAAGACACCATTTACCTGCATGAAGAAGCCAGTGCAAAGCGCCCGACGGATGTTGGTGTAGTAATCTCTGCTGGTAAACTCTGTGCTTCGACGGGGCAGGTTGAAACGGTCCATGATCCTGGACAGCTGCTGCCGCACATTATCAGCAGACATCAACGAACGGTAGTTGACAAAATTGTCATAGCACCACTGGTTGGCCTCATGGTCTGGGGGGAAAAAAAAATAGGATTCAAATGAATGCATTGATGGATTGAATACTTTATATAGTCGTACAATTAGATAAAAATAACACAAAAAGCCCTAGGCAGGGGCTTGTGTGTGCTCTTGTGTAATAAATTCGAGAAATAGAAAGACATACAATCTATATATACAAGTGAGAAGTTGTACCCAACCCAGGAAAAGTGACCCAAAGTCACACACTGCATACATCACTGACACGTCACTGACACACTGCAACACACTACACTCACACGGCAGTCACGTCACACACTTACCCTCCGCGTCGCTCGGCCGCTATCTCCTCATATCGCGCCGAACGCCGACCCTCAACACCAACCGCGGAACATCACTCATTGCACTGACACCAACGTTGCCTCCCTTCCACACCCACGCCGGCATTGTATCTCTTCACAACAAACAATATCTCCCCAAGCACCCACACCCCCGCACGCACACACTCACATGTTGCCAGGTCTATGAAAACAAGCCCAGAAAAAATGCCATTCAACACGCTACTTACAACTCGCTTACAATTCGCGGACCTGGCAACACTGCATCCCGTGATTCCCCTCTTTTCATTGGCTGCACCGCCAACATTGTTGCCACGTCTATGTAACTCACATGTTGCCAGGTCTATGAAAACAAGCCCAGAAAAAATGCCATTCAACACGCTACTTACAACTCGCTTACAATTCGCGGACCTGGCAACACTGCATCCCGTCATTCCCCTCTTTTCATTGGCTGCACCGCCAACATTGTTGCCACGTCTATGTAAACAAGACCGCAAACCCTGATTTCCTACAGCCTACAGCCTATACTTACACACACTACCACTCGCTTACAATACGTGGACCTGGCAACACTACATCACCCCTTCCCAATGGCTCACAACCCCACCACGTGACCCAGTGGCGGCCGGTCCATAGGGGGCGCTGGTGCGCCGCACCACCATGCACAACCCCTGAATAAAACATGAATAAGAATGACGGAGAAACGACATCTGCAGCCTGTAATTTATTTACAATTAGCAATCCAGAAACGTAAATATTATATAATATAAGGAACCACTAACCAAAGGCAGTGATTAAAAGTTGTATTATGCTGCCACGTTGTATTATGCTGCCATGAAATGTCACATGTTGTTTACGTTGTGTGACGTTTCTGATTGGTTACTGAGTGTCACATGTTGCTGCGCGTTCATGTAGCCCTTGACTCTCAGCACTGAAGAGTAATGCATTGCGGTCCACATGTCTTCAATACAAACGATAGGAAGCCACTGGGTCGCAAAATGTGTGCGATCAATGTTATTCACACCACAAACCACTTGGGGGCAGCATAAACATCACAACACAGTTTGACATATAGTTTAACACACAGTCAACACAGACGCTAGAAATACATGAATGATGAGCCACATGGAGCCAGGTAAAGATAATAATTCATTTTCATAATGGAACAACAAGACAATGACAAAAAAAACACTGTAGCCTCAATCTACATGGAAAATGCAGTGACATTAGCCATGTTTGGCAACGCCATGTTCATTTTGTCTTTTTAAAAGCCTTCCATTGAATGTGATGATACCTATAGTGCATGTTTTCTTGATATTTTTATAGCGCCCTCTCTAGGACAAAAGTCACCAGCCGTGATACCTTTCACACTTCCGGAAACACTACCGGAACTTACACAGTACACACACACACACACACACACACACACACGCGTGCACACACACACAGTGTACAGCCTGCCGGAAACCAAACGTAGAAGAAGAAGAACAACAACACAGGTTCTACACTGATTCTAACTTGGACGGAGAGCACCGCGATTACATACACAGTTACAATAATGCAAACACGACCGCGTCGACACCTGGCGTCGTACAATCAGGACGAACCGAGGCGCATATATGGATAAGAACAACAACACTACACGCAAGCGCGCGCGCGCACGCGCTGCAGCACAAAATAGCTACATACAACGCGTGTCACTGTGGACTTCTGTATCTGTGGACTTCTGTATCGCAACGCGGGGCAACGCAACTCTGGGATGAGCGGGCCGAAGGCCCGCGAAATTCTAGTAATATACAAGGCAACATCAATATTTGGGCACACTTAAAAAGAAGTTCAATATTATCCCAATTTGGAAGCGATAATGATCATTTTTCATTCAAAAATAGCCAATCTATTTTTGTAAATGTTTTATAACGTTTTGCCCCATCTTATCTTGCATTTCTGTGGTCGTGAACAGACGTTCCAAAGTTACATGCAGGTGTATTAGCATGGGGGTGAAATCAGCACTCAACGGCTTCTGACATACATAGTAGGGGTTGGCCCTTGCATCCTAGCCTGGCTAATAAGCCAGACTAATATCACACAACACTGTCGCGGTATATTAGTCTGGGCTGGCTCCACTTGGATTTCATTTCCCGGGGGGCGGGTTCAAACATTTTCTCTTTGACGCAATTGGTCAGAGCTACTGTCAGTCAAAAGTCTCAAGCATTGAACGTCACTGTACCAAAGCCCGCCCATATTGCATACCGTGTCCCGATTGGTCCGACCTGTTCTCGGTTGTAGGAAAGAGGCGTGCTACTGAGCCTCGCCAGACCGTAATCCGCTGGTAGGCAATTTTTTTTTGCCAACGGCTGATGTCGGTCTGGTTTATTAACCAGGCTACTTGCATCCAGTAGCCTAACCCAATAGTCACTTTGAGCGGCACCGCACAAAGCCACGGGTGAACATATGTACTTTGTCAGACATTACCTACCCCAAACCCTAACCCTAACCTCAGTCTTAACCGGCCATGTATGTTGGAGTCAAGGTTCAAGTTTATTTAGTGTCCCCGAAGGGCAAATTGGGTTGCAGCATAGACGGTACATTAAACAATGAAACAGTACAAACTAGAAAAAGTGCCCTTCTGGGCACAGGTCTCCACCAGGAGTGTGAGTGAGTGTGTGTGTGTGTGTGTGTGTGTGTGTGTGTGTGTGTCTGTGTCTGTGTGTGTGTGTGTGTGTGTGTGTGAGACACGGCTTGGCCTGTTGTAGCGCCACCATGAGGCTGATTTGAAAACTGGCATTTATTCCTCAGCCTAGTGGGAATATGCATGCAGTTTCACCGCAATCGGACGCTGCGTTGAGTAGTTGTGGCAATTTGTACAAAACGGGTACAAAGCGGGCTACTCCTGAAAAGTTTAGAAGCCAATCGTAGGCAATGAAGGTGGATTATGAGAAATCAAACAAACCCGTCTTGATCACATGACTATGGAGAGCATGTGTACCGATTTGTGTGAAATTTGGATAACATCTGAAGGAGTAATATTAGAAAATGTGTTTTACATATGTCGGCCTCCTGGTGGCGCTATAAAGAGCAGATGTGAAAAATTCCAGGCAAAGGTTTTTCCTTGGCCTCTAGGGAGTTGGCATACAAAGTTATCCACAAATCCGTGCAGTTGGAGGTAAAAACACTTTTCGGCTAGTTATAGCGCCACCATGAGGCTGAGTTGAAAATGTTCACATGGCATTTCTTCCTCGGCCTAGTGGGAATGTGCGTGCGCAATTTCACGGAAATCACACGATGTGTTCATGATTTGCAGCATTTTGTTTGAAACTGAGCACTCTTTGGAAGCCAATCTTAGCCAATCAGGATGGAGTCTGAGAAATCTGAAATACCCGTTTCGTTGAATGGCTCTAGAGAGACTGTGTACCAATTTGCGTGATGTTTAGAGAAAATCTGTAGGTGTACTGTCCAAAAACTTGTTTTGCACAAAGCGGCCTCCTGGTGGCGCTATAACAGGCCGTTCTGGAAAATTTGGGGCAGAGGTTCATCGTTGGCATCCAGGGAGTGTGTGTGCGAAATTTGGCATCGACTGGGTTAACGATGCCGGAGATTAGCTGTTCACAGACGGACACAAGGACGGACACACGGACGGACACACGGACGGACGGACGGACACACACACACACGGACGGACGGACGGAGTGCAAAACATACTCTCTCCCCATGCCTTCGGCCTGGTGGAGACAATAAACAAACAGTTCACATAGCAGATACCAAAGTACAAAAGTGCACAACTGCACATAACTATTAAAGTGCAGGCGGACTCCGTCACCTCAGTCTGAAACCTGCCACGGTCTAAAACTTTATTTTATCGGAAACAATTGTTTGGGGTTGGCACAAAAATAGTGGCGTAAGCAGGATTCAAACCCAGGAGGTATGGATTGAAGGTCTATTAGGGCTATCTAGGGCTACGAGCTGGCTGCCAGATTGGGTTACCAGGCTCTAGTAGAATATGACAACAACCAACTAGGGGAGGGGTAGGGATATTTCTGACAGAAGCCGTTGAGGGCTGATTTCAACCTTCTGCGGTGTATTGGGTGCTTACTTTGTTTGAAGGCGTGGTAGACGTTGAGCAGCGTCAGGTGATCCCCATCGATATGGGCAAACCTCATCTTGGACTCGTCAGCTGCCTTCTTAGCCTCCGTTGGCCGGACAAAACACTGTGGGACTAAACAAGGTTGGTATGGGCCCCAACAAAGCCGCCCATAGGGATGAGTCAAGCATTCATGAACAGTGAAGTAAAGCCTATGATGCTAGGGCACGCGACAGATCGTTGGGACAGGGCAGGCCCACAAGGTCTATCAAAGGGGGTGTGGGGGGGTCTGGAGTCTTTCAAGGTCATTCCCAACAGTGTAGTATTTGCCTATTAGCTCGGAGAAGCGTGTTTCAATTAACCACATCTGCAAAACAAAAAGTTTTCACACAACTAGAAGTAGTTAGGGACAACAACATCAATAACTTGCGTTTATTTTTTTTATTTTTTTAAGATCCATCTAAAAAAAAAGAGAGAGTATTGTGGAAAAAATCCTTTTAGTTTCCAATATAATTTGAAAAGTGAAGTTTGCATAGTATAACCTAGATTATAAGTTAAAACCTTTTTTGTTTTAATCTCTATTATAGCATTCGGCTCATGAAAATCTAAAATCCATATAAGAATATTACATAAAACCATTTAAAAGAGGATTAATCATACAAAAACTATCTTAATTTTTGGATTCATGGATGCAATTCCTGGCCTGGGCTACTTTTGCACAATAACTTAATCAATGGGACGTGGCATGGAGGTGATCAGCTTGTGCACTGCTGAGGCGTTATGGAAGCCCAGGTTAGCTTTGATAGCAGCCTCAAGCTCATCTGTATTGTTGGGTCTGGTGTCCCCGATTCTCTTCACAATACAACAAGGATTCTCTAAAGGGGTTCAGGTCAGGCCAGTTTGCTGGTCAGTCAAGCAAAGTAATACCATGTTGGTCAGTACACCAGTTACTAGACTATATTTCACTTGCGCAATGAATGTTAAGAATATAGTTCCACTTTTCAAATTATATTAAAGAAAATTAACTTTTCCACAATACTCAAATTTATTTTTGATAGACCTGCATATAAAATGAACACAAAAAAATACAGTAAGCAACAAACATAATTATAAGCTACCCTCTGTGGATCACTCCCCCAAAGTGCAATAGAATAAATATAACTAGTCCAAGAGACGTCATTTTCATGGTTTCCAAAAGCAGTTTCCACATTTCTCTTATCAAGAAAAAGGTGGCTGATATCCATCGATGAGAACATTTATACCCTGCCCCCAGAGCCATAGAGTAAGACAGAGTTACGCAAACTCTGTTCACTTCATGGGGCCAGTCCAATGGCAGCTCTCCTACATAGACTTCTATTGAATGGGGACAACCGGAAGTATTGAATGGGGACAACCGCAAGTTTACAGAATGCATTGGGAGTCTATGGGCTCGCGCGAGTACATAACTACGTGACCAGGCTGTTTTCTACCCCCTCAATATCGCAACTCTACTATTAGATGGCTCTGCCTGCCCCTACATCCATCCACCCCCACTTCATGCCTCAAAAAGTCCAGTGTTGACATCTCTGACAAGCAAGTTAACGACAGTCTCAGTCTTGTGCGAGGCATCACCTAATGCAGTGCAAGTTGCTTCAGAGCCCACATCAGCCATGCTAAATTGACCAAAACATGTGTTTAAGACAAGCCTAGGTTATTAGTTTTTTAACGATATTTCGACTAAAATAGGGACTGAACAAGCCTTAAACACAAATGTATGCCCTGCTTTGTTCGGTCACAACACAAATGGTGTGACTCTGTTGGCCAGACACTCAATCGTTCGAAAACATGCCCACCCCAGCAACACATGACAGGTAGATACAAGACATTTTATAATAACTGATTCTTAACTCAAAGATAGCTGGTATAAACTAGTATAGTAGATTAGGCCCAAAGTATTTCTATAACACCCAATCAATCAGGAAAAAAATAATAATCGTGGATAAAGTAAAGTGGTGCCTGCCCTACCCATTTTTGGGAGAAGATCGAAAGACTCAAGGGAAAACATTCAGTTGAATAAGCACTTTGCATAAACCATAGGCAATGTTTTCATAGATAAAAGAAAACACCAGATGCAGTTCATTCCATTCAGTTCAACTGAGGAACTGTCCAGATCCCAAATACTAATCTGAAGTTGTAATACTTTCAACTGCATGTCTCAACAATGCAGTTGGCAATATTGTGAGTCCACCAGATCATGCAAAACTGCCAATCCTCAACTCTTTTCAAGATTTCAATGTCTTCGTTTCAAAAGACTAATACATTAGTTTATTAGAAACCTGGCCTAGAGCAGGCAAGGTGGAAGTCAGCCCAATCCTGGGCATTACCTGACAGCATGGCAGTAATGGAAAGGATCTCATTTGAGCAGTTAAACTCGCAGCTGGCAATGACCATCTTTGCCAACTGGGGGTCTAAGGGAAACTCTGCCATCATGGAGCCCAGCTCTGTTAGGTCACCGTCATCGTTGAGGGCAGCCAGGTAATTCAGCAACTCAAGGGCCCGCATCAGTGTCTCAGGAGCTAGGAGAGAAGGAGATTGTTGAAAGGAACATGCCCAGCTAGGAGTCTGGGATTATAGCCAATGCAGCCTTTTTAAATCATAATGGAACATCATTCCTCACCTGGTGGGTCCATGAAGTCAAAGTGCACAAGGTCATCAATACCTAGCTTCTTCAGCTGCAACACCACGGATCCCAAGTTCGACCGTAGAATCTCAGGATAGGTGTTATCCTGTGGAGGATAAGAGGCACAGTTTGTCAAATGTATCCCAAAATGTCTGAAAATGGAACCAAATTATAATATTCATTCCAAGAACGAATCAATCAAAATACACCTTTCTATTTTTTATTTGACCAAGTCTAAACTTTACACGGTGAAAAGTTAATGTATTTCACACTCTGGTAACTTACCTGCATCTCTGTTTTATAGGCCTTTTCTGTGTAGAGGCGGAAAGTCTTTCCTGGACGCGTTCTGCCTGCTCGCCCTGCCCTCTGCTGGGCAGAGGCTTTACTGATGGCTGTGACAAGCAATGACTCCACTCTAATGCGAGGATTGTACACCTGAACACAAAATAATAATGATAATCTCGCATTTATATAGCGCTTTTACCAAAGGCTGGGGGAAACTAAAATAAAAATTTGTAGCTGAGACTATGTAGTAAAATGGAATAGGATGTCTAGGTAAGACTTGCTGATTTAAGATGTCCTATAAAAAAATACATCAACAGCAGTATCAAGAAGCACCACTGGCCACTTCAAATTTATCTCACAAAACCATATCTGAATAAAACTCTGTTTCACAGAACTATACAGGAAAATGGGGGCAATAGGTAAGAGGGTGTGAAACGGAGACACAAAAGCGATCCTGCCTACCTTTTGCTTTGCAAATCCAGGATCAATGACAAACACGACTCCATCAATTGTCAGGGAAGTCTCAGCTATGTTTGTTGACACCACAACCTTGAGAAGAGGTAATGGGTTGTTGTTAGCCATTAACTCAACTAGATTTCAAAAGGTTTAGGGTTAGACAAACCATATAGGTACATGAATCACTTAAAAACCATTTAGGCTTTGTTAACTAGACCCAGGTTGACTCTGTACAGACTGTACTTGGACTGCTATTTTCAGTCTACACTACATCTCTTTGCCAATGTACAAGCGCACAATGCGTAACAACGTGAGCTTGTAGATCGGCTATTATTGGCTAATGAAGAATATGGATGGTAGGGTTCAAGCGGTTAAAGGACAACTTTGGGGGTTTTTTTCAGCCAAGGTTCATGTTTTAGGTTATTAGAAAAAGGAAAGGATGTGTTCTTTTTTCATTTGCTGCTTTCTTTCATTTTAGCATTTTTAGCTACAGGGGGTGAGGAAATTTCGAAATATGTATTTTTTTGCAAAAACTTACGGCGATTATTTTATCGTTATTTACTATAGTCCTACTGGACCGCAGGAAATTACATCTGGCCACAGTAGTTGTTTGTCATGTGTCTGTGTCAATCGTCAGTTTGTCACCTTCCCCTTCACACGCAATAGGCCCCGCGATAGTTTGTGACCAGACCCAGTGAAGTTCATTTACCTTTCTTCCTATTGCACCGCTAGGTTTTCTGGGAGGAGGCGCCTCAAAGATCCTTTGTTGCTGCTGTGGTGGCAGTGTGGAGTACAGTGGAATTATTTTGATGTCTCCCACTTCAGGTCCAAGGTCATCAACCTCACGCTTGATCCGTTTGCATGCCTCATCAATTTCCTTAAACAACAAAAGTTGGGTTTCAGACAGTTCAGCTGTTGAGGAATGTCTCTGGACTACACAAGCATACACCATGTAGTCTAATTTATACTGCGTCATACAGCGATGTTGCTTAGGAAAATCTTCTGCAAGCGACAGTCATTTGATGAAGGACTTCCGAATCTTAAATGTGTGTGATTTTGTGCACCAACAATATGTTGTGACCTTGTAAATTAGCTATTTTTAAAATAATATTTTGAAACGCAATTGTCACAAATTGCTAGATTGGCTATCGATAGATGGACAAGTATAAAGCCAGCATTACCTCTTGACCAGTGAGGAACAGAAGACAGTCACCTTCCTCTTCCTCACACATGTGGATCTGAATGACAGTGCGAATAGCTGCTTCAAGGTAATCACGTTCTGGCTCAGGGGTGTAGAAAATCTCTACAGGGTGTGTACGCCCAGGGATTGTCAGCAGGGGACAGTTGTCAAAGTACACCTGGAATTTGCCAGCATCTAGTGTGGCACTCATGACTATTACCTAAAACATAAAAAAACATATATACATCATTTGATTTTCCTTCTCTTCTCTACCGAAACCCTACTTTATATACTTCGTTGTATGTCAAATAGCAAAAATAGCTACAATCTTGTGACAAGTTGTGAACTTGCAGATGTGATAAAAACCAAATGTTTGCCTAATTTTTACCAGTGTCTACAATCTACATACTGCATAGCTCAATGGGGAAATTGTGTGCAGATCTTCCACCTGTAGGCCAGGTGCTGGATAACAAGGCATGAATCAAAGAATTTAAAATATCTGAAAACTGGGTTAAAGCTCCCAAACAAATGTATTAACATATTAACATTTTATTAACAAATTAACATTTCAACCATGTCAGTCAATGACGTTGCACTTTAAATACATTTGTTTGGGAGCTTTAACCCAGTGTGCAGAAATTTCAAGTTCACTTACATATGGTGTATGTTCAATTTTTTTTAGCGGTCAATAACATAATCTCCGACTCGGCCCGACTCGGCCTGGCAGAGATAATCAAGTTGTTTATATTCTGCAGCCCCGATAATAAATAAATGCAAGCTACAAAAAGGTGTGTAACTAACTATTGGTGAATATGTCTGAGATTTCTTTTGAAAAGGAGCGATAAACACCTTCAGATCTTTTCTCTGTCGGACCACCTCCTTTAAGACTCCCATCAGGATGTCTGTGGCAAGAGTTCGCTCGTGAGCCTCGTCCAGAATGATCACACCATATCTCTCCAGCAACGGGTCATTCATGGCCTCCCTCAGCAACATACCATCCGTCATGTACCTGCAAGAGGAAAAGATCAACAAGGAGTACATTGCAGAAGGAGAGGCCAACAAAAAAATATTTTTTTTTTTATTTGATATCAATAAAAAAGCCTATACACGTCCAAGGCACCCCATGGTTTTGATATAAAATACATGTATACACGTCCATGGCCAAAATGACCATCATTTTAAACTTTAGCTGCTGAAAACGTGAAAATGTGTGCAAATAATTTAACATACTCTTTCACAGCAAACGTTTTAACGCAAACTCAAATATTTGCTTCTGGGGGTGCTTGGAAAAACATATTTTGAGATAGGGGTCTGCGGCCAAATACAATCATTTTGTGGGTCCTTCACAGCAAACGTTTAACTCAAAAACTCAAATATTTGCTTCGGGGGTGCTTGGAACAACATATTTTGAGATAGGGGTCTGTGGCCAAATACAATCGTCCTTGACATGAAAAAGTTTGAGAACCACTGACATCTTTCAGAAAAATTTCAGAAAAATGTCACGATTTGGAAGACATGGTCTCAGGTCTTAATGGGTTAGGAAAACGTTTGACACACAACTGAAAGCAAACATCACTTACTTCAATATAGTCTTGGCCGAGCTACAGTCCTCAAATCGAATCGAGTAGCCAACTTCTTGTCCAAGCATTACGTCCATCTCATCTGCCACCCTCTGAGCCACGCTCATGGCGGCCACTCTTCTGGGCTGCGTGCAGGCTACAACTCGCTTAGGACCGGGTAACCCTTTCAACAAGTCCACACACCACTGGGGAATCTGAATAGAGCATAGGAGGTGGATATGTGCAGTGGTGGAAGTACATTTAATCAAGCACTGTACTTGAGTACAATTTTGAGGTATTTTTTACTTTACTGGAGTATTTCCAGTTTTCTGTACTTTTTACTTCTACTCCACTACGTAAATATATTTTTACTAGAGTACATTTTGAATTCGTAAAAGAGTATTTCTACATTGATACTTTTACTTAAGTAAAAGTGTGATTACTTTTGTCACCACTGGTTACGTGGGACTCATTTTGGATGGAAGCGCTTCAGGCTCATCAATGTATGTCACAGTGGTAGCCTTGCATTAAAGCTGTACATGTTTATTTATATTGTGCTCATACCTGTGTCGTTTTTCCAGAGCCTGTCTCTCCAACCAGCACAAAACTCTGTTGACGTGTGATGATGTCATTGAAACTTTCCCTGTACTCCCACACAGGCAGCTGTAGCCTTTTCTTCAGGATTTCATAGAAGCGCGGGGTGTGTGGCAGGTTGGTGAATGGGTTGATCTGCTGGTTCACTGCCATCTGTTTGAGACTGGGTGCCATGACCAGCCCCACTGGCACACTGTTAGCTGATGAAACACTGGTGGGCTTTATGTCCCGGTCTCTGTCTCGGTCCCGGTCTTTATCCCTGGAGCGATCCTCGCGGTCTCTGTCGCGGTCTCTTTCTCTCCTGTCAAAAGTCAAGGTGGACCAGAGAGTCTGGTGATCAATAAACATCAACAATATACTATAGCCATGATCCATTTAATGAATGTTGCCTTGTGAGAGAGAGAGAGATTATAACTGAATAACCATGACTAAGCTACAGTATACAAGAATATTCTGCAGCTCATAGACTCTTCCGCTAAACTTAAGAATCACATTTATTTGTCACTTTCCCCATGTACTTGCATACATAAAGATTAAAGAATATGAAATAGCGTTTCCCCTCAGTCACTTGCAATGCAACATAAAAAAAACATCAAGCCGCCCTATAATAAACATAAAGACCAAAACTCCAACACAGCACATAATATAAAGTGTCATACGGTGCAATCCTAAAAAACAAAGAAAAAAACGTTACCAGCAAAGTGCTGTTATGCATTTCAAAAGTGCAATTACATCATCATGTCCAATGCAGCACCGTCCAATCAGTTTAGGTCAGCACAGCACTTGTTAGCTAACATGAACGAACTGGCACATATCTAAGTCTAAGCTAAGTCTAAGCTATTGTTATGTTCTTGTTTGTAATCAACTAAAATATATCCAAGAGTTCTATAAACCAACCAGTCGAGCGTGTGAGCCCGTTTGATTGGTTGAAATGTGTATTCAGTTTGTAGAATGGGTACCGTTCCACCAAAGTATGTGGTAAATTACAAAATCTGCTACGACGATAAAAACCAGAAACGGCACGAATAACACTTGTTTACATCAGGGTCCTCCATTTTCAATTCATCAGAACATTTAAAGATGTACAAATATACACTTCTTCTTCGGTCACCATCAGGCACCAGCTATTAGCATTTATAGCTAACTCACACCACACGTGTTAAATAGCGGTACAGTAACCAGGCTTTCCACCTCGGAGGAAACTGAGCTGTTGATACTCCGTTAGCTCCATTGGGACACTAGCATAGATGGCTAACGTCTAGCTAGCTAATAACAAACCTGGAAAAGCGTTATCAACGTTAACAAAAGCCAGTTACACTGGGTACGTATCCATGGATAAGTACACATGTTAGGCGATGTTCAGATATCTTAATTACATCCAGAAATAAAAGATAATGTCGGCGTGTTGTTGGCGTTTTGTCCAGTTAGCCTAGCATTGGCTAGCAATGCAGCTAACTGGCACATCCAAGTAACAGACGTACCCATCAGATCTCTTCTTGGTGGAGGAGTAATCGTCACCCAAATCTAGACGGTGTCGTTTAGACATGTCTGTCTGGGGGCAAGACGGCACGGCAGACCTTTACACAATCAAATAATATAATTGTTGACTGGCTGCATTCAGCCACTGTCTGGGATAAATAGCTGTTAACCTTTGGGCCAGCCGCCACAACACAACAGCAGGAACTTCCTAATATCAACTACTTCCTACAAATATAGGGAATGTGCAGAACAACGCCATCTACTGGTTGAATTTTATTCGGACGCTTCTCTGCTGCTTTCTCTTGTGGTTGGGACCGTTGCTGGGTCCAGGGTTCTCAAACAAGTTTTGAATGATTTTGTGCCAATATAAGGACCGCCATACGAGATTTGATTGTCTATTTTCAAATTGCCGAACTTGAACAAGGTGGACCGACCCTCTTGTAAACAAGTGTAATGCTTTATTCAGGTCGTCCACTCACAGTTGACAGTTTTTGTATTGAGAGTTGTACTTGAAATGTACTGTAATTCTGCAAACTGTTAATAAATACTTCAATCAATCAATGATGACATAGTGTTAAAGAACTGATTTTAATGCTGGACATGGTGAACATGGTGGACCCTATTGGAAACAAGTGTAATGCTTAATTGGGTCGTCCACTCACAGTTAACAGCCTTTGTATTGAGTTTGTGCTTGAAATGTACTGTAATTCTGCAAACTGTTAATACATTTTTCAATCAATCAATCAGTCAATGCTGCATTAATTTGCTGGGGTCCCCAGAAAAATGCCTGGAACTGAAGTGAAAAATCCCGTTTCCTAATTCTGCAGTTAGTCTATTTGAAGGTCTCTCCAGTGAGATGGAATGAACTACTTAATATGAAACAATAGTAAGGCCGTACGCCAACGACAGAATGTAGCAATAACGCAGCATAACGGCTTTACTGGAAGAACGAGTCTCTTCGTCAAATCCATCATGTGCCTCGCAACAATTGTTGCAGTTAACTGCAGGTCAGTCATAGGACACTGTCTAGATCTGGTGAAGAATTCAGCTCCACCCCCTCTGTTACGCCTCCTTTCTTACATAACAGAATAGAATCACCAGCCTGCCTTATAAACTTCATACTTTGAAAATTAAAAAAAGAAAAAATACCAGTCTGCCCTCCGGTGAACCATCCTACATTCTGACAATGCTGTCATCCAGGTGAGTGGATCCGTCAACTTAATACACCTTATGCGTATAATGAAGCAGTCATACTATAGTTTTGTAGGTTAAAAGTGTTGCGTTACAGTGCGTTACAAGGATTTATAGATTCAACGGGAAACAATGGACCATAGTACTCCTTGATTATAGTTTGGCGAATAAGTTCTATATGCAATGCCAATCGCTGTTATAGCCTACTGTATTTCTCAAACATCAGAGAACTAATAGGCTGTTGTTGAACTTGAACCTCCAACAACATCCTTCACACCACCAATAAGCTAGCCATAAGATGTGCGCGTCATAAAATAAAATGTGTCATTCTTTTGAATAGATTGAAATTATAGCCTATTTTTGGCAATTAGGTAAACATTGTCTGCTTTTTCCCTGTAATGTTTTTGGCTGGTTCCGTCTTGTTCCCCAAAAGAATAGGCCATTCAGGGTGGTGTTAAATATAGCTCAATATGTTCTGATAGTCATTGCTGTAGATTGTTTGTTCATTCATATCCAGCTCTGTAGTAAACACAAAATACATTTTCAGGTGTGTATACGATTCCAATCAGGAGAAGAGATGATTTCAAAATGACCAAATAAACAATGAGTGATATTGGCAGCAGACACAATTGGAACTGGAACACAAAAATTGAAAATGATAATGGATTCTTCTTTCTCTCCTGATTGGATGAAATTGGTGACCCATCTAAAAAAAATGTATGGAACTGGAGAAACAGAGAGACCCCTAGCTGTTACTGAACAAAACCTCTATAGCAATGATTACTTTCAGAATATAGAGCTTTAACGGTTATAACAAAACAAAAATATGTTTAGTTTTGACCAAACAATATATATATATAGGCTAACTTTAATTGCATTTGTAAGTCATCATTACATGAAAAATAGAGTTGCCTTAATCTGTAAAGCATATTTTCTATACATTTCTATTAAAAGTTGTCTTTTATAAATGAATAATCATGATTGCTCAGGTGAATCTTGACTTCCACCAATGAAGGGGAAGTTGTCACCTTGCTTCCCTAATCTGGGCATGCCATGTGTATATGAATTGTTTTTAGAAATGAGTTTACTGTTTTACAAATGTAAGGATGATACCAGTAACACTGTATAATCATAATTAGACTGTTCATGTTTCTCTACAGTATGTTTGTCAAGGCTAGATATGTGTACTTAGTTACTTATACTGTACAGCGTGTAACACACACACAGACACACACATACTGTAGGTAGATAATTTATGGATTAAATGTATAGCATATACAGTAGAATCTACTGTATTATCTACTGAGTAAATAAGAGGTGTGATGGCTGACCTGTCACCTCGTTCTTATGACAGTTGGGTAATGAATGATGTTTAATTTCTTTCAGGTCAATGCATATATTGTGGATTGCTTTGTTCTTCTACCCAACACTGCTAATGATCATGGTAGGATTTCATGTATGCGTCTCAACTCAAACTGCCACGTTAAGTGCTCCACCAGAGGCTGCAGATTTGAATGGTACCCTGTACGCGGCCTGCAAAATGAAACCCAACTCAATGCTGCCACAGAACCTACCGGAGGTGACCGGACATGTGCTCTTTCGGCAGCAGTATCCACGAGGAACGCTCAAAGTCCTCTTCTATCTCAATGGCTTTCCCAATAGTGGGAGTGCAAGAGCTATACACATTCACCAGTATGGAGACCTAAGCAGGGGATGTGACTCTACTGGTGGCCACTACAATCCACACAAGGTGTCTCACCCTAGTCATCCGGGAGACTTTGGCAATTTTGTCACCCTTCAGGGAGGAATCCATCAAGTGATCGACTCTGCGGCAACACTCTTTGGGGAACTGTCAGCATTAGGAAGAGCAGTGGTTCTCCATGACAGGGTGGACGATTTAGGACGTGGTGGTGATCTTAGCAGTCTACTCCATGGGAATGCTGGACGGAGACTTGCCTGTTGTGTCATTGGCATCGCTACACCCACCCTCTGGAATCAGTTCTCTGAGCTGATTGAAGTGGAGACATAATACAAGTCTTCAAAAGTGATTTTGATAAGGTTGTTTGAAAGTATGAAGTCCAGGCCATTTCGCTCTCTACATTGCTGGCTACGGAAGTTAATTATTCAGGCCTGGAAATCGGAAAGACCTCAGACAGTTGATATGTGGCTAAAGGAGTTGGGAGGAGTGTTGCATCTAGAAAGAATTAAATTCACCTTGTCAAAAAGGGAACCCCCATTTCAGAACATCTGGTCACCCATTATTGACAATAATTTGATGGACTGAAATGAGTGAATTCAATGTTATGCTGCCCCCCCTACTGTCATTTATTTTTTCACATCAAGAATGTTTGTTACGATTGATTGTGATGTTGCTTGTGTCGCTCGGAGTGTGGTATAGTCAGTCATCAGCCATATGTTTTGTCATTTAATGTTATGTTTTTTTTTGTCTCATTGTAAGTCTCTGGGTTTGTCCTTTTTTTTTCTTTCTCTTTCATCAGTCACTGTTTTGTTTGTGGTATATTTTTTAATCTGATAATTCTGTTGATGATTATTTCTGAAATGCCCTGAAAATGTAAAAATCTTACAAAAGATAAGGTAGTTCGATAATTCCCTTACAGAGGAAGCAATATTGTCACATGACCAAGGCACGATTCATGTAAAACAAAGCAAATTAAAGATTTTAGTTGGCAACTTCTCCGTGAAAATTATTTTATCAAAAGCACTACACAGCTTGAATACGAGTCTCACATCAAGTCTGCAGTATAGTGTGGGGTCGGTTTGGTACAAATAGTCCTCCTGATACATAACACATATTGTATTAACACAAATATACACAACAAAAAATATATTTTTTAGGGCCAAGAGTTATAAATGCAAATGTTAATTAAAAACTATACAAGTCCATGGCTGCACAATGCATATATAGCAACCTTGTCTTTATCTTGGTTTTACAGTAATGCACATCAGGGAGGGTGGCACAAACAAAACAGTTTTTCTTTAAATTTATTTAGCAGAAAAATATATTTTGTGCACATTCAACACACAGGATAGGTAATGCTAAATGTAACTTCTATCTAGTGAGTTATACATTCTGATGACAAGTGGGATCAAGACAACTGTGTTTGAGTTGAAGTGGCATTATAATACTAACAACATATTTCACACTCAGTACATTCTCCACGCAAAATATGTCAATGTGAGTTCAATGTCAGACCCTTTTACAGTAAAACATGTTATGGGTCGGAGAACTTTTAAACTTACAGTGATGGCATACAGTAAAAAATAAGTATGGTTATATACTGTATATATTTGTTTTACATTTATTGCATATAAATATTCTTACATATTCACTGAACACTACATTGTCATGCACCATGTCACTCTTCTGTGGCTTCAGGATACAAATACTCTCTTCAATCATGACCCAAACCAAGGCTTGTCTTTTGGGATAGCCTCCTAATTGTAAGTAATAATGCATTGCTAATGTTAATGTAGGCTGAGCTTAACCCTTTCAAATTACAAGTTCTATAAGCTACAGGTAAGAGCAACAACAACCAATGATGATAAAAACTTGCATTTAGGTGAGAGAGAAATGGCTCGATTCCTTTGTTGACATGATACATGACTTATTAACTACCAATGGCATGAAAAGCAGATCTTTTGTAAATCATTTGCCAGTAATCAGTAGACTTCATTGAAATGCAGACATTGAGGATGAGGGACAGAAAAACAGAGCGAGATTGGGACAAATCTTTTTTCATTATCCAATGGAATGTTTGTTTAACAGAATTAAAATTATGTGGCTACTAGAGATCTTCAGACCTCCTGACTGAGTTGTATGGCTGCCACATCCGAATCTTCTGCGTTGTGGTGAAGATGTGATGTCTGTCTTTTATCAGACCTTATTACAGCAGCAGGGCCAGGGGCGGAAGATGAAATATCTATTATTTCCCCCATGGAGGTGCAATCATTCCCAAAAGTCCCATCATTCTGAATCTGAACGCATTCATCGATGTTATCCTCCCCTTCTCTAGGGTTGGAATGATCTGAAGTTCTCTGGAGATGGCAGGGGTCTAAGAGACGGTGTGCTTCCCCTTCTTCTGAGCTTGCAGTGGGAGATGCTGTTAAACATCTGTTGCTTTGTGACTGGTGGTGGCGTGGTGAACCTGTGAACTCCGTGCTGATGTGTGGTTGGTTGCCGCTCACACACACGTTGTCTGGCGTGTCCGGTCGACTGCTGACGGACGCTCCCTCAGAAGACTGGCATGAGATAGTTTGCTGAACCGTCGTCTCGGCACAGAATGGCGGGGATGACGGCTTGTTGTGAAGTTCTTCAGCTTCACCTGATGTTGGTGTCATTTCCCCCGTTTGGTCGTCTGGTGTCTCGGCCGGTGATCTCTGCTGACAGACTGATACATCTGATGAACCGGCCTCCCCTATACGAGAATAGAAGACTTCAGTGTTTAAACAAATACCAGTTAAAATGTATGGGTATTGCATCATCGCAGCCAGAAACCTTTCAGAAAGTATAACAAGTACCTGTAATCCAAAGAAATTATTTTCATAGGTTAAATATTTAGAAAACCCACACACAGACTTAACCACTTTCTACCTGGCATTCCTATTTTGGGAATTTCATTATATATATATTTTTTTGAGTGGTGCAACCACTCCCTTACGGAGCTATGTGTGTGGCTGGCTGGCTGGCTGGGTGGGTGCGTCTGAGCACGAAAACAGCATGGTTGTTTTTCACCACCTGTGCGCAACCTAACACACACCCACATATTAACTGTATATATGGTGATTTCGGGTGTACCAGTACAGTACAGTACAGTACAGTAGAGGGTACAGTAGAGGGACCCCCACACGGTAACTCTGTCATTTCTCAACCGTTTCGGACACGGGGTGGCTCGCCGGAATCGGGCCGACACCCTGGGTGCGTTCCTGTGGGTCTGGAATTCCGCCCCCACCCCCACACGGAGTTGCACCACTCACTTCACACGGGTGTGATTTTAAAAAAAATCTTTCACAAATGTCACTGTCATTAGGTCTGTCACTACTATTACATAATTACATAGTTATCTTTGCATAATCGTCAATCGTTTCCATGTTGAAAGATGTCCATACTTTCCACTATATAAATATTAAATGTGTCAGTGATTTATTTGTAAGTCATTTGTCATATCTGCCCTGTGCAATTTGTGTTTCCGAAGCCTAAAAGCCAAACAGAAATATAAACCGCAACGTTCAATGCAAAAAAACAATTACATTTTTAATCGCAATTATTTGTGTGACAATTAATCGTCTTAACTTAAATTTGTAATCGTGACAGGTCTAAGTGTCATATGACAGTATGAAGTATGAAATAAGTAATTAAAAACAAATCTAGAAATACAAGGTTTCTGCTAGAAAGCGACACTACATGAGATGTATGAGAAATGTCAAGTAGTGAATGAAGAATATTGTAAAAATGCATGAATCACTTATTCACCTTCCTGGTTTTGAAGATTTGGCAACAAATGGTCATCATTTAGGGTGATGACATCTCGCTTTCCTGTTGGAGAAATATGTTAATAACAGAAAGCTTCAAATAGAGGACAGTTCAACTTAGTAACACAAAATAATAATCAAATGACATAAAACCGCTGGCATGAATGTATCCATATGCATGCAATTGTAGTTTTAGTAGGTGTGAGAGAAGGAAAAGCAGTGAAAATAAAACGTAAGTCAGCTGTTATTACAAGTAGGTACGTTATTGGCAGAACTTTGAGACATACTTCCATGAAATCCCAGAGATACATTGTAAGTGAGGCCTTCAGGAAGCAAGAAAGAAAAAGAGTAAAAGAGAAGAGGGAAGTTAAATTATTGTGAATGGCATGTTTTACTTTTTAAACATCCCTTATCACAACACTAGTTACAGTACGAAGAGCCAGAACATTAGGCCAATTACAGTTGAGGCTTGTGTGTACCTGGCAGGCTCCATAATCCAGCCACTTCCAGGGTCTTTAGTTTCTTCTCCAGCTCTGCCACTCGATTTCCTAGAATTCTAGCGACAAATGACAGGGTTGTTGCATTGGGACCCGTTGTGAGCTTGTAGCTTTGCTATTTCTGTACCAAGTACAGAGCCAGCTCACATCCAGTGCATGACAGGACAGATCACGATAAATTAAAATCTCAGCAATATGATTATGGTGAGCGTTTTAATCACGATCAACAATAACAATTATCGTCCCATCCCATCCCAAAAAGAGTGAATTTGAATTGCTGTACTTGTTGGTTTGGCGTTGGTGCTGAATGACCATGTTCTTCTCATGAATGGTTTCCAGAAGAGCGGTGGCGAGGGACTTGAGGTCTGAGATGGACTGAGGAGTGACGGGTAGACTGCAACCATTTTCTTCGGAGAGTAACAATTCTTGCACTGCATAATGCAAAAATAATATTTTACAATCTTCTGTTTCTGTCCATACAAAAGTTCAAACATAATTTAATGATGAATTTTAATGGACAATGTAGTGTGAAGATTGTGAAGAGTAAGTCCTTCTAACCTTGCTTGGCAGAGAGTACTCCTGTGAGAGCACTGCTGTTGGGTTTCCCACATATTTTGGAGTTTTTCCTGCTTTCCAGGGCACTCTAAAATAAGTAAAATAAATAAATAACCACTATTAAGGGATATTTCACTTTCAAACATGTTTGGGGGCACTTTAATGTCTACTTGGGCTTTGGTGAGCACCCCAGACAGTTTTTAAGCTTGATTCTGTATTTAGATATTTTATCATTTCATCGTTCTTTTCACATGCAGTATTCTCAATATATCTTAGTAAATGAAAGGAAGACAAATAAAGGAAAACACCACCATGCTAATGATACTGTAACATTTTCATACTGTGTAACATTTTCAATTAATGTTATTATTTTATATACATTTTCACTGGCATATTTTTCACAATTTATCGTGGTTGTGACTCGTGATGTGACTACTTCTAGTCTAAATACTAGCTTTAGTTGTGATTGTCTTACCCCGACACTAAGAATACTAAAAAAACAAGTAATACGTAGTAGGCCTACCTTGTATTTCATAATGTTTGATTTGAGCATGTTCACTTCCTCCTGAAGTTGCTTGAAGCGCTCATGTAAATACCTGGAAGGGGTAAAAGTTAAATAAACCATGTTATTTTATTTTTTCTCGCAATGTACCTTTAAGTGACCTGTAATAGAAAAGATACCATGGATGAAATTAAACTGTTCTTCTATTACATTATCTGATATGGAAACAGTTAGCCTGTGCTACTAATCAGAAATGAAATAAAGCCACAAACCTGTTCTCCATGCAGAGTGCATCTATGTCCAAAATCTGTATCTCATCATTCCCCAGCAGGTGGTTCATTTCCAAATTTAGACGATGTGCCTTCTCTTGGAAAACATTGCGCTCCGCCCTTACATCTTGAAGCTCATCGGTTAGTGACTCCACACTGTGTTCCAGCACCTCATTCTGTGACCACGGCAAAAAAAAAGGGAAAAGAAAGTTTGTATTATATTAGTCAATGCAGATTAGATTTAGTCTTAGCTACAGCTGCAGTATTTCATCATTTTTATCCCCGTCAGGCAAACATTATTTTCTAGTACTCCAGGCAGAATTCCTATTTTAGCAACAGCTCTTTTAAATCACTGTCATGCTCAAATAATTTATTTAAATTACAAAGAAAACAATTCTTTGTAATTTTAATAAATTATTTGAGCATGACAAGAGCAAAACACACTAAAAGGTTACATTCTGAAAAAAGACCTTAGTGAAAATACATGAATTTGTGATGTCTTTTTTTTTTATTATTATTATTATTTTTTCAATTGTTGAATCTTGTATGAAACAGATCATGAGGGTTAAAATTAAAATATGATATTACTGGTCACAGGTACATAATTACTTTTTTCTAATTGCCTGAATGTGTTCTGGATAGTTGAATACAAAATAGTTTCAATTATTAGCACAGGTGCTACATACAGGCAGCAACTTAACATAGCAAGAGCCTATTCTGTTCTCTTTTTACGGTCTCTCACCTGTTCTCTTGCGGTTTCCAACTGCTTGACCAGGTCCTCTCGCTCATGAGCAGGGAAATGTCGAGCACCAACCTCCTCATCTCCTAACCTCTGTTTGGTGATGGTCATTCGGAGAAGCTAGAGAGCAATTAGTAGTCAACTTCGTTTTTAATTGGCCACATACACGTGGAGGAAACCACCCCAGTAGGGTGCAGTATGCAAGAGAAAAATGACCATCCTTGTGATTGAATAAATCCATTTGATTTTCTAGACCAGGGGTAAGCAACCTTAGGCACGGGTGCCAACATTGGCACAGGGGAGGGTGATCACTGGCATACATGTGAAAGAGGTGTTTTGTTTTAAAATTAAATTAAATTAAAAGCACCAGTTAAATTAAGTCTGTATGCATCTGTATGCAAATTACATCCTGCACATTCATTCAAACTCGATGAATAGATGAGTTATCATTACACCCCGAGTGATATATATATGGACGTAAGCCCCTCCAACTGATCCAAAATGCCACAGCCCGCTTGGTCTTCAACCAGCCAAAATTCTCACACGTCACCCCCCTTCTCCGCTCCCTCCATTGGCTCCCGGTCGCTGCCCGCACAGAATACAAAACTCTGATGCTGGCATTCAAAGCAACCAAAGGCATGGCCCCCCCATATCTCACAAGTATGATCGTACCCTACAAACCCTCCCGCGCACTCAGATCAGCCAACGCAGGGAAGCTGGAGGTACCTTCACTAAAAACGCCGGGACAACGCTCCACACGTCCCAAACTCTTCTCCCTTCTGGCTCCTAAACTATGGAATGCACTTCCCATCACAGTCAGAACTGCAGCCTCACTCCCAATCTTCCACCGTAGTCTGAAAACCCACCTCTTCAGTTAGTCCTACTCCTCCTCCCAGCCAACACCCCCCCCCCCAGAGAGGACGTATAGGGCCTTTGTCCTACTGCTCCTCCCAGTCAACACTCCCCACTGACAGGTAGTAGTTACCCCCCACATGCCCTTTTGATTTACATCAAAAGGGCATGTGAGCTCAAACCCACAATTCAACATTTTGGTTTTAAGATGTTGATTTTCATTTTGTATTCATCCTTTTTTTTTTTTTCCTTTTTCCTAAATAATAAGAAAATGGACAATCAAAATATATATAATATATAATAAATATATAATATATAATAAATAAAAACATCTCAATAAAGGTTGCACTAAATGGGTACAATAAAAGCATATGATGAGCAGTGATGTGAACAGGTTGTTCCTGAGTCCTGACTAATCGTGTCAACAGTGATAAGGTCAATGGTCATTGGATTATACACAATGCAATGCATACAGATATAGTACCTTGTTATCTCCCTGGGCTTCTGCCAGTCTTTGGTTCAATTCCTTGACCTCTTCAGAGAGTTGCTTACTTTTTTCTCTGGAGTCTCTCAACATCTGGGCTAAGTTGACCTGCAGAACACAGTTGCATAGTGTAATGTGGTGTCATAGTTTTACAATCTCAATGGAACAGGATATTTAACGCGTATTTTGCCATTTGTGTTTGGATGGATGCAAGAATGTGAGCCACAGAAACATACTTGATTCCGTTTCTCAGGAGGCAAAGTGGGATCTCCGTCCTGTAAGTGATGAAAAAGGAGCAGAAATTAGACCTGTGGTTCTCAAACTTTTTCATGTCAAGGACCCCCAAAATGATACTCATTTGCCTGTGGACCCCCCATTTGAAAATATATGCCAAGGACTCCCATAAGAGAAGATTCTTATGGCTCTAGCAGTGATTTTCAACCAATTTAATTTCAAGGCCCCCAGTTTGACCTGAATTAGGCTACGGTCCCCTAATTAATGGCATTTCTATATCTGGGACCCCAATGTATATTGTAAAATCAAAGTTAATTTAACTCTGAGAGTGTACAAAAGGAACCAAATGGATTTGGTTCTATTTGTACACTCTCTGAGTTACAGACCCATAAGGGTCCATTTGGTTCCACTTCCTACAGTAACTATCCTTTAGCTGGCCTGGGCTGTGGCTCAGCGGTAACGCTCAGCGGTAACATTTACTTAAGTACTGTACTTATTAAGTACAATTTTGAAGTACTTTACTTGAGTAATTCCAATTTCCAATACTTTTACTCCATGCACTACATCTCGGATCCAAATATTGTACTTTTACTCCACTACATTTAATTGAAAACTAATAGTTACTAGTTACTTTTTAGATTTGTTTTACATACATTAACCACTTTAGCATTTTGGCCATTTGCGATGCGACACATTGTGAGCTTGTAGATCATCTATAAGACATTATTCTTCTGGTTTGAGGGAAAGGATGTTCTGGTTTAGAGGGTTCCGGCCTGATGACTACAAAACAATGACTACAACATGACATAACGATATCCTCCGCTCTCGACCGGATCATAAACCCGAAAAGGAATGCTGCCCAGGCTCATTTTCAAAAGGTTTTTATACATTTGAAAACTTGAAATGAGGCATTCTGCACAATGAGTACATTTTGAATTCTGGACTTATATTTGTATTTCTATATTGCAGTAGGCCTATTGATACTTTTACTTAGGTAAAACATGCGAGTACTTTTTCCACCACTGACTATACGTTAATCCATTTAGACCTGAGGCCGATTCTAAAAACACCTTCTGAATTTAAAAAAATCTGGAACTTTTCCGTATTTTATTAAAAATAAAGAAATAGCCTAGAAATGTAGCAACAGCTAATGTTATACAAAGGGGTTCCTGGATTGAAAGGTAGCATATATAACAAGTAACAACGTATTGATGGGTTAATATACTAACAGTGGGGGGAAGTTATCTTTTCCCTCATTGTGCGATATAAACCTGCGCATAGTTATCTTACAATGATCTCCCTGTACTTCTTCTTGAGACCTTGGTGTCGCTCTCGAAGCTGGTTGGCCATCAGTTTGTACTGGTCTCTCTCCTGCTGACAGCCATCCAGCTCTTTGGATAGAATCAGAAGGGCCTCTTTCTTGCTTTCCAACTTCCGCTTGCAAACCAAGAACTGTAAGCAAACAGACGTTTTGGACATAAGCACCATATGACAGATCCTCTCTAACTTATCATTCAAATATCAAATGTTACCGAATTATTATTTCATATTATCCCAGTAATTAAAATGTTTGGCAAATACTGAGTCTGCCTTTAATATAAATTATAATTACTTATTTGTTTTAGATAAACAACCTGGACGCTATAGCATACACTTCTCTCTGCCAGACAATCCTTGCTAGACCTAGAATGCCTGTCTCTCAGTACTCTCAGAATACTGTACAAACTGTATGTAACAGGAGACATTCTAGGGCTATGGACTTCACTTGCCTACTATGGTGGTACATACAAATAGATACCATGACTACCATGACTCTGTAGTAAAAAACAAAATACAATTACTTCCTTATCCGCCTACTCGAGTGGGGGAGTCTCCATTATAGAGCAGCCAAACAAACAAGTGAGGCTGCAAATGGAACATTTAATCCTGCCTAATCGTGTCAACAGTGATAAGGTCATTGGATTGAACCTGCAGAATACACACAGCATGTCTGCAGGGGACGGCGGTCGACACGATCGGCAAATTGTTTTAAATAACACGAATTTACCATTAACAACACTCATAACATGATAATAATGGTTCTATTTTAAATAGAAAGACCCTACCCCCCCTCTTTACCGCGACGCGTTCGCTGAAATGATGCGTGTCGCTCGTTCTCACCTCATTGACTAGTCCCTGCCAGTCACTCTCGCTCCTTTTGGACGGATTCATCTTTCTCTTTATGATCCAAGCTACGTCGTGCGTCAGTAGTGCATGATAAATGACACTAGTCACTGCAAGCAAGCGCAGCAGTATCCCATAGTTGATGCTGTCAGTGTTAACCGCTGGAGGACGGAGGAGGACAACATTTCAGTACAGCTGGCTGGGCTGGGACAGAGAACAGGCTGGTCAGTAGTACCTCACTTCCGCTCAGGCAGGCGCGTCACCCGTGAGGCAATCTGAGAACCCATCGTCAAAAAATAAAGGAAAAACAGCGCCCACTTTTCCTTTGAATATTGATGCGAGCAATAAAAGACTACGTACCCCGTGTGTGTGAGTGAGGAGGGAAAAAAAGCAATAGTGTCTGGCTGCAGTCTGCAGACCTGATCAAAGACCTTCGTTCGGAGATGCGTTTGGGATCTTTGTAAATTAGAAGACTTGTGGAAAAGCAAAGCAAAGTCCCTTTACCCAGGGAAGTGGACTAAGCTCGAGATGCTTGTTTACAGCCACACCCTGCTCATAGAACATTTCATGGTAGGGGTTCAATGCCTTGCTCAAGGACACTTCAGCGGTGGTAATTTTAACGTGCCGGTCCGGGGATTCGAACTGGCGACCTTCCGGTATCAAGACCGCTCCGCAAACCGTTCGGCCACCGCTGCCAGAAGTGTTACCATCACCATCATGGTGACATGGTGACACCATGCCATACCGGTATAGCCAGGCCTACTGTCTAGTACAGCACGGAGATTAATATTCTGGCATGATTGCACAAATCAGAAGACTAATTAATATTTATTTGGGTCAGGTGTTCACTGTCTGCTGTCTCGCAGACAGTGTACGTCAGCAGTGATGCTAGAAGAAAACTAGAAATGCACTCTGTCGAGCTGCCAACTTGCCCATTGCCCATCGCACAAGTAGGCCATGTATGGCCTACTTGTGCGCAAGCAGAGCGCGCCATGAGGTGCGCTCACCACTGCTGGTACGACTGCTGCTCTGAGTCCTAAAGCTCTCTGCTGCTGTCTAGGTTTGAAATACAACAGTGGTCAGTGGTCCCTCATTGCCAGGTGGAGTACACCGACATACACACATACCCGGCCGATACATACCCCCTATTGACCTTATACCAATTTTGAAACGTACTTTAGTCATCGAGAACAGTGCGGTTTCTCATTGGCTGGTGGGATGTACCGCCATACATACCCAGCCGATCGCTGTTCTTGGTCCCTGATTGTCCGAGCGCGGAGCGACGCCACTAATGGTCCCTGATTCGCCGCCGACGTACACAGCCGATTACAGTACTTGTGCGCTCTGCTTGTGCAAGTAATATTATGAGAGAGATAGGGAGAGAGAGAATGCACCACCCTCCAGGATGTGTACAGAGAGGGTGTGGATGGAGCTTGGATTTCCTGTGGTCAGTGCTGACTGGCGTGACTGCTGAGTTGGAGTTAGGTAGCCTAGGTAGGTAGGTAGGTAGGTAGGTAGGTAGGTGCATGGCATATAATATTGCAGGATCAGTTTGAAAGAGCAGAGAACAGATTCATCACATTGGATGATAATTCCCAACTACATAAATAATACAAGAACAAGCTAAATTGTTTCCAAGAAGGATTAATTTGTCTATTACTACAAGCATTTCTGCATCTATGGCATATTACCTCCTATGTTCAACTTTCAAGTAAGGTAAAATAAAATGCTGTTTCAGTAGCCAGGTGCTGAGTTGCTGACAGGCCTATAAATTCGAAACTCACTGGAGCATTTTATGACACGCTCATGTTTCACGGTGTGTGGTGCTATGCATGATATAGAGGTCAGAATACTCAATATAATCAAGAGTAAGTAATCAGAGCCACTAGGTCACACCTTTATATTTGTATGTAAAAATCTGGCCTACTACACCAGTCAATAAATCATTATTGAAAGTTTAAATGTGCATTATTTAAATAAGGTTTGGGCTGACACCTTACTGGTTTAAGTGTGTGTGTGTGTGTGTGTGTGTGTGTGTGTGTGTGTGTGTGTGTGTGTGTGTGTGTGTGTGTGTGTGTGTGTGTGTGTGTGTGTGTGTGTGTGTGTGTGTGTGTGTGTGTGTGTGTTCAAATTCTCATCCATTCTGGGCGGGAACCCCTTTTGGTGTTTTACCCCTTCAGGCCGGGAACCCATTTTTGGGTTCTGTACATTATGTACAGTATTTTAAAAATATATAAAAAATTGATGCTGCTACATACAGGTAAATATTTGAAGTTTTTCAGAAGACTTAGGTCAGGATTTAAGAAGGCGTTTTTAGAATCGGCTGCAGGCCTAAATGGGAGACATAATAATATTATGTTTATGTTATGGTATAACAATTATGTTTTATGTTATGGTATAACAATTTCACAATGTGGTTGTCGGTTGTCTGGATGTTTGCCTGGAGGTAGGCTGACCTCACTACCTCAGTGCTGCTGGAGGCTGGTGGTCTAAAAAGTACTCACAATTTTCACTTAAGTAAAAGTGTCAATACTGCAAATATTCTGTTACAAGTAAAAGTCTGGAATTCAAAATGTACTTGAGTAAAAGTACAAAAGTATCAAAATATACTATAGTACCAAAAGTAGGAAAGTACTCATTATGCAGAATGTCCCGTTTCAAGTTATCAAAACAGTCTTTTGAAAATAGCTTCGTAATGTGTGCTTGTGTGCATTGTGTGCTTGTAGATCGGCTATTTTCATTTGGATCCGAGTATTGGAAGTTGGAAATACTCAAGTAAAGTACAAATACCTCAGAATTGCACTTAAGTACAGTAATAGTTACTTCACACCACTGCTTTCTACAGGTGTAGAATGGGCCTCATGCCGAGCCATGAGGCCCATAGGCTCCTGTTTCTGTAGCATGAGGCAGCTTGATGTACAAGTACACCCCCTGGACATTTATTATGTGTCGCAGGTACTTACCCCCAATCCCACCCTTGATGCTGAGTGCCAAGCAGGGAGGAATTGGGTCTCATTTTTCAGAGTCTTTCGTATGACCCGGCCAAGGATCAAACCCCAACCTCCCAGTCCCAGGGCGGACACTTTAACCACAAGGCCACTGAGCTGGTGTAGAGTACTCTCTCTCACCACCTGTTATATGGGGACTGCTCTGCTGCTGACAAGAAGGCGCTGCAGACAGGGTGGTGAAAACCGCCCTGCAGAAGATCACCCACAACAGTTTTCCTTCCAATCATTGAGGACATCTACGTCAGCGGGTGCAACTAGTGTGGCCCACATTATGGAGGACAAAACTCACCCGGCCCATAAACAGTTTGACCCAAAAACTAGAACTGAAAGGCTTAAATGCAGCTTCTTCTACCCGGGGGCTAGCCTGACACTCAGCCTGAATTTTGTTTCACATATTTTCTTTTAATGCGTGCGCGGCTAGCGATTCAGGGCTGGAGCCAGGCTACCCAGTGGCTGTTAGACTGATGAACTCTATGCCCCAATAAATGTACTTTCACTGTTCTTGTTCTGCATTGCTGTGCTGTATTTCATACTGCCATGTTATCTCGTTTTTATGTAGCTGAATGCTAATGTTTTCAATATGCTTCTCAGTTTTAATTTCACTACACTTTAGGATTTTGTGCTTATTGTCTCCACCAAGCCGAAGGCATGGGGAGAGAGTATGTTTTGCACTCCGTCCTCGTCTCCACCAGGCCGAAGGCATGGGGAGAGAGTATGTTTTGCACTCCGTCCTCGTCTCCACCAGGCCGAAGGCATGGGGAGAGAGTATGTTTTGCACTCCGTCCTTGTCTCCACCAGGCCGAAGGCATGGGGAGAGAGTATGTTTTGCACTCCGTCCGTGTGTGTCCGTTACCAGCTAATCTCCGGCACCGTTAACCCGGTCGATGCCAAACTTTGCACACACACTCCCTGGATGCCAACGATGAACCTCTGCCCCACATTTTCCAGAGCGGCCTGTTATGGCGCAACCATGAGGCAGCTTTTCAAATTTTTTACCTAAAACTGCACCGATCTGCGTGAAACGTTGCATGCACTCCTTAGAGGCCAAGGACAAACCTTTGACCTGCATTTTCCGCATCTGCCTTTTATAGCGCCACCAGGAGGCCGACTTTTGTAAAACACATTTTTTGATATTACTCCTCCAGATTCTGTCCAAAAATCTGTCCAACCATATTCCATCCTAATTGGCTATAATTGGCTTTCACAGTTTGCAAGATTGCCCCGTTTTGAACAAAAGCCTCAAATCATGAACGCAGCATGCAATTTATGTGAAATCTTTCACACATTTTCTTACTAGGCTGAGGAATATATCCCACCCTTTTCACATTGGCCTGTTATAGCGCCACCAACAGGTTGATTCTTGCAAAACACATTTTTGGAACAAAATGCCTCAAATCATCCAATTGCCATCAAAGGCGTATGAAGAAATGGCACCCTTTTCACATTGGCCTATTATAGTGCCACCAGGCACTCTGCATTCCTCAACAAAATGAAGAAAATTGTTGCAAAAAACTAACAAACAAAAAAACATGTTTATATTACTCCTAAACATTTTGCCAAACATCACACACACTCCTATCCTCCTGGTGGAGACCTGTGCCCAGAAGGGCACTTTTTCTAGTTTATTTTTTAATTATAGTTATTTTATTGTACACTGCTGGTCCTGAGTATGATTTTTGTTTCATGTGCAATATGTAAATGACACATAAAATGAACCTTAAAACCTGGGAGATGATGAGTACAATCAGTCTTATACTGCTCAAGGGCAAATAAGATTTCTGACGAAACTAAAATACGTTATGTCTAAAATGTGTCTAAATTGCATCACAGAAATCAAAGTACAATAGGTCAAACGTATATATATATATATTTTATATTATTAGTCATGAATAGCACACAACGCAGCAGTAAAGGAAAGATACATCCATTATGAAGAACCAACCATTGCTTTTAAGAGCAGAGATATGAAAACTAATATTGATGGGACTATTACCGGTCAAATTAAACTCCATTGGTTGTACACAAATGAAAAAATGAAAAAGACATTTACAAATAAAGCTAAATGTGTTCTTTTAACTTAAGACAACACAGCTGTGGTGCTAGTGCTACAAGGCATTTCAGATGGTATAACAGCATACAAAACAATTCAGAGCACACATTTTGCATAGGAATCCAGAGTACGTAAATAATAATATATGACATTCTGTCTTGCACTTAATCAGGCACTCGGTCTATACAGTAAGAAAGCTTAAGATACATTTCTTGCTGTTCATTGTCAGTAATTAATGTTGATTTTCATTCAATTGTATTTGTGGTTAGTACATTAACTGCTCTAAAGGCTCTCTTTCATGCCACAAATGAACGCAAACAAGAAAGCGTCCAGAGCAGTTTTGCCATACAATGTAAGTACGGTAAATGGGGAGCATATTTTTGGGAAAGAAACCTCTACCAAAGTGTTCTTGCCCCAACCCATTCTGGGCGGGAACCCCTTTTGGTGTTTTACCCCTTCAGGCCCGGGAACCCATTTTGGGGTTTTGTACAGTATGTACAGTATTCAAAAATTAGGATTTAGAAGACGTTTTTAGAATTGGCCTCAGGCCAAAATGGGTTAAGAACAGAACTTTCTAGTGTGATTTCATATTTGTTAGATGTCATAATTGTTGTTGGCTACTTTTCAGTTAATCTCAATTGTGTCACAAAATAATTAGCATGCAGGTTACATTGCAAATATTGCCTTTGATTTCTATTGCATTGTCCTTTGGTTTCAAACTAGCGAAAAAATATGATGCCTACTCTTGGCTTATCGTTGCACTTAATTACCACCATGATTATAAACTATACCATCATAATCATGGGAGATGCATAGGCATTGCTAAGATATGTGTCTTAGATTAAGTAAGCTACATTTTATGGCATTTAAGTATGATATACAGTAGTCGTGATGTCTTTCTCATACACCTATCAGTTGCTGAACAGTTACAGTTACCAAGAGTAGAGAGAGGTCTTACATTATGTTGCTGGGTATTATAAGCTTAGGTCTACAATGATATGTTCAAAAACCATTGATTTGCCCTTGAAGCTGGAGGAGAAGATGAAATTCCTTCGGTCAGTGTTCACCACAGTAAATGACCGTGGTGACTGCACATAAATGTCCTTAAACTTGCCAAAGGTTTTGGTGTCAGAGTCCCAGAGATAGATTTGTGTGAAAGAATAATCACTGCCCAGAGCTAGGTAGTGCCTAGTGCCCGTGAAAGTGAATGGTTGGAGGACCATTGCTCCACGAGATGGCAGGGCTTGGACCTCAGAAAACTGCTTGCTGGTCCACTTGAGAACTTTGGAGTCACCGATGTAGCAGGTCATGGTCAGATACAGTTCACCTTCGATCTGAAAAGCTTTGACTGCCACTACGTCCTCAACATTTGGGATTTCACTGTGAAACATGAACTTAAGGGTGCTTTTGTTCCACAGGTAGATAACAGGTGCCTGGGAGCGACTGGCTATGATGAGGTGGGACTTACCATCCATTTCAATGTACTCAGCATCTGTATCCCGGAACCACTCGTGGAGGTACTGGTAAGAGTAGAAACCAGTTTCGTTCCGGTCTGGTTGGTCCATCCATTTGTACAATGTAGAAATGCCTGCCTTAGAGCTGTCTACTATCACAAAGTACCAGTCACCATCCATTTGGAAAACCTCAATGTCATTCGGCTTGGAGATGTTGAAGACCTCAATGGTTTGAAATTTGGAGAATTTGTTCTGTTGGTCATCAAACTTGTAGATATGTGAGCCACCGAAGAGCTGAGTGACGATTATCAAGACATGGTCTTCAATCAGGACGGACTTGCATCCAACAACAGACTTCCCTGTAGCAAAATGATTGTCGGTTACAGTAAGTCGTAATGCTAAAATCCATGAAACAAGTCTTAACCACTTAAACCCTACATACGTTGTTGACCAGAGTCCCCCAGGGTCTATACCCGGCCCGTCCTGTTTTCGTTCAAATCTACAAGCTCACACAACACGTCACCTTGCAACATATTATGAGCTTGTAGATCTTCTTTTACCACCGAATGTAAATGTCTGCCAGAATATGGATGAATTAAATTCATTATTTAAAATGATTTTAGAATTAAAATGATGAACAAACTAGGGCCAAAACAACATTAACAATAATGACAATATGAACCTTAAACTAACATTATAATATGGGGTTTGTTATACCTGTAATGTTCTGTAAAGGCCTGAAATTCAGTTCAACGTGATCCCATTCCATGACCACACAGCTGTTGGTACTGGGGGCAGCCATTGCTACATAGATGTCTTCTTTATGGGAGAAGATGTCTGCTGACATCGACTGGACAGGAATTGACTGACGACGGACAAAATCTGTGAGACAGGCAAATGCAGAAAGGTTAGTAAGACAAGCAAAATATTGTTAAGATGTCAATTGTTTTCTCATCAAATGAACGTATGTGTCATGCTGTGAATGTTTTACCACTGATATTAAAGATGGAGTGCCGTGAGTTTTGTACCTTTAATGTTTTGCATGTGTCTATCTAACATTACTCTAATAGACCTCCAGGTGTGGTTAGAATATTATAGAATATAGAATATTCAAATATGTCTTCCCTCTGTATTTTTGGTTTCTTCCTGAAAGCTGAAAACCTTTGAGTCAAAAGGCCCATTGCCCAATCGAAAATACAATTTTTTTGTGACATCATAACACTGGGGATATGTCAATTTTATGACCATCCTTACACGTTCCACACCACCACAGGTAGTGCAGTGCCCAGTGTTTTAACAACACCTGATCACCCCTAGATTTCCATATATGGAGCTGGCCTGTTCACAATGATGTTCTGACATCACAATGATGTTCTGACATCACAATGATGCGCAACCTCGCCCTTAATTGCCACTTCATGTCAGAAAAGTTGCCGACCCCTGGCATATACTCATGTCATCACAGAACTCCATATATTGTATGGCCAGAAAAGGAACGGGTGTGCCATGCATTTCCAATCATTCACGAGTAGGTTGGTGCCATTTATGCACTCTCGTAGCTCAAATAACACTGAGAATATTATTATTGTGTGCTGGGTAGTGGATCATTCTTTTTTCCCATCGTGTTGTGTGGCGTATTTAGATTTATAGTATATATATGTCCCTACGACTAAAAAGCTTCCTGTAGCACATGGCCATTTTACCTGTGGACATACACTCGCCCGGAGCAATGGGAAGGTCATTGAGCCGCTTGCCCTTCATCTCGCTAGGCCCGGTGCAGTAGACATCTGATACAGTGGCGTTTGTGTTCTTCAACCACATCATCAGCCACCTGTTCTCACAGTTGCACTGAAAAACATTGCCTCGCAGATCCCTATGACACATTTGACAGGAGAGGTCATGATTTATACACACTGAAAATGTACTGATTGCGAGAAAGCAAATCATTAATCACATCTCGTACAGAGAATGCAGAACAAAAATGACAATATAACTCCCACCTACTATGCCTGCATAAGTTATAAGAACTACTAGGGATTTTCATTTGTGCAATGCTGATTTGCACAATTGCATAGCCTCATACAAAGAAAAATACAAAAGAAAAAGGCTAATATCATAGCAAATATATCACAGCAATAAATAAATAAAACATTGGTGTTATAGATATGTGTGTGTGCGAGTGAACATTTAGGCCTTTGGGAGGCACTAGAGTGTCCATGTCCTCACTAATATAGGTATAGGGGTCATCCTCCAGCTAGGAAGCATGGATGCATTTTCATTGCAATCTTTCCATTCATTTTATTTGTATTTCTTTGTTGGTGTGCAAGAGAACATTTTGTGGGTGGGTGCTACAGTATATCTTCTGGGGAACATGAAGGTGCACAGTGAATCCCATGCCATGCAATCCAGCCAGTAGGCTACTTTTAGAGATAACTTGTGTGGGGACAAAATGATGGACGGACGTACTGGCGGACATTGCCATGGAGCCACGCCCTAATGGGGATAAACATTGATGGGTCCAATTTTTACAGTGTCGCAGTCAAACTACCGGTATACAAGTCCATAACAGGAATAAATGGGTGAATCTGGATGATCTGAATAATACAAGGTTTCAAACAAGCACAACCTGAGTCAGCTTGAGGTGTGGAAAACTCCTCCCAACAGCTTTTATTACAATTGCTTACTCACAGTTCTAGCAAGGAATCCAAGTCGAAGAAGAGGTTCCTTGGCAGAACCTTCATCTTGTTATTGGCAAGAGACCTAAAACGGAAACATATAGGCAAGAACAAGAACAATGCAGTGATACCATTTTGTTACTTGTCATTTCTCACTATTTTGGACTTATACAAAATACAACAAGAAAGACTTACAGATGAGTCAAATCGCGTAGACCTCGGAATACATTTTTGGTGACAGCCTCAATCTGGTTCCCCTCAATGAATCTTTTAAAGGAATATAATATATAACATTCTTAATTTTGAAAGGCAGTACATAAGTATGATGAAAAATGCTTTTATTGACAAACAATTATTTAAGAAAAGAAAATAAAGATTATACAATCTTCAACAATACTCACAAATATTCAAGATGAGGGAGGCCAGAGAATGCATCATCTTGGATTGTTGTCAAAGAGTTTGAATTTAGAAGCCTGTGAAAAGCACACAAGCAAATCTATATGACATTGCATCACAATTGCATCACAGCAAAGACAAATTATTATACTTTCACACAATTCATCCACTTTGTGTAGGCATGTACAGTATGTAAGTATGTGTGAGAGGAAGAGAAACATACATAAGAGGATTTGTTGATTATTAATTCCATATGTCAAATTAAATATTTAACATTCAAGTCTTAGTTCAACTTACAGCAACTGCAGAGATGGCATAAGTGAAAACATTCCCTCTGTGATTTCAGTAATTGATCCATTTACTATACTCCTGTTGGAATAGGAACAACAATATTCATTTATTATCATAAAGTATAGCCTACTGTACAAATCTAAATCAAACAGCCTACAATACCACCCAAATATGAAGTGACGTATACAAGGAACAGCATGGAAATAATGGCTTGTCACCTTGAATGCGATATCAGTTGTATTTTAGCCTGCATTTAAGCCCATTGCTGAAGAAACGTAATTAGCAACTTACAATGAATTGATATCATTCGGTATGGTCCGTGGAATTTGCGAGGTGCCGACGCAGATAATCGTCTCCTTGGAGCAGGAACATCCTGAAGGACATTTGAAAATCCTTTTAGATTCATGAACTGCTACACAAACGCACAGTAGAACAGCAAACCCGTTTAATAGCCAATGCTTAGTAGATGGCATGTTGATTATTGAACATGAATAATAATAGCTTAATAAGTGAGAGCGAAGTCAATAAGAGCTGTCTCCCTCCCCATAGGCTACATGAAATGCAGCAGTGGAATCCCTGACACAAGCAGTTAGTGCTGCAGTTGCGTTCCGGAGGAAATAGGGCTACCGCTACATCATCTTCCATGAAAGTCACTCAGCGTGGCAATATCGATGCAAAGTATCCTCATTGAGCCTCGCTACACAATGCGTGCCACAGAATTTAATTCAGTCTGAGACTCAATAGGTCTGCTATTTATCGATGTCGAAGCGGAAAGACGAAAAGTGTCTCAGCAAGCTTGAAAATAGAATTTCAGAACCATGGACAGCGATACATTGATTTCAGAATGGGCATCGTTCTTCAAGTAGGCTATATAGGCTAGTGTGTTCAACATGCCATCCATGTTATGTTATGCATATGAATAGCCTACATCGGATGAACTTTGGTTAATAGGCCTTATAGTTGTGCATCTCTCCAAATGCATTGGTTGTTCAAACATTTTTGCCATTAGAGTGGTATACGACACGTGCAATTAAAAAATGCTAACTACATTGTATTGTTTATAAAAAATGAACTGCGAGTTGTAAAATATGATGAAATACTACAACCAAGTGCATTAGTCATAGGCTATCCTGGGCACATTGCAGACTTCCAGAGCATGCCCTCATACTTCCCATAATCCTTTGCTTTATTAGCGTGACCAATCTCATGAGCAAGAAGTGTTATTGAATAACCTTATTCTAAAAGATCACATCCGTGTTTAGTGAGGGGCGCTCTTATCATCATGTATCATACATCATCAAATTCCGTGCTCAACCATTAACCAATCAAGTCATCACAAATGTCATTCCTGCCAATCACAATTGCGTCTTCACTTTTCATCATCATCATCATCATCAAGTTATCAGAATCTCTGAATATCAGAGATTCGTTGTACAAGACAACGCAATTGATTGGCAATCCAGCTCAGTGCATTAAAATATATACATACTCTATATTTAGAGTATGTTCCTGCTTTTATGACCTTATAGCGCCTCCCTGAGGGCAGAAGTTCAAGCAGGTGATGACCTGGGTGCAGGGATCAGTCCCTGAGGATGCTATGTTGGCTCTTCTGCTGCAATGTCTCTTGTAGAGATCCTCCAGAGACCTATGGAAGAGGACATGCCATGATACTCTGGGCTGTGTTTATGACACCCTGAAGTGACTTTCTTTCTGCCACTGTGCAGCTGGAAAACCACAGAGAGATGCCTCTTAGGTCAACACTGACTCAATGGAACAACGGTATAGGACAGTAGCAGATTCTCTGCCAGGTCTATTTTCCTCAGCACTCTCAGAAAATACAGTCTTTTTTCTGTTTGTTTTCCAGCCAGGTAATGTTGTCCGAGATGTTCATGCCCAGGAACCTGACGTCTGTGACCCTTTCCACCTCCTCTCCCTTGATGTAGATAGGCAGAATAGGCTCAATATTCGTCCTCCTGAAGTCAACAATCAGCTCCTTGGTCTTGGAGGTGTTGAGAATGAGGTTGTTCATCTCACACCAGTCTGACAGTGCTTGCACCTCTTCCCTATAAACAGTCTCGTCCCCTCCTGCAATGAGTCCCACCACTGTTGCGGCCTTGTGGGAATGGGGGTTTCTTTTTTCACCAGAAGAAAAATACTTTTAGTTACTCCACTGCACCCTCTTATACCGATATTGCCAAGAGAAAACCCCATAGACAAGATTTTTCCTTCCGGTGAAAGAAAATCCCTTTCTGGCCAAAAAGTGCATTTTATACGTGTGGTGGGCTCAGAGTGCATCCACCGTGGAAAGTAGGTTTTCTAATAACACAAAGCCGCCTTTGTAATGGTGAGTAATGAAAACGTTATTTTTTATTTTCGCTACAGTCGAGAGGCTGGTCTGCATTTCAAGACGAGAGTAGCGTAGCTCTTAGCTCTGGTCCATAGCCTTCAGTAGAAGGCTATGGACAGCTACGTAGCTCTAATGAAGACAGTAGAGCTATGGACCAGAGCTACACAGTAGTGACAGTACACACACCCAAAGAAAAAGTCCAGGCAGGGTGCTATGGGCAACATGGACCACTAGGGGGGGTCAGATGAAAACATCTTGTTGCACACAAACACAAATAAGTCTAGTGTGTAGTATTAGTTGTATCTTCATTTGCCTCTGTAACTTTAATTAAAATGGTCAATTCACAATAAATATCAGATACATTCCTTTTTGTTCTCTCAGTGCATATAGCCTATGTGACTCTCTCTCTCTCTGTGTGTGTGTGTGTGTGTGTGTGTGTGTGTGTGTGTGTGTGTGTGTGTGTGTGTGTGTGTGTGTGTGTGTGTGTGTGTGTGTGTGTGTGTGTGTGTGTGTCAGTTTAGTGAAGGGATGTTTGATTATAGATGTAGCTACTTTAATAATAGCACAGTCAAAGTCATTATATCATATTAATACGGATTTTATAAGACAATGATAACACTCAGCGCATTTTTTGAGTGGTGTAAACCACTCCTACAACTGGCTTTTGTGTGCATAAAAAAATGACCATGGTTGCTATGTTCAAAATAATTTCTGACGTAATTAAATCACACCCGGGTGAACTGGATGACCGTAGCAACCGTGGTCATTTTCTCTGCGCAAAAACAGCCAGTTGTGAAATCACATCCAGGTGTGATACATACATTTATCAAAAATGATAGCTTTTTTTACTTAACATATTTTGTGTGATTTCATTACGTCAGACATTACGTCAGACCACAGCTGATCATGCTATATAAAACCTTACACCACTCAGTTCACACGGGTGTGATTTTTATTATACTTACCATTGCCCAATTCAACTCAACTCAGCATGATTAGTAAGGTTGTATGCCTACCTCTTCTATTGCATAGACAATGGGGTTGTTGGTTGTTCTAGTAAGTCCTAACAAGGTGCTGACCCTTGTCTTCGAACAAGTAGTCTATGAACATGAGTGAAACTAAATACCCGTTGCCAAAAGGGAGCCATACATATCTACCATTGCTGGCATAATTCATGACAACTCCCCATCTTGCATTACTGTTTTTAGTCCAGAGTATGTATCCCTGAATCACTCATGACACATGCAAACTGAAACCAAATGATGCCAGTATATATCATTTTTACATTTTCAGTATGTGATCAGGACGTTGCATGGACTAAAGGTTCAAAATAAATATGAAAATCCAACCTTTTTACAGTACACGTCTGATAAATGTATTGCAAGGCAAGATGCAAACAATCCAGACAAGTACAGGCCTTTTTCCAAATCATGCATTGACCTGTCATCTTGCAAATGTGATGTGATGGCTGTATATTTCAAGAGACTAAAATAATAAGAACTACTGATTACCATCCTTTAACACAATGCACTAGGCTATACCCTGATATATAATGTACACAAATATAACTATACACGAATGGTAATAATTAATTTAAAAATAGTATTATATTATCGTTCCCCTAATTATAAAATGACTAGAGAACAGTCTTCTCAATTAGAATCTTGTACACACACAGGTCAAACGATCAAACTAAATAGCTCCATTATTGATCTGCTGCAGTATAGTAAGTGAAGCAATGTAAATTGTGGGGCTAAAAATGTCATACAATCAGAGGTGGATATTTATTATTTATTTATATATGTTTCCCCTCATCATGGCAGCTTGGATTACAACCTTTGCAACTTTATTTGAAGATGATGGCCTTAATGAAGTGAAGAATAGGACTTCCTTATACCATAACCTGTTTGATCCAGTTTGAGAGGCAGAGATAGAGGCCAAAGAGATGTACATAAATCTCTCTCTCTCTCTCTCTCTCACTCTGGGGGATAGATTTGGAAAACTATCAGTATTGGAAAACTACAGCTGGTTACACCAGTGGTTTTAGACTGACTCTCTTATATCACCTACATCCATCCACAAAACTAGCTCACATGATATGACACTTGTAAATCCAAATATGACCTGGTCCTCTTCCATTTTTAATCATGGAAATCGTGTCTGTTGGCAATAACCTGGTGAAGTACAACCTTTGGCTATTGGTAAATGCTTCACAGCAGGTGTTCAAACTCTCAAACCTCTCCAGTTCCCAGCCGAGGGTTACACAGCGCACTGTAGTCAGTAACATAATTCACTGGTTCCCAAACAGTGGGTCGGGACCCATATGTGGGTCGCGGACACATTTTTATGGGTCCCTCAAGTTTTTGTTTCCTACATTTTGGTTTCCATTATTATTATTTCAAAACATTTTCAAAAAGCATTAAAAAAAAGCAAACTTTTCCATGAAGTAAAAATAAATTCAATATTTTTTTTCAGTCATTTCATGGAGAAATACAAATAAAAATCAAATAAATTCCATAATTTAGAAAACAAATGTTTAAGATGTAGTGAAAATAGCAGATATACAAGATCTGCTGTTTTCACTAGATTGGGTCTTGGGGGCAAACATCAAATTTCTCTTTTGGGTCACGGGCAAAAAAAAGTTTGGGAACCATAATTCCTCAGGCTTGAATGATCTCTCAAGAAACATAAACCTAGTATGCTTGCAGCACAACTGATACATTGCAAAAATGATCAATGGTCGCATGTGCAATGTGCAAATTCCCATTTTTCCACAATATTAATCACAGTTGCTATAGCAGGCCACTCTGCTTCGTATTGACATTTGCATGAGAGAGACAGATAGTTTAAAAGGACTTACCATGGACTGTTCAGCCTTTGATTAATGGTGCTCATGATTGAACACCTGCTGTTTTAATGCAGCCACTGTAAGTAACTGATCTCAACATGCTTGCGTGAGCGGTGTCCCTTTTTAAATAGCCACAGTACCTAAATTTGTGGAGGTCGTTTAAACCTGTATGTGTCCACATTTCGGCACACTGGGCACAGAAAGATAGACCAAAATTTAGACTTATGTGAATGTTAACACAAACTATGAGGATAGAGAAGGTACATGATTATAGCTTGAGCACCTCTGTTCTCATCCACATGAAAGATTCAGTTGTCTGTTGTGAAATTTCCCCAATAGTTTGTAACAATATCCAGTGTAGGTATACAATTACATAGGTTTACAAGTATTGTATTTAAACAGTGCTTATAGTGTCTGTTTTGACATGATCTATATTTGGATACAGGTGACACAGTTCAGCTTTCCATTCATGATAGATAGTACTACGCTTTCACAAGGTTTCAACAAAACTCTGTCAGATAAAAACTTTTATTTATTATTGTTTTAAGTGGCATATATATAATATATATAATATAATGTATATAATAACATATAATAGATAATGACATGAATCTTTGTTTAAAGAGAATTAACACCACAGCCTACTGGTTGTTTATTTCCTAATCTGATATCAATGTGACTTCAATATGTCCTCTGCCTGAGAGCAACTGCTTGTATGACCCCTCCCCCACATATCCCATGAATTTGGGGCCCTGTCCAGAAACAACACTTGTCTCTTTTACACGGGGAGATATTAAATAACTGGTTTGTTATAACATAAAATAGGCTAATTCATCAATACCATGTGAATTTAAAGTCAATTATTTAACAACCAAACAGTTCCCATTTGCACGATTATTTTAAACAAGCGAAATGATGACTGAAACAAATCCCACATCCAAAACTTAATAAATCTAATTGTAAATGATCTGAACCAACTTGTAGCATCTGGCAGTAGCTATATGTTACCTGCTTCAACCACAAGGGGATCTTGATAACATTATTGTGTCAAAAAGTGTTACAACTTTAAGGCATTTCTAAGTTTTAGTTCAGTCATCAAATAACATGAATGCACACTCCACAGTGTATTTGAAATTATGACATCATCATCATTATCAGCACGCAGCGCAATGTGAGCTGAAATTATTTAGATTTTTTTTAGAATGTTTATATATGAAAAAGTGTGATTTTTTGAACAAATAAAAACAAAAATAGTTAATAAAAACTGATATTTACATCAAATTGGGTCTGCGATGCCACTGTTTGGGAAACATGGTCAACATGCCATGATGCTGATGCAGAGCTTCCTAAACTCATTATGGCTAAATTAAATGAAAACTTAAAAATAATCAAATAACTGATAGCCTAAGCCCAAATAAGGCTAATAAGGCCAATGAAAAAAAGATTTGATCATAATCCTGAACTGTGAATAGCTGCCATCACAAAAACAGGATAACTGGTCAAATATCTATATAGGAACAGGAGCTGTTCCCTTAAAAAAAGTGCTGAAACCACGAAATTCAGTCTCAGTGGCATAGCTATATAGGCTACTGCATTTACAGTTAACAAGGTAGGCTAATTATCTGTATTTGATACACTGCTAAATTAAGGCAACAGCTCCACTGCCACACGTCAAAGATATATCATGGGGGGATTCCTTGGGACTCCCCCTGCTCTCTCTCTCTCTCTCTCTCTCTCTCTCTCTCTCTCTCTCTCTCTCTCTCTCTCTGACACTCTCTGACACTCTCTCTCACCCTCCCTCTCTCCCTCTCGCCGCCCTCGCTTTCTCTTTGTCACACTCCTTTTCTCTCCCCCCTCTCTCTTTGTCACTCTCTCTCTCTCCCCCCCCCCCCCTCCTCCCCCTCTCTCTTAACGCCCCTCTCCTCCCCCTCCCAACTATCTCTCCTTCCTCTCACCCTCTCACACGCATGCAGAGTTTTCCGTCCTGTGTCAGGTTAACATCTTTAACAAGACCACCTGACGGTAAGAAACGACAAATGGAAGCAGTCGAGAAAACTCTCACTTACCAAGATGACACTGGACTTTATAGAAAGCTGCTCCCAGACAAGGACAAGGCCAAATGCCACGCCGTGACACGCCGAGACGAATCCAATTATGTTGATTTGGATAACTTGCTTGATATGAAATCAGAAGGAACAAAAACTGTGAAAGTGACTTTTACGGGCGCGGGCGACGAGATTGCTGTTATCAAATGCGACAATGACACATTGAAAGAGAGGAGCCCCAATGGTCTCAAGGACTTTGGGGGTGAGGACAAAATTATTTCTGATGACTTCCAGGGGGAACATTCAAAGGAAAAGTGGACCGACAGACCTGTTTCAGGTGAACATCCCTCCTTGGATACTTTATTATTGACTAGAGTTCCGAATGTGGAAGTCGAAAATGAGAACCAATTCCAAAACGAGTTTGACCCAGCAAGTGATCGCAATGAAAACGTCTGCAGTGAAAGTGACGAGTTACAATACACGGAAATGAACAGTAAATCTGAGTCTGACGACGGCGAGAGTGTGGTGCTGTCAGAGCACTGTGAATGTGATCCAATTGAAGACGAATCGCACTACATTACAACTCATGAGATCCAGCTGACAGAACTGGACCACGATGTAGATTACGAGGTGGGAAGAGGAGGTTGCTGGGATTTTGAAGACGAGAATCTGGTTTATTCCTTTGTGGATTATGCCTCTTTTGAAAGTGACGAGAGTCAGGATGGAACGTTAATTCTGGATGGCAGGAGTCAAAAGAAGGCGAAAACAAGCAACAAAGCGCAGTCGAACGTTGCGCATCAGCGCGCTGCTGGAGCGGTTGTCAGAGCCGAACAGGAGAGTGATCTGTGGGCCTCGGACAAGTGCGCCAGCTCGGATGAAAGCAGGTCCATGATGTGCAAAAACCAAACGGTGAATCCCGCGGGGAAAATTCACTTGTCGATCCAAACTTCTTCCCGGGCTGTCAACGAGCCTAACAACAATATTCTGGGGAATGACAACAGCACGTTTAAACACGTGGGAGACAGGGGGCACTTCTTTTTCACGAGTTCCAGCGCCAGTTCCAACGCCAGGCCCCAGTATTTCATCCCGGCGCCTGGTCGTCAGCACCTGGCAACTAAATTAAGAGGTAAAGATATTAATGACTATTCCAGCGGTGCGTCCAGTTCGATCAGCGAGCTGGACGACGCCGATAAGGAGGTGCGTAATTTAACCGCCAAGTCTTTCCGCAGCTTGGCATGCCCTTACTTTGATGCCATAAATCTTAGTGCTTCTAGTGAGTCTTCAGTGTCAGAGTACGGCATTGGATTAAACAAGTGGTCAGCTTATGTTGACTTAAAATATGGCAATATGTCCCAGGGAATAGATCAGAATACCATTTCCCAAGAGAGTTCATTCGAGATGAGTCAGACCACAGACAGGACAAATATACATGGCAAGTCAATTAGCAATACCCAAACCAAATTGTATGAACTGAACAAGAAAACGGAGAGTTCTCAACAAGCATCCTCTTCTACCAAGAAGATAGAACTCAAAAGCCAATTTCAGCCAAAGCAGGGTGATGTTATCACTTTGACAGAAACAGTGAATTTTCATTGCAACGTCCAAGCTGAGATACCCGAAGGTGCAAAGCGCCCAAAATGTTCCAAAAAGGTGCACGGGTCACGTTCCAAGCACGAGATTAGCGGCAACGTGTCAACCAAGCTGGGGTGTGAAGTGCAATATCAACGCCATGATGACGGGGATATTGTGGGAGGTACACACAATAAGGCCGTTTTTGCATCAAGTCTTTTGAAAAATGTGATTTCCAAAAAGATGCAATTTGAACAAGAGCGCAAAATGGAAAGGGGGGAAATTCGTGACAAACATCAATCACACTCTCCATGCTGTCAATGTAATGAGCATGAAGCCATGAAAGAAAGGTATCTGGGAAAAGGCTTTCACAGGCAAACCTCAGAAACAGGTTCAGGATTTAGTTCTCTTGATGAACAAGGCACTGTGTCCAGTCGGGCTAATTCTTGTGAGCCCACAGAGGAGCAGACAGCAGATGATAGCTTACCTCTGTCAGAGAAAGGACCCGACAAGAATTATGCAAGTGAGCCTCCAAAAGGGCAACTTAACCCCAGTTTAAATAGTGCATTTCAGTCACTAAAGGAAGGCAACCCAGAGTCTGAAATCCCCACAGATGCGACAAGTGGAGCCACAGCAAAGGAAGAAATGGATGCCAGCAGATCATTAACTAAATTGTCTAAGCTTTATGTTCCAAGCTCCCATCTCCTCTCAAAAGAGAAGGATGGAGTGGATGACTTGCTAAGCAACATGCCTGTCGCACACACAACTGCTCGAGCGCCGGACAGTGAAAATGATTCGAACATGGGACACAATGTAAAAGCCGCACAGAAAGAGGAGGAGACAAAGCCACCTGAGATAAAGATTCGACTGAGAAGTGTAAAAGAGAATAAAGGGTATACACTCAATATCGCCAGCCTCTTAACCCCTAAAATAAGTTACAATACTGTAAATACAGTGAGGACAGTTGGTGAGCCCAAGTGCCATGTTCTGGCTGCGTCAGATAAGATTCCACACTTCACAGTTAGAGACATAAGAGACAACAAGTGCAAGTTTCAAACACCCATCTATCATGTCAGAGATGTTCGCAAGTTAGTGAAAAGTTCATATCGCTTTGTGTCTATGGATAATAGTGAAAGTAAATGTTCCACCTCTGCTGCAGCTGACACACATGAGGACAGGACTAAGAAAGAGACTATCAAGCATCTATTGCCGTCTCCTATTGTCATTAAGTGCCACTCGGTAAAAACTAACTGTAACATCAAACAACCTATGGCTGCAACTGATGCATTTTCACAGAAACAAATGGAGGTCGGCAGATCGTCTCCCAAAATCATACCCGAAACCTCCAAATGTGAATCTGCATCAGCACAGTGTACAACGAGCAGAGTGGCACCTGTCCTAGCCAAACACATCCATCCTGACCAATCAGAACTCCAGACTAACATTGAAAGCAAGATGTCAAGGCAGAGGCAGGAAAGGGCGATGGGTGATACAGGCGACAGGAGAAGTGAGTCTAAAATACCCAAACAGGCTGCACTAGAGAAACTAAAGGCAGCTGTCAAAACGATGGAACAGCTTTATGTTTTTGACAGAAATGAATGGAAGCGTAAATCCCAGGCTCCACAACCTGTCACTGGCAGCCATGTCCTTTCACTTATTGCCAGTGAAGAGCAAGGTGCAGAGGACGTGATGACAGCAGCAGGGAGCAATAGACTGACAGAAGCTGAAACGAGCACTGACAAGGTCTCCAGAGTCAAGTGTCCAGAAAATAAAGGCGCTCTTAAAATCATACATGTTCCATATAACGAGGATGCCTTCAAAACTCAATCGCAACACAGTAAAACATTTAGTAACAAAAGTGTGCTCCATTTTGGGAGTAGCGGTAAGGCACCTGTCAGCGTTAGCTCTCTGGGGAATGACATTCTACAAAGCAGCATACAAACATTATCTACTATGAAAAGTGTTGGCTCTAAAACCCCTATGGCGCCACTGTCAGTGAAAATAGCACCTTCAAAACGTGGGCAGGGGCATCAGGGAAAGGTCAAATGCAATGTCACCAATGCCAATATTACACTGTCCAGCTCCGACTCTGAGAACTATCTAACCATACCAGGGGGAGGAGAGACAAGTGAAATCGAAGTGCTGAATCAAGAAGAGCTGCAGCCCAACTTCATTTCCAAAGAAGGCAGTTCTAATGTTAGTCAGGCCAACGGTCAGGCCAGCGTAGGTGATGCCAAGAGACCTGGGTGTTCTGATCACTCCTTGCAAAGGTCACCTTTTGTCACGGAGAGCCATTCAGCTGAGGAGCCATCTGCAACCATTTACCACCAGCCTGTGCCAGTTGCTTTGCAAGTGCCACAACCGCAGGTGTTCTGCTTCTCTCCCTCTGTCCCTACCACGTCACCTACCCCTGCAAGTGTAGAGGCCATCCCACAAACCCAACGCAAGGTGCTTTTGGATCCCACAACGGGACACTACTACCTGGTAGAGACACCATTACAGGCCACAACCAAACGCCTGTTTGACCCCGAGACAGGTCAGTATGTGGACGTGCCCATGCCTCATTCACCTGTGGCCCCTGTCACCCCTGTACCCCTGTCCGTGTCACCCCTGGCACTAAACCCTGGAACCTATGCCCCCACATACATGATTTACCCGGGATTGATCCCTTCACCAACTCTGCCTGCACACTGTACCCAGCCACAGCCGTCGAAGAAAGTCTATCTTCCTGCGGCCGAGGATGCACGGGAGAAACAAAGCAGGCAAGCCCAGTGCACAACAGTTACAGAGAGCCCATATTACAGCGCTACAGGAGGGGCCCCGAAAGTGCCACCACGGCTACCTGTGACTATGGCACATGTCAACACCAGGGGAAGGGCAGCCAGTTCAGAAATCAAGCCAGTTATTAGCATCACATCACAACAAGGTCCGAGAATCATCGCTCCACCCTCCTTCGACGGCACAACCATGAGCTTTGTAGTGGAACATCGATAACCAAGAGTAAGTCACCCTGAGCACATGGACACACTCACATATACTATTAAAATGTACTACTATACTCTTTCTTTCTTTCTCTCTCTCTCTCTCTCTCTCTCTCTCTCTCTTTCTTTCTCTCTCTTTCTTTCTTTCTTTCTTTCTTTCTTTCTCTCTTTCTTTCTTTTTTTGGTTTCTTGCCTAGTTCTATGTGAGAGTTTGTGTAATTGTAAATGTGTAATTAAAAAAAAAAAAAAAAAAAAAAAACAAGTAGAAGCTTAGCTTAAAGGTGCTCTTAAATATCGGTATGGAAGCCACTGAGAGTTCATAGAGTTCCCTTTTTAGTTTGATGTGATCTGATAGTTTGAGGTAGTTTATATTTGAACAGAACAACCTCAGCCCAGCTTTCACACGGGCATCTGAATTTTGTGCAGGGATCTGATTTTACAATTTCGTGTCCAATGCCATGTTTGCGATGCACAGTTGTAAATGCATTAGTGATAATGCAAAGCAGCCTAGAGTGACTACTGGGGGTGGGATGTCAGCGTTAATAGACATGCAATAGTTTCACGACAGGTAACTTGACACTGATGAACTCTGGCTCGGCTTGTTAGGAGATAGGATTTTCAACTGGGGTGATGGATCTCGAGCTAGACTGTTCAGTTCCCTTTTCTCTGCATTACACACTGTCGGGCTATTTTGATAGTGTGAGACGAGTTTGTTTACATGGTTTATTCTCAGGGTTGGAGAGTGTCACACGGAACTATTCCAGTCTGTGACACTTAACATTGAGTTATTCATAATGTGTCGTGAAACCCTTCATTAGACTGAGATAACCTTTAAGTAATGAATGTGTTTGTTCTATGTAGGTGCCATTTCAGTCAAATGTTGCCATCTCAAGAAAGCTGGTAGTGGTACAGTTGTATTCAAACAAATAACCAAAGCGGAAAATTAATTCTATTAAGTTTCCTAAACCTAACAATCGGACGGTGTGTTCATGATTTGTGGCATTTTGTGCAAAACGGGTCACTCCCGCAAACTTTGCTTATCATAGCCAATCAAAGTGGAATCTTACAAACCTGACACATGCGTCTTGATCACATAACTACTGAAGTATTGTGCACTGAAGTGCGTAAGTATTTGGACAAAATCTGACAGCTGGTAGCAAAAGGTGTGTTTTTCACAAATAAAAAGTAAAAAGGCGATAAATCTTGTATCATGAGCCAAAGGAATCCAGGGAAAAATGCTTTTGACCGAAAACACAAATCAGTCTGTTATCTGCAAAAATGAGGCGATGTGAGCAGTTTCTTCCTTGGCCTACTAGGAGTGTGCCTGTAAAGTCTCATACTGATCGGTCCAGTGGTGCCGGAGATTAGCTTCTCATAGACAAACAGATGGACGGATAGATAGATGGATGGCCAGACGGATGGACAGACAGACAGTCGCAGGGCTAAAACATTATCTCCAAATTTCAGCTGTCCGGCTTTAGGCCTACCGGTGATACAAAACAAAAACAAAGCTGCTTTTAAAAGGGTTTTTTTTGTGGCTTTTTGCCTTCATTTTATATTTTTTATGGAGGGACAGGCAGTAGGCTGGCAGGAAATGGGGAGAGAGATGGGGGGGAAGACATGCAGCAAAGGCCGTCGGGATCGGGAGTCGAACCCGCGGCACACTGCCAGACTGGATTACCAGCCAAGGTGCCTGGACCACTGAGCCATGGCCCAGGCCAACAAAGCTGCTTTTATAGTTACAGTTCTTCTTTGCTTAGTTTATGTTAATGAAAGACAGAAAGAAGTTGATTTACTCCAATATAATGATATACTCTTTAGCAATGCCACACCAGTTTACTAATTTGTTAAATACAGAAGTGACACCCTTCCTCAAGACTAGATTTCCTCTCTGTCTCTCATACACTCACTTACAACTACTCTCAAGACATTCTCAGCTAATGTGTCAGAGTACTGAATACAACTGCATGATCATGAAGGATCCATGTCAACTGGTGGCAGGCAGGGGGCCTAGCTCAGGGTTGACCAGTGGTGTGAAGGGGAGTACAACAAGTGTGTGCGCGTGCGTGCGTGCGTGTGTGTGTGTGTGTGTGTGTGTGTGTGTGTGTGTGTGTGTGTGTGTGTGTGTGTGTGTGCACATGCGTGTGTGTGTGTGTGTGTGTGGCAGAGGGACAGGGGGGCATGGCTGGGATAGTGATGCTGGAGGAAAAGGTCAGGCAATGTAAAGTATTTGTTGTGCTGATGCAGGGGGAGGACAGCTGCCACTGCTGCTCCGGCTTGGAAGCGAGTCTGCAAGGCTGTGATAGGGTCAACTTTTTATAGCCCCCTCCCCCTCCACTTTTTCCTAACCGGGGAGGAGGAGGCGGCGGCGGCGGCGGCAGAGAGCACCGCTCACCTTCAGCACTATGCAAACAAATCGTGCCACATGCCCCGGCAGTAGTTTTGGCTGAACGGGGTCAGCTGATTTGGAGTCAGTGTCTGTTACTGAAAGCTCAGAGCCATTACCCATTCTGGCATTGATTGTATTTCTAATATTTAACCACTTAAAATATATAAAGTCCTACAATACTTTGACAAATGAAAAATAACAAAAATGGCAGAACGCAGTCGTGATGGGACACATTGTGAATTTGTAGAATTGCTTCTTTTGCTAATGTGTGAAAATATGTAAAAGATCAAAATGAAAATGTAAGGGATAGGAATGCCAGAATTGAATGAATTTCTTTATTTCAAACAGGAATACCTACTGTTGGTAGGTAATACTGCAAACAAGTGTGTTTTGTACAGTATACTATATTGCATTAATCCCAGTTTAATGTAAATGTTCTCTTTTTGTGGTTGTTGTTTTAGAGGTGTCCAGAGGGGAATCTACCCTTTTAAAAGAACCTTTCATCGCCAGCCCACTTGGCCACTACAAGCCCTACTTCATCACGTGAAGATCAATATCCCATAACTCCCACCACCATTTCAACTCCCAGCGGAGCTCTACTTTTGTAGATTGCCGTGCAGCATAGGCTACTCACTGTATGCATTGTAGCACGTTGCAGAATAAGCATAAGCTAGTACAGTATGTCCTCTGGCCATTGCTCTGCTAGGCTCTGACTTGATGCTGCTTTGTCATTTCTAATCAATTGCCGTCTATGAAACTGATCTCTGTTCAGTTTGGACACTGCAAAATGTTGATTCAAAAGGATTTCCATAACACTGATTATCTATTTGGCTATCATTTTAGCTATAGCACAAAAGGTTAGTGTAGCATTGTCACAATGCTTCAAAAATACAGGAGGAATGAGCAAAGAAACCATCTTCTTTACACATGGGATAGGGACCACTTGTCAGCACTGATGTTTGTTAAACAGAATATTATTCCAGTGCCCATAATGTTCATATTAAGAGGAATTGAAGGAATTGAATTTGAGATTTCAAAACAATATTTTCAGGCTGTCCTGCTAAAATATGTCTGTTTTTTTTTTCTTTTTCTTTTTTTGTCAGTTAGCCTATTCTTCCAATGGTAATTGACTAAGATACTGTACGGCAGGACCATTAATTTTCAAAGAACATTTTCATTGTTCACCAAGGCATTTCCATTTGTTTTTAGAATGTGTGGCTATAATAGGCTACTACTTGAAATACAGTTTGTGAACCCTTTTTGAATTATGTCACACAGTGCTGCTAATATCTGTGCTGTACAGTATATTGTGATGTACATTTGTATTTTATGTTCAAAGCACACACTACACTTTCAAGTAGGATATAGAGTAAAACACTAAAGTGTGTTACTCAGAATAACTGGAGCTGGTAAATCTTGTTCAGCAACTGTACTTATGGACGAAATGTTTCCTAAGTAGTGCTGGGATAAACAGAGCCAGCTACAGTCAAGACTTTTAGAGGATAACCTCCTCTATTGGTTGTGGTTTATTTTACACTTTTGTGTAAGGAGAAAGGACATGGTGCTTGTCTGTCTGAACGTGTCAGTGTCTGGGGTGAGAAGCTATGCATGGTATTTCAGCACTCTGTGGGCATACAACAAGGAGTCAAGTTACTTCACTGTAGAGAGGGCCATACAGTATTAGAACAGTGGTACTCAACCTGTGGTCCGGGGCCTACTAGTGGGCCGTGTGAGGATATTGTGGGCCCCCTAATAATATGGAAAAACAATACGATTTTCACAATCGATTGACTGATCATGAAAATAATAATGCTCTAGAGATTTTTGGCCCCGATCCAGAAAAGGTTGAGAACCTCTGTATTTGACTGATACACATTCATGGGGTGTGACTTTAAAGCTAATGGTCTCGCCTATAACTTTGTCTTGTAGTCTTGTTCAAAATGTACTTTTTTTGTACACTGTATAAATATATATATATACGTATATATGTTGGCCTGTCATCTGCCATCAGGCTTGTGCACTAAAACTATTCATATCCACACGATTACACAATCCGTGTCCGTTCCCCAGTTCTTGGAGTTTAGGTAAAACTCCAGATTTGACTGAATATTATATTACTTCTGTGCAGTGAAGATATGGTGTTATTTTGTTTTGTTGTCAGTGCTCGTTTCCTTTTGAATACTTTTTGCAGTGCAGCAACAGGGTTCCTCACACTATGTAAATGTGCTTCATTCACTTAAAGTGAGATTCATTGTTCTGTAGGTTGTGGATTTAGCATATTTCAAAACTGAACAATACATTAAAAGGTATTTGGAGCTGCTGGCCAGTCTATGTACCTTAACTCTGTAGAATACATATTATTTTGCGTATATGACAAAAGAACCGTATGAATTGCCTTATAAGTTGATTTCATTACAGATGTATGGCTTCATGCAGTGATTTGCAAAATTGGTTGTAGATTCTCATTCTACATGGATTGCTCTTTATTTTACAATTATTCATATCAGTATTTAACGATCGTAATTAAAAACTGTCCAATTAATTTCACTTTTCATTTACACACAACATTCAGGGTTGCCAGCCAGCACTTTAAGAGCAGTGCAAGTAAAGCAAAGATTTTCATTGAAAATGATACAATTTGCACAAATATGAGTACCAAGTTATTTCAATTAGAACATTTCAGGGCAATCACGTTCTTTTAGGAGGAGTGTGTAGATGACATGCAAAGCGTTCATCCTGTCACATACTTTTTTATTATTATTAATGTTTATGCGCTCACAATACATATCAAGTAAAATTATGCCCAAAATATCCATTTTCTGACATTTTGTGAATACTACCAATATGTTCTTTCTTAAAATTGCACTTGAATTACACCTATTTTGTCACCAAAGGTGACAGTCTGAAAGTATTTGTGATAATACAGTATACTGTATGTAGCACTAAGTGGACTTAAAAAATGTAAAGTAAAGTTGTCATTCTGTTAAGTTTAGCCCAGTTGAATGCACTGTAACATATGGAGATTAACATGTTTTTGACAACATTCTTTAAAATGTCCATTGATTTTCTGACTTCATGTCGGCTACCGAGCCCTTTGAAAGAAATTGACTCTGTCAAAGCTTGCTTTTGAAATTAGATGGTCAATTGAAAGTGAGGATGGTTTTTAAAAAGTGTGTTGGTGAATGCCTAATGGCAAGTCGCCACTTTGAATGGTACAACACGTTGGATGTGAAGTATGCAAGGCAGTCATTTAGGGGGCATGGTGTATACATTATACACAACGATGGATTGCGTTGACTGCCTCATAAAGAGCGAGAGGTCAGGATGACAGTGAGGGATATGTTGAAGGAGAAGCAGTGCAGTGTTTGCACATGCATGCTTGAAGGTGATGAAATATGACCAGCGAGAGATGATTGCACTGTAGACAAGTCTATGAATGTCTGGAATAAAAATCAAAATGCAAGCAAACTGAATATGGCGTGAGTCTGTTGGTAAAATACAAATGTCTGATGGAAATTATGACGTGCCAGCCATAGCCTAGCTCCACTATGTGACCCGCGCCTCCACCAACAATAAGGAAGATTCATCTTATTGGATAATGTCTGTCAATCCTAATTTACAATAAAAGGTAATGTGTGCTTAAACACATGAGTGGTGAAGCCCATATTAATAAAGGCAATCCTGAAATGAATCCCTAATCAAGTACGGTAATAACTGTCGTAAACAGCAAACAACTGCTAGATAAGTCTTTAATCTCCTCTGCTGCATTATTAATCTGCAAAGGCTCATAGAACTTTTCCAACCAACCGTCAGTGAACTGAAGTAGCAGTAAGGTTTCCCCAAACAATTCCTTCCAAGTCATGCTACAGTAGCACTAGCCTGGGAGACCGCAGGCTTTTTGTTTTACAGTAATGGAAGGCCTGCACAACTAAAATGATTGGATAGTGAGTACATTGATAACATCATTCCTTTCATTTCCCTGAGTATCATGACTGTCTTTTGCATATGAAGGAAGCCTGATCGAATTCGATTTGCTGGAAAGATGAAAAACAGATGACATGCCTCGAAGGAAGTAAATCAAATTTATGTCAATGGACACGTACTAAAGCTTTGGCGTCTGCCAGTGTGCAAAGTTAGCTTTCTGGTGGCACTGAAACTCCACCCGGCCGAGGCTTAAGTTTAACCTGACAGTTTGGCGGTGTGTTGATTCCGTTGCCATGGACGCGTCAAGACTGGCAGACACTGGTTTGCCCCCAGCTGCTCTCGTGGTTTCTAAAGAATCTACATTAAGGCCCAGTTGTTGTGCTTGCATGCCAGCAGGGGCTCTGATGTCACAACTGTGACACAGAAAAGCTCCAGATTTATCGTCTCACCTGGGTCAACAAGTGTGTGTTTCAGTCAGGTCAAAACGTTTCTCAAGTTCGGACATTCCATGTTTAATGTTTACAGTACCAAAACATACAAAATATAAGACATCATACTGTGTGTGTGTGTGTGTGTGTGCGCGCGTGCGTGTGTGATACTGTATCTTATAATGTTGTATTTAATATATTGTATGTTTTTTAAACCACATGTAAGTCAATGGGGTCACATGTCAGGGGTTCCAGTGTACATTTATTGGTGGAATAGCACACACACGTATCATACATATGTTTACTGTGTGTGTGTGTGTGTGCGTGCGTGCGTATTCCACCACCACTATCCAAATGCTTTTGAAAACACGGACCAATTAAGGCCCCATACAAAAACATAATATACGTTATGGTCTGCCGTTTGCAAATAATTTCACCTCACATAAGCACAAAGAATAAACTGTAGTGTGCATTAGCTAAATTGTCCTAATTAAATATCCAGGATTGATATAATTATGAAAAAGGGAACCATTGTGGTTATGTCACAATAGTGGTTATGTAATAATAGTACTACAGTGTCAGTTACTAATACCGAATTGCTCTACCTTAGCCAGAAAAACAATGCAAGGTCAAAGTATAGGAGAATTTATTAAAATGGGAAAAGCTAATCCTTTCTAATGTCTTGAGTGTGATATTTACATAGTTTCTGTTTAAGGGAAAATAGCTTTGGTACTATTCATACTGAGTATCATTTACCATACAAATGATACAAATGCATCCCTTATAAATATAGATATTAAACATAATAAAAATACAAAACTCCTGATTTCAAACAAAACAAATTAACTTAAATACTCGGAGGAATGTAAACATTGCATGCTTTCCCTTGTTAAGCCCAATTGATGCTACGTTGCACAACGATGTTGCACGCAGAAAATAGCAGATCAGTACAGTCAAGATCACAATGCGTCACACACTAGCCTGGCTAATAAGCCAGACTCAAATCACACTGTCGTGTGGTATTTGAGTCTGGAGATGCTGTGTATGGATCTTGTTTCCCGGGGGGCGGGTTCAAACATTTTCTCTTTGACGCAATTGGTCAGAGCTACTGTCAGTCAAAGGTCTCAAGCATTGAACGTCACTGTACCAAAGCCCGCCCATATTGCATACCGTGTCCCAATTGGCCACACCAGTTCTCTGGTGTAGGAAATGGGCGTACAATTGAGCCTCTCCAGACCGTAATCTGCCGGCAGGCAATTTTTTTTTGCCAATGGCTGATCCGGTCTGGCTTATTAGCCAGGCTAGTCACACACGGCTGCAACACATTGTGAGCTTGTACATCGGCTATTTCCGGCGCGCTACACCTTCGTACGACAAAGCATAAATTGGGATTTATGCTCTCACTTGGCTTGTGTCTGAAGTGGAACGTGAAACTCAATGCAGTAAATATTCTTTGAGCGAGAGCACCGGCTAGATTCAAGAGTCCTCCAATAACAACCACGACTCCATCTTCATCTCATGTCCTCTACCTACCAGTCAGAGTCAAAAACCTTTTTGCACATGTTGGAATTCTCTTGATGAAGTGGGAATTCCGAACCGGGCACAAGCTGCTTTCTGTCTTTGTGTGATGCAATAGTCTTCCCTGACGGCAGGCTCTCGTACTTTGTTAGGGATTCACTGAAAATGGCAAAGAATGGAAATTTAGCACTTTATGTAATCCGATTTAAGATTTATCTTCTTCCTGCTCCTTTTCTTTTATGGAATATGTAAAAAGAAAAGGTACAAGGTAAAATGAATATAATCATGTAAAACCATAACTGAAATGAATTAAATAAATATGATGAAAATATGATTTGTTATGAAACAAGAAATATGATAAACCTTCACACTGCATGGTGTGCCATGAGACAAGTTCGTGTGTGACTGACTTTGGGAATTTATGACAACTACACATTATCATTGCAATATACTTCATGCAACTATACAAAAGGTTATGAATTATTTGTTTAAGTTTACTATACTAGTGTTTTGTGCAAACAAATTCCCCAATACAGGGGCAAATTCTATACCTTAAATCAATATTTGCAACATTTTATTTGGTTTCAGTAAATACAATAAACGTGAGTAGAGTAAGTGTGAGTATGTGTTAGTTTTGCATGGATATGAAGGTGTGCCTTGAGATTTTTATATGCACTTTGGCGTGCCATGGGCACAAAATGTTTGGAAACCATTCTTGACACGCACCATTCAAAATGGTTCATTTGTGCTACATTTCACATTTAAATCGAAACACGTTAAGTTTCCTTTGAATTTGCCTCTGGGGCACATAGATATATATAAGAAAGCTAGATGGCTCACCCACGCTCTGGCCAATGGAGAGCGACGTTGCTACGTGGCGGCCATCTTACCTCAGGGCTACATAACATTGTGTCTATGGGGCATGTACTTTTAAACGGTTTGGTTTGTTATAAACGTCAGAGACGTCCGCATACTTATATGCTTTTATACGACGTTCATATAAAAAAACTAAATTAAGCAGATAAGCGTCCTGAATCATAGCCACGTTGACAACGTTTGTAATAAACCAACCCGTCAAGATTTGAGCGAGTTATGACTATTTTTGTCTGAGCTGCCATTGAACATACTGTACTGTATCCCCAAAGTAAGATGGCCGCCGGGTGAAGACGTCAGAAACTCCGCCTTAAGCCATCTAGACTTTATATATCTATCTATGCTGGGGCAAGCCCCAGTAGAATGTGTATAACAGGATGTTGGCCCGTTTGGCCTGGCCTCAGCCCTCCACTTCCTGTGGTGTGCCTGTGTTTTCATTCCCCCTATCAACAGTGTATAGACATTCTGAATGGCCTTGCTGACAGATTCGGTAGCGCAGCACAGAATCTGTTCTTGAGAGATTAGTCCCATTGTGCTTATTAAATGTCATGGAAAAAAATCAGAAGAAGGGTGAAGTGACAACAAAGACTTTTTTTCCTACAGTATCTGCAATGATGTTCTTATACCTGAAGGGGAAGGTAGTCTTCTCCATCTGCATGCACACCAGGAAGGGATAATTTGAGAACTGCACGGTAGTGATGAAGTCCAGTGATGCTTCTGTTTCAAAGCTGACCTCCACACCCATTCTGACAAAGTCCAGGTCTACTGCCACATTGCCAGCGACGACGAGAGCACCCCTGTGGCCAAAACAACGGGAGAATGCGTTCAACAGGGAACTTGTATGTATTTTCACATTTATGACATCAGGTAAAGGTCTTCGGACAAAGAAACAAACATTTAGTTCAAACACTGCCACGGTGGAGTCCAGGTAACGTGATAACAATTTCCAGTGTACATTTTAATTTGAAATCAAAGGGCTTCAACGTATAACCTCTGTAATGTATGTTGGCCCACGCACAGAGACATGCCTTGGCAGAGATGCCACTGTGGTTTGTTCTGCTCCTATAGATAGCCAAACACTCTATTATCAGAGTGGAAGTCAAGAGGTACAACTATGTTGATCCATTCACCTGCCTCTGCCATTCCCCTGTACCCATCACCTCACCCTGAAGAACTCTTCAAGGTGTCAATTAAATATTAATAATATAAAGAACATTGTTCCAAATCTAGATTATACATTTTGTCCCTTTAGGAAATATACTTGGGTGTCCTCTGTTATCTTTTTTTCCTCTTTTTCTTTGGCAAACATTTTTTTTACACTGAATCACTGATATGGATGCGCTACATTTTAGCTTAAGGGTCAAAAATGTATAGTTACATGATACAATACAGTCCTAAGGCACAGACAAAACACAATAGTGACCTATATTGGGTTACCCCCCATTCAATGCTATTTCATCATCAGTCAGTGAGACATCTAATCTGAATGAGACATACTATGCTTGATTGACATGTCCCTTGTTCAACAGCTACTGTTGGAGTTCTAAAATAGACCACCAGTGGGTGGGTGACAAACTGATGTCATACCCACACATACGCAATTATGAGGCAGTCATGAATAGTCAGACACAATTCGGGCACTTGTCCAAGGCATCAGTGGAAAAAATGAATCAGACCACCCTTATAGACCATCTAAAGTTCGCATAAATCCAACAACGTGAATCTATTTACAGTACGATGACATAGCCGGGGACTTTTGAAAGGTCTCTTTGAATTACAAAGGTTGCCTTCAGTCTTTTTTTTTTATCACCACAGCTTTTGCCCTATATATATTCATCCTGGACAGCTTAAACGTATAAAAGATAGGACACAAGTGAAAAAGTACATTGCGTGAGATCATATCTTATCTCACATTCACCCAAAAGGAACCGTTACTGTTACAGCAACTTGCACAGAAAGCAGCAGAAATGTGCTATATTATACCCATGACACTGTCAGCTCTAACTTCAAATCAATATCAGGATTATTTCAAACCTTATCAACGTGTAGATCGTCAATCTTCACTATTTGTGTACGCCAATTGTACAATCGAAGCATACGTATTTGGGTTAAGTAGTTAATCAGACTAATCGATTTAGTGGATTATAAAAAATGTATTCGTTGATATAAGAAAACAAATGTATATTTAAAAAATAAAACGTGATCTTGATTAGTCTGGTTCTAAATACTGGTTTCAATATATTTTTGGTTAGCCCTAGTCAGCTGTATTATTGGAAGATTCTTCTTTTTTGGCTTTTCTGCCTTTATTGATAGAAATACAAGTGAAGAATGACAGGAAAGAGGGAGAGAGAGAAGGTGAGCGACATGCAGCAAAGGTCGTCATGAACGGGACTCGAACACGCAACGCACTGTCAGGCCAGAGTCTATATGTGGCATGCTCCTGGACCACTAGGCCAGCAGGCACCTTTTTATTATTGGAAGATTTTGTCCCAGTATTATCCCATTTTGGGCGGGAACCCCTTTTGGTGTTTTAAACATTGTTATAATTTAGCTATTGAAAAATAGCAGATCTACAAGCTCATAGCGCGCCACCGAGTGGCGCGCTACGAGCTTGTAGGTCTGCTATTTTTGAAAAATCGTGAAAATATTTATTTCAGAAAACTGCAGGATTTAGAAGATTTTTTTTAAATTTCGAGGTCAGGCCTAAATGGGTTATTCTAGCCATCTGGACAGCATACCTGTTGTTGATGCTGGTCTTTGACTCCCTGTACCACAGACTGATCTCCATGCCTCCAGAGATGTCAATAGCTAAGCCTCCCTGGAATTCTGCACTGGCCTTCAGACCAGACTGGAGCTGAATAACCTAGAGAGGGGACAGGGGGAGGAGGGAACAGTGGTGGTGAATAGGAATATAAACAATATAGATGATACCATCTAATCACAATTTATATGACAAATACCACTTCACTGATACATATTACAAAAAAAAGAAACATCTATATTATTTCAGAAATGCTGAATTACTGGCGCACAACCAGTCGCAATGCACTTTGTTGTGAGCTTGTAGATCAGCTATTTTAATATTAATTAGATTTATCATTTTCTTTTTTACAGTTTTGCCTGTAATGACAGAATTGGGACGCAAGGGTTAACACCACTTTTCGAAAGAGCTCAGGAGCAACACTGGTCAGAAGTCATCTTTGTGTGCATTCAAAACAGCTTAGTGTGCTATAAGCCAGGGGTTCTCAACCCGTGGGTCGCGACCCCTCAGGGGGGTCGCCAAATTATTTTAGGGGGTCCCCAAATTATTTTCAGAAAAAAAAAGAAAAAAAAAAAGTTTTTTTAAATTTTTATTTTCACGATTTAAAAAAAATAGCAGACCTACAAGCTCGTAGCGCGCCACTCGGTGGCGCGCTATGAGCTTGTAGATCTGCTATTTTTCAATAGCTAAATTATAACAATGCTTAAAACACCAAAAGGGGTTCCCGCCCAAAATGGTTTAAGGTTATTGTAGCAGTCAATTTATATTGGGGGTCGGGAGGGGGTGGGGCGGGGGTCCCGAGACATTGCCAAAGCATTTCCGGGGGTCCCCGGCCAAAAACGTTGAGAACCCCTGCTATAAGCTACACAGTGGCAAAAGCTTACCTCAGAATGATCAGTCAGCAAAATGAGACCCTTCACAACATTTATGGGATCCCCGGACATGGAGAAGATTTTGGACATGAGGTCGCTGTATCCCTTGAAGAACGTCACCGGTCTCAGCTGGACATCGAACAGCATAGCAGACATTCCAGCAAAAGACTCCAGGTCTTTCTCTCCCTCATCAGGTGTGGCAGCAATCAGGGACTCGAGGCCTTGCGCCTCAATCGAAACCTGAATACCATTAGATTGCAATGATTACAGGCATTCCTTCAAGTAGATCAGTGTTTCCCAAACATAGGGACTCAATGCAGGGGGGGGGGGGGGGGGTGTTCTTTTTACCTTAAAGGGATCATGACATTAAAAAATGTGTTTTTGGAACACATTTTTGGAACAAAATGCCTCAAATCATCCAATTGCGTAAGGCGTAAGAAGAAATGGCACCCTTTTCACATTGGCCTATTATAGCGCCACCAGGAGGCCACAACCTGACCTACCCTGGTGGGAGCCCCGAGGAGCACTTTATCTAGTTTTTCTTATCTTTTAGGTTTTCTGAGCTCAATTGCACCCAAAAAATCTGAACTTTTAAGTCAGCCAGTAGATCTTTCTGGCTCAAACAAGTGCTCTGATGTGCCTGTGGCCTGTGAGGTAAGAGTCCACAAATCCCATATATGACATTACAATTTGCCAGCAGATGTCACTGTTGAGGGATTTTGCCTGTTTTCATTGCAGCTCAAAAGTTTCCGGAACACAGAGAAAACATTTGGGATCCCTTTCTAGTATGGTACATAGTAAGCAGTTGCTTGACTGAGGTGTAGGTGCTCGAGTCTCAACTGTACACGTCATGGAAAGTCATGACATAACAGCAACATGGCATAAAATCACAACATCAAATAGTAGTTTCAAATAACAGGCATGGTTGCTTCACCTGTAGACCATGCAGCAGTAGACCATCACCAGCGCCGTAATTGTAAATATTCAAGTTGCTTCTCCTCAGGATCCCAGAGCCAGAGTACAGGATGTCCAAACTGTATGTGGATGTGACATCAGCAGATTCTGCAGAGTGTTGAGTTGGTTTTTAGTTTTTATAATGCATGTGGCGTTTAGTGGGGACAGAAATGTAACACCTCATCGACACTGCCAGCGATGCGAGCAAGCGAACGGTGAAATCTCATTAGAATACATGTTTTTCCAATGAGACTGTCCTGACGCACCGCGAGCGCCTATAGCCCATAGGCGCGCCGTGCGGCAAGCCTATGGGCTATAGTTCCAAACTATAGCTCCTATGGCTGGAACTATCCCATTGAGATAGAATGAGCACTTCCGCATTCCATTGTTATGTTACAATGGGAGCGCCACTCTGGGTTTCGCGTCCCCAAACACTTTAATTGGTTGAGATCTACACGCTACTATTTATTGGTTATTTGATTGGTTCAGGCTACGTCGCAATGCAATGGCCGGCGCTCCAAATCAGGACTGTTTTTAGCCGTCGGAACGCTCGCTCCTTGCCTGTGTAGATGAGGTGTCATGCAGAGCATGCATAAAATTGTTGTCAACCTGTTGTCATGTAATGGCTAAAAAGTCCAATGGTACTCAGGAATTACATCAGCCCTCGCACGTTTTTGTGAAATCCATGTTTAATCATAGTGATATGCCGTTTATAACCACTTAAAACCTATATACACTTCAGTTGACAGGGGTCCCCTAGGGATATATAGTGTACATGGTCCTCTTTATCCCCCCCTACAGCATCTTAAAAAGATGTACAAGATTGTTATGTGTTGTGTTGTAGATCTGCTATTTTTGCCGAATGTTCGCCGATTATCTCTGAATGTTCTCCTATTATTATGACATGCCCGCAGGATAGGGATTGATGTTAAACTGATGTAAAATTCTAACATGAGTACTTAACCCATTTAGGCCTGGAAAGAATGTCTTCAAAATCCTGGCAAGTTTTCTGAAAAACCTTATGTTTCTGTATCAGTGGTGCTCAATATTTCATGACCCCCCCCCCCCCCCCCCCCATCTGAAAATATGTTGTTCCAGGGACCTCCCCAGAAGCAAAGATTTGAGTTAAAATGTTCACTCTGTAATAATATATATTCAAAGATTTGCACATTTTTGGCACATTTTCACGATTTTTCAAAAATAGCAGACCTACAAGTTCAAAGCACCGCGCTGTGAGCTTGTAGATCTGCTATTTTTCAATAGCTAAATGATATGAGGCTTGGTTGGTTTGTATGAAATAATAAAAAGAAGCCACTCACGTGCCATGAAGCCCGAGTATGCAGAGGAGGATCCCACTTTTGCAAAACGGTTATAGTTATGGGAATTCATGTCCTTCATAGCCTCTCGTACCACTTTGCTGAAAAACAAACAAAATTAAACAGTGTTTTTTTATATCGTTTGTGCTTTGAAAACAGCTTAGTCCACTGCGAAACATGGGCCATTTCAACATCTGTTCAAAGTTCATTTGGATATCCTAATCTAGATCAAAGACACACCTGGCAGGCATGTTGAAGCGGAGGATGTCCTGGATCTTGGAAAGCATGTATTTGTTCATTTCATGGGGCAGGTGTCCGATGGACAGGAGCAGATTTTTGACTTCTGTGTATGAAGGGTTGTTGCTAAGGATGACGTCTGCAGCAGCGGTTCTCACGTTCTTCTCATAGATCCGACGATTCTGGTGGTAAATCCTGCTCACCGTTTGTTTGACCTAGGATTCAGGTAGAAAGGGATGTGTAATAAGTGTCCAAAATGAAAATCGATAGTCAACTATAAACCATGATAACAGATACCATTAGCATCAATACCAATAATGCAGGCACACTTTGGTAGGCCTGTAGCCCTGTACTCAACATTGCACCATAGCATTCAAGTCACCTGCAGTAGGCCTAAGCAAACAAAATAAATGGTATCCTCTAAATTGTAGTCAAATGGGCAGGGTTTGGATGACAATATAGCCTTTGCAACACATTTTATTGTCATACAATAATATATAAATGAATACAAAATATATATGCATTTGATTTTTTTTTATTATAGCTTTTGATCCTATTAACGATTAATCGATTAATCAATGAATTGGACCCATCCCTGTTTATATTCAACAATAGTATTATGGGCTATTTATAGTATACTTAATCTCACAACCATGTCGCTCAACAGATTTTCAAATGTGACTAGCAGTTATTTTTGCAGTTGACACTTTGTTGTAAGATTAAGTATATAAATTCAGTTGAACACAGAATAGCATTTGAAGTTATGCATCTTGTAACGTACCTCATCTGTAATGAGACTGAAATCATATTTCTGTAAGGAAGTAAGGGCAATGGTGTTGAAGGCCCCAATCTCAGATTCAGCATATTTGGTCAAGATTGGAATGGCCTCAGGGAGCAGCGAGTTCTTCAGAGCCAGTAGGTACATCTGGACCTCGGACTCTTTCTGTGTGCTGTCAGGACCTTCCAAAAGCATCTTCTTCAGCTCAACCACCGTCTGAGAGGTAAACATAGACCCCGGCGTCGGTTAGATTTGTTTTTTGAAATGACTATTCTATTCAGTGTATGTGTATGGCATGGAGGAAATGCTTCCTTGGTTAAAATCTTGTTTTCCATCCAGATGTAAGTTATAGACTAGATAACTTACAACTGACATAATAATAATAATAACTTAGATACAGTCAGTGAAGTTAATCATCGCACCGGCAAATCGCATCCTCCTTTGTCACAGAGCTTGCGGACCAGGGCCCCCATCATGATCACCACAGACTCTTTGATGTCAATGATGGCGACCTTTCCCATCTTTTCCTTAGAAATGTCCTGGAAAGGAAGAAACAGTTGTTTACTATACAAAGTGCTCGTCAGAGCAGAGGTCTCCGTCAGGTCATGTAGGTTATTGCAGGTCAGCAATATTTGGAATTCGCCAATCAGGATGGAATATGAAAAAATCGGACGGATCCGTCTTGATCACTTGACTAAGAGATCGGGCTATATCTTGCGCCACGCCTTACCACTCATCCCTAAACATTTTTAAATGGTTCAAATAGTCGATCTACAAGCTCACAACGTGTCGATGTAGATCGGCTAATTTAACTATTTTAAAATGTTTATCAAGATAGTAAAATATGACAAATACGTTTAGGGATAAAGGGTAAGGTGCGCCCAAGATAGGGCCAAATGTGTTTGAACACAGTTTGTAGGAGTAATATTTAGGAAAAAAAAGGTTTTGCAAAAATCTGCCTCCTGTTAGCACCATACTGTTAAATGCTTGGCATTTATTCCTCAATGTAGTGCAAAGTTTCACCGCAATCGGGTGATACGTTCATGATTTGCGGCAATTTGTTCAAAACGGGCCACTCCTGCAAACAAATTAATCTTAGCCAATCAAGATGGAATATGAAAAATCTAACAGATCTATCTTGATTACATGACTATAGAGATCATGTGTACCAATTTGCGAGGAGTCATTTTAAAAAAGTGTTTTACATAAGTCCTGGTGGCGCTATAAAGGGCAGATGTGAAAATGCTGTATATGTAAAGTTGCTCACCAGTAAGGTTTTAAGCATCTTCTCATTGGGATGTGATGCAAAGCCGCAGGCATACAGGAACCTCTCCTGCAGAACCAAACTTTTGGTGTCTGTGAAGTTGAGGAACTCAACCATGGCGTCCAACGATGCAGAGGTCTGCGACGACGTGACAGCGTCCACTACCTGAGGTCTGAAAACCAGAAGGAAACAACTCAAATTAAGGGCCTTGCCACACGAGGCTCGGGCTGTTAGCAGCGCAAGTTTGTGAATGATATAAAAATTTCCTTCGTCCACATTGCGGTTATGTTAATTATTATGCTGTATAGAGCTCCGAAGTCTGACGTCACTTTCAGTAGAGGTCGTCAATCTCCAGGTTCATGTATTTGTTTATTTGCATTGAGATCCCCAAACGGCGATTTTAGGTCGCTTCATATAAGAACTGTGTTTGAAAAATAAACCGACCACCTCGGCGTTTGTCAGGGGAGTGGCTGTGCGTCGTTAATGATGTCCATTCATATTTGATACAGCCAGTTTCTAGAGAAAATGGAATTAATGTGACCGCAAAAGCCTTGAAACTACATATGAATGCAATGTCGCTGAGCATATACGTCACGCCCAGCTGTCAACATATTGCGTTCCTGAGATTCCTCGTTGACGTAAGCTCAGCTGGTGGTGACTCGACTCGTACTAACCACGATACATTATATATCAATAAAATAAAAATAAAAATAAACGTAATTAACGTTCAGTTTCTGTTGTGCGACGGGCTGCGGGCAGAAGCAGCCTACCCGGAAATGTAGTCTCTGGGTTGTTTGGCTCGTTTCTAACGCTTATTTTGTTACTCTTTGGGTATATTTGTACATTTCCACCTTCAGTCGATGCTTCATATCCATATGAGTGGCCGGGGTGATCGGTTTATTTTTCAAACACAGTTCTTATATGAGGCGATCTAAAATCCCCCTATGGAGAGTACAATGCTTATAAAAACATACATGAACCTTTTCGCTCACTGCCCTCTACTGGTAGTAGAGGGCAGTGACGTCAGGACTTCGGTGCTCTATAGACGAGACCGGTAAACTGCTCCGGATTCAAGGGAAAGCTGTAGTACACATGGCCGGCCTGTAGATGGCCACCAAAGAAAAGAGTAGGCTATATGAAAGCCTTTTATAAATTATACTATTGGTATTTCACACAGGTGTTGCCAAATAACTAATTATCTTGCCAGTCAGATGCGCATATGACATATCTAGGTCATATCAATTTAATCAGCAGAGGCTGCAGAGCAGTGCTGCTTCTCACTCTGCACACTGACTGACCAGCTAAAGTTTATGCCTACTTTAAACCATAATATGACAAACCTTGGATTAATTCTTCTGAAAACGAGCAGCAAGCACAAAGTAAGTGATTCACACATTCAGGCGGGCATTATTGGAAATGGATGCACCGCGAACGAACCATAATTTATATCTGTTCTCCAAAAATAGCTCATCTACAAGCTCATGCGTGCGGGCTGCAGATCGGCTATTTTTGGAGAAGAGATTTATAGACATTATGTGCAAATATAAAATAGCTGTGATACTTATTGGTTATGGTGAAATAAACCATTAACACGAGAAAGTCGCGTCTCCAAACGTTCCCACTCTGGAAGGTGGTTTCAAAATTAGCCGTTTAAGTCCCCCAAAACACAGTCTCCGTGTGGCAAAAAGGGCAGATCGGCTAATTACTTGCCCAGGTAACTCAATATATGTCCTGGTGTGTACACCACCTAAGAGTGGCACATCATAGTAGACCTGGAAACCGCTGAAGTATGAAAGCATTTACATACAGCATATTTATGCAATGGGACTGTGAGAGTGCGACAGATTCCTGTCTCCTATAAATCAAGTAGAGCTTGGGGGTCCTTGACATGGAAAATGTTTGAGAACCTACTGGTGTAGGGATACGATACAAGGCTGGCAGAAGTGAGAGGCAGTGACAGACAGGTAAACAGTAGGATGGAGGCGGTGTCTGCTTACAGGGTTGTCTTGCTGGCACTCTTCAGCACTTTGAGAATCTCACCCTTGGAAGCCATCCTAATGCTCTGGATCAGAGCCAGGAAGCTGCGGGGTGCCGTGGCCTTAGACAAATTTGCTGGCTCAAATTGTTTCTCATTGGCCTGCCAATGTTCAAAGAGCTAGCAGAGGAAACAGCAGAGCAGGGAAGTTGGGAATCACAGTATACAGAAATTCAATAAACGGCAAAAACATACGGTATGGATGTGTTTTCAGTGGATCTATGTGCGAGAGGGAAGTCAATGACATTTTTGAGTGGTGCTAGCCACTCCCAAACACAGCAATGTGTGTCCCTGGCTGGCTGGGTCTGGTCTGTGTCCGTCTGAGTATATAAATAGCGTTTGTTACTCACACAAACACACACAGACGCTAGGGAGGAGGGCTTGTACAGTACAGTACTACAGCACGAGTACAGTACAGCACCACTCAGTTCAGATGGGTCTGATTTTCAACTCATGATCAGTATGTCTGTTGAAGTTAAATTATAGTTACATTATTGAAATCGTTTTTTAAATAGGTGTTGGGGACACCTATTATCAATGCAATTGCTATAACTTAAAAGCAAACAAACAAAAAGTTCTGTTAATGAAATTGAAACATCACTCACTGATGGACAGCCCTTGCACTTGGATTTGACTTTCTCGGCAATGATCCCAATGGCTGCCAGTTGGGAATCAAGTGATGCGACAACCTCAGGGACATCATTCCCAGCAGCCTCCCCTGGCCCCGCCTCTGTTCCAACTAGTGTGAAGGCTTGTCTAGGTAACGAGAAAGTGTAATTCATAAATGCAAATTGCTTACGTGGCTGCAAGCTAAAAACGAAACCTTGCAGTAAATACTGTAAGTGTGATTCCTAAATGCTGTATTCCCAATTGAACCCCCGAACTTACCTGGACACAACTTTAGCTCCTGCAGATTTCCGAGCAGTGACAACGAGTATGTGTGTCTCCTCAGCCACAGCTGACCGGATGAAACCGTCCTCTAGCGTAAATACTGTGCGAGAGTTGGACTTTTTGCTCACACCCAAGACCTGAAGGAAGGAGAACAAATTCAGGCATTAAAAAAATATATTTTTGTGGTTCCTTCTGACAGAACAGCTGCATTCAGCTTAAGGATGCGTTTGCTGACTAACCTGACTGGGGGTGGAAAAACCAGTCTCTTGGGTCCTGCATGTGTCCAGAATCTTGGTTCTTGTCACTTGGCCGTGTGCTGCCTTGTACTGGACTATACACCTCCCAGACACATCGTTCTGTTCCAAGATATAATAGAAACCATGTTAGTTTAGTTACAGTGCATATCTTCAAATAAACCATTAACATATTTAAAAAGCCACTTACCTCTATAACCTTTCCAGTATTGAGTTGAACTTGCAGCAAGCTGGCAACCCCTCTTTTTAGGTTCTTGATGACTGCAGGCTCTGTGCGATAGGAGTAGAATGCTCTCACCTAATGCAACAGCATGGAAAAAGAAACAGCTCCATTGAACTTCGGCTTATACTGTGTTTATATTACGATAACATTATTTTTCATGTGGACCCAATTCTAATGAGTCCCCCCATTCTGACAAAACCAGCTAACTCCATTGGATCCTTAAACTGTCGATTAAACCAGCTAACTCCACCCCCTCTCACCACCTGATGCAAGTATCTGACAATATATAAAGTCACAATACCAACTTTGATGTTATTTTAAAGTTTTCTTCATTTGCTGACAATTTTACATTTTGGAGTTTGCTGGTTTCTGCCCGACAGCAGAGATATACCGTATACTACACAGATCTGTCTGGTATCGACCCCAATTGATTATCTACAGACAAACAAAACAAATTCAATAATTTAATAATAATGACAAGATTATAATGAGGTCTAGATCACATTTGAAACTGTTGCTTCTTTGTTTTGTTGAGAACCAATTCACTTTAGAGATACATATGGTTATGATGTTTTCCACCAGGGGCCTTGGGTTTGTACTGATAACGAAAATGACCTCAGAATGAAACATGTCAACAGAAATATGGATTTGGAGACAAAGTCTGTCAATGTCAAGTGTATAGTTATACAAAGTATGTAAAATGTGTTTACAAGTTTAAACTTTGTTTCACTTGATTGTTGTTGGTTTTTTAATTACTTTTGTTTTTTCCTTTAATTTTCTCCCCAATAGAGCGTCGCTCCCAATGCATTTTTCCCATAGACATTTCAAAAAGTATTTATTTAAAGACGGTTACGCCGCGGACAAAGCCAACTCGAGTCGTGACAACTCATGACAACACAAACAATATTTTGGACCAAACAAATAATTACAAAGAAGAAAAACAACAACAAAAGTGTTGTAACCTGCCGTTTTCTTCTAATTATTTGTTCGGCCCAAAAAATTGTGTTTGTTGTCATGATTTGTCACGACTCGAGTTGGCTTTGTCCGCGGCGTAAACGTCTTTAAATAAATACTTTCTGAAATGTCTATGAGGAAAATGAACGGAGAATCATTTCCTGGGCCATGGTAGGGGGCGGGACTGCGACGCTCTATATAGGCACTGCCAATTCCCTCCACGTGTGTACTGCATGCAGTCCCTGTCACTCGCTGCCAACCCCTGCTGTTGGCCTGTGGAGGGAGTAGACAACCACAGCCCTCCTCTGTTACACATGGAGCCACCAGCCAGCATTTTTCACCTGATAGTGAGGAGTTTCCCCTGAGAGAAGCACAAAGTGCCAAGGTTCACACTATCTGTTGAACAGGTGCCCCAAACAACCAGTAGGTGTCACTAATGCAGTCCCACACACACAGATATAAAAAGCCAGATACCTCATTACCTCACTGCAATAGAGGGTATGTGCATGCTTAAAGTGAATGGCACATCGAGTGGCAAAGCGAGTGGCAAAGCAACATGCAAAGTGAGTTTAACATTGTTTAACGTTAATCAGATAGGACTTTTCTGTTTGGATATATGGGCTATCAAGGCCAGAAAGTAGTTTTTTGCCACTGGGTAGGCATTCCTGCATAACTTCCGGGTTTTATGATGATGTCACGCGCATACTCTCTATTCATTGGAACGACCTGTATCCCTTGGAACTTGAAAGCACAGGTGGAAGTCAAGCGGAAGTGCGGAAGGCAGGCTGCCACTCAAGTGATTAAGACCTGCCCCCCACCTGCTGCCTCTGCTTGGCAGCAGGTCCACTCTGTGACGCATGTGGAAGCTGCTGTAGCTTCTGTAAGATGGCACTCGAGATACAGACACCCCAGAGCCAAAGGAGGCTATACCTTTCTATGTCTATGGTCCCCTACCTACCGGCTTCCATCCCATGGACACTGCAGACTGCCATCCCACCCAGGGCTCTGTGGTGGTGTCTGTTTTACCTCCACCGTTTCACACTTCAGTGTTACATTATGGTATGATGATGTCCTTTAGCTTCTCCAACAAAAAAATTAAGAAAGTCTTTGGGCTTACCTTTCCATTTCTTAGGTGCACCATAAAAGGCTTCGTTAGAGCTTCTAGTCTGGTGTTCCCCAAGAGGCTTTCTGCCGTGGAGCCATGGAGGATGTTCTTTTCCTCTGATTGATGGGCTACATTATCAATCCTCACATTAGAGATCTGTTGTTGAGAGGGAGGAGGCATGTCAAATGATGAATGAATGTGTACACCTATCTATCCTTTCATGGTAAGTGGGTTAGGGTGGAGAATGACGATTGTTGGACAATTTGCAGAAGATTTACACTTTTAGAAATGTTCCTACTCAGTACTGTACATGGCTGAATATTCATAACGTCACACCACTAGAGTGTGTAGTTATGCTCACATACCGCCACTTGAATGAGCTGGTCATCCTCGCTATCTGGAGCTCTCCAAACCAGGTTAACGTCCACATCACTTGAAACCCTATAGCCAGAACTCCCCCCTTTTGACCCTTTGGCCCTGTCCACCAGGACCTCAGTTGTATAGGCAAATTTGTACAGCTGGCCATTGTTCAACCTGGGTCCAACGCCAGCACCTGAAGCAACAGAGAGACAGAATACACAGATGTGTGGAAATGTTAGCTAGTCCAAGTGACTCAATATGTTATCTGAATAGAAAACAGCTACTGAAACCTGAAAATAAAGTTATTTTCCTAGTTTAAATTAAGAAATGTACTGTGTTACATCATTGTATGCAGTACAATGTGACATTATCCTCATCATCTTTAGAATGCTGTCTGGGCCTCACTTCAAAAACACAGTTCATTCTTTATAGGGAGAATTTAACCTAGAAGTTGGTTTTACTTTCTTTTAGTGTCCTGTTGATGTCCCATATGAATCGTGGCAAGTTCACTAGGCCACAATCAACGGTCATTTAACTAGGTGTGTTTCAGCCGAGACCAGATACAATCTCTTTACTACACACTACACAGTGTAGTATGTTAGATGTGACATTATGACACAGGCAAAGACAGACTGACGTGTCCATTTTTTATTGCATCACCAGTTACTGAGAGATGTAGCCACTGTAAACGAATACAAACAAAACTATATGCAATGTTCTGTAATCAAGTTACACTGTCAAAGCAAACCAACCACCTTTAAATAGAATACTTGTTATTGCATTAATTCCCTTTACCTGAGAAAGACTCTTTTCATCCAGTAAGAGTGATTAACTTGTGATGTCATCAAACAACAGTTTCTGAAGTTATACTGAGAATGAATGGGGAACTATGACATCACTCCAGGTGATTTCCACTTTTTCAGTAGGCTACAGCTTTTCACAGCAGGCTATTGTATGCAGCTGCATCAATAAAAACGAAATGTTCTATGAATCCTGTCCAGTAATGTTTCATGAAGTGGAGCAATTCCACATTAGTCTTGATTCTCTGTTTGTATAGCTTTTAGTAGTCACAAATATTGATGATGGTAAGTTTCTCATTCATTCTGTCTGCTGACTTGTGTAACAATAATAAAATACAATGGTATTGCAAAGATTCAAACAACCAGTTGTGATAGCAATCAATTGGCCTACAATTTTACTTTACTTTGCTACTATGAATGCATTGTGTATCTATATCTATGTTACAGATCTGTACACTATGGTAGGCCTATGTCTTGAAGGTTAATTTAATGAACAGGCCTACTTCATGCTCTGTTGGAACATTGTCCAACAACAACCCCATCAATGTTTCAGAACATCTACAAATGAAAACACTCACCTTTAACTGAATCCAAGCAGGAGGATGCTATAAGAAAAAACAAAACAAGGGCTAACATAATGTGTGCTGTCTTTGTAACCAGTTTAATCAAACTGGTGAGAGTCAGTCAGAAGGAAAGGCCAGGCACGTTGAAGATACTACAATTATGTTTTATCTGAGGGGAGGGCAGACTCCAAACTCCACGCTCAAGTACTAAGTACGAGATAAACAGCAAATCATTAACTTAGTAGAGATGACCATCTACTACTAGAGATGTAACATGATGCGCTATGGGGGCAGTCATGTCTCCGGTACTGCAACATGAACTAATCAACTTAATCTGATCTCAGTGATTGATTCATCAAAATGACAAGTGCGAATTTGCATGAAACGTTGAACTCTTTCACGAGCTAAGGTTTCATTTTTAGAAAATAAAACAAATGACATCGCTAACGTTTGTGTCATTCCCGTACAATAGGCGTATCTGTATTGACATTGATTGGATTTGATTACCGGTGTATCAATTTTTATTAGTTAGCCTACCTTATAAAGAGCCGTCGCCATCTACAAACCTTTCACCTAATTTCCTGAGACTCGTGGACGAGGAGGATGAATAAACAGACGCTACATTGTGGCTCTCACTTCGTGAAGAACTAGAAGGAAAAGGGGCTGTCGGTCTGGTCGTGTCGGTAAGGAGCGGAAGGCATCAAATTACTGTGAAACGTGCAACCTCCACTAAATAGGTCACCCCAATAAATACATTATCACTGACGTTACAGGACTGTTAAATCGGCGTATAAACTGCTGAATGCTAGCTGTTTCCCCCCCAAATAGCCAGGTTACATAGTATACTGATGACTGACAAGTCTGACATAACAATGTGACTTTTTGAGCTGTAATTGATCATGATGATGAAACGAGGGTCAGACTGTCAATTTGGGGCAGTAACCCCATCAGCAGAGCACACATCTTTTTACTCCATGTCATTCTTAGTGTTTGATCCAGCTTTATCTCTCAAATAATCTTGCCTAGGGCTGCATGGGCTATTTTGCTTTTAGAATTGATATGCTTTAATGTAGTCAGAGCTCAGAGGCCTATCCATACTTTACTATAGGACCTATACTATAGGCCCTATGGATGAATGAGATAATGATAGGATTGTGTATGCACTGAACAAGTCACAATGATTGGATGGCACAATACTCACTGTATGTCTTATCATTTTTAATCAGTCTTCAGTGTACTTCCCTACAAAGCCAAAGTGCAGTAGCCTAAGTAGTAACTATTATTCTTTTTTTCTTTTCTTTTCTTTTTTGGGACACATTGACTTATTTATTGTCTCAAAGGTCAAATCACAGAGAAGCACAATCAAACATCCACTCACTGAGAACCAGGTGCCGGGCAGAGGTTAGAATAATACAAAAGAAAGATAAGAACCGCACACTGGATGATGCTCCAAAACTTTAAAAGTGTATTAAATGGTACACCATGGACATGACGTTTCGAGCCTCGAACGATAAATAAACACAGACATAACCAGCACGACAATTATACATGATAATTAAATTATAATTTGTGACAACACGACGATAGTGGCAAGTAAAACCCACTTCCTGTTCTTTTACACTTTCACTTCCGTCACAAGCTCATATAATTGTAGTTTATTTCCTAGACATAGCAAGCCCTATACAGCGACCTCAACCATGATCGTAAAGGGAGTGGAACAGAGTTTCTTCCCCTTTTCTTATGCTGTGATTATGCAACTGCACCTTAAATGACTTTCTTAATCTTTATTGCTGCTGCAAAAATAACCTGATTGTGCCATGTTTTTTCAGTTGCAACCATACCCTGGGCCTGGACTGTGCAGGCACCTTTGATTGATTGATTGATTGAAGTATTTATTAACAGTTTGCAGAATTACAGTACATTTCAAGCACTCAATACAAAAACTGTGAGTGGACGACCCAATAAAGCATTACACTTGTTTACAAGAGGGTCCGACCACCTTGTTCAATTCATCATAACATTTAGAGACATACAAATATACACTTCTATATAGCCAAAAACAGGAAATCATCATAGAGGGGGTAATAAGGGAAAAAAACATATACAGTGAGGGGAAAAGGGGTGGGAGGGGGATTCAGATTTTACGGGGGCCAGTTTCGAATTGCAGCCGTCCGTAGGTGCCCTTTGAGAGCAGTTTTGAAGAAGTTTGAATGCGACCTATGCTGCTAATGCTGGTAATCCAGCCTGAGAGTGTGTCGCAGGTTTGAAAATAGCCGATCTACAAGCTCCCAATGCCTCGCAACGCAACGCACTGTGAGCTTGAGGATCGGCTACTTTCAAATTGTCAAAGTGTATATAGAGCTGAAGCGGTTAGTGTACGCCTATGTTTTGTAATTGCGACCGAAGGTTGAGTTGCGATGAAAACCTGCATCTCCCGTCCGTAAGTTAGTTAGTCACCCACGTCTCCATATATGGTATCGCGCCTCGTGACATCTTGTGACATCATGGAGACACTTAGATCTCCATATATGGATCTGACCTTGTGACATCATGGAGACCTTTTAGATCTCCAAATATGGTTGCCAGTCCATCATATGTCAGTCTGACATCATCAAACCCTCTACACTCAAGACACGCTATGGCCATGAACCCTGGCCATGGCGATGAAGCCTGGCCATACCTGTTTTCATTGTGCATTTTTTTGGTCAATGTTGATCCCATGGCAAAGCGACAGCACTCGCCCAGCAGTCTGCCGTCACCCAGGCGGATGCGTGCACGCGCCGAACTGCCCCAGCAGTGCGACCTCCACACTCTCACGGAGGACTGCCGACGATCGGCGCCGCCGTCTGGCCAGGGAACGCCAGCGGCACCACTGCCAGAGTCTCACGGGATGCCCTAATTATGGCCTAATACAATCCCTGTTATGCTATACTGTATGGAGATCCCTGATGTCATCAATATTAAGCCCATATATGGGAATGTCAATATATGACCATATTGTTGTTTCAGGCCTGAATACGTCGATTAAAAAAAGAAAAGAAAAAGGTCCATATATGGGCATTCCCAGATGATGCCCTAATACAATGCCTGTTATGTCCATATATGGAGCTCCTTGGTTGGTCATCAATATTAAGCCCATATACTGTATGGGAATGTCAATATATGGCCATACTGTCAGTCTCATGATAACCAGTGTGGTTACCGCGACGCGAGTCACACTTGCAAATGAACCAAGTTGGTACAACACATGGATTTCCATATGTGGAGCTGATAGTCATGCCAAAGTGCCAGCGCTCGCCCAGCAGTCTGCCGTCACCCAGGCGGATGCGTGCACGCGCCCAGGCGGATGCGTGCACGCGACCTCGTGCAACCTCCCCCTTTAGGGCAAGGTCGCTTATCGCCCTCAGGGCGTCATACTGGTAATAATCATTCAAGTCTACAAGTAACTAGTAACTAAAGGTTTTTAAAAAAATGTAGTGGAGTAAAAGTACAATATTTGCCTCTGAAATGTAGTGGAGTAGAAGTAAAAGTACCAAAAATTTGACATTTGACAAATACCTCAAAATTGTACTAAGTAAATGTACTTAGTTACTTTCCATCACTGTTTTTCCCCATCGCAAGTCCTCAACCAGTACAATGCATTTAGAAGATAGATACATATGTCTATGCAATGTGCTCTGTACATTTAGCCATTTACAAATTCAGTAACACTTCTTTGAATTTGAGTTCTTATGATGGGAATTATCAATAACTAATTATATGAATATTCAATTAAGGTAGTAGTTACTGCGAGAGTGAGGTCTGGCCAACTCCAACTCGGAATATTCAATAAGACACGCCTAATTACAAAGAAACATTTATTCAGACATATTTACAACTTTTCAATATCCAGTTATTTACATGAATTAGTAACACAAATTAAAGTACAGTACATTTTATAATCACAAGTATGGCGTAATCACAGGTATGGCACATTTATAATGAATGTGATCCATAAATACAGACGATTTAATCAAGGTTTTAGTGAAAAAAGGATAGCTGACACCAGATCTGACCTGGCTGTGGTACCTTTTCACAACCAATGGCAAGACTATTTAGTGAAGATTTTCACCATACTGACAGAAAAGGTAAAGGATTGCCCGTGCTTGCAATGCTGCAGCAGGTTTCACTGCAATAGAAACATTTTTTGGAGCTGTTCCACATGGTCTCTTTCCATACGAACACCAACTGTAGCACAGCTGAGCCATAGAGCCTTTTTTAACTGAGTTAGAGCAATGAGCAAAATGTCTTAATCCATTTAAAGGTATTGAATACAAAATACAATTATATTTACAATCCATTATTTGAGGAGTTCTCAAACTGGAAGTGATACAAAACCAACAATGACATCAGAAATAAAAAGTACATGTAAATTTGTATTTCAAAGAAAACGCTGGTGCGAGACTCTTTCTGCTCTGTATTCAATCCTACCTATGTTGGAAATGTATGTCTATGTTGAGGTATACCACCTATAGGGGAATACAATCATCAGCCTTGGACATAAGCTTAATAACTACATTACACTTCCATTACTCCTGTGAAAACTTCAGTTCAAATCTTAATGTAGGCAGACTTCATCAAGCAAATGTACATAGACTTTCAAAATACATAAAAGAAATATGAATGAACAAAATGACGATAAAATGAAATAATGTGCAAAAAGCGGCACACCACATGCAAAAAAGCATATCATTGTTTTTTAGCTGCTTTAGAACGCGATAAAAATCTAAAAAACAAACAAAAAACCTGTACCTCATGGATTAACAGATCCCATCTGTAAGCGTTCAGGAAAGGGCCACCTCTAGTGGTCATTGTCTCAGATACTGCACCAAGTTGTGCCAAACAATGTTGCTAGCTATCTACTCAAATTATCTTTGCTATATGACCTTGCTAGACAAGTTATAAGGCTGTGACTGCATGTCCTTCTGGGAGAGAGAATGGGGAGGTTCAAAGTCAAACTTGCTTTTTCTTAAATCTGTAGTCTTATTTAGACTATAGAGACTTTTTCAATTTCAATTACCCCTCTTAATTCAGAAAACCTAGAGGTGTCAATGCCCACCTAGCTGTGTCTATTGTTCCCCCTTTTAATTACATGTACATCGGTTTCTGTGACACAAAACACTGCTAAAATACTACAAATTAAGAATGAGAGCCACCCCTACATTTCCCAATACTTATGTGTTCAAATACAGTCAAAATGGATAGAGGTCTAATACCATTTCTCTGCATGTAAGTTCCATTAAACATTCCACAAAGTGCTAACCAGCCAATTCACTCTGTACTGTAGATGCTATCTTACAAATATTATAAATACTTACAGTAACGTTAATGAAATACAGTTAAGAGAGCCAATGTCCTATCAACAGACAATAGGCATGCAGTGCATTTCCAGAACCACTTCACCTTGGTACAAGAGCCGTAATTACATGCAGTGTTAAAAACTGCAATTGTGGGGGGGGAAAAGCAATGGCCTATTCTTGACTAAAAACATCCTCAGAGATAACATGTAGTATTGTGTTAACTGTTTTGCTAACATCCTTTATTGGCCAACATATGCCTTAAGACCTGATGCTTACGTGCAATGATTTTGTACAGCATCAATATGGTTCTAAGGGAACTTCTCTGAATTTGCACATAATGCAAAATTAGACCACAAATAACCCCCAGAACTGTACTTGTACAGGACATCTCATGTAAGACATTGAATTTATCCCACTTCCATGGCTGCATCCAAACTGAAGAGACCTGTAAATTAAGGGAATTTGTGCATAAATAATCCACTGTAGAAACCAGTCAATATTAACACTTGTAATGATAATTGTTAGACATAATAACACAGCTTACATAGCACTTCCTTCTTGCTTGTTGAGATGATGCTAGAAGACTTAGGTAAACAAACTGTATGAGATATGAGAAAATAGATGTATTATCAAAAAGATACACAATGACATTAACAGTTATACTTACTTTACTACTATACTTAAAGGAGCATTCAGTGATTTGGAAAAAAAACCTGGTCCACCCAGTAACAAGATGTGCACATGCACACGCTCTACAGTGGGGGAAGTACAACAGACCAACAGCACGTGCACCAATGCCCTCCCCACTCGATCATGATTGGAGGAAGGCCCCTCTCATCCTGATTGGATGAAGGCTTTGCCACCCAAAGCCCAAACCGAAACTAGGGTTTTTTGACCCCAGGGGCTCACTGGGGACAGGGAGGAACTCCTTATATGGTCAGCACACTTTATATAGTAGGGAGGATTGTCCAAAAAATAAGAACAAATAAGTGATATTTGAATTAAGTGAAATCACTGAATATACCTTTAATATTTTTAATATGATTGCCCACTTACCAGCTCTCTCTCACTGCTTCAATGTCACTCACTAGATTCTGTGCTAAACAGATTCCAAAAATCTGAAACCGAAAAAGAAAGGGAATGCAAACCCAGATGTTATAATAGAAAAGACATAGCATACTCGTTAATATAAATGTGGAGAGACAAGCTAACCTGTAATAATGCAATCCCAATAAAGATGCCTGCCACCACCGTGAGGTTGTCTTGTAGCCACTTCTCAAACTGAGGGACACAACCTTTGATGTAGATGAACGTCCTCTGCTCAGAATCCTAACGACACACATCACACAACATAAAGCAGTAATTCTCAAACTGTTTTTTTTTTAAAGTCCCCCCCAGTTTGGTATGCATTATAGGCCATTTAAAATGAAATACTTAAATTCTCAGATTGCAGCTTTATATAAAGTCTTCCTGGCCCTCTTTGATGTTACCCAGATGCTGAAATACAGTTGGATCATTGTTTCCAAGCTCGGTATCTTTGAAACAAAACAAAAAAGTCACATACTCTAGTCTAGTGTACGTGTTTCTCATTATTATTATTATTAAGTCAACATAGTCAAAGTCAAACGTAGTGCTTCCTTACATTAAACCAGTGGTTATCAACATTTTCTGAATCAGGGCCACTTTTGGGCTGCCGAGAAGTGGTGAGATGGTTGGGCCGCATTTCAGATTATGTTTATTGTCATCGACTTGGATCACTGAAACTAATGACGTAGTATACTTTAAATTCCTATGTATCGGTGTCACAATGAAAACTCATTTTCAAGGTTTTATCACATTTAATGTTATTCTATCATCCTAATTTATTTTATGGCAGTCATTTGGGGTCCCACTTGCATTATCCTCACGCCCACCAGTGGGCCCTGGCCCGTGGGCTGCATTAAGCCACTATGGAGTAATGCCAAACCAAATGTTGGGGGAGGGGTTTCTATTCCAAAGCATTGCTTCTGCATGAGTAATCCAAGGCCATGGAACTGAAGGAGAAGCAGCAGTGTACTCTGAAAACCGTGGAATGGCCAAGGGCTGAATGAGCAATATTGTGGCTATAGGGCGGGGTACCTGATGACCTCATGCAGCCAAACAAGCTAGCTTGACACTACTTTAAGTAATAAAAGCTTTTCTCCTAATCTTTCCAATTTGCACTTGTATTACAACTCATAGGTACCTTGCTTTATCTGTTACATGGGCGCAACAGTTATTCAAACTAATGGTTTTAATTAAGAATTGCTGATTTTGAATAAAATAATATTTTAAAAATAATGACACGTAGCTTGCAGAGTTAGTTCAGTCAGATATACTCGAGCGTGCTCAAGGGCGCATACATATATTCGAGGGGTTAATATGCTGCATTACTATGTGGGTGTATTCAGTGTTTGCAAGACCCACATGTCATTCCATGATGTGTCATTCACTGTCCAATGGTCAGCTGACCATTGGACAGGGTATTTAAGCTCACCTAGACTGTTTCTTCCTGCCTTCCTTCTGCATATAGTTCCTGGTTGTTGTTTTATGATGTTTGCTCCAACCGCCACCCCAGCACCAGGGCTCTGTTATTTCTGTTCCCCATGGGGGGTTGTTATTGTATCTATCTATCTATCTCCCTGCTCTTAATGTTTAATGATGGTGTTTAATTGTGCCGAGCAGGGAGAAAAATGTCGCAGAGCCGAACGCCAAGATAAAATATTATATTATATGCACACTATTCTCATTCTATAATAAATATTGGTTACATTTATTTGTGAGTTATCTGACTGAACGGTCACTGTACATATTCTTACGGGCTGGGGCAGCACCTGTCAGCAGGGAGGAGTATGACAAAGGCTCTATGTCCTCCTGGTGGGGGCTCCTCACTGGTACGTGAGTCAGTGGGATACAACAGCAGTGACAACAGAAATGAGGGGGAGGAAACAATTGGCATAACGACTAAATTGGGGAGAAAAAGTGGTAAAAAGACCCCAAAAATATATATATTAGTAATAATAATTTAAATCAAACTTTTCAGGTCGATTAGTTATCAAATAAACTTGCTTTTTCTATGCTTATAAATTATTCAATTTGTAGAAAAAATAGAATAATCTCTAAGAAAATAATTTATAATTGCAGCTCTGTTATGGTGGAAGTTTAGTTTTAGATGTTGGGCTCAACCTCCTTCATAAATGGGAAATGGTGCATTTATATAGCACCTTTATCCAAGGCGCTTTACATAGATTGTGCATCAATTCACCCATTTACACACACATACACCGATGGCGGCGGAACCATGCAAGGCACTAGCCAGCACATCAGGAGCAATTTGGGGTTCAGTGTCTTGCTCAAGGACACGTCGACAGGACACGTGCTCTGGGGGAGCCCGGGTTTGAACAGGCAACCTTGCGGTTACCATCCAGCCACTCTACCCCTGAGCCACCACCGTCCATAATGTTTACAGCTCCATTATGCAATACACAAAAGTTAAACTATGCAACTCACAGGTTTTGCTCGAATGTCGTATCCACACTGAGTATTGATGACATCCTCCTGTGAACAGAAGAGGGAGAGTTTTCACATAGTCAACACATTTGAGTCAGACTGGACTGAAGTCATAATATATCATAATGGCAAATGGCAAATTACTGTATGATTCAGCTTGTTTTACAGTGATCCAACTGCGTAATTAGGATTTGCACAAGCAATTCATTGCTTGCCTACAAACCGTTCCCTCACACAAATCCTGCATAGTGTTCAACTAAACATTGGGGCAATAGACCACCAGCAGCATATATGGCATATATGGCATTACTTTAGATTAATTTGCATTTGCATTCAGCTGGCAGAATCTGAGAGGAATAACCACAGAGTTGTGGAGGTCCTGTGGGAATGCTGCCATGACTGTGACTGCTGAGAGATGTTGTTTCTGGAGGACACAGATAAGCAAGCTATCTCCCACAAAATACTTCCCCTTTCAACTTCCGTAAGTGTTCTTTTTTTGCCAGGTGCTTGAAAAGCACCTGGACTACATTTGCTACTTCTCTACTAGCGACCGTAAAGATGAACTTAGTAGACACCTTTTCATGATTGGCTGCCTCTATAAGCCCATCTGAACGGCATAAAACCCATACTTTGACCGCTACCCCAAACCCTAAACCTAACCATAACCGCAAGCATGGCGCAACGCATGTCGGACCAATGCACTGCCACGAGTCGAGTGTCAGTGCATACATATGACCCGTGGCAGCTGAGCCCCAACCCCCCCCTCCCGGCAGCGTCACGGCTGATGCCGTTGCCGGAGATTTACTGTACATACCGCTGGATCTTTGGTGCAGCAAGAAAAGGGCACTCCACATTTCTCTCGACTTGGATTGGTGTCAGTGCAGTTGAAGTAGATGTTCAAATTCCAATCATCAGCTCCGAAGGCTCCACAACACTCCCACTAGAAAGTCGAAAAGGCACAGTAAGACCTGGCATGAGATATGTCTTTATTGAGTCCTACTACAGGTATGAACAGCCTCGATTCAGACCAGTGTACAGTAAATGTCAAAATGAATGAATTCACGACTGTTTGAAGAAAAGCACTGCTCTCACATATTCCTGGGTGAAATCTATTAGGTTCTGCAGGTCAATGTCATCTCGGTAGGCCCGGATGTTGTTGTTGATGAAGAAGTTCAGCTGGTCCTTGATCCAGTCCTTGAAGACGAAGGCCAAAACTCCGGCAGTCAGCTCCAGGAAGAAGATGATACCCAGGAACACAGAGAACTAAAAAAAACACAGCAAAGCTTGTTATTCTCTCCATTACAACATACAACTCTTACAGTACAGTATATGATTGAGGAAGTTGGGTGAGAGGCCGTGATGGGGCCGTGCTCAGATGCAACAGTGAATACCTGCGATTAATAGTGCCGATTTGAGATTGAGCAAGCAAGCGGAGCCAGGCTTATGTTTGTATTTCACTCACATACTTCTTTACTTTCACGTCTGTACTTTAAGTTGGCATTAAAACCACCTGGCTGCAGGTGGCTTTATCTGTGCAAACTGTCACCCATCCACTCCTACTCTTAAACTGTTTCAAGTGGAACAAACACTGCAATCCTTGCTCTGGATTGCGTCTGCTAAATGCCTAAATTGTAATCGTGCAATTGCAGCGTATGATCTAACCTTGCAGGTACACCACTTCCTTCCTTACAAGTCCTAAGTACATGTATTTAAGTACTATACTTAAGTACAAATTTGAGGTATTTGTGCTTTACTTGAGTATTCCCAATTGCCAGTGCCTATTTCTACTCCACTACATCTCAGAGGAAAATATTGTAATTCTTACTCTATTACATACTCCGTAACAGAGTTACTAGTTACTTTGTAGATTTTGATTATTATTACAAAACATACAGTAACCACTCAGCCCTATTCGGCCATTTGAAAATAGCTGCAAATAATTAAAAAAGTAAAACATTTGAGTACTTTTCCCACCACTGCTTCCTTCACACAGGTCCTCTGTGCCTCCCATCCCTACGCCAGTGTACGCCACCCTGACCAACCTGCCAAATGACCTAGACTCTATCCCCTCCTGCCTCCCAGGCTGCAGAAAGACCGCTTTCCCTCAGTCAGGACTGCTGAATCACTCCCCATCTTCTGCCGCAGTCTCTTCTCTTCTCTTAAGACTCTACCTCGTGCCCTATAGCACATTTCCTTGTATTTTCTTGTTACCTGTTCAGATATGCTTATATAGTATGATGTTTGCTTGTCCAGAAACACTAAGGCCCTCATTTATCAATGCGATTTACACCAAAAAATGGGTGTAAATCACCACCATTTTCGTTTTCATCAATCACTCCATAAACGTTGATTATGACTGCCTTTCCCGGCAATCTCTCATTAACGTGGCATCACTTACAGCAGTCCGACTCACGGGGGATTGCCTACATGACTGCTCTAACGTACACTTCGCACGTCCAAACACTGCTGTTTCTTTCCAGTGTGCGGTGCGGTAAAGTTCTCTAACTCTGCCCGAACCCGACCTGGCCCGATCGGTACCGACCCGACCCGACGTTATCGGGCTGAGCCGGGCCTGAAAAATATGCTAATTAGTCGGGCCGGGTCGAGCCCGATATAATTCACCTTCAGGGAGTGTAACCACCTCGGCTTCGCCTCGGTGGTTAAACTCCCTGTCGGTGAATTATCTCCCGACAATGACCACCTAGCCAGATATTATCCCTTACAAAGTGATCCATGGCGATATAACTTAAACGCTACCCGTAACAAGCAACTTCACTTCAGAGGAAACTAAAGGGAGGGAGCTGCAGCTGCTATTTACTCACCAGTCACCACCACCACTGTCTGGAATTAGAATAATGGAAATTAAACAGCCTATTCTAACGTGAGTTACATACATCCTTTATTTCGACCGTCCGTTGATCTCCGTTCTCACTTTCACACTGAACCACGGCGCCGCCGCGCTGCCATTTAGTGGCGTTTTCTTTTCTTTTCTTTTTTTGTCGGGCCTTTGTCGGGGTTTCTGGCTTAACATTATGGTTATTTTTAGGGTCGGGCCGAGCCTCGGGCCGCCCCAGTTAGGGTAGGGTCGGGCCGGGCCTCAATTTTTGGGCCCGTTGAGAACTTTACGGTGCGGTGCGCTGTGGGTGCGCTGACATGACTGGCAGCGAGGGGGAAACTCTTTTCTTATTGGATTTCCACGCGTTTGTTTGGTCGTATTCCAGTTGTTTGTTGTAAAATCAGGGCGTTCTGGGATCAGCTGTATAGGATCACTTGATAAATGCCACGTTGAGGTGGGCGTACGCCAAAACCCATGCTCAAATTTAAGGCAGAATTTACACTCCATTGATAAATGAGGGGCCTATGTATGCTATTTGTTTTAGACAGATGATGGGTGAATCAAGCACATAATATAAATCGGACGACACTCAGGAGAGCTGTTCCAACTGCTCTCACTTCTACCCTCTTAAAAGAACATGAGATTCGGGAATGTTGAACCATTGACTTTAACAGTTTTCAAATTGACTGGGGAAAGTAGAAAAAGGTTGCGTTCTGGTTGCTTGAATGGGCAAGAGGGTTTTTTTGCACAATGCACCTGGCAATTCGAAGTTCTCTTTTCATTGCTTTACAGAAACATCTGCATGCCATGTATAACCACAAAGTCGATATCGCCACCCGGAAATCCAGTTAAGTCCCAAACCTTACGCTGTTTAAGCTTAATTTGCTGTCAGGTTCTTGAATAGAGGGGCAAGATGGTACAAACCAGAGTAGGGATTGCCAATTTATCCTGTGTGCATCGATTTGGTTCCCAAACTGTGGTTCTAGGGGGTGAGCGACATGAAAAGGCTAATGGTGGTGCTATGGTTTTATTTTAAATATATTAACATATTACATGTATATGCTATGTATATATGTATAAGTATATGCAGAATATAGCCTATGCTGCATATATATGCCATATCCAGGCTCATATATGTTCATATATGTGGATAAATAGGAAATATGTCTCTATAGCTTATGCAATTTCCATGTGTTCCATGTGTTTCCAGCTTGGTCGGGACGTAACAGGGGGTGCATGGCCATGGATTAGATCAATGTACAGCACCTAATTGGCGATATCAGCCACCAGCCACACACGACTCTTGCCAACATGAACTCTTGCTGACATGAAGAGTTTATGGCGCTTACTCAATCTTACACTGTCTTTGTAAGTCGCTCTGGATGAGAGTGTGTGCTAAATGTAGGGCTGGGTGTGAAATCAACCTCAAATATATTAAAACCGATATTTAGAACCAATAACTGACTTCATCTTGCTCGTGTAGGTTAATTGATTAATCGAGAAGCAGGTTATTTAAATCAAGGATGTTTTTGGAATTGACTAAATTGATTAGTCTGAATAACCACTTAACAATGTATTATACTTCATTGTACAATGTGAAGTACAAAAGTAGTGAAAATAGCCAGTCTACGCACACAATGCATTGCACCAAGACCGCTTGTTAGCTTGTTGATCTGCTATTTAAAAAAGTAATAATAATCGTTCATAAATTGTAATCGAGGCAAAGGCTTGAAATAATGGTGATAATCTATTTGAAGTCACATCGACCCAGCCCTAGCCAAATGCCGAAATTGTTATTGCAATTTTAAACTTACAAACTTCAGCAGGAAAGAGTTTTCTCGCAGCGCTCCGATGCAGCCAGCGAATCCCAGGATGAACATGACACCCCCCACCACGAGGAAGAGCCACACGGGGTCAAATCCCCCCAGGTCTGTGATGGAGGAGATGTTGGACAGCACGCCCTAGTGATGAAAAAAAGAGTTTTGACTGATTAACTGGTGGTGTGTCGGTGATGATGGGAAATTACAATGCTTTGTGCAGTAATTTGAACCCTCGCATCTCTATTGAATGTAATGCACAATCTACGTAAAGCGCTTTGGATAAAAGCGCTATATACTGTAAATGCACCATTTACCATTTATTATGTAACAAAGAGATTTGGTGTAGAGGGAAATATTGGCGGACCTACAGCCTACGCCTCGGGGACCCCCCGTCAACTAGTACATCTTTTGCTTTGTCCAAAACCGTTACTCTTCAGCAAAAAAGAAAAAAGATAACTGTGTTCCAATCATGGTTCCAATGGATTTGTTATTTAGTCACAAGCTATTTCATTGGTTCAATATTTATGAAACCCATAACATTTTAAGAGAGAGCGGAACTGAAA